>NC_141689.1:201038433-201668638 GCF_964263255.1 Lissotriton vulgaris
GAATGCCATGACAGCAGTATTAATGTGAGTCGACGTACCTCTTCCCTTAATAAAGCCACGCTGTCGCCCTGTAACCAATTTCACCATTAATTGAGGTAATTAGCCAAAATCTTTGCAAACAATTTAACATCAGCATTGATAAGTGAAATCGGACGGAACAATCCACAAACTACTGGTGGCTTCTTCTTCTTTCAAAAGAAAAACGTATTAGTGTTATTCCAAGAGGGTGGTACCACACCTAATTCCCCTATTTCATAAATAACTTTGACAAACAATGTAGAATTCAACCGGAATCTGGTCTTCACCCCAGCCTTGCCGAAGGGAAGAGATGTCAAAGCCAGCCAAATATCCTTAGCCGATATCTCTCGTTCCAATTTGCCAACATCCTGAGCTGTTAGCAGTGATATTCGAGCTTTGCCCAAGTATCAAGAAACCTCCCCTAGTTCTACTGGGTTTGAAGGAGCATAACGATCTTCATAAAAAGAGCAAATTGCTCCAAGATCGCTGTGCTCCGCTGTGTAAAACATTATGTTTGGGGTACCAGAAGGACCTAAAGGAGCGGCCTGCCGTACATACCTGGTTAATCAATTTCAGAAATCTTTTCCAGATCTGGCTGACTGGGGTAGCCAAATAGTTATATCTGATCTATGTCTCTTTTCCCTGGCTGGGATTTCCCTGTGGCTCACATGGCGTCACTGCTAGGATGCATGGTGACATCGTGGAATGTTGGGGGCTTGGCCTGTTTGTTAACCGGCAGTTGGTGGCAGGCAGGCTGAGCGACAGGGAGGTCACTCCTGGTGGGGTTTTATATTTACATCTTAAGAACTTGTCCTGCAACTCAACTTGCATAAAGCTAACCTATTTATTCCTGGCTCAAGGATCTTTTGTGTATAACACATATCCAATGGGCTCATAGACTACCATTGATTACTAATAAACCCCCTGGCTGCTTTTCTAGACCTATTTTAATCTGTCTAGGGAATTTTTTTTTACGGCAATCAGTTTCCATTAAAGCCAGGCCTACTACTCCAATACGCATGGACTCTCAAACTTTTCAATGTTTGCTAGATCTGACTTCGGCAAGGACACTATAGATCGGCGGTGGAAACTTCGACAACTTATTGATCCCCTGAAGGCTACTGGTGTGCAGGTGTATCTTCAGGAGCCTGGGCGCTTAAAAATAATAAAGGATGGCTATACTAAGCTAGCCGTTACAGAGCAGGAGGTTCAGGAAGTTTTTCAATTCTTGACGACAGGAGCCTGAGAAATAATCTGAAAGCTTTAGTGTGCTTTTTTTCTGTTTTTTCTAACCGGAGAGTGCTTATTTTGTTTCAATTCTCTTTTTCCTACATGCCTTTGAATAATTCTTGTTTTCTCTAATTGGGGGCACTCTGAATCTGAACTTGCTTAAATACTGTCTTGTAGACAGTAGTAAGGGGAGTGATTCCTTTCTTGAGACACCGGGTTGGTAATAGGTGGAGGGAGGGGTGGGGTTCGTTTGTTGCAGGGCAAAAGAAAGGGAGCGAAACACAATATTTATTTTACTTGGGGGAGTGATTTTTGGACATGCTTTAGGAAAATAAGTTATAAATGAGGTATTTGTTGTCATATTATAGCAGTGATTACATTTCTATGTTGGAATTTATCAGGGCAGAATGCTACTTGTACACGCAAACTTGTACACGGAGAGTTAAAGATGTATCGCCCTCATTTTGTCTTGGTAACTGAAACTCACATAGCGAACAAGGATCGAATGTTGCTTAATCAACTTGGCTATAACACTGTCGCCTGCTCATTTCAAACAGTTTCAGTAAGGTGTATGGCTATACTAGCTAGTAAATTCTTGGATTATAAAACTGATCTGGTTATGGTTGATGTCAGGTTAAGATGGGCTATTGCTCAACTGGTGGTTCATGGTAATATTATGTCTTAGTTGTGATTTATGGACCGAATACAGACAATCCAGCTGTCTTTAACGTGCTCATGTTAACTCTATTCAAATTCCAGGGAACTTTAATAGTCATGGGAGACTTCAACTGAGTTATGAATCAAACTCTAGATTCAATCTCTCACGCCCTTCTTTAAGGATGTCGAAAGTACGAACCTTAATTTTGGAACTCGCACTGTTACATGATATACAAGATGCCTGGCGGGTTTTGTATTTAGATTCCCCGGGGTTCACATTTCATTCTTGTCCACATAGGCAATATTCACGGCTGGATATGGCTTGGGTCAGTAATACAGGCCTGAGCACAGCTAAGATGGAGGTTTGTCCTAAGATCACCTCTGACCACAATCCAATTTTATTAATAATTAAGCCGACACCTGCTGTTAAGACAGGACAGCCTTTTTATTTTCCACGTTATTTTTTATCTGGTGATGAGAATACTTTGCACATGGGGAAACTCTTGGCTGAATTCCTGGATTTTAATACTGGCACTGCATCTCCTCATATGATATTGGATTCCATGAAGGCATTACTCAGCAATTTATACTGTCTAAAAAAATAAAACTAAGGAGGCTTTTGTCACAGCGGCTCCTATGACTTTAACTAGTTAAGATGAGGATCAATCATCAATTTATTTTAAATGAATAGAAGCGAAGGAAGAGGCATTAGGGATTATCAAGGAAAGAGTGACAGCTGTTTTAAATACATTTTGCTCAGAACAATACGAATACATTGAACAAGTGGGCAGAGTACTAGCCTGTAAAATTGCTGATTAAAGGTCTAAAAGTAAGATTGCTGAGGTCCAGAGTTATGCTCCTAGGGGCCGGGGGTGGTTTAGTACAACTCATTTATGCCTTCTTCTGATTACAAGAGGAAGATGAAAAACAATGGGCAGTTAAAAGTTCAAGACTACTCAGCAAATTTGTCCTCAAAGGTTTAATGTCCACAGGCCACATATCCATAAAAAGGGGTCAGCTGCCATAAACACAGAGCACAGTTGGGATACTGAAAAAGTTGGATTTAAAACCACATTGGTACCTGTGTGTTGTTTATGAGCCACTTGAAGTGGCCTAGCCTCGCCTCTTCTGGTTGATGATGAGCCCGACCTAGGTTTGGGCTTAGCCCGGCACATCATGCGCAGCAGGAAGGCTTGTCGCTCTTTGTAGGATTTGGTGAAAATGGAGTGTTAGTCCACTCCTTCCCCTATAATTGATCCCACAGGCTGCTGGTTTTTGTCATACTACAAAATTGGAAAGCATGTCCCATGCAAGGAGAAGACTAATAACACATTGTAGGATATGGTGAAATGGTAGGGTCACACCACCTCAAATCTAGCCAAACAGGCTGTTAGTAATCGTAGTCCTGCTACATTGGCAATTGCGTTGTACAAGTAAATTATATACACACATGTAGGAAATTCGCCTTTTCTGCATGGTCAGCCTGTATTTTTCATCTTTTTCTGGAGACTACTTTTGCTGGTTTTAGAGCTCTGTTCACTTTACCCCTGGTAACCAGGAGTAAAATACATAGGCTTCCCCTCTGTGAACATTGTTACATTGGATTATTCTTAATTGACACATTGTTCTTGCCTATATGTCCCTAGTACTTGGTTGCAAGGTGTGCCTGCATTATAGGTAGGATAGTTGTTGTGCAGGAATAGGTACCTTCCTGCACCAAAAATGTCCTTGAAGGCTTTTGTCCCTTTATGCGTGTGCTGCAGAATGCAGTACACATGCAAATAGAAAATAATGAGAAATAAGGATATTTCTCCTCCTTATATCAGCCTCAGGCAGGTACACTATGTGCCTACATATCCATGCCTTCACCTCTTTGTAAATATAGGTTTGCATATACATATGTGTATGTAATGTACTTGTACATATGTATGTGCACATACATCAAAATAGTAACACAACCCAAAACAAAATCTTTGACGGGGCAAAAAAGGTTTGTGTATTCGACCTGCGCTCCACCACGACCATCCTAAAATCATGCTTTGGTCCCAATCTTCTGTATCCATATACTATAACTGTTCGTAGGATTCTTTGATGCTATTCTCACTCAAAACTTAATAAAATCATTTCTCTGGTGTCTCGTACTGGATTTTTGTAGGTTTGGTGTCATTTTTTAAAATTAAATGTGCTCTATTTTTGTAATTTGGCCCTAAGTTAAGCCTGTCTGCTCTGTGCCATAGCTACCAGGCGGCTGAGCTTGGAGTTCACCCTAACAAGTTACCATTATTCTTCCTTGAGGCGGGCGGCAGCCAACTCAAATCATAAGACATTTTTATTTTATTTTATTTTAATTTTAAAAGTTTTGTATAGCGCTAGCTAGACCCGTAGGTATCATAGCGCTTCACATACACATTGTGAAAAACAGAAGGGCCTTACATTACCCAGAAGGCTGACAGTAAGTAAGTAAATCACGGATAAAGAATACAGTATGAACAATAAATAATTGTGCAAAAAAAAGGTGATTAGCATAGTCCGTTCACCAACAATCCTTGAATGGGAGTTAACTCGGAAAATTGAGATATATGTTAGTTGACGTAGTTCAGGAAAGTATTTGTTAAGGAGATGGAGTTTGAGGTCCCTTTTGAGACAGGAAAAGGAGTGGTTGCATCTGAGGACTCCAGGGAGAGCGTTCCATATCCTGGGAGCGTTGACAGAAAACGATTGGAATTAGGTGGTTTTCTTTTTCATTTTTGGTGGAATGAGAAGGAGTGAGTTGGAGCTTCTCAGGGTTCTGGTTTGACCTGCTTTTACCAGTTTGTTGTTTAGGTAGTTGGGGGACGGAGAGTGGAGGGTTTTGTGTGTGATGCAGGCCAGCTTGTAAATACATCTTCCTTCCATGGGAAGCCATTTGAGAAGTTGGGAGCTGGAGTGATGTGTTCAAATCTTTTTACTCCTGATACAAGACAAGCGGCCATGTTCAGCACTGCCCTAAGAGGGGCTAGGTGAGCTTTTGGAGTCCCTGTAAGGATGGCGATCCCGTAGTCGAGTTTAGAGAGAACCAGGGATTGAACTACTGTCTCAAAGTCCTCATGGGGCAGAAAAGGTTTCAATTTCTTGAGGTGTTTTAGAGCGAAAAGAGCACTTTTAGCAGAGTTTTTGATGTGGGTCTTCATAGATAGGTTCTTGTCAAGGGTGATGCCTAGAGACTTAACTGAGTCGGGGGCAGTTTAGGGCAACTAGATTCTTGAGCCACTCTTGGACAGGACAATGGTTGCTTTTTGGATAGAATAGGATCAGTTCTGTTTTATGTGGGTTGAGCTTTAAGTGGTTGACGTTGAACCAGGTTTGGATATCCGTTAGAATAGTATTGAGGTGTTGGATGTTATCGGGGGACTTGATTTTGAAATAGATTTGGGTGTCATCCGTGTAAAGGAGGTAACTCACTCCAGCTTTTTTCAGGACGATTGTGAGGGGCTCAATGAAGAGATTGAGGAGGGACGGGAAGAGGATCGAGCCTTGTGGTACCCCAAGTGTTACCTTTGTTGGCTTCAAGAGACAGGTCTTGATTTTAATTTGTTGCGAGCGATGCCGGAGGAAAGAGGTGTCCATTTTAGTACAGTGCTATTTATGCCGGAGCGCTTCGACAAGGTCCCCAGAAGAGCTGGATGATTAATCGTGTTGAATGCCGCAGATAGGTCAATCAGGATGAGTAGGCAGGCATCACCATCATCTAAGGCTTTGCGAATGTCGTCCGAGACGTTGAGTATGGCTGTTTCAGTGCTACTTGCAAAAAGGACAGTTGATGGACAGAATGTAGAACAATGTCATACATTCACCCCAGTACAAGGATCTGGGCCTAAATCCATCGTTTTTTTGCACTCCACGCCACCCTGGGTTAGACACTGGCTATATGCAAATCAGCTCTGACCCTGTGCCTCATGGGAACAGTTCAGTCCGAACTACCAAGCCGTCTTTCCCAGACTGGAATCAAGCATCCAAGGACCAGTTTCTGGCTATCAGCCTTCATCAGCCTGGATAGCTTGACTCCATTGGTGTGGAGAGCCTGGGACTCACGTCTGAGTATACCGAGCACACTCGGGTGAAAATTGCAGAAAACACAGTTGATGGACAGAATGTAGAACAATGTCATACATTCACCCCAGTACAAGGATCTGGGCCTAAATCCATCGTTTTTTTTTTCCACTCCACACCGCCCTGGGTTAGACACTGGCTATATGCAAATCAGCTCTGACCCTGTGCCTCATGGGAACAGTCCAGTCCGAACTACCAAACCATGTCTTTCCCAGACCGGAATCAAGCATCCAAAGACCGGTTTCTGGCTATCAGCCTTCATCAGCCTGGATATCTTGACTCCAGTGGTGTGGAGAGCCTGGGACTCACGTCTGAGTATACCCAGCACACTCGGGGTGAAAATTGTAAAAAACACAGTTGATGGACAGAATGTAGAACAATGTTATACATTCACCCCAGTACAAGGATTTGGGCCTAAATCCATCGTTTTTTTGCACTCCACACCACCCTGAGTTAGACACTGGCTATATGCAAATCAGCTCTGACCCTGTGCCTCATGGGAACAGTCCAGTCCGAACTACCAAGCCATGTCTTTCCCAGACCAGAATCAAGCATCCAAGGACCGGTTTCTGGCTATCAGCCTTCATCAGCCTGGATAGCTTGACTCCAGTGGTGTGGAGAGCCTGGGACTCACGTCTGAGTATACCCAGCACACTCGGGGTGAAAATTGCAAAAAACACAGTTTAATGGACAGAATGTAGAACAATGTCATACATTCACCCCAGTACAAGGATCTGGGCCTAAATCCATCGTTTTTGTGCACTCCACACCACCCTGGGCTAGACACTGGCTATATGCAAATCAGCTCTGACCCTGTGCCTCATGGGAACAGTCCAGTCCGAACTACCAAGCCATGTCTTTCCCAGACGGGAATCAAGCATCAAAGGAACGGTTTCTGGCTATCAGACTTCATCAGCCTGGATAGCTTGACTCCAGTGGTGTGGAGAGCCTGGGACTCACGTCTGAGTATACCCAGCACACTCGGAGTAAAAATTGCAAAAAACACAGTTTAATGGACAGAATGTAGAACAATGTCATACATTCACCCCAGTACAAGGATCTGGGCCTAAATCCATCGTTTTATTGCACTCCACACCACCCTGGGTTAGACACTGGCTATATGCAAATCAGCTCTGACCCTGTGCCTCATGGAAACAGTCCAGTCCGAACTACCAAGCCATGTCTTTCCCAGACCGGAATCAAGCATCCAAGGACCGGTTTCTGGCTATCAGCCTTCATCATAGCTTGACTCCAGTGGTGTGAAGAGCCTGGGACTCACATCTGAGTATACCCAGCACACTTGGGGTGAAAATTGCAAAAAACACAGTGCTACAGCCTTTCCTAAAACCCGACTGAAAGGTGTCGAGGAGGTTGAACTCATCAATGTGTTCATTGAGTTGGTGGAGAACACATGACTCCGATGTTTTTGCCAGGAATGGGAGGTTTGAGATAGGTCTGAGGTTGTCAAGATCCTTAGGGTCGGCCCCTTATTTCTTGAGAATGGGCGTGATTTGTCCTAGTTGAAGGGAGTCGGGGACACAGCCTGAGGTGAGAGAGGCGTTGATGATTTTTGTCCAGAAAGGGGAAATGATGTGGTTGAGTTCTTTTATGATTGTGGAAGGGAGGGGGTCCATGGTGTAGGAGGAAGGTTTTAGATGAGAAATTATCTTGAAGACCTTGTTTTCCGCCATTAGCTCAAAGTCGAACCAGTGCGCATTGTTTTTTCGCTGGAGGCCGGTCTGATTGTCCTTATACAGAACTCTTTCTGCGTGGTCAAGGGAAGTAGAAGGGGGGCAGGTTATGAGGGAAGGGGTGATTGCAGTTTGTATGACGGATTGATCAATTTTAGAGACTTTATTAATGAAGAAGGTGGCAATTTCTTCACATTGCTCAATTGAGGCTTCGATATCTTGAGAGGGGGTGCCGTAAGTTTGGCTTTTGACAATGCTGACGAGTTCTCTCAGTCCGTTTTTCGCCAGATCTAGTTGGCTGTGGAAAAAGGACAACTTTTCACTGAAAATGTGTTTTTTGTATGCCTGCCGAGCAGATCTAAGTTGAGTTAGGTGTAAGGTTGAGTGGTTTGTGTGGCTTATGACTGTCATGGAAGCTACACATAAATGGAATGGTTACAAGCCACATGTCCTTGGCAGTGGAAGCACATTTCCCTTTCTTATCTTGTGCAGTTGAGAAGTATGTGTAGATATTGCAATCAAATATCAACTCTTTAAATAACACAACCTCACAAAGCCTTGCCCATCCACAACCAAGCTTCCTCTCCTGTTACTTGTGGTCTGTATTCTTATATTTGACCCTGCAGAGTGCTCCGCTGTCTTTTGGCTTGGTTTGCGCCATAGAAAGACCCTATACCACATACATATATACATACATACATATATCCATATAAAAAAGCTTAGCTTTGTAAATAGGACCCATTCGTTTTAGTCATTAACTTTTTTTTCTCTGCTGCCAAACTGCTAGTAGTTTTTCATGGTTACAGAATAGCAACCATTTTGGTAATTTTTCAAAACTGCCATAAACTTCCTAACCCAATCTAGAATCATGACAATTTAGTCATTAAATAAAACATCAGGAAAGCTTAGGAGAAAACCGACATTTCAATTCAGATATAACGGAACATACATGGAGAGCCAACATAGCAGCCACATACAATAAGACGTATTATTCAGGTGTAAAAATCCCCAATGAAACTCTAAAAGTAACCCGAATGGCCTCTAGCCAGAGAATGAGTCCCAAGGCCCCAGTGACCAAAAACAACCAGAAAACAGATACTAAAATCTCCCTGCCAATACTGATAAACTCCCCTAATCCCCAAGATATCACTTAGAAGACAATTCTCACTTGGAACCCCTGGAAACACCAAGGATTGACTTAATGGAATACCATCTACAGATCCCACAAAGGCAGGTATTGAACACCATAAAATAAGAAAGACCTGATGGGGCCCGAGACCAAACAGCATTCCCAATGCCTTATTTTTTTTTAAATCCAGCTTTTTGGTCCATCTACCTACCCTTTCTATTCGCCTACTCCTTGAAGACTTGTAACATACCAGATTCATGGCGAGGAAGCATCTTACAACCAATAGGTGCATTCAGATGCATCCAATTAATATTAGCACTCTTTGATGTTGAGGCAAAAATATATGCTTGAAGCTTGTTGACAGACCTAGAGGATTGGCTCACTAGCATAAACCTAATCCTTAAAATGCAAACAGGATTCTGTGCAGGGATGAGCACCTTAAAGAATCTATATGCAGTTATGCTCTTGGCTAACCAATTCATTGCCAAATTAAACGTCCTGCATGCGTTCTTTGTACATCTTAAGGCCACCATCGATAAGGTTCCCAGAACTAAGCTATGGGCAGAAATGAAGTCTTCAGCAGCTCCCACAAAATTGTTTGATGCAGTCATCAATCTCTACTCAAATACATGGGTCCAAATAAAAATGGGGGACCGTCGAAGCCTAACTAATAAAATTCCAAACATAAATGGCTTAAAACCGGGGTATGTCTTGGCTCCTTTTCTATTTCACATCTACACAGCGGATTTAGAGAACACCCTCTGCTTACCACAAGGAGACTCTCCGAAATTGGGAAATGTCCCAATAGCAAGCCTGCAATATGCCGATGACATTGTTATTGATGATCACCCAACTAGCAGAATATACATCTTCAGCTGAATTAGTTCTCAACTTCCAAAAGTCGAAGGTTATGTGCTTTTCCAGCCCTCACAAACAACCGCCAAAATTCACCTGGAGGATAAACAGGAACACCTTGGACCAGGTGGAAGCATATAAATACCTGGGGGTACTACTAGACCAGCATCTCAACGGCAAGCAATACCTGGAGTTATAGCAAGTAAAAGCGAAACAGCTGTTATTTAGATTTGAAACCTTGTAGAAAAAACTTAGAGACTGTTCAACAAACCATCTATTAAAGTTTGTTGCAGCAAATTTCTTGCCATCAATTTCAAGCACTAAGGATTCGACAGTCTTAAACACTGCACAAACTAGCCTCTTCAAGAAACCATTTTCAATTCTATGCCACATTTCTCAAGCCCACATAAGACTAGATTTCGGATTGAAAATCAGAATCCGGCAAGACAAGGTGCCCTTGTCAAATATTACTGGAGAATGAGGGCAGTGGAGGAAAACTCTTTAGCCCATTATTGTTGCCTGGAGGTTGAAAAGCAATCTAGGTTGAGCAAGTCAGTATATCCAGTTTTAAGTCAATATCTTGCAGCTTTGAAGTTAGAGGACATTACGTTCACAATATCGGCTGATCCAGAGTTTAAACAAATAGCTAACAAAACATCTCAATCGACGGTCCCAGTTAACAGAAAAACTATCTTTGGCCTTTAAAACCCACACGTGGGTGGTGATGCCAACATACAAATCTCTAAAACCTCAACCATATTTGCTGAAACACTTTTCAAAACAAAAAAAGTGGAATCTGATTTGATTACGACTGGGAGGCTATCCATCTTAAGACCTTACCCCAAAATGGAAATGGTCCTGGCCCACTATGGAATGCTGCCTTTGTAAATATGGAGATGAGTCGCTACTCCACCTATTATATATCTATCCAAGACTATTAAATGTTCAGAAAGCCCTTTTACGGACAACACAGAAGATAGAACAAATAAGGACTTGCAGAGCTGCTGTCAAAAAAAGCATGGAAGGCAATAAAGTTTCTGCTCCTAATCTAGCGGAAAATAAATTAGATAAGAGTGATAGATTAATCCAACTTGTCTTTTCAGCACCACCTTGTTCATACAAATTAAAACTCTGCAGCGCATATGACTACAGCACCAGCACTTTATTTACAAATTATGTAAATATGCTTGTTTGCATACAGTGTAACCCAAATCAATAGAAGGCCGCTTTTTCCAGTAGGGATGGACATCCCATGCCCACATAAAATCAATAAAAACGGTTTTAATATTATTTTTAACGTCTATTTGAATGAGTTTAATGTCATTTTCAAACCAGAACAATTGTTTGATATTTTTATGTATTCTGGTGGATTGTGCTGCACTTTTATAATTTTTAATGAAATCGCATAAAAGTACTTACTACTACTTATTAAATTAAACACCATTGTGCTCATTGTGCCCCTAAAATAAAAGTACTTTTATGTTTCAAAAGTGCACCATCAATATCAAAACATAAAAAATGTAAATAAGGGAAGTTATACACATCAATTTATGAGAGAAAAGGGAGTGAAAAAGGAGGATCCATTCAATATTATATTTTTGCAGCTCTAAAAGCAGATTGGAGTTTATTCAGTTAAAACTACTTGCCATTAATTCACTGCATTTCTTTCGAAAAAATAACAATGTCAGACAATGCCTCTATTTATCACAGACTGCCCTTAAGAAATGTAACTTATCAATCCATCCAAAATGAATTTTACTTTTGCAGATGAACATATATTGATTTTCAGCGAGCAAGAGAAAGCTGAAATTGAAACACTTTTGTCAAATATAGTTTCAAGTTTCCATAAAGGGTTTGGTTTCGGATAAAAATCCCTTTACTTTTAATAGCTTTTAGGAGCACATATTTCAAGATTTTTAATACACAGCTTTTATAGAATAGGATTCAGCCTCAAATGACTGGCTTTAATGGTATGCAGCATTATAGTGCCAACTGCCAACTCTGGTCTGCACAATTAAAAACCATAAAGCGACATTTAGTAAAGTTATAATGGGCGCAGCAAAACCTAAAATCTAGAAGTGATTTACCATAGTTTAAAAAAACTCAGTGAGAACAGATAAATAAATATTCCCCACCGCATTAACTACCTAAAATAATTAAAAACACTTCCAAAGCAAAAGCACAATGTATTTGAAGAAATATTTTATTGAAGGTCTTTCTACCGCCATAAACCCATGATAATTTTAATATGATTATAGCAACGACGATACATTTTAAAATGAGGTATTTTCCAAGTTTAAAAAGAAGACATAAATTAAAAATACTTTTTTTCTATTACCGCACACAAAAAATCCTTAAAGGCAAGTACATGCCTCACCACAGAGCTGGCTTCTATTACAAATATGTAGTGCAAACCTAGGAGGTTTATTTATGGGCGGCTTGCGCCACTGAATAGTCACTTTTTCTGATGCTCTGGTGGCGCAAACCTCTCACCCATATTTATGAGGACATGCAAAGCCGGTTTTCATGGCTTCATAGATATGGAGCAAGACAATGCAGCACCAGTTTCCTTAGTCTGCTCCAGGGAGGCATTCCTTGGGCGTTGCGGTGGGTTTTTCCATGCAACACCCATGGATTTTCACACTGCCCAGATTTGCTTAATAACGTAAACCTGGGGCAGTGCCAAAACCTTACACCTCCGCAGAGCAGGCGTAACAAGGAGAAATATTTTGATTTCTCCTTGTTTTTTCCTCTTTCTATGTGTGCTGCATTCAGCAGTACTCAAAGAAACAGAAAAACGCCTCTCTGGAGTGTTTTTATGCAAGAAGATGCCCCTTTCTGCACAAAAATAATCCTGCATGTAACACGGACTCCCTTGCACCATGGTGCAAATTGTGTGTCAGCGCAGGGGGAAAGGACAGGAATGCACCCTATTTTACAAATATGGTGCATTTCTGCACTTTCACATTGGCGTAGAGCAGCGCAGCAAGAAGATTTGCAGTGTTGCCCTACACACATTCCCCATTAATTAGGCCCTAACTATAAAGCAACAGAGATTCGGCAGATTAAGGCTAAAGAAATAGTGGTAACTCAAATGTGAACTACTTTTATGCTGCTAGGTGCCTCTTTATTTCTATTACACATTAACTCAATTCTCATGTTTGTAATAAAACCATATTTGTATTATCCTTTGATAACTATACCATTGTCTTTATTTAGAAAATATAATACAAAAATCTTACTTTTTAACATTAAAAAAGAAATCAATTTATCTCTAATCCCCAGTTTGTGGAACACAAAATAAAGGTGCTAGTGTGAAAATATATCCATCTATACAATTAGAAAATGGCACTCATTACGACTTCAAAATCATAGCATTCAAGTCTCCTGGAAATGCCCCTAGATGAATGCCTTCTTTTTCTAAATCCATTTTTCTTGACTATTGGACTCTTCATACTTTACTCATGCTAACCAGAAGTAAAGTTCATCTGCTCTCCTTTCCAAACATTTTAGAATTGGCATACACTAATTGGCGCATTTAATTTACTTGTAAATCCCTAGTGTAGGATTCCACTTCTACTCGGGGCCAGTAAAATAAATGCTTTTAGCGAGCTGCAGCCTGCATTGTGCCACCCATTAATGTAACACTGTAAAATCTATTTCCAGACCTGCCACTGCAACCTGGGTGAGCAGTTTTGAACTGCTATTTCAACCTGGCAAAACAAATCTTTAAAGTTACACGTAAGATAGGCCCTAAATCTAAATATCTATAGGGCAGGGTACATGATATTTAAAAAGCAGGACATGTATGTTTATTGTTTTACATGTCCTGGCATTGAAACACCTACAATGTCGTGTTTAATTGCAGAAAGGCTAGCTTTCCCATAGGCTAACACTGGTTAACTTTATTACATTTAATAAGTGAAAACTTCAGTTCAGAAATATGTCTTACCCTCATTTGAATTGTAATTTAAAATCCTATTTAATGGTAAAGTCAGATTTTAAATTCCTATTTAGAAAATGCCAGTTTTAGAAAGTTAATCAAGTGCACAAGGGGTTGGGCCACAATTACATTTGAAATTTACAAACAAACCAGTACTGAGATTACTTCACCACAAACATATTTTACATTCATGGTCACAAAACTCAATTAATGTGATCACATTTTATTTGCATCTTTATTTTTCAAGACATTTATATGATTTTTGTTATGCCTGACATAGTTTGTTTAAGTGTCCACAAGTTTTGAACCTGAAATGATTTATGGCCCTATTACCACTTTCGGTGGTGAAAGAGGGGGCGGTACACCACTGCGGTGCCTCCGCACCGCCGAAACTTGCCACCTCCCGCCAGGCAGAATATAACTTAAAAGTGACCTGGCAGGCCCACTGTGGTTCCTCTTTTAAAGGCAGCAGTGTCATTGAAAAAGGCACAGCAATGACACCACAAAACAAGGTTGCTGCAATGCATGGACTCAGAATTCAATGCCGTGCAGGAACTGGTGTGAATGCATGCATCCACATGTGGAGGAGGCACAGGGGGACATGCATGGCTCCCTGTGTATATGGCACCTCGTGCATACTCTCTGCTATGGTGTCAATGGAGGAGGAATCTCCATGACACCGTAAGTGGAGAGGAAACTCATAAAATGCTTGGCAGGACTAAACTTCTTATGGACGATGGGTCCTCTTTGTTCCACAGGCTACTGCATCCGAAACATGTTCAACAGTTCATACTGCTGCCTCTGACTGCCTCGAAGCCTCCAGGGAACAGAGGTTTCCTCTCGACGTCAGCAGTCCTAGGGCGGTTCAACCACCCAACTCATAATGGGGCGTTCGGACTGCCTGACTCATAATCGGGCCTATCAGTGTTCTCATCAAGACCAAGAACTGCTGGACAATAAATGTCAGTCATTAGGGCTAAAATCTCCACGATGCAACGTTCTTAATGGCCCATTTCTTTGCAATGATTGTGTGAAAGTTGTTTGATAAGAGCACATCAGTGCTCAGGTTGCATTTGTATCAAATTATTTTTTGTCCATACACAATATTGTTTCTCTCTTCGGTGATCTTGTTCTTTCTTCGAACTTCTTAATCCTGGTTTATAGCCCCCGCGTCCATGGACCACTGCATCCGAAACACATTCAACAGTTCAAAAAAACAGAAAGAGTTTGCGAAAAAGGAACTCTGCCATACAGGGAACCCTCTGTTAGAATAATTTACATTTTTGGTCCCCATTTCATGGCCTGATTAGGTAATGAGCTTCCATCCCCTGGCCTTGTTCCATTTAATAGGGGCCTTATTTGATTTTATTTTCTTAACCAAGCTCCTCGTTTACAATCCAGAACCGGGACATTTATGTATATTTTTGTTAATGAGTATAGTTTTTGTAGATGTAATAATTCACTGTCAAAATGTATGTTTTGTTTTATCTGATGCGGGTCACCAAATTGTTTTCTTCAATGTCAAATATGTTGTTTGTAGTTCCAATGTTTATGACATGCACAACAAAAATCATATAAATGTCTTCAAAAATAAGGAAGCAAATAAAAGGTGATCACGTTATTTGAGTTTCATTACCACAAATGTAAAATATTTGTTTTAGTGAATTAACATCAGTACTGGCTTTTTGTGAATTTCAAAGTTTCAGAAAGTTGGCCTTTTTCTACCTAAACCAAATGACTGTGAATAGCATTCATGTGGCCTGTATTTCTTCCAGACAGGGAAGAAAAGAGCCTTGGTGTAGATATGGGTATTCCTCTCCTGTGCAGGATGGCCAGGGGGGTTTTACTCAGCCCTTCCAGAGTTTAAAAGAGCTAGCCTGAGGACTGCACCCAGCCCCCACCCTGACGTCTGAATATGTCTGCCCTGTCCCTGGCAAATGCAGCCCATACCTGAGCATGCCTATCCTTTCTTTCCCAAGAGAATTAGAGTCAAGTATAGGGAAAATGGGAAGAGCTGACCAGAACAGGTTTAGGGTTAGACAAAGGGGGTGACACACACACTGGCTTGCACTTTATATAAATAGTGTCACCCTCAGAATCTCTTATCGGAACACTCCTGGACCTGTGGAAACTCAGAAGAAGGAGTACCCTGCGGCTTCAATCCTGATGGAAGACTGTATGTGCTTGCCCTGAACACAGGACACTGTAAGTAACTCTAAGGGTCTGTTGACTGAACTCCAGTTTGAGCTACTGGGACAAAACAAGGTTCAAGAGACCTTTCTCTGCAACTGCCCAGCTAACCAGTACCGATTGGAACTGCCTGAACCCCTGCTGCTGTCCTCTGTTCCAAATGGGTGCCCCTGCCCAGGTCCTGGACCCTTGAGTGGTGTTAGAATATGCTCCTCCTGCCCTAAAACTGCTAGCACTGGACTCCAGATGATAAACCAGTGGTCCTGAGCTGCTTGCATTGCATTGAAACATCTCCGATCTCCACCATAATGCAATCAGGCTTCACCAAGGCCAGCGAGGGTTCCTGTATTTGACCCCTAATGTGACCTTCCTGGTAACAGACCCCAGACTTTACCGTGTGGAGCTCTTCACATCTGGGATTTCAGTTGCCTACCATTGATGTTTGTTCTCACTTTATTACTGTTTTAGTACTGCATAAACACATTACACTTTGTCTCTAAGTTAAGCCTACCTGCATTTGTGCCAAGCTACCAGAGGGTTAAGTGAAGGTTCATGTAGTAACTTTTGTGGTTCACCCTGAGAAGGATTGTGTTTAATACCTGGATGGAACTCTCTCTCCGCACCAGAATACTTGCTAGTAACAGAGCGCGCTATAAAAGGTTTTATAACATATAACATATAACATAACATAACCTTTTTTCTTACATTTGCCATATTGTTTTACCTACAACTCGTATGTGAGATATGGGTATCCTGAAACCAAATATCTCAAGACGTGTGTTCCATGGTGTGAATCAAAATATTTAAAAAGTCAACAACACAACATAAAATACCTCTCGAGTTATAAAAATAGAGATTAATTTAAAGAACAAAATGACAAAAATTCAATAAGGCTTTAAATACAAATAGTGTGAAAAAGCATGGACCACCAACCACTGTCAACTGGCTGCACTTGACCGAGACAAAGTTATGTTTTAAGGCTGACCATGATGGGTCGGATTCATCCCTGTCAAAAAGTTACCTTCACAATTGGATCCTTTTAGAGAAGGTAGAGATTTCAGCAGGCTGAGGCTGCAGGTGGGTTCTGAAGGCTGGCTTGTCAATGACAGGTTGGTAAGGGATAAGGTCTCAGTGAGGCTGTCTTTGAAGGCAGTAAGAAATCAAAGTTGAAAAAGTCCAGAATTCATGCTCAGGAAGTCGTTGACATCAAATTGATGCTGCTTGGCTTTGGGCCTGATGACGTCTTCTAGTTTACCATGTAGAATGTTTTCTGGAGGTTGGATTTCCCCGAGAGGGCAAGGACAACTGCAGGCTGTACCCAAATAGGTGCAGCATCATCTGATGCTGGTCAGTGTTAGAAAACGGTTTACTCCATTGCAGGAGCTAGAGCAAAGTCAAGCCCACCCTCAGCGGATGGGCTGGCAGATTGGTCTCAGTCCATTGATGGTTCTCTAGCCAAAAAGTTAGCAAAACGCTTTTAAGGCCCAATGTTTAGGGTCAAGTAGGAGGGGGGCACTCTGTCAGCAATGAAGCATTCCAGGACCTTCGCAAAAACATTAGGGGGTCAGGATTTACTCTGGCAGATGCCAGCAGCAGGGTCCTGGGTAGATCTAGTTGAGATTGGTCGGCTGGGCCCTTCCAGGAAAGTGGTATTCTTGAATCCCTGTAGCTTAATATGAGGTCAGCCAATTGACCCTTAGAGTCACCTTCTTTGTCCTGGGTACAAGTGGGAGCAGGCACAGCCTCTCATGTCTCCTTTCAGGTCTCAACAGGAGATGCAGTGCTTCATCTGTCTTCCATAGGTCTTGTAGTGACCTGAACAGGTGGGCGGAGGGACTCCTGCCCTCTAACCAATAGGAAAGACGTTTCCAGGGGTAACCTTATCCACTCTTGCAGCAGTTCCTGTGTGCCCATATGCATAAAGAAACGCAATGACCCTCTATATCTAAATCCAACATGTAGGAACCTTTTTTCCCCTATCAGAGCTACTGTGACCAGTCTAGAGGTGTGGCCAGGGAAATGAGGAACCGCTTCTCTGTGGTCACTCAGATCCTGTGCTTGTGGTATCTCCTCTCCCAGTGGGATTAGTATGTGGCTGACTAGGGAAATAAAGGATGGTAAAGCCCAGGTGTAAGTAGCACCTGCCTGAGACAAGGTAGGGCTTTTTTGTGTTAATTAGATTTCTGGGCACAGAAGAAAAGAACACCTCCCCACAACCAAGGACTTTGACTCAGCTCTGGGAGCAAGTTGGTACCTCATCAAAGAGCTAGTCAGCTTCTATGTGACAGTTGGAAGCTCATGCGAATGAGCCGGCTTAAGGCAGGTGGTCCAGGGCTCCTAATGAAAAACTGTCTCACCAACTCTACTTATCTCTACAATACTCACCATTATTCATGAATTACTTACTAAGGCCCATAAACTAACAAGACCATTTTTGAGCGACTGAATAATGTGACCTAATTAATCAGATCTATTCACGAACTAAACATAATTATATACAACAGGAGTTTATAATTTCTTACCATGGATTTAAACATATGTCTTTTAATCACTAAGGCGAATGGATTAAGCGATGGTAACAAGACCAGCTTGTCATTTCAAATCTAATTTTTATTAGCTTTATTATTCAAAGAAAGAGCATTTTAATTAAAAATCTTTATTTATTAGCAAAATGAAAGCAACATTTTATTAAGAAAAAGGCTTATTAGACTGACACTTCAACGGCAAATCAATCAGCATGAATAAAAGCAAAATAAAGTTTCCATTACCTAAATTCTAACACCCTGTCTAAAACTCACTTCACCTAGAAAGAATAATCTTTAAAGACTGCTGTCCTTACGTGCGCCAAAGAGCCCAACAGCACGTCACGCCCTTCAGGAATCGGGAACCAAGAAGAAGATCCCCTCTTGCCCACGGGGCCAAGTTTTATACCTTTCTAACTAGCTAATCTTCTCAAAATTGTACATTTTTCTTTGCCATCCAGAGTTCCCATTGGCTGTCTTATGTCAGACCGTAATGTGTCATCACCGTTTTCAAACCAAGAACAGGCTCTTCTTTAGCCCTATTGTCCTTTGCTTTCGTGTCATTTCGCTTCCTCGAAAATGTAACGTTTCACTCGAGCTACAGTTCATGACTTCCTTGCCTTGGCAATCTTGCCGCTTCCTGTCCTTGAATCCTTCTCTCCATGAGCACGCTTAGCACAACTTATTAAACTGTATTTTTCGACAAAATTGTCGACGTGGTAAAAGTTTCCACTTCTGTGCACGGCTCCTTTCTGGACAGGATTCGAAACACCATCTTTTGCAGGCCAAAGGCCTCTCTCGGAAACTATTATTTAAACAAACACAAAACATTAATTAATTAGAGAATTGAGACCCATTCTGTTACCCACCCCTTTGCTAATTATTAACTCATTAAATTATGTTACCTAGCTGAGCACACAAAGCAGCATTTATATCTACCCTTTTCTTTTAGACCGCAAAGATTCTTTACGAGCTTTTGCCACAGAAAGACATGACACAACATAAGCACACAAATAAGCACATGCCATTAATTAAACAGCCGCATTTAATACTGACAAAGACAATAGACAAGGTTAGTTCATTATTTTTCACATACTTGCAATTGCAACATAGAGCATATAAATTAGTCCCACATGTTTTCCTGAATGTATGCATTTTTAAAACTAAGTTGGTTAATGATTTCAACACATGCTTATTAATACAGTTACATTGGTCATGAAAGTTTAACTTTTCGAGTTTGAACAACATTTTATTCATCACCTCGCTCCATCAACTCCCTCATCTGGTGATTTCATAATCACCAAACAACACCTAAAATTTTTGCAAAAATGTTATTCCTTGGAATCATGTTTTGAACATTCACTGTATTAGTTTTTCTAACCCTTTGATTCAGCAGTTTGTCTACAACTCTCATATTGAGCTCTACGAAACTCTTCTAATTCTATTTCTTTTTCTTGTTCTTTTCTGAGCTTATAAATTCTTTTCTTTTCCCTTACATATTTCTTTCTCTTGTGTATCATGCAACTAACTTTTAACAAAAGTGTCACTATGACTATAACTATTACAGGATAAAGTATTTTCCCAATGATTGAACTACCAATCTCTTGAAACCAGTTTCTGATTGCTGCAAATCTTTTGCCCAAACGTTCTAAAAGGTTTTCATCTTCTAAAGGTTCTATCTCAGTATGTTTTTCAGTAATATTCGTGATAAACATTTCTTTGTTTTGGCTCTTATCTGGTATGCATGTACAACAATGCTGAACATGTAAAATTCCACAAACTCCTCCCTCTTTTGCAAGCAGAATGTCTAATGCAAGACGGTTCTGCATTACCATTGTCCTCATAGCAATAAGTTCTGTATCAACTAATTGAAATCCACTTGCAGTGTCTGTTGACAATCTGTCAACAATTGTAGAGACTTTTCTGATCTTATTTGCATTCAGGGTTATTCCCACCATAAGTATTATTGCGCCAAATATATCTCCCATTATTTCTGAAAAACTTTCCCTCCTGAACCTATTCAGGTGTTTGCCAATTTCAAATGAACCTTCTGTATTTCTATCTATATGAATCTATGAAAAAACTAAACCAACATAACAAGTCCCGTACCAGTGGTCCGGAAGATTGAAGTAAGCTTAGTTCCCACAAATAAAATAAATTCCAGGAAAAATTGGAGCTTTGCCTCCTTTAAATCCCCAACCTCCTAAGATACGATAAGTATCTTCACATTGACTAGCACCCACAAAATAGTTATCAAATTGAGTATTATCTCTTCTTATACAAAATTTTCCACTAACAGGTTTATCTATGTGAATTGCAAAATTTTCATTTCTACCATTAAGCTTTTCATCCTCCCTCTGCCAAAACTTAGATTTGGTTTGTTTCAACATCTTGTTTTGTTTATAAATTGCCATTCTCTCTTCAACCATGTTTAAGAGAGATTTTTCTTCCGTTCTCAACTTGCATGTTAAATTGTTTCTAAAAGCATATTCGTATGTGAGTTCATTAGTCACTATAAAATCTGTTTAGCATGTTTCAGTTTATTTAGACTATAATCAACCTTTAAATTTGCAAAAATATCATCATAATTAGAGTAGTAATACTCTAATCGACCTGTCCGATTAAAACAAACTAGCTATTACACTACAAGTGATGCCATAAGTAAGAGGAAGCATGTTGTAAGTAACCCCTTCTGAAACAGAAGCATGTAGTTTCACACAAATTTAACAATCTTTCACATCCATCACCTTAACATATTCAGATAAAAGTCTAGAAAAGGTATTACTAGAAAAATCACTAACAGATCTATCTTGGTGGATCTCTGGTTTGTGCTCAATGACTTTATTAGTCTTACCTACTACATCATGAATATCTTGTTTAGTCACAACTTTACTAGTCATATTAGCTTTGTACATTTCTTTATCAATTCCAAAATGACAGCTAAAATTAACCAAACCAAAATTGTTAAGATCACACAAATAGAAGACAATTTGCAACATCTTCTTAAAATAGAGCATCTCGAATTGTTGTTAGTATTAGGCATCATTACTTTGAGACAAGAGCCTCTCAAAAAAAATCAAAAATTTAAAAATTTAAAAATCACTATTTAAAATAAAAAAATTAAAATCACTATTTAAAAATCACTAAATATACACCCCCCTTTTTTACTTTTTTTTTTAAATCAAAGAGTCCTCTGACAGTTTTATTTCGACCTTACATCTTAGATCAATGTGTTTTTCCAGCTAACACAATTTCTTCAACCTTATGTCACCTAACACAATTTCTTCAACCTTGTGTCACCTACAACTTCTCAACCTTATGTGAAAACAAAATCAATCATTATCGCTTGTGTCATCTATATCTTCTTGGCTACTACTATTCACTTCCACTACTGGTGGGATTATAATATAAGTCCACTCAGGTAACTTATACTTTTGATTAGGCTCTAACACCCTCTTTGCTCAACTGCTAATCACTTCTATTTTCTTTCCTGCTTGATTTTTCTTATCTGAATCACTTTTCTGACTTGAGATTTCATTAACTTGTTCTTTTGATTTGTTCACTAATTTGAATTTCAGACTCTCATTCTCATTTGGCCAATTATCTCCTTTTCTTGAGAATTTCTTCTTTGGCTCAGTTAGATTGCATTCAACTCTCCAAGTTCTTTTTCTCGATCTTTTCACTTTGGATTCATCATCACTTTCATCTGTTTCGCTTTCTGTGATATCAGCTCTAGATTCAGGTACTTCTTTACTCAGCAGCTTCACTCTGTTAGGAACATCATCCTTATAGCTGGTACTTGTTAATTCGTCTTCTTCTTCTTCAATTATTTCCAGTCCATCAGTTTCAGAATTTTCGTACCTTCTTCCAGAGCTTCCAATCTGCTTTTCAATACTCTCCTGATCTTGATTCACTTCTTGAATGGATTCTTTTTCTGCTTCTTTTTCTAGCAGATCTTCATCATTTTCAGAATCTAGTATCACAATCTCTAGATCTTTTTCATTCAATGCCTCATTCACATTTGAATCATCCAGATGTCGACTTCCTTGTCGATCTTTAGGATCTGGATTTCTTTCAGATTCTTCTTCAGAATCTGAATCAGTTGTTGTGTCTCCTTCGTCAGGATTTTCAGGTGGTGTCACTCGAATGGTATGACTAGCATGAATCCATCTCTTCAGACATCCACACTTTACTGCATTTGTTGTGACAAGTATCACCTGTCTTGCCTTCTGACACCTGGGTACCAGACAATTCCTTCTTCGATGAACTTTTGTCCTCACACAGTCTCTTGACAACAGATCATGAGCTTGTTCTTTTTCTTTTGTAAGTACTTCAGTTCCCACCTGATGGAACACAGAAGTCACCACGTCAGATAGGTTCTTGCAATAGTCCATAATTGCATTTATGCTTAGAAGTTTATCAACTGGAACACTTGCTTGTCTCATGACTCTGCCCATGAGAATTTCATGTGGGCTTAAACCTGTTTTTCTATGTGGAGTACTTCTCAAAGATATCAAAACAAGTGGAAGTGCATCAGTCCATTTCATTCCTGTAGCTAAACACATTTTTGCCAGCCTGTACCATTGACTTGCTCAACAACAACTGATGTTCGGGTCTGTAAGCACAGTGTAGCTTTTGTTTTATACCAAGTTTTATACCAAGTGCTTCACAAATCATTTGTAACAATCTGATTTCAAAATGTGTGCCACAATCAGTCTCGACCGTCACCGGAAATCCATACCTAGGTATGATTTCTATTAAAAGCAACTTTGCCACAGTAACTGAATCATTGTGATGAGTTGGGAATGCTCTACCCATCTTGAAAACCGACAGATTATTACCAAGACATATCTTAAGCTGTTATGGGGTGGCATTTCAATGAAATCCATTTGTAACCTGGTAAAAGTACCATCCTTTCGTCCTATGGTTCCCAAGCTTACAACTGTTTTTCTGTTCGGATTGATCTGTTGACAGATCAAGCATCTCTGACAAAAAAATTCTGCAATTATCCTAAATTTTGGATTTTATCATGTCTGCCTAAACAACCTGATCATTGAATCTCTTCCTAAATGTCCTGGACCATGATACATTCGTGCCATATCAGCAATCATGCAGTTTGGCATTACTTTCCTGCCATCTTTGTAAACCCAAATCTCTTCCTCTTCTTGCTGTCTACAACCTGCTTTTAACCATGTGTCTTTTTCTTCATCATCTGCCTCATCTTGTAAATATTTTACTCCTTGCCATGTCTCAACTACAAATGTTAGCATAAGTTAGTTCAAAACATGTTCATTGTCTTTTTCCCGATTCTTGGACATATTATTTTCTGCACAGAATTTAGCAATTTCATCAGCATATGCATTTCCTTTTGTCATGTAATCGTCTCCCTTTTTGTGAGCTGTACATTTTACTACAGCAATTTACTCTGGTAGCTGAATACCATCAATCAGCCTTTTGATCAATTTCGCATTCCTGATAGGTGTTCCCGCAGAAGTTAAATAACCTCTTTGAGACCAGAGCTGGCCATAGTCATGGACTATGCCGTACCCATACTGACTATCAGTCACTATGGTAATTTTGAACCCTTTTGCTCTTTCACATGCACAAATCAAAGCAATAAATTCTGCTACTTGAGCTGAACGAATTCCTTTGAGACAAGAAGCTTCAACTACGTCTGCAACTGTACAGACTGACTATGCTGCACTCAGAATACATTCCTCTGTTCTTAAGCATGAACCATCAACAAAATAAACAAAATCTGATTCTGCTACCGGAACATCCTTAATATCCTGTCTAGGCTTGGTGCAATATTCTAAAACATCCAAGCATTCATGATCAATGTCATTTTCGTTTCTGATCTCTGTTAAAGTACCATCAGGTAATAATGTGGAAGGATTTAAATTCACACATCTTGCAATTGAAACATTATCTGATCCCAGAATAACTTTTTCATATTTTGTCAATCTGTTGCTTGTCAAATGTTGTGTTTTGCTTCTGGTGAGAAGAATCTCAACTGAATGGGGCACATATACCTGTATGGGAAACCCCAATTTTATCTCTTCACTTTGTTCCAAACTCACACTTGTTGCAGCTACTGCTTTTAAGCAACCTGGTAATGCTTTTGCAACAGGATCAAGAACCGCTGAGAAATTTGGCTTTCTCAGTTTCCCATATCTTTGAATCAAAACTGATAATGCACATCCTTCCCTTTCACTGCAATACAGCTCAAATTCTTTTTCATAGTGTGACATTCCTAATGCTGGAGCTTCACATAAGCTTCTTTTTAACTGCTCAAAAGCCTCTAACTAGGTTTCTGTTAGGGTAATCGGGTCTTTTATGTCTGCTTTTTTCAATCTCTGCAATGGTTTTGCAATTACTTAAAATCCACTAATCCATTGACGACAATAACCTACCATTCCTAGAAACATTATGACCTGTCTCTGTGTTTTTGGAGGTTGCATTGCTTGGATCATTTTTATTCTTTCAATTGTCACTTATCTGATTCCTTTTGCGATTCTGTGACCAAGATATTTTACTTCTTGTTTGCAAAACTGTAATTTTGCAGACACTTTATGTCCCTCATCTGCCAAATGATTCAAAAGAGTAATGGTATCTGTCACACGGTTGTCTTGTGTTTTTGCAGCCACAAGGAGATCATAAATATACTGCACTAATGTTGATTTTCCAGGTAAATCAAAATTTTCCAAGGATTAAAAATAGATGGACTCTCTGTATACCCTTGAGGGATACGACACCATGCTAAGATACGCTCTTGGAATCTGAACGCAAACATTTGTTGGCTTTCTGGATGCAATGGAACAGTAAAGAATGCGTCACAAAGGTCTATAACTGTATACTATTCTGCATCATGTGGAATCTGATATAGAATTACCACTGGGTTTGGTACACCTGGGCAACATGGAACAACTATTTGATTAACCTTTCTCAGGTCTTGAACAATCCTGAAAGTTCTGTTTGGCTTTTTGATTCCCATAATCGGTGAATTACATGGATTGCTTTCAATTTCTTTTAAAACACCTTGTTTTATACATTTTTCAATTACAGGAATGACTCCTTCAATACCTTCTGCTTTCATTTTATACTGAGGAATGTTTGGATAATCTGCTCCTTGTTTTACTGTTATTTTTACTGGGTCTACATGTTTCATCAAACCCATTTCATCTCCAGATAAATCCCAAATTTTAGCATTGACTGTTTCTTTTAATTCTTCAGGTAAATCATTTTTGGCAAAAGTAGGCAATAATTTACTTTTTTCTGCTTCAACCATTAACATTGTTAGTTTATAAAGACCATCTTCTTCTTGAGTTTGGAGCTCTATACCATCCGGTGAGCAATATATTTTACAGTTAATCTTGAAAAGAATGTCCCTTCCTAACAAGTTTATAGGACTGCTATTACAGACTACAAATCTATGTCTATATTTGAATTTACCAATTTAAAATCCAACTGGTTCTGTTAAATCTGTTGATTAGCTACACCAACTACTTGAATTGTATCCCCAGAGAGAGGTAGGTTTTCTATTTCCACTGATCTAACAGTAGAACGGGTAGCACCTGTGTCCACAAGAAAAGTGATTTCTACATCATTCACCTTACCATTTACAAATGGACCAGACTGATCTACCTCAAGGGTGGCTCCAAGCACACACTCTTCCTCCTCTCTCAGGCACCGTCATAAGTAATCCTCAGAATCACTCCCTTCATTTTCTTTCAACCAATATTGTTGAGAAACATTCGACACATTCACTCTTGGCGATCTGTTTAGCTGTTCACCGTCTGCAGAATCCTGTTTCTGTATTGTATCTCTGCACATTTACACAATTTGGAAGTGGCGGTTGTGGAATATGACTTTGCTGATCCACTACCTGTCGCTGTAGCTGCTGATTTATCTCATTTAACTGTCGCTGTAGCTGTTGCTGCTGATTTATCTCATTCTGCATCTGTGGATTTAATGATGCATTTTTAAAATTTCTGGGCAGATTCTTACATTCACGCTTCCAGTGTCCAATTTCGCCGCAATTAAAACATGGGAGTTTCTGCTTTTATTCTTCAATATTACCCATCAATTTTGGCTTATTATAATTACCTTTAAATTTCCCTTGATTCTGGTGAACATTTTTGTTTTCCAAAGTTGCAATTTGTTGTTCAGCCACTTTTACCTGTGCCCACATAGCTTTTCCTTTTAGCTTCTTTTGTTTAGCATCTATCTCATCACTGCAGTATTTTGCTTTTTTTTAAAATGTCATCAACTGAGAGTGATTGCCAACCAAATATTCCTGATCTAATCATCTCACCAATTTCAGGTCTTAAGCCATAAACAAATCTGTATATGAAATGGCTCATATCCTTCTCACTCAATTTCTTGTAACCACTGTATTGTTTAAATACCAGCAGTAATCTTTCATAGAATGAATGTACTGATTCTTTTGGCTCCTGATTTGTTCTGTCTATTTTAACACAATCTACTTCTTTCGGGGGAATCTTGTTTTTCAGCCACACAATCACTTTATCATACAAATTGATAACATCAGCTGAAGGTGCACCTGTTACTTTATCTCAAGCAGGTTCTTCTTTGGGCCAATCTATAGAAATGTTACATTATGTCCAAAGATCCGATGGAACAACAATGTCAAAGAATCCATCAAGATCAATCCACAGAAGTTTTGAAACCTTAACAAATCTGTCTACCTGGCGATACCATTCCACAGGTTTTTCTCTCAGTTGAGGAAAATCATTTGTAAACAGTAAAATGTCCTGTCTTGTCCATGGAACATGTACATACCCTTCACTAGCTATTTCTCTCATAGGAAACTCAGTTGCTATTTCCCCTCTTTCTCTTCTGTTTTCCTCTCTTTCCTTTGTCCATTTCACTCTCCATTTTTTAGAAACACTATTAATTCTTTTATATGAATTATTCTTCCTGTGGTGTTCATATTTTCAATATCTTTTTCAGAGAAATCCACTCTGTAATGTTTCTGCAAATTTTTCTGTCTACTCAAATCTATTTCTAATTCAGCAGCCATTTCTTCTAATTGATAATACTCAGTTTACGTTTTCCATTGTATACGTTTACAAATAAACAATAATTCATCATCCTGATATAGCTTCAAACTGTCAGGTCCAATTGTGCCAATAATCAATTCCTCCAAATCCGCCTTCAATTTTGCGACATCAAGTAATTTAAATTCTGGGGTCTGTGGAGTCTGCGTTAAATCTATTTTATTTATACTCTTTTCTGGAGTTCCAGAATCAGATCCTGCAACAGATGGAGTTTGATCATTTGACAAACTTTGGTTAAAAGTTAGATCGGGCATCATTTTTTCTCGGTAAATTTCTGTTAAATCTAAATAAAAATTTTCAGCCACTTTCTGAATTTCTGTATTCCAGGGAACAGTCAGAGCTGAATGTCTAATTTCCCTTTGATCAAAAACTGGAAGAACAGGTCCAATTGTTACTGGTACTGTTACTGCTTCCATGCTTTTAGGTAACTGTTGTATTAATTCATCTTTTGATCGGAAATATTCTGAGGCATTTGGTATAGCCCTACATCATTCTGTTATCATTACATTTCTTGGGATTTCATTTTTCTGAACTGTAGGTTCAACATAATTTCTATTTTCTCCAGATGTACTAGAATTAGTTCTTGTTTCTACTCTCTCAGGATATTTTGCATTATACTGATTTAATCTAGGTGGAGTCTCATCATTAATTTTCCTAGGAGGAGCACTTAGAGACGTTCCTTGAGGAATTCTCGGGGAAGACCATGAACAAACTGGTTGATAAGGTGTCGGTTTCGATTTTGTGATATAAATCTCTTCTAAAACCGAATCTTCTAATTCACTATCTTCACCAATATTATTTTTCTTTTCAGTATTCTTTTGACCAGTTCCCTCACTAAATCTTGCTGGGTACAAACCATCACACATATCTGCACGTCTCCAACTACGCATTCTGTCGTCATGAGTTTCTCTATTAATGTCTAATCTAGTGCCTCTTGTTACAACCCTGTATTCTCGTTCTAATTCAAACATCTCATCTTCCCATTCAGCTAAAGCCTCAAATTGTGTAGGTCTAGGTTTTGGTACAAAAGTCATCATTTTTTCTATCAAGTTTTTCAGCACCTTAATGTTAAATGACCCATCTTCCGACCATGCCAATACACCATCATTTTTGGTATATTCCATCCAATTCTCCATCCAAAGGCAAGTATGATAACCATATTCACCTAACATATAAACTGCAGGTGTTTTGTACTTATGAAGTAATCTTCCACCTCTTGTTTCAATTTTCTTGTAATTTTTAAATATATTTTTCAATTTCTTAAACCATGAAAGCTTCTTTTCCTCTTTCATATAATAATAATCCATGTTTTTAAACAATTCCCCTTACTTTGAAAAAGATCGTAAATATTTCCTACACTAGCCAATCAGTGCGCAAAACTCACCAACAAGCCAATCAGGCTAAGTTATGTCACTATTCTGCTCAGCCAATAGAATTACTGAATTTCAGGACAAACCAATCAGCTGCAAGCCTACCTAGTCACATGAGCCAATCAGTGCGAATACTGTGACGTATGTTAGCCATTCACAGCGCGACCCCTGTGATGTATGCTGCCGCTGCAGCTTTACAGTCCTCGCTCTGCTCTGACACTGACACCTCCTTTACAAAATAATTTCACAGCGCCATATTTTACAAAACATTCAATAAAATTTAGTTAGTAACTCCACAAAAACAAACCATTTGTCTGTTTCACTAAAATAAAGCTATAGCTTTCTCAATCATTCAAGTATTCTTTCACATGAAATAGACGACGCTATTTTCACAGAATTGTTTAATTCGTTGATAAAGCGAGTAGCATTTCCCTACCCTTCCAACACACACAATCATAGGGAAAGAATCCCTAATCATTCATACATGAAATTTTTGGTAGGAAGATAACCCGCCAATAATATCCTCACTCGCCAGTAAGAATAGACGATGCTTCCTTACCCTTCACTCAAGCTTGGATAAATTCTATTACTCTTTTCACAGTGAGTTTTAAAACAGGACTGGTGTCCCTATACTCAAAAGCTACAATTTCATAGACAATCCTCACTATACATTCTACCTAACACACCTAAAATCCCTAAACTTGTGCTGTACGTCCACAACACTTGTGATATATGATGATAGCACTATTTTGAAACAGAACAAATGCACTGTGTAACTTCACTTGTCACACTACTCTGCACTGGCCAGTATAACTAGGAATTTTCATACTGCTGGAAAAAACCTTTCGACTACATGTAACAACTAAACAAACTTAACATGTTTTAGACATATATCCTATGTAATTACCATGTAACATGTCAGTTACCATAGCAACCGTAACTCTGCTACCAAGTAATTGGTGCAGCGCTCCTAATGAAAAACTGTCTCACCAACGCTACTTATCTCTACAATACTCACCATCAATCATGATTTACTTACTAAGGCCCATAAACTAACGGGACAATTTTTGAGCGACTGAATCATGTGACCTAATTATTCAGATCTATTCACAAACTATTTACATAATTATATACAACAGCAGTTTATCATTTCTTACCATGGATTTAAACATTTGTCTTTTAATTAAGTCACTAAGGCAAATGGATCAACCGATGGTAACTAGACCATGAATAAACAAGACCAGCTTGTCGTTTCAAATCTAATTTTTATTAGCTTTAATATTCAAAGAAAGAGCATTTTAATTAAGAATCTTTATTTATTAGCAACATGAAAGAAACGTTTTATTAAGGAAAAGACTTAATAGACTGACACTTCAAAGGCAAATCAATCAGCATGAATTAAAGCAAAATAAAGTTTCCAATACCTAAATTCTAACACCCTGTCTAAAACTCACTTCACCTAGAAAGAATAATCTTTAAAGACTGCTGTCCTTACGTGCGCCAAAGAGTCCAACAGCATGTCACGCCCTTCAGGAATCGGTAAACAAGAAGAAGATCCCTCTTGCCCACGGGGCCAAGTTTTACACCTTTCTAACTAGCTAATCTTCTCAAAATGTACATTTTTCTTTGCCATCCAGAGTTCCCATTGGCTGTTTTATGTCAGACCATAATGTGTCCTCACCGTTTTCAAACCAAGAACGGGCTCTTCTTTAGCCCTATTGTCCTTTGCTTTCGTGTCATTTTGCTTCCTCGAAAATTTAACGTTTCACTCGAGCTACTGTTCATGACTTCCTTGCCTTGGCAATCTTGCTGCTTCCTGTCCTTGAATCCTTCTCTCCAAGAGCACGCTTAGCACAACTTATTAAACTGTATTTTTCTGACAAAATTGTCGACGTGGTAAAAGTTTCCACTTCTGTGCACGGCTCCTTTCTGGACAGGATTCGAAACACCCTCTTTTGCAGGCCTAAGGCCTCTTTCAGAAACTATTATTTAAACAAACACAAAACATTAATTAATTAGAGAATTGAGACCCATTCTGTTACCCAACCCTAAGCTAATTATTAACTCATTAATTTATGTTACCTAGCTGAGCACACAAAGCTGCATTTATATCTACCTTTTTCTTTTAGGCCACAAAGATTCTTCAGGAGCTTTTGCCACAAGAAGACATAACACAACATAAGCACATGCCATTAATTAAACAGCCTCATTTAATACTGACAAAGACAATAGACAAGGTTAGTTCATTATTTTTCACATACTTGCAATTGCAACATAGAGCATATAAATTAGTCCCACATGTTTTCCTGAATGTATGCATTTTTAAAACTAAGTTGGTTAATGATTTCAACAAATGCTTATTAATACAGTTACATTGGTTATGAAGTTTAACTTTGCGAGTTTGAACAAAATTTTATTCATCACCTCGCTCCATCACAGGTAATAGGTAACTTTTGAAAAGTACTTGTACTAATTTAACTGTTAGAAATCTGAATTTACAAATGATTTGGGCTTGTAATTAGTATTTTTAGAAGTCAAAGAATTAACTCTGTAGATGGTTCCTATACAGAGATAACCTTATTTAATTTCAGTATTACCCCCAATGCTTTTCTATGGAACAGCTGTCTGGTAAAGTGAAAATAGATTTTAAGACCTGTTCACCGTAAGAACATATTTGACACTAAACATTTACATGTCATGATTTTAAATACCATGCGCTCTGCCTTATAGGCATTTAGGTCTACTTAGAGGTGCTAAAATAATATTTAACTGGAGGGTGTAGGCCTGTCAAAAGGGATTAACATGAGAGGTCACATTTGTAGTTTAAAAACTGCACAGACAGATCAAATAGTATCCTGCACAGGGGCATTTTAATCTTTAATACTTCTGCTCTTCTCTCTCTTCTTTGACTTGTGTAAGGGCCAGGAGGAGCCTTGTGCTCAGCACATGCACCTGGAGAGGGACAGCCCGGGAACCTTTACAGATATGAGCATTATCCATTGTTATCCAAAGATGAGACAGAGTTGCTCTCCAGGGTAGCTCCCATGTCACATTGGAATACTAACTGAGTTCCAATATGGTCTCGGGAAATGTATTTATGTTATCCAGCTTTCTTCCTAAGTAGGCCAGTTGGTCTTTTGATACAGTAGAGACTTACTAGATGCCCATGCCTCTCTGGCATGAGCATGGAAGAGGATAAAGGTTGGCTTTGCACCTGGAAAGGGCTATCCAGCACTTCTTACTGATTTGATCTTTATAGGAATGATGGGATCAATAAGCTCTATGGGGTAGTTCTAGAGACATGTATGAGACAAACCTGACTCCCTGGCATAGAAAAGGTCCTGGTCCAGAATAGCCTTCACTGCAGAGGAACAGTGCACTTGAAAATGAGACCTAGCTGCTGGCCCCATTGCCTACATGCCTCAGTTGGCCCTCGTCCTCATATCTAGAACCTAAAACTCCATGAGGAGGGAGCGCCATTCCATGAGGTGAAATTAACATCTTTATTTAGAAGTGTTCCTTTCCAGGACTGTTGAAGGTCATGTTTATGTGTCTGTTGGAACAGAGAGGACATCCTATTCAAACATACATGCAAACACAACACGTATGGGGAAGGAACCACCAGATTAGTAACTACCTTTAATAGACAGTCTAGGGAAGTTGAGAAAATCCGAAGACAAAAATGGGAGAATCTTTACAATGACCAAAGTATTGCTTCTACTCTTGATAACATAACATGTGTATTTGTAAAGGGCATTTAACCCGGAGGTAACTTGGTGCTGAATAACAGATGTTCATTGTTACCCAACTCACTGGTACTCGTTTTATTAACCTCAGATGGATGAAAGGCTAAGTGGACCTGCTGGGATTTGAACCTGTGACCATGAGGTCAAACACAGGCCCCTGAAGTGGGTGCATTAGTCCACTGAGCCACCAGACCCAGCTCAGAGGACTAATCATATACCCAGTATCACACACAGGAAAGGTAGATCTCTGAGAAAAACTCTAGTCTACAGTGGCATTATTCCCAGAACTGATATCATTTTGGGGGGTTTGGTGGTTATCTTTCCTTGCAGGAAGTGTAAAACCTGTGAGCATAGCACAGGGAGAATGGAATATGGAGTGTCTTATGGTTAAAGAACCAAGAAAATTACTAAATGTATCACTTGTACTTCACAATTTGTTGTCTATGTTTTCGAATATCCGTGCAAAAAGAGGCATGTTGGCAGCACAGTCCATCCTGCCAAAAGAGGATTCTGGTGCACATGCGTGCAGTTGATGATAGGGTTCCTCAATACCCCATGGCAAGACCATTTGGTGAGATGCATTTTAGACATCGGAACAAGTTGTTCTATTATATTATTGACCAAGCACCAAAAGAGACCAGAGGTGGCAATAGGGTTTTGGCTATCAAACACATGGAGTGCAAATATATTATTGATTTAGAAAGAAAAGGCCCAATATGGTAAAATATTAAGGAGTAATTGAATTTTCTTCTGGGTGATGGGTGAATTATAATTTTGGCCCCTTTTAGAGCTCCTCTGTTTTTGCTACTGTTTGATTCTTGTTTAATTATTCTATTGCATAATGTTTTGTCCACATGAAGAAAGGAAGGGAACCTCTATGAGATGCTCTCCAGCCAGTTGGCAGGTGCCCATTACCCTTTTCTTCCAGAGCACTCTATGATAACAAGGGGATTCACATCTCGTGCCTGACAAGACTCATGTTCAGATTGATGACCTTATATTTGGATTCAGGTAATCCACCTGGGTTTAATCCTGTAAGAAGATGCTATAGTTTAACTTGTACCCTTGGTCCTCCTAGAATCAATATTGAAGGTGGAACTGTTCTTGGAGGTTTCTTTTTCTTGCTAATTGCAACTGGTACATTCTATGCAGGATGAATATGTTTTTTCAATTGGTGATTTTTACAATTCTATCACTTTTTGTTCACTTTTCACCAGTTGGAGGTTTACTTCCAATGAAGTGTGAGAACTTTGTTTTATTTGTGAGGGAAATGTTCTCTCTTTGTCTCTACGAGTAATTATTGTGTACTGTGCCCACTGGGGCTTGACCCTGTAATAACTATCATTCTGTGTGGCATTCATGATTTCCTGACCAAAGTACCTTTTCTAGTTTCAGTGGGGTATTTTCATTAATTAATAAGACATTGTTTACTATTTTGTTTGTTTTGATAGTTGTGCTCCACTGTGTTGCTGACTGACAAGTATGGTCCTGTTTCGGTAGTCTATTACTCTTTTGATGACAAAGAAGTATACATTTTTGTAATTGTTATGTAATATGTACTTCCAGATGACGCCTGCACTTATTTACTTGTCTGTTTTTCATTTCAGACACTGTATGTGGATGGCAGTTGATGTGATGATCATGCGATCAAATCTTTCGGGCTGAAACACCTCATGTTTGTTTGCTGTGATCAACTTTTCAGCACTTTCCTGTGTGAGTGCCTTTATTTTGGATTATAGATAGAGATTTATGGCTAGTCAGCTACTTCAACCAGTAGTGCTCCTCCCATATAGTCGTCCGGGTGATTTGGAAGCTCTTATCATTCTTATATACACATACATACAAAGTAAAACCATAAAAAAATATAAAAAATCGAATACAAACAAATATATTAATTCATGTAGACAAATAAAATTTAAAACATTGAAAAAACACATCTTTAAATAATACTATAAACATTAAGATACATTTAAAAATCAAAACAAATAATTTAACACCTTGGCTGCTGTGACTTTTCCCCTCCTGTGCTGACCTTCTTTGAATACCATTGTTCATGACGAGCTCAGCTCGTCATAAGCACAGCTCCACTGTGCCTCATGACGAGCGGGGTTAAAATATAAAAAATAAATAATTAATGCTATGAATTATTTAAGCAACATTATGAAAACTATACGAGTCTTAGAATATTAACCCCTTGCATGCTAATGACGGCCCCCAGCCGTCATGCACTACAGAGCTCATTTGCTGATGACGGCTGGGGGCCGTCATGACCACACCCGCACTTGGAATGTCCAGCACAGGAGCAGAATCGTGGCAGCATGGAAGGGGTTAAATATACTACTAACAGGTGATTTAATGCATTAATAGGGAAAGTGTTGGACTTCAGAGAGGTACAATCTACTATTCCCACTCCAATCTGTTCAACAGCAGGGAAAGCACTTTAATGTACTATTATTGTTCCAAACAGGGCAACAATAGGGACAGCATCAGATTTCGGAGAGGTAAAATGTACCTTTCCCACTACAAACAGTGCAGCAGTAGAAAAAGTGTTGGACTTTGGAGGGGTAAAATTTACTATTCCCACTCCAGCCTGTGCAACAGGAGGAAAAGTATTGGACTTTGGAGTATTGAAATTTACTATTCACACTCCAGTCTGTGCAACAATAGGGAAAGCACTGGATTTCAGAGGGGTGAAATTTACCATTCCCACTTCAGTCAGTGCAACAGTAGGGAAACTGGTGAATTGCAAAGTGGTTAATTTTACTATTCCTACTGCAGTCTAAACAAGAGTAGGGAAAATATTCACTTCAAACACATTACATATATAAGGAACACCATGAATATAGAAAACATATGAAACTCTTAATATAATAAACTATTTATTAACATGCATATATACATATATTCACTGAAAAACCATAGGTTTCACACATGTTATAGTTAGCTGGACATTTCACTCATACAAAACCATTGAAATTCCCCTGTTATAGTTAACGATAACTCGCGCCCCCGCAATGCACTGCTGATGACGTCACATATTACATCACTCATGACATGGTCAGTGACATCACTCATGACATCACTGATGACATCTCAAATGACATAACTGATGATATCACTGATGACATCATCCTTGTGAAAGAGTGACAGACCTCCTCTCAGCGTAATAGCGTAATATAACCCTTGATACACACATAAAAAAATGAAACCTGAAATTAAAAAAAATGGAAAAACCAATTCCTTAGAAAAAAAGCCCCGGGGGAGGTGGTCTCCGGGGCTTGGGGGACCTAGAGGCCCCCCTCACTAATAACAAAGCCCCAGGGGTGGCGGTCCCTGGGGCTGCGGGGGGGCTCTATACCCCCGCAATCACAATCACTTTGCCCCGGAGGTGGCGGTCCCCGGGACAGTGTTGGGGGGATTGGGACTATCCCCCACACTTTTTAAATCATTTTGCCCCCGGGATTTGGTCCTCCCGGGGGCTAATTTATAAAAAAGAAGACCCGGGTTTGTTTTTTTTTTTTTTTTTGTGGAGTTTGCATACCGTACGTGGACCCCGCGATTTAAAAAATAAAAATAAATTGGGGGGTCCTTGTGGGACACCCTGAGCAGGCCTAGGGGGTCAGGGTGTTTCTAACCTGCCCCCTTTTTGCGTTTTCCACGTTTGTTTCTCTGCTTTCTTGTGAGGATGGCTGCCAACACTTCCTGGTTTGGAGTGTTGACAGCCTATTAGCATTCAGCTTGTGTTCGGGAAGGTACAGAGTACAGTAAGCTTACAGTAAGCTCCTATAGATACACTTATGATTTTACTCATGATTTTCTCAGAAACTACTGAACTGATTTACACCATTTAACAAAAAGGGTGATCTGCGAACCGAACTCTACCTTTTTGCCAAATTTGGTGTAATTCCGTTCGGGCTGTAGCCCTGGCTAAAGGTCCTATGGAAAATTGCACGGGGAAAACACGAATCACCCCCAAACTTTCTGGGAAGGAGGGGAGCGGAGCAGGCCATTTTCTTGGAGAAATTCGCAAAGATTCGTCCACCGGCGCCAAAAATATTCCAAATAGAATGTTGCGGATTTACTATGGAAACTAGGTTTTACCAAACTAAATACTGGCGACCGGCAGTAAGTAATATATATGTATATATATATATATATATATATACATATATATATATATATATATATATATATATATATATATATATATATATATATATATATATATATATATATATATATATATATATATATTCAATGAAAAAACCATTGGTTATAGAACATATATAGTTAGGAATTTGCATTTACAAAACCTTATTTTACTCGCATAAAACCATTGAAATTCCATATATAGTTAGATGCGCTAACTATATATCGCGCACCCGCAATTCACTGCTGATGATGTCACATATTACATCATTCATGACATGGTCAGTGACATCACTGATGACATCACTGATGACATCTCAAATGACATCACTGATGACATCACTGAGGACATCATCCAGTGACTGTGTTTTTCTGTAAAGTTTAAATATGTTTTACATATTGAAGAATGAGTAGATGTAGAAGTGTCTGGATGAAGGATTTAGTAGGTGCGTGACTGACTGTATGAGTGAGTGATCAAATGTGTCTCACTAAGTGCATGGGTTAGTGACTAAACTGTCTTAATTTGTGCATCATTATGTCTGTTGTTCTGTAAACTGCTGCATGTGTTGATCAGTAGCTATATGAGTAACTATATGGGTTATTGATTGATTGTCGAAGTATTTGTATGGGAGACTGAGTGTGTGTGTGGCTGGCTGGGAGATGTATGACTCTGTGGAGATCAATGTGTTCTTGTATCAATGATTGTATAAGAGAGTAAGTATGTGTTAGTATATGTTTGAAAATGTAAGGTACTCTATGTTTAACTGTATTGATTAGAAAATGGAAGTGTGATTGATTCTTTACAGGACTGACTAGGTGTGTGAGTAACTCCATGGATGAGTGGCAGAGTGTGAGTGTCTGTATAGGTGTATGAGTGCATATGATAGTGTTGTAAAGATGAGTGATTGTATGTATGAATGATTGTATGGGTGAATGAGTGAATCTGTGTGTAGACATTGGAATCAGTGAGTGTGTATGTAGTAACTAGTATTGGTGTGTCAATGGTTTAAAAAATTATATTCTGTATTTTACACTGGATGTAACAGAGGTTATATTAAAGTGTGAGGAGATGCATTGTATTGTCACATGAATGATATCATCAGTGATGTCATTTGAGATGTCATCAGTGATGTCATCAGTGATGTCATTTGAGATGTTATCTGTGATGTCATTTGAGATGTCACCGGTGATGTCATCAGTGATGTCATTTGAGATGTCATCAGTGATGTCATCAGTGATGTCACTGACCATGTCATGAATGATGTAATATGTGACATCATCAGCAGTGGATTGCGGGTGCGCGATATATAGTTAGCGCATCTAACTATATATGGAATTTCAATGGTTTTATGCGAGTAAAATAAGGTTTTGTAAATGCAAATTCCTAACTATATATGTTCTATAACCAATGGTTTTTTCATTGAATTTTCAAGGTTTTGTAAATGCAAATTCCTAACTATATATGGACTATAACCTATGGTTTTTTCTGTGAATTTCATTGGTTTTTTAAAAGCTAACATCTGTAGCTGTAAAATGTATTCTACTTTAAAACCCAAAATATATTTTAGATGTTTATTGATAATTTTTATTGAAATATTTTTTTTCTTCGCTTCCGGTAAGCGAACCGGGAAGCTTTCCGTTAGCTCATCTTGATGCCGCGATCTAGTACGCGAACCGGTAAACGTTACGTTAGCGGAACTGTGATGCGTCGCGGAAGCGCGACGTATCATTGTCGCGTAATGTGTCTTATGACGCGCCGCTTTAGCGCTCCCGAAAGTGCTCGGGACCGCGAACCGGAAACGATGCGGGACGCGGCGCGCACCGCGTAACGTGAGCGGAACAAGTCATGTGACTTGTTTATCAAAGTTTTCATTGGTTCATTTCACTTTTGGTTTCCAAATGATGTATGACACAGCTTTCTTCATCATTTTCTCCTTAGCAAGGTTTATCGCAAATGCGATAAAAAACGGCCGCAATGCATGAATATCGCTGAAAAGTCAGCGATATTCATGCATTTTCCAGCAAATGCTCTTAGCCATGTTATCCACCTCCCATTGATTTAAGAACTGCTCATGGCCCCATGAGGAACGCTTTAAAAAGGAAAAAATAACATTATAGAAAAGAATCGTTTTTAAACACAACATATAAATCAATTGTATACCTGCATTCAAGAGGAAATGACTGAAAATATCCTTGAGACACATGAAAGCGTTTTCTGGAATGCCCTAGCACCATTTTTTGGACATTATTAACATGGCTATGTAATTCCCATAATCAAAATCTAAATTTGCCAAGCGCAGGTGGGAACGTATTTACAAGACACTTGCCCCATGAGGAATGCTTTCCATTTAAAAAGGAAAAAAATAACATCAATTACACTCAAATGCCTTATAAATATGACCCAAAACAACCTATGAAGCTCTAGCAGTACATATCCAGAAATGTAATTGATTTCAAAAATGGTTTTTAAAAACAACATATCTGTTTCAGCTTACATAAGAGACCATGGAATGGGCTTCATATACAACAATAACTTGTGTTACTGCATGCCAGAATGCTACACCGAATACGCAATTACAATTTCTCAAAGTAACAAAATCTATTTCTATATCACTACAGACAAAGCCACAGTTTAAAAACACAGCTTTCTTCATCATTTTCTCCTTAGCAAGGTTTATCGCAAATGCGAAAAAAAACGGCCGCAATGCATAAATATCGCTGAAAAGTGAACGATATTCATGCATTATCCAGCAAATGCTCTTAGCCATGTTATCCACCTCCCATTGGATAACATGGCGAAGAACTGCTCGCAAATGCGAAAAAAAACGGCCGCAATGCATGAATATCGCTGAAAAGTCCGCGATTTTCATGCATTATCCAGCAAATGCTCTTAGCCATGTTATCCACTTCCCATTAAATAACATGGCTAAGAACTGCTCAGGGCCCCATGAGGAACGCTTTCCATTTAAAAAGGAAAAAATAACATCATAGAAAAGAATCGTTTTTAAACACAGCATATAAATCAATTGTATACCTGCATTCAAGAGGAAATGACTGAAAATGTCCTTGAGACACATGAAAGCGTTTTCTGGAATGCCCTAGCACCATTTTTTCGACATTATTAACATGGCTATGTAACTCCCATAATCAAAATCTAAATTTGCCAAGCGCAGGTGGGAGCGTATTTACAAGACACTTGCCCCATGAGGAATGCTTTCCATTTAAAAAGGAAAAATAACATCAAAGACACTCAAATGCCTTATAAATATGACCCAAAACAACCTATGAAGCTCTAGCAGTACATATGCAGAAATGTAATTGATTTCAAAAATTATTTTTATAAACAACATATCTGTTTCAGCTTACATAAGAGACCATGGAATGGGCTTCATATACAACAATAACTTGTATAACTGCATTCCAGAATGCTACACCGAATATGCAATTACAATTTCTCAAAGTAACAAAATCTATTTCTATATCACTACAGACAAAGCCACAGTTTAAAAACACAGCTTTCTTCATCATTTTCTCCTTAATTCATACTATTCTCTATCTAAAATAAATAAATCTTTTCTCACCTTAGCAAATACTTTTTGAGTTTTGAAAACAGTCTCAGAAATACACCAAATTGTCTTCATCAGAAGAAAAAGGATGCACTCCAGAGTCTGCAGCTATTGAAAGCACAGAAATACAGATATTCATTTCACATATCTCTCATATTAGCCAATCATAACTCTTCCCTCACTTTTTTCAAATCAAAACCCTTCCCCCCTCTGCCCTCTCTGCCTTTTTTCCATAGCAACGACCTCCTGGAAGACCTCTCATGTTTGCAAATTCACACAACAATGTTTCAATTGAACTCTGAACTCTCAGTGCACCTGCGTATCCAGTGCAATCTTTCATTAAAAGTTTCTTCCTTGACCATTCAAATTACATCTTTCAAAGAACACATCCATGCACCCTAACTTTCTGTTTTCAGAAATGGAAATACACCAATCACTGCTAATGAATCATTAGCATTAGAACTCCACAGTTTTTTTTTCTTTACAAACTCCTACTGTTTCAACTGCCCTTTCATTACCACACTTCATCTGACTGCAGCACAACCTTCTCCCACCATGTTTAACGTCTGGATTGTTGGACATAGTTACATCCACTGGGCTCAAAGGTATGCTGAGAGCAGAAATTTACCCAACCTCAATTTACAAGATGTGGAAATTAAGTGGTTGGGCCAAAGAGGATTAAAATGTCACCAATTGATACCATTGGTGAAAACCTTTATGCATTTGCCAAAACCTGACCTGTTAATAGTGCACTGTGGAGGTAATGATTTGGGCACTTTGACAGGGGTAGGTCTGGAAATGCTTTTAAAGGACACCTTTGAGCAATTAATGGCACTTTTTCCTCAAACTGCCTTGGTATATTCCAATATATGCCAAAGACAGAAATGGAGGTGGTCCAACCAATTTTGTCCACAAATTGAGAAGTCGAGGAAGCATGTAAACAAATCTGTTTCAGCTTTCATGAGAGACCATGGAATGGGATCCCTGTACAACAATAACTTGCGTTACTACATGCAAGATAGCTACAGAGGAGATGGAGTTCACTTCTCAGATGAGGGCAACAGAATTTTCATTCTGAATTTAAGAATGTGCATTGGTACCTACTTATAAGTACCTAAATGTACCATAAACCCAAAAGCTCTTCTCAGAGCTACCCTTCATCTAATCACTCACAATTATTATTTTTTTCTAACTTTTTTCACTAATTTTCCACAAAATACGCTCCCCGGTTCGCTAACCGAAAGCTAACCTCGCGGAATTTTTTAAAAAAATGTTTTTTTTCCGTACATATAAGCCTCCTCAGCCACCCTCAGAAAACCTAGGGGGTCAAGATAAGTCTACCGTGCCCCCTTCTACACATTCTGAACATTATTTGCCCTCCATCTTGTATCTTAATGCGACCGAAACACAAAATGGTGGACTCCCGTGACGCTTAAGGTTCGCTAACCGGGCCGCTCTCCAGAAAGCGGTCCTAAAAAAAGGTGGGAAAGTAATTAGCAGGAAAACGACTAGAGACACTCTCACCAAATATAGATTAGCTCATACTACATAACAATCCCTTTCATTCTCACAAATTTGATTGAAATTTCATTTAGCCATTTAGCCTGTAGACCTATCTAAATACCCTGAGGTAAATTACTTCACAAAACACATCTAAAATATTGGAATTGACAACCAATGAAAACTTTACTTTCATTTACAATTTTTATTACCTGACATTTGATTGGTTATATACCTGAATATATATAAAGGAAGAGAAGGAAACACAGCCATTTTCACTGCTACTTCCTGAACTACATTTCAAGAGCCTTTTCACCTCCCTGTAAAGTTATTTGATAATTTGTAAGTGGCACTTTAAATTAATTTGTAAAAACGTTTATTGATAATTATTTACTGTCCCCCTGCTATAGTTATAGATACAGATAACCTCCTCTGTTACATTTATTGATTGACTTACACTTCTCTGCTATAATTATGAATTTACTTACTTTAACTTCACTGTTAAAAAAACAGAACTACATGTCTGAACTTAAACCCAACAGTGCCCTAACTCTTCTAATATAATTATTTTTTTATGCAATTTACAGCAAAAAAATGGAAGGGGAGCAAGAAAAAACGAATGTTTCCTTCGACATTACATCCGAAGACATTTTAACTGAAGAAAATGTGGATGAAGATTTTATGGATGAATCTTTTGATGAACAATTTATTCAAAGCTTACAAGAGACAGAAACATCCATGTTTGACAAGATACCAGATGATATAATGCTGGAAGTTTTAATGAACTATGAAAATAATAAATAATTTTTTTTTAAATCAAAATAAATAAATAAATTTAAAAAAACGAACAAAAACAACAAATAATTAACATACAGTATTAGAAAAGTCTATCATTCTTTTATCCTTAAAGTACACTGCCCAGAACGCTTTCCGGTTCGCGAACTTGGCGCTTACCACGCAAAAAAATAATATATATATATTTTTTTGGACCCTCCTAGGCCCTTTTAAAACCTCCACATAAAACCTAGGGGGTCAACGAGGATCTACTATGCCCCCTTATGGTAATTTCCCCCTTTGTTTTGGCCTCCTCTTGTCTCTCGATCCTACCGAGAGACAAGATGGCGGCCGCTCCGGACTGTTTAGAATGTTGACAGACACCGGAGGGCAAATCAGCTTCGCATCGCAAAGTTCCGATACGCGAAAAGTTCGCTAACCGGATCGCTGCCCGGAGCGCTGATACAGATATATATCTTGATTTAAACGTTAATTTCTCAAAATCCACTGAAGCACATATATTGAGACCTAGCAAAGGCACATCGGGCTAACAGTCCCTACAATTTTGCCAAGTTTCGTGAAAATCCATTCAGCCGTTCGGGCTAAAAGTGAGTCCAACCGCCCTATGGAAATTAACATGGGAAAAACGAGTTTTGGGACCCCCCTTTTTTCTCGGCCCCCCCTTGAGGACCCCCCCCAAATTTCCAGGAGCTGCTCAGAAACAACATGTGCCATTTTCCTGAAAATTTCAGCCAATTCCGTCCACAAACGGCAAAGTTATTAGGCATAGAATTTTCAAAAATCCCATAGGGAAAAAATCCTAACTATATATACCTACTGGCGACCGCCAGTAGGTAATATAGATATATATATATATATATATATATATATATATATATATATATATATATATATATATATATATATATATATATATATATATATATATATATATATATATATATATATATATATCTATATATATATTCACTGAAAAAACCAAAGGTTTTACAAACATTATAGTTAGGAAGTAGCATTTACAAAACCTATGAAATTCACTGAAAAAACCATAGGTTTGACACATGTTATAGTTAACTGGACATTTTACTCATATAAAACCAATGAAATTCTCCCATTATAGTTACTTCAGCTAACTATAACTCGCGCGCCCGCAATGCACAGCTGATGACGCCACATATTACATCACTCATGCTTTGAACATTTTAGTTTCTATTTTTAAATGTGTGTATCAAAGGTTATATTACGCTGAAAGGAGGTCTATCACTCTTTTACAAGGATGATGTCATCAGTGATTTCATCAGTGATGTTATTTCAGATATCATTAGTGATGTCATGAGTGATGACACTGACCATGTCATGAGTGATATAATATGTGACGTCATCAGCAGTGCATTGCGGGCACGCAAGTTATAGTTAGCTGAAGTAACTATAACGGGGGAATTTCATTGGTTTTATATGAGTAAAATGTCCAGCTAACTATAACATGTGTCAAACCTATGGTTTTTTCAGTGAATTTCATAGGTTTTGTAAATGCTACTTCCTAACTATAACGTGTGTAAAACCTATGGTTTTTTCAGTGAATATATATATATATATATATATATATATATATATATATATATATATATATATATATTCATCAGAAGGTGCCTGCACAAAGGAAGAGACCACCATCAGGTAATTCATTTGCCTCACTTTATTGGATCACAGGAAGCGATGCGGGGGACAGCCAAACCCGCTGGAATCACATAGCCCTCCCAACGCGTTTCACGAATCCTCGCTTCTTCAGGGGCTCAGGCTAGGGCAAGGAACTCGGCGGCAAATGTTTTTCGGCACCTGGTAAGTCTCAATTACTCCGCCCATGGTGGGCGTGGCCACCCCAGTGGCCTGTGGTACTTGTGGTGCATTCAGTCTCCAGTGAGTTGCCGTCAAAGTCCTTGATTAATAAAGTTCAATATTGTCCAAGTGGATTGCGGTGTTCGGATGTCATGCACCGCATCGACTGTTCACTCCTCCAATCCGGCTCCCAACGTCCCTTGAAGACCCACCGGGTGGCGTGCCTCCGGGACTGCTGTAAACAGCAGCCGGTCTCTTCCCGCGGCTCAGGCTAGCCGCTATACAATCCATCAGAAGGTGCCTGCACAAAGGAAGAGACCACCATCAGGTAATTCATTTGCCTCACTTTATTGGATCACAGGAAGCGATGCGGGGGACAGCCAAACCCGCTGGAATCACATAGCCCTCCCAACGCGTTTCACGAATCCTCGCTTCTTCAGGGGCTCAGGCTAGGGCAAGGAACTCGGCGGCAAATGTTTTTCGGCACCTGGTAAGTCTCAAATACTCCGCCCATGGTGGGCGTGGCCACCCCAGTGGCCTGTGGTACTTGTGGTGCATTCAGTCTCCAGTGAGTTGCCGTCAAAGTCCTTGATTAATAAAGTTCAATATTGTCCAAGTGGATTGCGGTGTTCGGATGTCATGCACCGCATCGACTGTTCACTCCTCCAATCCGGCTCCCAACGTCCCTTGAAGACCCACCGGGTGGCGTGCCTCCGGGGACTGCTGTAAACAGCAGCCGGTCTCTTCCCGAGGCTCAGGCTACCCGCTATACAATCCATCAGAAGGTGCCTGCACAAAGGAAGAGACCACCATCAGGTAATTCATTTGCCTCACTTTATTGGATCACAGGAAGCGATGCGGGGGACAGCCAAACCCGCTGGAATCACATAGCCCTCCCAACGCGTTTCACAAATCCTCGCTTCTTCAGGGGCTCAGGCTAGGGCAAGGAACTCGGCGGCAAATGTTTTTCGGCACCTGGTAAGTCTCAAATACTCCGCCCATGGTGGGCGTGGCCACCCCAGTGGCCTGTGGTACTTGTGGTGCATTCAGTCTCCAGTGAGTTGCCGTCAAAGTCCTTGATTAATAAAGTTCAATATTGTCCAAGTGGATTGCGGTGTTCGGATGTCATGCACCGCATCGACTGTTCACTCCTCCAATCCGGCTCCCAACGTCCCTTGAAGACCCACCGGGTGGCGTGCCTCCGGGACTGCTGTAAACAGCAGCCGGTCTCTTCCCGTGGCTCAGGCTAGCCGCTATACAATCCATCAGAAGGTGCCTGCACAAAGGAAGAGACCACCATCAGGTAATTCATTTGCCTCACTTTATTGGATCACAGGAAGCGATGCGGGGGACAGCCAAACCCGCTGGAATCACATAGCCCTCCCAACGCGTTTCACGAATCCTCGCTTCTTCAGGGGCTCAGGCTAGGGCAAGGAACTCGGCGGCAAATGTTTTTCGGCACCTGGTAAGTCTCAAATACTCCGCCCATGGTGGGCGTGGCCACCCCAGTGGCCTGTGGTACTTGTGGTGCATTCAGTCTCCAGTGAGTTGCCGTCAAAGTCCTTGATTAATAAAGTTCAATATTGTCCAAGTGGATTGCGGTGTTCGGATGTCATGCACCGCATCGACTGTTCACTCCTCCAATCCGGCTCCCAACGTCCCTTGAAGACCCACCGGGTGGCGTGCCTCCGGGACTGCTGTAAACAGCAGCCGGTCTCTTCCCGCGGCTCAGGCTAGCCGCTATACAATCCATCAGAAGGTGCCTGCACAAAGGAAGAGACCACCATCAGGTAATTCATTTGCCTCACTTTATTGGATCACAGGAAGCGATGCGGGGGACAGCCAAACCCGCTGGAATCACATAGCCCTCCCAACGCGTTTCACGAATCCTCGCTTCTTCAGGGGCTCAGGCTAGGGCAAGGAACTCGGCGGCAAATGTTTTTCGGCACCTGGTAAGTCTCAAATACTCCGCCCATGGTGGGCGTGGCCACCCCAGTGGCCTGTGGTACTTGTGGTGCATTCAGTCTCCAGTGAGTTCCTTGCCCTAGCCTGAGCCCCTGAATAAGCAAGGATTCGTGAAACGCGTTGGGAGGGCTATGTGATTCCAGCGGGTTTGGCTGTCCCCCGCATCGCTTCCTGTGATCCAAATTTCTATGGCAAAATGAAACCCCTCATTTTGTTCCTTTTCAAATTAAATGTATTAAGTGTTACCACTTTATTCCAATCAAGATGACTTCAGGTGTGCCATACTTTTGTCATAAGTAAGACTGTTAGCACTCTAGTTGTTCTTTAGAACACTCTGGGACATTCTGTCATTGGGCTATAGTTGGGCAACATCTGGCTGATATTTGGGCTACATTTATTTTTTTTTGTCTCTGGGGGCCATCTTTGGGCTACATTGGGCTACATTTGGGCTCTACCATATATATAGCCCAATGTAGCCCAATATATATTTTTTCAAAGTTAATTTTCTCAGCAACTACTGAACAGATTTACTCCATTCAAAGAAAAGCATAATCTGCGAGCCGGACTCTACCTTTCTACCAAATTTCTTATAAATCCATTCAGTCGTTCGAGCTGTAGCCGTGTCTAAACGTCCTATGGAAAATAACATGGGGTAAACACATTTTGGGACCCCCCTTTTATCTCAGCCCCCTCTTGAAAAATCCCCCCCAAACTTTCAGGGAAGGAGCAGAGCGGAGCAGGCCATTCGCAAAGATTCGTCCACCGGTGCCAAAGTTATTCTCAATAGAATGTTGCTGACTTCCTATGGAAACTAGGTCCTAACTATAACTACCTACTGGCGACCGCCAATAGGTAATAATTATAAATAAAATATATATATATATATATATATATATATATATATATATATATATATATATATATATATATATATATATATATATATATATATATATATATATATATTACCTACTGGCGGTCGCCAGTAGGTAGTTATAGTTAGTATTTTTTTCAATGATAAATCTCAAAATTCTATTTGGAATAACTTTGGCACCGGTTGACGAATCTGCCTGAAAATTTCCTGAAAATGGCCTCGTCGAGCTCCGGTCCTTCCTTGAAAGTTTGGGGGGGATACGTCAAGCGGGGGCCGAGATAAAAGGGGGGTCCCAAAACGCGTTTTCCCCATGTAAATTTCCATAGGGCAGTCGATTTCACTTTTAGCCCGAACGGCTGAATGGATTTCCAGCAAACTTGGCAAAATTGAAGGGACTGGTAGCCCGATGTGCCTTTGCTATGTCTCAAGATATGTGCTGCAGTGGATTTTGAGTAATTTAGGTTCAAAAAAATATATATATCTATAGGCGCTCTCCGGTGCGCGCACCGGAGTGCGCTCCAGGCGCGACACGCGACTTGCGCGCAGGAAGCTGATTGGCTCTTGGGTGTCTGTAAACATTCTAAACAGTCTGGAGCGGCCGCCATCTTGTGTCTCGGTAAAATCGAGACACAAGGGGTTTGAAAAAAAAAGGGGCAAATGACCATAAGGGGGAAGAGTAGACCCCCTCTGACCCCCTAGGTTTGATGTGGGGGCTAAAATAGGGTCCTGCGGGGCATTACATTTTCTTTTTTTTTTTTTTCATTTTGCGCGGGGGAAGCGCATGGTACGCGCACCGGCGAAGCACGGGGAAAATCCAGGACCATATTTATGAAGGCCTTGCGCTGCCAGTTTTGCGCCGCCTGTGCGTCAATTTTTGTGACGCACCAGCGGTGTAAAAAAATGTGCATTGTTACGCAATATTTAAAAAGTGACGCATCTATCTAGATGCATCACTTTTTAAATATAGTGCAACGAGGCACATTTTTTTACACTGCTGGTGCGATGCGTCACTTTTCTGTGCGCACTCCTTATGACATTCCAGATGTGTCATATTTAATGTATGACGAATCATGTTGCAAGGAGTTACAGATACATCAGTATTTCTGACATATCTGTAAAAATAAAAGTGACGCGAGGCAGGCGCAAGATTTTGACGCAACAGCATCCTAAAAGTGACGCAGAGAAATCTCATAGATTTCAGTACGTCGTTATTACCAAGCTTTTTGCGGGGGAATGCCCCCTCTGCATACATTATACCTGACGCAGATATAATGTGGCGCAGAGTTTTAAAAAGTGACCCATGTACCTAGATGCGTCACTTTTTAAAAATAGCGTCAGGTATAATGCAGGCAGAGGGGGTGTTCTCCCGCAAAAAGCTTTGTAATAGCGACGCAGTGAAATCTTTGAGATTTCACTGCGTCACTTTTAGGATGCTGTTGCGTCAAAATCTTGCGCCTGCTTTACAGCAGGTGTTAGACTGATGCAAGACCTTTCACATGGTGCTTTTTCCATGTGAAAGGACACATTACTGGAGTTGCGGCACTTTTGTGACACACTCCAGCAATGTGTTACTTGGAATGTCATAAGGAGTGCGCACAGAAAAGTGACGCATCGCACCAGTGGTGTAAAAAAATGCGCCTCGTTGCGTTATATTTAAAAAGTGACGTATCTAGGTAGATGGGTCACTTTTTAAAATCAAGCGCCACATTATATCTGCGTGAGGTATAATGCATGCAGAGGGGGTGTTCCCCCGCAAAAAGCTTTGTAATAGCGACGCAGTGAAATCTTTGAGATTTCACTGCGTCACTTTTAGGATGCTGTTGCGTCCTTTAAATATAGTGCAACGAGGCACATTTTATTACACTGCTGGTGTGATGCGTCACTTTTCTGTGCGCACTCCTTATGACATTCCAGATGTGTCATATTTAATGTATGACGAATCATGTTGCAAGGAGTTACAGATACGTCAGTATTTCTGACATATCTGTAAACATGAAAGTGACGCGAGGCAGGCGCAAGATTTTGACGCAACAGCATGCTAAAAGTGACGCAGAGAAATCTCATAGATTTCAGTACGTCGTTATTACCAAGCTTTTTGCGAGGGATTGCCCCCTCTGCATACATTATACCTGATGCAGATATAATGTGGCGCAGAGTTTTAAAAAGTGACCCATGTACCTAGATGCGTCACTTTTTAAAAATAGCGTCAGGTATAATGCATGCAGAGGGGGTGATCCCCTGCAAAAAGCTTGGTAATAATGACGCAGTGCGTCACTTTTAGGATGCTGTTGCGTCAAAATCTTGCGCCTGCTTCACAGCAAACCTTTCACATGGTGCTTTTTCCATGTGAAAGGACACATTACTGGAGTTGCGTTACTTTTGTGTTTACAGATACGTCAGAAATACTGACATATCTGTAACTCCTTGCGAATTGATTAGTCATATATTAAATATGACATATCTGGAATGTCATAAGGAGTGCGTCCACAAAAGTGACGCATCGCTGTTTTCACGTAGCGATGCGTCACTTTTCAGAAATGAGGCCTCCAGTTTATTCACTGTGTCATAACTTTCTTTTCTAACACTCACCTTCTTTCATTCCTCCTACTTCACTTCCTTTCACCTCTCATACCTTTCTGTTCTTTCTTACTCATTCTCCTTTCAATTATCAATGCACTATATTTCACTTACTCTTCATTTTTTTAAGAATATAGCTCTTTGATGAGAATTGGAGGTAGTTCTGAAAAGAACTTTTGGTTTTCTTCTTTTAACTGAACAGGAACAAAAACAGGGAATGGAAACTGCTCAACAGGAGCAAAAAGAAAACAAAAAAATTAGGGGTGGGAAGGGCAGCGATGGTTCTCCAATGCTCGAACCATGAGCAGGACACTTTGCTCCCCATAGGTGAGGAGTTGATTGCAGTATCTGCATTTGACGACCCCATGGTTAAATGCAGGTTGTATGTTTGGCACCTGCTCCTGCGATTGCTCTCTCCCAGAAGAAGTTGCTCCTCCGGTTGATGTAGAGGCCCCATCTCTGGGAACCTCTTGTGCCAGAGCCCTGACACTTTCCCGGGCAAAATTCTGGGGGTGCCTCCTCTCCACATGTCGAATCATGGTGAAGTTGCCAAAAGAGTACTTGTTTGGGGGGTTACCCCGTGACAGGACCTGTTTGCAGATCCTGCACTCCACTTTTGGTGCATTCACCTTTTTCTGGTCTGCTGGAAACTTAAAAAATTTCCAGATGAAATGCTCTTTGACCTTCGGCTGAGGAGGCTCTTCATCAATGAATTCAGGCTCATCTTCACTGCTGGATGGTCTGGCAGCCATGATTATCCAAGAAATATGCAAGAGCAAAAAGGCAGGTCTTTCAGTCACAAAAGTGAAAGAAGAAGTGAAGGAAATGGGTGGGGATTTCATTCATTGTAAAAAAAAACTGTTAGCAACCAATGAAAAGTGTTATTTTAGGGTCACATGACCCGACGCGTTTACGCTGCGCGCTCCGGAGCACTTCCGGTGCGTTTACGCAGCGCGATCGTAGGCGCTTCCGGGGCGCGAACGTGGCGCGATCGTAGGCGCTTTTGCGTGCGTTTACGTGCCGCGAACGTAGGCGCTTCCGAGGGCACTTACGTTGCGCGCCGAAGTGACGTCATCCATCTTTTACAGAAATGCATAATCATTTTCCTTATTAAAAAAAACTAATTTTATTTGTATGGTACGAAATGTTTTGCATTATTATTAACTTTTCATTCATATTTTTTTTCACGAACGACAGTAGCGCTCTGGGTGCGCTTTCAGATGAGCTCACGGAAAAGCTTACCGGAGAGCTTAGCTGAAAGCTTCCCGGAGCGCGCACCCAGAGCGCAAAAGAAAAAAATGATATAAAAAAAATGAATACTTTAAAAAAAACAGCAAATTGTAAAAAAAAAAAAAAGGTTAGAAACTCGATATACAAAGGAATTAGCATTTTAAAAACCTATGAAATTCAATGAAAAAACCATAGGTTTCACACCAGTTATAGTTAGCTGGAAATTTTACTGATATAAAACCATTGAAATTCCCACGTTATAGTTAGATGGACTCACTATAACTTGCGCGTGCAATGCACTGCTGATGACGTCACATATTACACACGAATTGCCAGCAGCCTGTGACATCGGCACTGAAGACGGCCAAGACGGCCAGAAACGCGTCTGCCCACACAACAAGAAGCGCATCACGGACTGCAAAGGAAAGTGCTGTAGGTTTCAATAAATTCCTACCTGTTTTTGAATCCGGAGCTGTGTCCCGCTTACTTTCAACGGAGGGTGAGCATTGGATTTTGTATGTTTCCGGTTGGCTGAGACCGGTGGGGGCACGCACTCTCGGTCAGGCCCGCCACAGAAGTGAGCCCCACTCGAAAACCGTGGAAAGCTGTATAAATTCCAACAACAGGCAGCACAAAGGAGAGGGAGGCCACAGGAAGCTTTTGAAGTTCATTTGCTTTATGAGTCAGCACCTTGTCAGCAAGCACTCCACCAGTACACAGGCATCACATCTTGATATGACAGACGCATTTCAGGAGTTTGTTTCCTTTCATCAGTGGCAATAGCAGTGAGTAATGAAAGCCGCGCTGTATCCATACAGATTTAAAGTATTCACTCTGCCCCCAATGGGCGTGGCTGCACCTCAGCCTCTTGGATGTTTTAGTCCTCTGTAACGTATTGCCCGAGTGGGTGCGCTTTCATTAATGTCTTTTCACAAGTTAAAACCCCAGTGGGTTGGTGCACTGAGCTGGCGCTGTGCTTGCCCCGCTTTGTTGAAAAAACCATAGGTTTCACACTAGTTACAGTTAGGAATTAGCATTTAAAAAACCTATTAAATTCACTGAAAAAAACATAGGTTTGACACCAGTTATAGTTAGCTGGAAATTTTACTGACATAAAACCATTGAAATTCCCACGTCATAGTTATTTGGACACACTATAACTTGCGCGCCTGCAATGCACTGCTGATGACGTCACATATTACATCACTCATGACATGGTCAGTGACATCACTCATGACATCACTGATGACACCATCCAGTGAATGTGTGTCTTTCTGAAAAATAAATATGTTTTATATATGTATATGTAAAGGTCGATGGAAGAATAAATGTTTAAATAAGTGTCTTAATGGATGTTTTTTAAAAAAAAAATATGGGCGTGGCCACCCCAGTGGCCTGTGGTACTTGTGGTGCATTCAGTCTCCAGTGAGTTGCCGTCAAAGTCCTTGATTAATAAAGTTCAATATTGTCCAAGTGGATTGCGGTGTTCGGATGTCATGCACCGCATCGACTGTTCACTCCTCCAATCCGGCTCCCAACGTCCCTTGAAGACCCACCGGGTGGCGTGCCTCCGGGACTGCTGTAAACAGCAGCCGGTCTCTTCCCGTGGCTCAGGCTAGCCGCTATACAATCCATCAGAAGGTGCCTGCACAAAGGAAGAGACCACCATCAGGTAATTCATTTGCCTCACTTTATTGGATCACAGGAAGCGATGCGGGGGACAGCCAAACCCGCTGGAATCACATAGCCCTCCCAACGCGTTTCACGAATCCTCGCTTCTTCAGGGGCTCAGGCTAGGGCAAGGAACTCGGCGGCAAATGTTTTTCGGCACCTGGTAAGTCTCAAATACTCCGCCCATGGTGGGCGTGGCCACCCCAGTGGCCTGTGGTACTTGTGGTGCATTCAGTCTCCAGTGAGTTGCCGTCAAAGTCCTTGATTAATAAAGTTCAATATTGTCCAAGTGGATTGCGGTGTTCGGATGTCATGCACCGCATCGACTGTTCACTCCTCCAATCCGGCTCCCAACGTCCCTTGAAGACCCACCGGGTGGCGTGCCTCCGGGACTGCTGTAAACAGCAGCCGGTCTCTTCCCGCGGCTCAGGCTAGCCGCTATACAATCCATCAGAAGGTGCCTGCACAAAGGAAGAGACCACCATCAGGTAATTCATTTGCCTCACTTTATTGGATCACAGGAAGCGATGCGGGGGACAGCCAAACCCGCTGGAATCACATAGCCCTCCCAACGCGTTTCACGAATCCTCGCTTCTTCAGGGGCTCAGGCTAGGGCAAGGAACTCGGCGGCAAATGTTTTTCGGCACCTGGTAAGTCTCAAATACTCCGCCCATGGTGGGCGTGGCCACCCCAGTGGCCTGTGGTACTTGTGGTGCATTCAGTCTCCAGTGAGTTCCTTGCCCTAGCCTGAGCCCCTGAATAAGCAAGGATTCGTGAAACGCGTTGGGAGGGCTATGTGATTCCAGCGGGTTTGGCTGTCCCCCGCATCGCTTCCTGTGATCCAAATTTCTATGGCAAAATGAAACCCCTCATTTTGTTCCTTTTCAAATTAAATGTATTAAGTGTTACCACTTTATTCCAATCAAGATGACTTCAGGTGTGCCATACTTTTGTCATAAGTAAGACTGTTAGCACTCTAGTTGTTCTTTAGAACACTCTGGGACATTCTGTCATTGGGCTATAGTTGGGCAACATCTGGCTGATATTTGGGCTACATTTATTTTTTTTTGTCTCTGGGGGCCATCTTTGGGCTACATTGGGCTACATTTGGGCTCTACCATATATATAGCCCAATGTAGCCCAATATATATTTTTTCAAAGTTAATTTTCTCAGCAACTACTGAACAGATTTACTCCATTCAAAGAAAAGCATAATCTGCGAGCCGGACTCTACCTTTCTACCAAATTTCTTATAAATCCATTCAGTCGTTCGAGCTGTAGCCGTGTCTAAACGTCCTATGGAAAATAACATGGGGTAAACACATTTTGGGACCCCCCTTTTATCTCAGCCCCCTCTTGAAAAATCCCCCCCAAACTTTCAGGGAAGGAGCAGAGCGGAGCAGGCCATTCGCAAAGATTCGTCCACCGGTGCCAAAGTTATTCTCAATAGAATGTTGCTGACTTCCTATGGAAACTAGGTCCTAACTATAACTACCTACTGGCGACCGCCAATAGGTAATAATTATAAATAAAATATATATATATATATATATATATATATATATATATATATATATATATATATATATATATATATATATATATATATATATATATATATATATATTACCTACTGGCGGTCGCCAGTAGGTAGTTATAGTTAGTATTTTTTTCAATGATAAATCTCAAAATTCTATTTGGAATAACTTTGGCACCGGTTGACGAATCTGCCTGAAAATTTCCTGAAAATGGCCTCGTCGAGCTCCGGTCCTTCCTTGAAAGTTTGGGGGGGATACGTCAAGCGGGGGCCGAGATAAAAGGGGGGTCCCAAAACGCGTTTTCCCCATGTAAATTTCCATAGGGCAGTCGATTTCACTTTTAGCCCGAACGGCTGAATGGATTTCCAGCAAACTTGGCAAAATTGAAGGGACTGGTAGCCCGATGTGCCTTTGCTATGTCTCAAGATATGTGCTGCAGTGGATTTTGAGTAATTTAGGTTCAAAAAAATATATATATCTATAGGCGCTCTCCGGTGCGCGCACCGGAGTGCGCTCCAGGCGCGACACGCGACTTGCGCGCAGGAAGCTGATTGGCTCTTGGGTGTCTGTAAACATTCTAAACAGTCTGGAGCGGCCGCCATCTTGTGTCTCGGTAAAATCGAGACACAAGGGGTTTGAAAAAAAAAGGGGCAAATGACCATAAGGGGGAAGAGTAGACCCCCTCTGACCCCCTAGGTTTGATGTGGGGGCTAAAATAGGGTCCTGCGGGGCATTACATTTTCTTTTTTTTTTTTTTCATTTTGCGCGGGGGAAGCGCATGGTACGCGCACCGGCGAAGCACGGGGAAAATCCAGGACCATATTTATGAAGGCCTTGCGCTGCCAGTTTTGCGCCGCCTGTGCGTCAATTTTTGTGACGCACCAGCGGTGTAAAAAAATGTGCATTGTTACGCAATATTTAAAAAGTGACGCATCTATCTAGATGCATCACTTTTTAAATATAGTGCAACGAGGCACATTTTTTTACACTGCTGGTGCGATGCGTCACTTTTCTGTGCGCACTCCTTATGACATTCCAGATGTGTCATATTTAATGTATGACGAATCATGTTGCAAGGAGTTACAGATACATCAGTATTTCTGACATATCTGTAAAAATAAAAGTGACGCGAGGCAGGCGCAAGATTTTGACGCAACAGCATCCTAAAAGTGACGCAGAGAAATCTCATAGATTTCAGTACGTCGTTATTACCAAGCTTTTTGCGGGGGAATGCCCCCTCTGCATACATTATACCTGACGCAGATATAATGTGGCGCAGAGTTTTAAAAAGTGACCCATGTACCTAGATGCGTCACTTTTTAAAAATAGCGTCAGGTATAATGCAGGCAGAGGGGGTGTTCTCCCGCAAAAAGCTTTGTAATAGCGACGCAGTGAAATCTTTGAGATTTCACTGCGTCACTTTTAGGATGCTGTTGCGTCAAAATCTTGCGCCTGCTTTACAGCAGGTGTTAGACTGATGCAAGACCTTTCACATGGTGCTTTTTCCATGTGAAAGGACACATTACTGGAGTTGCGGCACTTTTGTGACACACTCCAGCAATGTGTTACTTGGAATGTCATAAGGAGTGCGCACAGAAAAGTGACGCATCGCACCAGTGGTGTAAAAAAATGCGCCTCGTTGCGTTATATTTAAAAAGTGACGTATCTAGGTAGATGGGTCACTTTTTAAAATCAAGCGCCACATTATATCTGCGTGAGGTATAATGCATGCAGAGGGGGTGTTCCCCCGCAAAAAGCTTTGTAATAGCGACGCAGTGAAATCTTTGAGATTTCACTGCGTCACTTTTAGGATGCTGTTGCGTCCTTTAAATATAGTGCAACGAGGCACATTTTATTACACTGCTGGTGTGATGCGTCACTTTTCTGTGCGCACTCCTTATGACATTCCAGATGTGTCATATTTAATGTATGACGAATCATGTTGCAAGGAGTTACAGATACGTCAGTATTTCTGACATATCTGTAAACATGAAAGTGACGCGAGGCAGGCGCAAGATTTTGACGCAACAGCATGCTAAAAGTGACGCAGAGAAATCTCATAGATTTCAGTACGTCGTTATTACCAAGCTTTTTGCGAGGGATTGCCCCCTCTGCATACATTATACCTGATGCAGATATAATGTGGCGCAGAGTTTTAAAAAGTGACCCATGTACCTAGATGCGTCACTTTTTAAAAATAGCGTCAGGTATAATGCATGCAGAGGGGGTGATCCCCTGCAAAAAGCTTGGTAATAATGACGCAGTGCGTCACTTTTAGGATGCTGTTGCGTCAAAATCTTGCGCCTGCTTCACAGCAAACCTTTCACATGGTGCTTTTTCCATGTGAAAGGACACATTACTGGAGTTGCGTTACTTTTGTGTTTACAGATACGTCAGAAATACTGACATATCTGTAACTCCTTGCGAATTGATTAGTCATATATTAAATATGACATATCTGGAATGTCATAAGGAGTGCGTCCACAAAAGTGACGCATCGCTGTTTTCACGTAGCGATGCGTCACTTTTCAGAAATGAGGCCTCCAGTTTATTCACTGTGTCATAACTTTCTTTTCTAACACTCACCTTCTTTCATTCCTCCTACTTCACTTCCTTTCACCTCTCATACCTTTCTGTTCTTTCTTACTCATTCTCCTTTCAATTATCAATGCACTATATTTCACTTACTCTTCATTTTTTTAAGAATATAGCTCTTTGATGAGAATTGGAGGTAGTTCTGAAAAGAACTTTTGGTTTTCTTCTTTTAACTGAACAGGAACAAAAACAGGGAATGGAAACTGCTCAACAGGAGCAAAAAGAAAACAAAAAAATTAGGGGTGGGAAGGGCAGCGATGGTTCTCCAATGCTCGAACCATGAGCAGGACACTTTGCTCCCCATAGGTGAGGAGTTGATTGCAGTATCTGCATTTGACGACCCCATGGTTAAATGCAGGTTGTATGTTTGGCACCTGCTCCTGCGATTGCTCTCTCCCAGAAGAAGTTGCTCCTCCGGTTGATGTAGAGGCCCCATCTCTGGGAACCTCTTGTGCCAGAGCCCTGACACTTTCCCGGGCAAAATTCTGGGGGTGCCTCCTCTCCACATGTCGAATCATGGTGAAGTTGCCAAAAGAGTACTTGTTTGGGGGGTTACCCCGTGACAGGACCTGTTTGCAGATCCTGCACTCCACTTTTGGTGCATTCACCTTTTTCTGGTCTGCTGGAAACTTAAAAAATTTCCAGATGAAATGCTCTTTGACCTTCGGCTGAGGAGGCTCTTCATCAATGAATTCAGGCTCATCTTCACTGCTGGATGGTCTGGCAGCCATGATTATCCAAGAAATATGCAAGAGCAAAAAGGCAGGTCTTTCAGTCACAAAAGTGAAAGAAGAAGTGAAGGAAATGGGTGGGGATTTCATTCATTGTAAAAAAAAACTGTTAGCAACCAATGAAAAGTGTTATTTTAGGGTCACATGACCCGACGCGTTTACGCTGCGCGCTCCGGAGCACTTCCGGTGCGTTTACGCAGCGCGATCGTAGGCGCTTCCGGGGCGCGAACGTGGCGCGATCGTAGGCGCTTTTGCGTGCGTTTACGTGCCGCGAACGTAGGCGCTTCCGAGGGCACTTACGTTGCGCGCCGAAGTGACGTCATCCATCTTTTACAGAAATGCATAATCATTTTCCTTATTAAAAAAAACTAATTTTATTTGTATGGTACGAAATGTTTTGCATTATTATTAACTTTTCATTCATATTTTTTTTCACGAACGACAGTAGCGCTCTGGGTGCGCTTTCAGATGAGCTCACGGAAAAGCTTACCGGAGAGCTTAGCTGAAAGCTTCCCGGAGCGCGCACCCAGAGCGCAAAAGAAAAAAATGATATAAAAAAAATGAATACTTTAAAAAAAACAGCAAATTGTAAAAAAAAAAAAAAGGTTAGAAACTCGATATACAAAGGAATTAGCATTTTAAAAACCTATGAAATTCAATGAAAAAACCATAGGTTTCACACCAGTTATAGTTAGCTGGAAATTTTACTGATATAAAACCATTGAAATTCCCACGTTATAGTTAGATGGACTCACTATAACTTGCGCGTGCAATGCACTGCTGATGACGTCACATATTACACACGAATTGCCAGCAGCCTGTGACATCGGCACTGAAGACGGCCAAGACGGCCAGAAACGCGTCTGCCCACACAACAAGAAGCGCATCACGGACTGCAAAGGAAAGTGCTGTAGGTTTCAATAAATTCCTACCTGTTTTTGAATCCGGAGCTGTGTCCCGCTTACTTTCAACGGAGGGTGAGCATTGGATTTTGTATGTTTCCGGTTGGCTGAGACCGGTGGGGGCACGCACTCTCGGTCAGGCCCGCCACAGAAGTGAGCCCCACTCGAAAACCGTGGAAAGCTGTATAAATTCCAACAACAGGCAGCACAAAGGAGAGGGAGGCCACAGGAAGCTTTTGAAGTTCATTTGCTTTATGAGTCAGCACCTTGTCAGCAAGCACTCCACCAGTACACAGGCATCACATCTTGATATGACAGACGCATTTCAGGAGTTTGTTTCCTTTCATCAGTGGCAATAGCAGTGAGTAATGAAAGCCGCGCTGTATCCATACAGATTTAAAGTATTCACTCTGCCCCCAATGGGCGTGGCTGCACCTCAGCCTCTTGGATGTTTTAGTCCTCTGTAACGTATTGCCCGAGTGGGTGCGCTTTCATTAATGTCTTTTCACAAGTTAAAACCCCAGTGGGTTGGTGCACTGAGCTGGCGCTGTGCTTGCCCCGCTTTGTTGAAAAAACCATAGGTTTCACACTAGTTACAGTTAGGAATTAGCATTTAAAAAACCTATTAAATTCACTGAAAAAAACATAGGTTTGACACCAGTTATAGTTAGCTGGAAATTTTACTGACATAAAACCATTGAAATTCCCACGTCATAGTTATTTGGACACACTATAACTTGCGCGCCTGCAATGCACTGCTGATGACGTCACATATTACATCACTCATGACATGGTCAGTGACATCACTCATGACATCACTGATGACACCATCCAGTGAATGTGTGTCTTTCTGAAAAATAAATATGTTTTATATATGTATATGTAAAGGTCGATGGAAGAATAAATGTTTAAATAAGTGTCTTAATGGATGTTTTTTAAAAAAAAAATATGGTTAACTGGCTTATTAAGTGTATCTTAGTGAATACATATATTAGCGAGTATTGTTTAAATATTTGAATGTTTGTATCAGTGTTTCACTTTGTGTATAAGTGGCTGCATGGGTTGGTGAGTAGCTACATGTGTGTGTATATGGGTTATTAGATGTTTTTTTAGTATCAGTATGAGTGTCTCAATGGTTTGGTGGGGCTGTTACTTAGCACATAGATGCATCAATGACTGACTCACTGTTTGTATGTGTTTTGAAGACAGCATATGTGCAGGACTGTATGGGAGGATGAGTGTGTATATGTGTGTGTTAGTGAGTGAATGACTGTCTCACTTGTGTCTTTATCAGTAACTACATATGTTTTAATCTAGTATATGTGAGTGTTGATGTATATAAGTGAGTATGTGTGAGAGTGAGAGATTGAAAGAGTTCTTGTTTAAATAAGTATGTGTTTCTATAAGTGATTGTTTAAGAGAGTAAGTATGTGTAAGTTTCCTTAGAATTAAGGTGGTAGTGTGTGTATAGCTGTATATGCAAATAAATGGATGTTCAATAGTTTATTGGCATGTGTGATTATGTGTGTGAGTAACTTTCGGATGACTGTCGGTGTGTAACAGGATGTATAGGTGTTTCACTACATATGATGAGTTAATATATGTATGAGTGACTATATAGAACTGTTGATGAATGAGTGGATGTGTATATAGATGGTGGTATTACTGAATTGGTTGTTGTAACTGGTATGGGCATCTCTACTTTTTTGAAAATTTTAGTTTCTATTTTTGAATATGTGTTTCAAGGGTTACATTACACTGAAAGGAGGTCTGTCACTCTGTCACAAGGATGGTGTCATGAGTGATGTCATGAGTGATGTCACTGACCATGTCATGAGTGATGTAATATGTGACGTCATCAGCAGTGCAGTGCAGGTGCGCAAGTTATAGTGAGTCCAACTAACTATAACGTGGGAATTTCAATGGTTTTATGTCACTAAAATTTCCAGCTAACTATAACTGGTGTCAAACCTATGGTTTTTTCAGTGATTTTAATAGTTTTTTTAAATGCTAATTCCTAACTATAACTGGTGTGAAACCTACGTTTTTTTCTGTGAATTTCATAGGTTTTGTAAATGCTAATTCCTAACTATATATAGTGCCTCAAACCTATATTTTTTTCAGTGAATTTCAAAGGTTTTTTAATAGCAAATTTCTATTGATATCAAATATAATATTTTTTATAATGAATCCTATATTATATATTTATGTAATACTATTTTTTATGTATATTCTTCATTTATTTATTTTTTTGCCCTGGAGCGCTCCTGCGCACTGGAAAGCGCAGAATGCGCTATTGCCGCGAACGAAAACATCATCGTGATGTTTCGCATAGCCGCGTACACGTGATACGCACGGCGTAAGCGCACCCGGAAGCACCCGAGCACATATGATCGTGCTACATAAGCACCCCGGGGCGCGTAGAGTAAGCGCGTTGGGTCATGTGACCTGAAAATAACACTTTTCATTGGTTCAGAACAGTTTTTTTTCTCCAAATGATGAAAGCCCACACCTTTTTTCCTCATTCTGCCTTTGTTCTTTGACTGAGGAAGACCTGTTTGCAGACCTATTTATACTGAGAAATGGCTACAGTAGCAGCAGCAGCAGGAGCATCTCAACCACCACCACCACAAGGACCACCACAACACCACAGTGGTGGAGAAGAAGAAGAGGAGGAGGAGGAGAGGCGGTTCCTGCTTGAAGATAATACCCTCTGTAAGCCAAAGGAGCACATTGTCTGGGAGTTTTTTTAAATCCCAAGGGGCCTAAAGAAAGTTAATGCTCCAAAAGTTACATGTCTGATCTGTGGCACTGTACTTTCCAGGGGGAACCCTGCCAAAATGTATTCTTTTGGCAACAATACTATGATTCGCCACATGCAACGCCGGCACCCAAACAACTATGCTGCGGCAGAGGTCAGAGAACTGAACAGAAACCCTCCCCAATCCTCTCCCAGCACCTCCCAAAGTAAACAACCTACTCCATCGGGTCCAGAGACAAGGGAGATGGTCCCAAATATCCAACCCCTGTTTGGAGATTTTAAAATAGTTTGTAAATTTTGCGGGACTACAATTTGCTATGGAGAGCAAAGTATTAAACTGATTAACCGTGCTGGAGACAACCACAAATGCAAAAATAAACCTTAATTTTTTCCTGTATTTTTTGCTCCAGTTGAGCCGTTTACAATTCCCTGTTTTTTGTTTGTCCCCATAAAAATTACAAAAAATATATAAAATTGTTCATAAAAGCCCAAAAAAGTAAAAAATGTTCCAAAAAACAATAAAAAAATATTAAACAAAAAGAATTAAAAAAAACAGTTCTTTTAAGAACTACCTCCAATTTATAAAAAAATGCTACATTTTTAAAAAACTCTGTCATTCTCTTTTTCCCATGGTACGCTCCCCAGTAGGCTCCGCGGTTGCGTACCGGGCGCTCCCCTCGCGCAAATCGAAAAAAAAATTATTTGTTTTTTTGCCCCGCGGGGCCCTTTTATGGCCTCCACATCAAACCTAGGGGGTCAGGGGGGTCTACCCTGCCCGCTTTTGGTCATTTCCCCCTTTGTTTTTGCCACCTCTTGTGTCTCGATCCTACCGAGACACAAGATGGCGGCCGCTCCGGACCATTTGGAATGTTGACCAGACACCCGAGAGCCAATCTGCTTTTCGCTCGCGAACTCGTGTAGCGCGCTGGAGCGCGTCCCGGTGCGCGTACCGGGACGCGCTTATAGATATATATATTTTTTTTAACCTAAATTACTCAAAATCCACTGGAGCACATATCTTGAGACATAGCAAAGGCACATCGGGCTACCAGTCCCTACAATTTTGCCAAGTTTTGTGAAAATCTATTCAGCCGTTCGGGCTAAAAGTGAGTCCAACCACCCTGAGAAAATTAACATGGGGTAAACACGTTTTGGGACCCCCCTTTTATCTCGGCCCCAGCTTGACGAATCCCCCCCAAACCTTCAGGGAAGGAGCGGAGCGCAGCGAGGCAAATTTAAGGAAAAGTACAGGCAGATTCCTCAACCGGCGCCAAAGTTATTCCCAATAGAATGTTGCGGATTTCCTGTGGAAAACAATACAAAATATAACTACCTACCGGCGACCGCCAGTAGGTAATACATATATATATATATATATATATATATATATATATATATATATATATATATATATATATATATATTTATATATATATCTATATATATCTATATATATATATATATATATATATATATATTACCTACTGGCGGTCGCCAGTAGGTATATATAGTTAGGATTTTTTCTCTATGGAACTTTTGAAAATTCTATGTCTAATAACTTTGGCGTTTGTGGACGGAATCAGCTGAAATGTTCAGGAAAATGGCACATTTTGTTTCTGCACCATCAGGATTCAAGCAAACCGGGCCGAAGACGGCTGTAATGCCAGAAACCGGTCCCCGGGAGCTTGTTTCCTTCCCAGTGTAAGAATGGGCTTTCGTAGTTTGGTTTGCCCTGTTCCCATCATGCACTGGGACAGGAACAGACTAATTTGCATACAGCCAGGTTCTGAAACTGGGATGGTGCAGTGAGCTAAAAAACGGTGTTGGATCTAGCCCTGATCTCTTGACTGGGTGAGAGCTTTCTGCTTAATTCAGAGACTCTGTCCCTCACCACCCCTTGTTGTAAATATTTTTGTCCACCCTAAGCGTGGAAGGGTATTCTCAGATGTGAGACCCTTGCTCATTGCACCATCAGGATTCAAGCAAACCGGGCCGAAGACGGCTGTAATGCCAGAAACCGGTCCCCGGGAGCTTGTTTCCTTCCCAGTGTAAGAATTGGCTTTTGTAGTTTGGTTTGCCCTGTTCCCATCATGCACTGGGACAGGAACAGACTAATTTGCATACAGCCAGGTTCTGAAACTGGGATGGTGCAGTGAGCTAAAAAACGGTGTTGGATCTAGCCCTGATCTCTTGACTGGGTGAGAGCTTTCTGCTTAATTCAGAGACTCTGTCCCTCACCACCCCTTGTTGTAAATATTTTTGTCCACCCTAAGCGTGGAAGGGTATTCTCAGATGTGAGACCCTTGCTCATTGCACCATCAGGATTCAAGTAAACCGGGCCGAAGACGGCTGTAATGCCAGAAACCGGTCCCCGGGAGCTTGTTTCCTTCCCAGTGTAAGAATTGGCTTTTGTAGTTTGGTTTGCCCTGTTCCCATCATGCACTGGGACAGGAACAGACTAATTTGCATACAGCCAGGTTCTGAAACTGGGATGGTGCAGTGAGCTAAAAAACGGTGTTGGATCTAGCCCTGATCTCTTGACTGGGTGAGAGCTTTCTGCTTAATTCAGAGACTCTGTCCCTCACCACCCCTTGTTGTAAATATTTTTGTCCACCCTAAGCGTGGAAGGGTATTCTCAGATGTGAGACCCTTGCTCATTGCACCATCAGGATTCAAGCAAACCGGGCCGAAGACGGTTGTAATGCCAGAAACCGGTCCCCGGGAGCTTGTTTCCTTCCCAGTGTAAAAATTGGCTTTTGTAGTTTGGTTTGCCCTGTTCCCATCATGCACTGGGACAGGAACAGACTAATTTGCATACAGCCAGGTTCTGAAACTGGGATGGTGCAGTGAGCTAAAAAACGGTGTTGGATCTAGCCCTGATCTCTTGACTGGGTGAGAGCTTTCTGCTTAATTCAGAGACTCTGTCCCTCACCACCCCTTGTTGTAAATATTTTTGTCCACCCTAAGCGTGGAAGGGTATTCTCAGATGTGAGACCCTTGCTCATTGCACCATCAGGATTCAAGCAAACCGGGCCGAAGACGGCTGTAATGCCAGAAACCGGTCCCCGGGAGCTTGTTTCCTTCCCAGTGTAAGAATTGGCTTTTGTAGTTTGGTTTGCCCTGTTCCCATCATGCACTGGGACAGGAACAGACTAATTTGCATACAGCCAGGTTCTGAAACTGGGATGGTGCAGTGAGCTAAAAAACGGTGTTGGATCTAGCCCTGATCTCTTGACTGGGTGAGAGCTTTCTGCTTAATTCAGAGACTCTGTCCCTCACCACCCCTTGTTGTAAATATTTTTGTCCACCCTAAGCGTGGAAGGGTATTCTCGGATGTGAGACCCTTGCTCATTGCACCATCAGGATTCAAGCAAACCGGGCCGAAGACGGCTGTAATGCCAGAAACCGGTCCCCGGGAGCTTGTTTCCTTCCCAGTGTAAGAATTGGCTTTTGTAGTTTGGTTTGCCCTGTTCCCATCATGCACTGGGACAGGAACAGACTAATTTGCATACAGCCAGGTTCTGAAACTGGGATGGTGCAGTGAGCTAAAAAACGGTGTTGGATCTAGCCCTGATCTCTTGACTGGGTGAGAGCTTTCTGCTTAATTCAGAGACTCTGTCCCTCACCACCCCTTGTTGTAAATATTTTTGTCCACCCTAAGCGTGGAAGGGTATTCTCAGATGTGAGACCCTTGCTCATTGCACCATCAGGATTCAAGCAAACCGGGCCGAAGACGGCTGTAATGCCAGAAACCGGTCCCCGGGAGCTTGTTTCCTTCCCAGTGTAAGAATTGGCTTTTGTAGTTTGGTTTGCCCTGTTCCCATCATGCACTGGGACAGGAACAGACTAATTTGCATACAGCCAGGTTCTGAAACTGGGATGGTGCAGTGAGCTAAAAAAACGGTGTTGGATCTAGCCCTGATCTCTTGACTGGGTGAGAGCTTTCTGCTTAATTCAGAGACTCTGTCCCTCACCACCCCTTGTTGTAAATATTTTTGTCCACCCTAAGCGTGGAAGGGTATTCTCAGATGTGAGACCTTTGCTCATTGCACCATCAGGATTCAAGCAAACCGGGCCGAAGACGGCTGTAATGCCAGAAACCGGTCCCCGGGAGCTTGTTTCCTTCCCAGTGTAAGAATTGGCTTTTGTAGTTTGGTTTGCCCTGTTCCCATCATGCACTGGGACAGGAACAGACAAATTTGCATACAGCCAGGTTCTGAAACTGGGATGGTGCAGTGAGCTAAAAAACGGTGTTGGATCTAGCCCTGATCTCTTGACTGGGTGAGAGCTTTCTGCTTAATTCAGAGACTCTGTCCCTCACCACCCCTTGTTGTAAACATTTTGTTTCTGAGCAGCCCCTGAAAATTTGGGGGGGTTCCGTCAAGGGGGGGTCGAGAAAAAAGGGGGGTCCTTATGCAGACAGCATATCATGAACTGGCGCATGCTGTCAAACAGTGACTTCACAAACAGCGCTTCTAAGTACTTACGGTTAGGAAGTGCGCCAAGGTGCTTTGTGGGACTTGTTGGCTGGATGAAGGACACAGAAAAGCTAACATTTTCAACACGAAAACATCGGGGAAGGAAAAGTGTAGCTGCAGGCACGACCCACTGGGGGCAGTACTTACGTGCAAGTACCTGCAGCGAGAGAACTTGGAGCACCGAGGCTGGGAGCATCGAGTTCAGGAGACTTTCCCTACCTTCGCAGTGCCTACACCAATCGTAGCAGGGCACTGTGCTTTTAAAAGTGGACAGCAGGTTAATGCGAGGGAGAAAGGCATTGAAAAAGGCACACTAGCCGAAACCGGTCTGCCGATCCTGAGCTGCTGTGAATAAGTGAAGTTTTCCTGTGGACCTGTGTGGACCTGGTTCTTTCTGCAAAGAAAGTCTCTGGAATAATATAAAGGTGCGGGCCACGCACACCGCAAAGTCCCCTTCCTGAAGTAAGTTCGGCGTTTTCAGTGGCAAAACTTTGTGGATGACTCTCAATGTGCTTGGGAACAACGCCGAACCGCCACCATTTGCTACAAGGCACAAGCTGTGTGAATCTGTAACCTTGCAGACAGCATATCATGAACTGGCGCATGCTGTCAAACAGTGACTTCACAAACAGCGCTTCTAAGTACTTACGGTTAGGAAGTGCGCCAAGGTGCTTTGTGGGACTTGTTGGCTGGATGAAGGACACAGAAAAGCTAACATTTTCAACACGAAAACATCGGGGAAGGAAAAGTGTAGCTGCAGGCACGACCCACTGGGGGCAGTACTTACGTGCATGTACCTGCAGCGAGAGAACTTGGAGCACCGAGGCTGGGAGCATCGAGTTCAGGAGACTTTCCCTACCTTCGCAGTGCCTACACCAATCGTAGCAGGGCACTGTGCTTTTAAAAGTGGACAGCAGGTTAATGCGAGGGAGAAAGGCATTGAAAAAGGCACACTAGCCGAAACCGGTCTGCCGATCCTGAGCTGCTGTGAATAAATGAAGTTTTTCCTGTGGACCTGTGTGGACCTGGTTCTTTCTGCAAAGAAAGTCTCTGGAATAATATCTCTATATATATATATATATATATATATATATATTACCTACTGGCGGTCGCCAGTAGGTATATATAGTTAGGATTTTTTCTCTATGGAACTTTTGAAAATTCTATGTCTAATAACTTTGGCGTTTGTGGACGGAATCGGCTGAAATGTTCAGGAAAATGGCACATTTTGTTTCTGAGCAGCCCCTGAAAATTTGGGGGGGTTCCGTCAAGGGGGGGCCGAGAAAAAAGGGGGGTCCCAAAACGCGTTTTTCCCATTCATTTTTCCATAGGGCCATTGGCCTCACTTTTAGCTCGAACGGCTGAATGGATTTACACGAAACTTGGCAAAATTATAGGGACTGTTAGCCCGATGTGCCTTTGCTGGGTCTCAATATATGTGCTCCAATGGATTTTGAGAAATTAACGTTTAAACAAACAGATATATCTGTGACAGCATCCCAGATAGCGCTCCAGATCGTGTACTTTTCGCGTAAAGGAGCTTTGCGTAGCGAAGCTGATTGGCTCTCTGGTGTCTGTCAACATTCTAAACAGTCCGGTGCGGCTGCCATCTTGTCTCTCGGTAGGATCGAGAGACAAGAGGAGGAGAAAAACGAAGGGGGAATTTAATGAAAGGGGGCAAGGTATTCCCCTCTTGACCCCCTAGGAATGATGTTGGGGTTATTAAAGGGTCCCGTGGGGCAAATAATAAAAATTTGATTTTTCGTGGTAGAAGCGCTTCTCGGTTCGCGAACCGGGTCGCAAACTGGTAGCGAAACGTGAATTCGCCATTTTGTGTTTCGATGTAATTAAATTACGAGCTATAAGGGGGTACGGGAGATGTATCCTGACCCCTTATGTTTTCTGAGGGTGGCTGAGGAGGCTCATATATGTTGATACATGTCTTCCAGCGGCTGTGCATGAGCGTTTTTTTTTTTTTGCTGCGTGACGTCTGTTAACGTTCGATTCGATGGAAATCAGGAACTGTTGACCGCCATTTTGTCACTGCGAGTAAATATTTTGTTAAAAATAATTGTTATAAATTAATCCTTATTGATAAACATTGTCTGCGCCATCTTGCCTTTTTAGCAATGCCACACTTTTGTTGAGCACGGCAGCCATTTTAGATGCCTTGACCAGACCCACTCTCTGCACGCCGCCGATCCTCAGCATGGCTCCCCACCCTCGCAAGCATCTCCCCCATGCACTGGTCACCCCCGCTCTCTCTCTCATGCATGGGCCAGAAACCTCCTCCCATCTGCGCTGTTCTTCTCTGAGAATCACACCCTATGCCCGCCCGACACCTCCCTTTCACCCTATTCACTACCGCACCCTCTGACACTCCTCTTCCTCTGTGTCCGATTGTCCAGGCCGGTCCCAGGCTATCACATAGCCCTGCAGATGTAGTTTATGGCCCCAGCTGTGGAGAATCACCCCTCTTCAAAGGAGTTACAGTAGATCAAGGCCCCCACCCGATGAGATCCGTCACACCACACGTGTTCCTACTATCTGATAACCATTCTGTATTGTGCTTGGGGAGGGGATTCTCACTGTGAGGGTGTGTGGGTCCGAGCCTGAAGCGGAAGATTCCAGGGATGCCTCTTTGTACATCAAAGTTTTTACAATTACGTGTCACATTAAAAATATATAGCACTCCAACAAAGTAGTAGGATTATAACACTTTAATAACTTATAAATATATACAACGCAACAAAAACAGTAAATACATTTAAAAAACAATTTTGAAAAAAGAAGCAACAATGATCAGTAGCTGTGTTTTGTGCGAATAGTCCCAAGGCAGCATAACGTGCTGAGTTCTGGACGGCACCCAGGTGATGTTACCTGGGTGCCGCACTGGTTTTTGGTATCCTACAATGCAGCTCCGAAAAACGGCGTGGGGCGTCCCGGGGGGTGCGGGCGGAGGCCTCGTCAGTAGCGGTCTGTTGTGCGAATAGTCCCAAGGCAGCAGAACACGCTGAGATGTGGATGGCACCCAGGTGATGTCCAGTAAGTTGCCGCATTGGTTTTGGCATCCTACAATGCTGCTCCGAAAAACGGTGTGGAGCGCCCGGGGGGGGGGGGGCGGCGTGAACGGGCCTCCCCAGGTGGAGGCTCGTCTGCTGTAGTGGGGTGCCCCTTTACCGTTTCAGTTGCCATTCCGCCCGCTTTTGCTACACTGTGCCTCATCCGCCATTCAGCTGTTTATCGCCCGCTCTTGCGGCTACAGCGTCTCGCTCACCATGTAGTTGAGTTGCGCCCACTCTTGCAGTGCAGTGATAGGCGGCTGCCACAGGACTCTTAAAATGGCGGACGGCTCTTCGGATTTGGGCCTGGTCCACTAAAATGGCCCTGGGACACCTTGGAACTCGGACGCTTGTCTGCTAGGTCTTGGACCCCATTCTCGAAAGCGTCCCCTGAGCTTTGAAGATTTTACAAAAGTCTTGGGGGCCCCCGACTCCTGCAGGCTTCCGGTGGGGAGCGGCTGCCATGATTGCTCGCGTAATGACCACGACGGAGCCACGAGATGGTGGTGCTCTCATGCTGACGCCAGCTTCAGTCTGAAACATCCAGAAAAAAGGTGGGGCTTTCATCGTTTGGGAAAAAAAAATGTTTTAATCCAATGAAAAGTGTTATTTTTAGTTCATATGATCAAGCCTTCCATCATTAGGAAACCAAAAGTAAAATGAACCAATGAAAAGTTTTATAAACAATGAAAAGTTTTATAAACCTGTTATGCGGCATAGGGCTATAAAAAGCGTAGAAAATCCGTTGGCACGTGAGGCGGCGTCAGTAGCGGACCGATGTGCGAATAGGCCGAAGGCAGCACAACGCGCCAAGATCCGGATGGCACCGAGGTGGTGTCCAGCAAGTTGCCGCACTGGTGTGGCCATCCTACAATGCTGCGCCGAAAGTCGGCGTGGGGCGCCCCGTTGGCCTGTGAGGTCGCGTCAGTCAGTGGGGGCTGTTTGAGGATCTGACTGCATTGGAAAGCAATGTGATGCTGTGCGTCGCCCCCAAGATGGAGGCTCCTCGGCTGCAGTGGGGCGCCCCTTGGTGTTTCACTCGCTATCCAGCTGAGTTGCGTCCGCACTTGCGGCTACAGTAGGCCGAAGGCAGCACAACGCGCCGAGATCTGGATGGCACTGAGGTGGTGTGCGTCGCCCCCAAGATGGAGGCTCCTCGGCTGCAGTGGGGCGCCACTTGGTGTTTCACTCGCTATCCAGCTGAGTTGCGTCCGCACTTGTGGCTACAGTAGGCCGAACGCAGCACAACGCGCCGAGATATGGATGGCACCGAGGTGGTGTCTAGCAAGTTGCCGCACTGGTGTGGCCATCCTACAATGCTGCGCCGAAAGTCAGCGTGGGGTGCCCCGTTGGCCTGTGAGGTGGTGTCAGTAGCGGACCGATGTGTGAATAGGCCGGAACCAGCACAAGGCGCCAAGATCCGGAAGGCACGGAGGTGGTGTCATAGTTGAGAGTTCTGAGCAGCGCTTGTAACACTGTCTGAAGCTTATTTGCACCTGCTGCAGCTTCACTATTGACCTGGTGTGGCCAAAGATCGCCCATGACATAGGCGGCCGGCTCCAGGGGTCCGGCGGAACTTTTTTCCTTTTCCTTTCTTTATCTTGTGCCACAATCCGTTTGACCTGAAGACACGACCAGGTCCCTGAATGTGTGCAGGGGGACGCTATTGATTGAATCAAAATGGCGGCTTCACACAAAGCTGACTCAAGCGTTGCTGCTGATGCTATACAGACAAAAACTGGTTTTCAGTTTGTACATTCTTCAGGATTTTTTTTGCTATCAGAGTGCATGAGTTTCATGCTCGATCGATTGAGCTAGCCGGATCAGGCAACAAAAAGTATAAAATAGTTATGTAAATAGTTATTTAATAAAATGTTTTACCCTGTTACTTTGCTGGTGTGTTGTATATATTTATAATATTTGCATAGAGTTTATCGTTATTTTGGGCGGGGTGGGTGGCGGAGCCGAGCTGTCTTGCAGCCATCATGGTGTGGAGCTCAGTTCATCTCACTAGTTTCGTATTTCTCATGAAGGGTTGTTCCTAATGTTTCTATTTTAGCGAGGTCAAAAAGAGATCCCATTAGTGGCCTACTGATTTTGTTCAATTACTTTTGTTTTTTTACACGATTTTTCACTATCTGCAAAGACTAAACAGAGTATTGCGACTCTGTGCTTGTTTGTAAATAGAGAATGAACCAAAGAGAATCAATTCTAAAACAGTAAATGCTTGGATAACAATCAATCAAATGGAGAGGGAAGCAGGCACGACGGATTACAACGGGGCAAAGGCCTGCGTTAACTACTCTTCACTATCTGCAAAGAGAGAGTACTACTAAGAGAAAAGAGGGGGGGCAGCGTTCAAAGCACATCAGCGTGCATAAACACAAAAATGTTTTTACCTATCACGTACTTGACATTTGACAGCTTTTGATATTTGCTATGAAAAAACCATTGAAATTCACTGAAAAAACATAGGTTTTAGCCCATATATAGTTAGGGATTAGCATTTACAAAACCTTAATTTACTCGCACAAAACCATAGAAATTCACATATAAAGTTAGATGCAATAACTATATATCGCGCACCCACAACCCACTGCTGATGATGTCACATATTACATCATTCATGACATGGTCAGTGACATTACTGATGACATCACTGATGACATCTCAAATGACATCACTGATGACATCTCAAATGACATCACTGATGACATCACTGATGACATCTCAAATGACAACATCCAGTGACTGTATGTTTCTGTAAAGTTAAAATATGTCTTACATATTGAAGAATGAGTGGATGTATAAGTGTTCGGATGAAGGATTTAGTAGGTGCATGACTGACTGTATGAGGGAATGATTAAATGTGTTTCACTGGGTGCATGGGTTAGTGACTAAACTGTCTTAATTTGTGCATCATTATTTCTGTAGTTCTGTAAACTGCTGCATGTGTTGATCAGTAGCTATATGAGTAACTATATGGGTTATTGATTGGTTGCCCAAATATTTGTATGGGAGAGTGAGTGTGTGTGTGGGGGTGGCTGGGAGGTGTGTAACTCTGTGCATAGATGTGTGAGCAGTTGATTCTGGAAAGGGGCGACCACTCGGTCCCCCCGAACATATGGTGGAGTACCCCGATCCTCCCGGGAAGCCATTTTTGGGCGGGAGGCGAGTCTCGGCTGGTATGCCCGAAGCGGCGGAGCTGGGGCGCGCCTTTTTCCCGCCCAAGAGGGGGTTGTCCTAGACACCAAAAACGCTAGCCACGCCCTGGAGGCGGATTGGAGGTGGGTCCACGCCCGCCCGAAGAAGGATAAAAGGAGCAACAAGCCAAGGAAGCATCCTCTTGTTCCTGTGCTCTGAAGCTGCACCTCCCCGTTGCACGTGAGCTCGAGACGGAACGAAGAGCCAATTTTTGAGAATTAATCGTGTGTTTCTTCTTTCAGTGAGTTCGGAGCTTCCTGCCTAGGACCTTTGAGGAGTATACACGGACGATGCCTAGCAAGAAGGTCGGAAAGAGGATTGGGACCGATCAGATGCTTCGTATGCTGATGAAAGACATGGCGGATATGAAAAAGCAGATGGCGGTAATGAATGGGGTGGGGGGGCCTAAGAGAGTCATCGGACCAGCATTGCCGGGAGTTGTCCCTAGCGGGAGAGGTAGAAGGGCCAAGAAGGGAGCATCGGGGGGGAGGCCCCGGTTCCCGAAGCACCCCCTGCGCACCCGGTCACCCCGATCGAGGCCCCGACTCCGGTCCCAGATGTGGGCCAACCGATCCCTGTGGTAGTCACTCCTGTGAGCGGGGAGGATATGCCTCCTGAGCTGGCTGCCCAGTTGGCAGCATGGTTAGGCAAAGAGAACGAGGGGGCCACGGCTGAGGAAGCCAGGGCAATAATGAAGCAGTTGCGGCAATCGAAAGATGCTGCGAAGGCACCGTCTCCTTTTGTTTCCCCGCAGGCTCCCGTGGAACAACCAGTATCGGGCGTTGGTTCGGCAGGAACTACGGTCACAGTGGCCGGTTCAGGTAAGTAGCCGTTGCCGATTGCGGGGGAGGGATCGGTACCTTCAAGGAGGGAAAAAGTTGTTCAGCATATCCCGATTGAGGTAAAAGAAAGGATATGGGCTGATAAATACGTGAACATGTTTTCCTTGTTGACCGATCACTATGAGATTGAACATGTTAAAAATCAAAAGGAGTTTCTGCATCCTAGTGTATGGCGCGCCAAGATGGCCGGTTTCAGAGTTGATGAATCGATCGACAATTGGGGCAGAGCGTTTGGAATGTTCATTGCAATTATGGGGGGACGTAGGCCTGAATTATTGGTGGGATTAGCCGTGTATCAGACACGTATCATGGAATTTTATGGAACATATGGTGGCAATCAATGGTTGTATTACGATAGCATATTTCGTAAGTCCAAGGAGCACGACTCATCCCTGACGTGGGATTGTTTCGACTCCATTTCCTGGCAGAAAATGGAGAAGTCAGGCACGACGAAGTCGCCATCTTTAGGGGGGAATATGGTCGAGTTTTCCCGCCATTCGTCTGGGGCGCCCTTTCGGGCAGGATCAAGCAATGATCAGCACACAAAGAATAATGGCAACTCAGGTAAAAAAGGGGTCTGCTGGAGCTTTAACAGAGGCAAATGTACTAGGCCGCAGGGATCTTGCAGGTTTAAACATGAATGTGCTGTGTGCGGGCAGTCCTCGCACCCCGAGACCATGTGCAGAGCCAGAAATGGTGATACGGGAAGTAGAGGGGGCGCCAAACAGGTATGAAATAGTCCGAGGGGCGCCTCTCCCTACCCCGATTGACATCATGGCAATGATTCCTTGGCTGAACGAATATCCGGATCATATCTCCGCTGGGGTGTTGCAAGATGGTTTTTCGTATGGTTTCCGCATCCCGGCGGGGGATTTTCAGGGTAAAGCGCAATGTAGGAACCAACTGTCGGTTCTGCTGAATACGGCGGTGGTACAAGCAAAGATTGGGAAGGAGGTGACCCGAGGTCGGGTTGCCGGCCCATATGACATGCCGCCTGTTGCTAATTTTGTTTGTTCACCTCTGGGAGTGGTCCCCAAAAAGGACCCAGGGGAATTCAGGTTGATACATAATTTGTCAGCTCCAAGGGGTCTTTCGGTGAACGATGCGATTGACCAGGGAGTTTGTTCGGTGCGGTACGCATCTTTTGATGAGGCTGTCGCCATGTTGAATCGCCTGGGGCCCGGAGCGCTGATGGCCAAATCGGACATTGAGTCGGCGTTCCGGTTGCTCCCGGTACACCCAGATGATCAGCGCCTCCTTGGTTTCATGTTCCAGGGGCGCTACTACATGGATAAATGTATGCCAATGGGTTGCTCCATCTCTTGTGCGTATTTTGAACAATTCAGTCGTTTTTTGCAATGGGCGTTCACTAGAACAACAGGGTTTACCCATGTTATGCATTATCTTGATGATTTTCTATTTCTGGGGGCAGCCGGGGATGTAGAATGTGCACAGGCTTTGAATGAATTTTGCAATCTCATGATTCACTTTGGCGTGCCATTGGCACCAGGTAAGACAGTGGGCCCGGCTACTTCGCTCGAGTTTCTTGGAATAGAGCTCGACTCCGAAGAAGGGTGCTTCCGTTTGCCTAAGGAAAAGGTAACAAAATTTAAGGCATCGCTTGAAACATGCATTAGCGAGTCAAAGGTAAATTTGCATCAGTTGCAGCAGGCTGTGGGTCAGCTGAACTTTGCTCTTAGAGTGATACCGATGGCTCGCCCCTTTTCCCGCTCAATTGCTCAAGCCATGGTCGGGGTTAAGGAAGGACACCACCTCACAAGGCTCTCGGCAGAGGTCCGCCAGGACATGCGCATATGGTTGGCATTCCTGGCAGATTTAAACGGTCGTGTCGTGTGGAACAAACCAGCGGTCTCCTCCGTGGAGCTGGGGTTGTGGACTGACGCGTCAGGGAGTGTGGGCTTTGGCGCCATCTTGGGTACTCATTGGTCAGCACGAACATGGCCGACATGGTGGCACGAGAGTGGGCTGACAGGTAACATTGGGTTTCTCGAACTGTTTCTTATTCTGGTGGCCTTAAAAACATGGCCTGAGGAGTTTCATGATCGCTCTGTGGTATTCTGGTCTGACAATATGACCGTGGTTGAGTGCATCAATAGTCAGGCAGCACGCTGCAAATGGATCTTGAGACTGTTGAAGGAAATTGTCCTGCTGTGTATGAGACTAAACGTCAACTTTAGGGCAAGACATGTGCCAGGGGTTTTAAATGATTTAGAAAAGGGGGTGGTGATGAACAGAGTGTCTGAGTTAAACAGACCACTCTTACCCAGTCCAAAGATCAGGGCTTGATCCATCACCGTTATTTATCTCACTGCCCCATCCCAGCTCAGAACCTGGCTATATGCAAATCAGTCTGTCCCTGGCCCAGTGCATCATGGGAACAGGGCAGATTAAACTACCAAGCCAATTCTTCACCAGAAAGGAGACAAGCTACCGGGGACCGGTTTCTGGCATTAGAGCCTTCTTCGGCCCGGCTTGCTTGAATCCTGATGGAGCAGTGAGAAAGGGACTCATGTCTGAGTATACCCTGCCACACCTATAGTGGCCAAAAACGATTTAGAAAAGGGGGTGGTGATGAACAGAGTGTCTGAGTTAAACAGACCACTCTTACCCAGTCCAAAGATCAGGGCTTGATCCATCACCGTTATTTATCTCACTGCCCCATCCCAGCTCAGAACCTGGCTATATGCAAATCAGTCTGTCCCTGGCCCAGTGCATCATGGAAACAGGGCAGACTAAACTACCAAGCCAATTCTTCACCAGAAAGGAGACAAGCTACCGGGGACCGGTTTCTGGCATTTCAGCCTTCTTCGGCCCGGCTTGCTTGAATCCTGATGGAGCAGTGAGAAAGGGACTCATGTCTGAGTATACCCTGCCACACCTATAGTGGCCAAAAACGATTTAGAAAAGGGGGTGGTGATGAACAGAGTGTCTGAGTTAAACAGACCACTCTTACCCAGTCCAAAGATCAGGGCTTGATCCATCACCGTTATTTATCTCACTGCCCCATCCCAGCTCAGAACCTGGCTATATGCAAATCAGTCTGTCCCTGGCCCAGTGCATCATGGGAACAGGGCAGACTAAACTACCAAGCCAATTCTTCACCAGAAAGGAGACAAGCTACCGGGGACCGGTTTCTGGCATTTCAGCCTTCTTCGGCCCGGCTTGCTTGAATCCTGATGGAGCAGTGAGAAAGGGACTCATGTCTGAGTATACCCTGCCACACCTATAGTGGCCAAAAACGATTTAGAAAAGGGGGTGGTGATGAACAGAGTGTCTGAGTTAAACAGACCACTCTTACCCAGTCCAAAGATCAGGGCTTGATCCATCACCGTTATTTATCTCACTGCCCCATCCCAGCTCAGAACCTGGCTATATGCAAATCAGTCTGTCCCTGGCCCAGTGCATCATGGGAACAGGGCAGACTAAACTACCAAGCCAATTCTTCACCAGAAAGGAGACAAGCTACCGGGGACCGGTTTCTGGCATTTCAGCCTTCTTCGGCCCGGCTTGCTTGAATCCTGATGGAGCAGTGAGAAAGGGACTCATGTCTGAGTATACCCTGCCACACCTATAGTGGCCAAAAACGATTTAGAAAAGGGGGTGGTGATGAACAGAGTGTCTGAGTTAAACAGACCACTCTTACCCAGTCCAAAGATCAGGGCTTGATCCATCACCGTTATTTATCTCACTGCCCCATCCCAGCTCAGAACCTGGCTATATGCAAATCAGTCTGTCCCTGGCCCAGTGCATCATGGGAACAGGGCAGACTAAACTACCAAGCCAATTCTTCACCAGAAAGGAGACAAGCTACCGGGGACCGGTTTCTGGCATTTCAGCCTTCTTCGGCCCTGGCTTGCTCATTGCACCATCAGGATTCAAGCAAACCGGGCCGAAGACGGCTGTAATGCCAGAAACCGGTCCCCGGGAGCTTGTTTCCTTCCCAGTGTAAGAATTGGCTTTTGTAGTTTGGTTTGCCCTGTTCCCATCATGCACTGGAACAGGAACAGACTAATTTGCATACAGCCAGGTTCTGAAACTGGGATGGTGCAGTGAGCTAAAAAACGGTGTTGGATCTAGCCCTGATCTCTTGACTGGGTGAGAGCTTTCTGCTTAATTCAGAGACTCTGTCCCTCACCACCCCTTGTTGTACTTATTTTTGTCCACCCTAAGCGTGGAAGGGTATTCTCAGATGTGAGACCCTTGCTCATTGCACCATCAGGATTCAAGCAAACCGGGCCGAAGACGGCTGTAATGCCAGAAACCGGTCCCCGGGAGCTTGTTTCCTTCCCAGTGTAAGAATTGGCTTTTGTAGTTTGGTTTGCCCTGTTCCCATCATGCACTGGAACAGGAACAGACTAATTTGCATACAGCCAGGTTCTGAAACTGGGATGGTGCAGTGAGCTAAAAAACGGTGTTGGATCTAGCCCTGATCTCTTGACTGGGTGAGAGCTTTCTGCTTAATTCAGAGACTCTGTCCCTCACCACCCCTTGTTGTACTTATTTTTGTCCACCCTAAGCGTGGAAGGGTATTCTCAGATGTGAGACCCTTGCTCATTGCACCATCAGGATTCAAGCAAACCGGGCCGAAGACGGCTGTAATGCCAGAAACCGGTCCCCGGGAGCTTGTTTCCTTCCCAGTGTAAGAATTGGCTTTTGTAGTTTGGTTTGCCCTGTTCCCATCATGCACTGGAACAGGAACAGACTAATTTGCATACAGCCAGGTTCTGAAACTGGGATGGTGCAGTGAGCTAAAAAACGGTGTTGGATCTAGCCCTGATCTCTTGACTGGGTGAGAGCTTTCTGCTTAATTCAGAGACTCTGTCCCTCACCACCCCTTGTTGTACTTATTTTTGTCCACCCTAAGCGTGGAAGTGTATTCTCAGATGTGAGACCCTTGCTCATTGCACCATCAAGATTCAAGCAAACCGGGCCGAAGACGGCTGTAATGCCAGAAACCGGTCCCCGGGAGCTTGTTTCCTTCCCAGTGTAAGAATTGGCTTTTGTAGTTTGGTTTGCCCTGTTCCCATCATGCACTGGAACAGGAACAGACTAATTTGCATACAGCCAGGTTCTGAAACTGGGATGGTGCAGTGAGCTAAAAAACGGTGTTGGATCTAGCCCTGATCTCTTGACTGGGTGAGAGCTTTCTGCTTAATTCAGAGACTCTGTCCCTCACCACCCCTTGTTGTACTTATTTTTGTCCACCCTAAGCGTGGAAGGGTATTCTCAGATGTGAGACCCTTGCTCATTGCACCATCAGGATTCAAGCAAACCGGGCCGAAGACGGCTGTAATGCCAGAAACCGGTCCCCGGGAGCTTGTTTCCTTCCCAGTGTAAGAATTGGCTTTTGTAGTTTGGTTTGCCCTGTTCCCATCATGCACTGGAACAGGAACAGACTAATTTGCATACAGCCAGGTTCTGAAACTGGGATGGTGCAGTGAGCTAAAAAACGGTGTTGGATCTAGCCCTGATCTCTTGACTGGGTGAGAGCTTTCTGCTTAATTCAGAGACTCTGTCCCTCACCACCCCTTGTTGTACTTATTTTTGTCCACCCTAAGCGTGGAAGGGTATTCTCAGATGTGAGACCCTTGCTCATTGCACCATCAGGATTCAAGCAAACCGGGCCGAAGACGGCTGTAATGCCAGAAACCGGTCCCCGGGAGCTTGTTTCCTTCCCAGTGTAAGAATTGGCTTTTGTAGTTTGGTTTGCCCTGTTCCCATCATGCACTGGAACAGGAACAGACTAATTTGCATACAGCCAGGTTCTGAAACTGGGATGGTGCAGTGAGCTAAAAAACGGTGTTGGATCTAGCCCTGATCTCTTGACTGGGTGAGAGCTTTCTGCTTAATTCAGAGACTCTGTCCCTCACCACCCCTTGTTGTACTTATTTTTGTCCACCCTAAGCGTGGAAGGGTATTCTCAGATGTGAGACCCTTGCTCATTGCACCATCAGGATTCAAGCAAACCGGGCCGAAGACGGCTGTAATGCCAGAAACCGGTCCCCGGGAGCTTGTTTCCTTCCCAGTGTAAGAATTGGCTTTTGTAGTTTGGTTTGCCCTGTTCCCATCATGCACTGGAACAGGAACAGACTAATTTGCATACAGCCAGGTTCTGAAACGGGGATGGTGCAGTGAGCTAAAAAACGGTGTTGGATCTAGCCCTGATCTCTTGACTGGGTGAGAGCTTTCTGCTTAATTCAGAGACTCTGTCCCTCACCACCCCTTGTTGTACTTATTTTTGTCCACCCTAAGCGTGGAAGGGTATTCTCAGATGTGAGACCCTTGCTCATTGCACCATCAGGATTCAAGCAAACCGGGCCGAAGACGGCTGTAATGCCAGAAACCGGTCCCCGGGAGCTTGTTTCCTTCCCAGTGTAAGAATTGGCTTTTGTAGTTTGGTTTGCCCTGTTCCCATCATGCACTGGAACAGGAACAGACTAATTTGCATACAGCCAGGTTCTGAAACTGGGATGGTGCAGTGAGCTAAAAAACGGTGTTGGATCTAGCCCTGATCTCTTGACTGGGTGAGAGCTTTCTGCTTAATTCAGAGACTCTGTCCCTCACCACCCCTTGTTGTACTTATTTTTGTCCACCCTAAGCGTGGAAGGGTATTCTCAAATGTGAGACCCTTGCTCATTGCACCATCAGGATTCAAGCAAACCGGGCCGAAGACGGCTGTAATGCCAGAAACCGGTCCCCGGGAGCTTGTTTCCTTCCCAGTGTAAGAATTGGCTTTTGTAGTTTGGTTTGCCCTGTTCCCATCATGCACTGGAACAGGAACAGACTAATTTGCATACAGCCAGGTTCTGAAACTGGGATGGTGCAGTGAGCTAAAAAACGGTGTTGGATCTAGCCCTGATCTCTTGACTGGGTGAGAGCTTTCTGCTTAATTCAGAGACTCTGTCCCTCACCACCCCTTGTTGTACTTATTTTTGTCCACCCTAAGCGTGGAAGGGTATTCTCAGATGTGAGACCCTTGCTCATTGCACCATCAGGATTCAAGCAAACCGGGCCGAAGACGGCTGTAATACCAGAAACCGGTCCCCGGGAGCTTGTTTCCTTCCCAGTGTAAGAATTGGCTTTTGTAGTTTGGTTTGCCCTGTTCCCATCATGCACTGGAACAGGAACAGACTAATTTGCATACAGCCAGGTTCTGAAACTGGGATGGTGCAGTGAGCTTAAAAACGGTGTTGGATCTAGCCCTGATCTCTTGACTGGGTGAGAGCTTTCTGCTTAATTCAGAGACTCTGTCCCTCACCACCCCTTGTTGTACTTATTTTTGTCCACCCTAAGCGTGGAAGGGTATTCTCAGATGTGAGACCCTTGCTCATTGCACCATCAGGATTCAAGCAAACCGGGCCGAAGACGGCTGTAATGCCAGAAACCGGTCCCCGGGAGCTTGTTTCCTTCCCAGTGTAAGAATTGGCTTTTGTAGTTTGGTTTGCCCTGTTCCCATCATGCACTGGAACAGGAACAGACTAATTTGCATACAGCCAGGTTCTGAAACTGGGATGGTGCAGTGAGCTAAAAAACAGTGTTGGATCTAGCCCTGATCTCTTGACTGGGTGAGAGCTTTCTGCTTAATTCAGAGACTCTGTCCCTCACCACCCCTTGTTGTACTTATTTTTGTCCACCCTAAGCGTGGAAGGGTATTCTCAGATGTGAGACCCTTGCTCATTGCACCATCAGGATTCAAGCAAACCGGGCCGAAGACGGCTGTAATGCCAGAAACCGGTCCCCGGGAGCTTGTTTCCTTCCCAGTGTAAGAATTGGCTTTTGTAGTTTGGTTTGCCCTGTTCCCATCATGCACTGGAACAGGAACAGACTAATTTGCATACAGCCAGGTTCTGAAACTGGGATGGTGCAGTGAGCTAAAAAACGGTGTTGGATCTAGCCCTGATCTCTTGACTGGGTGAGAGCTTTCTGCTTAATTCAGAGACTCTGTCCCTCACCACCCCTTGTTGTACTTATTTTTGTCCACCCTAAGCGTGGAAGGGTATTCTCAGATGTGAGACCCTTGCTCATTGCACCATCAGGATTCAAGCAAACCGGGCCGAAGACGGCTGTAATGCCAGAAACCGGTCCCCGGGAGCTTGTTTCCTTCCCAGTGTAAGAATTGGCTTTTGTAGTTTGGTTTGCCCTGTTCCCATCATGCACTGGAACAGGAACAGACTAATTTGCATACAGCCAGGTTCTGAAACTGGGATGGTGCAGTGAGCTAAAAAACGGTGTTGGATCTAGCCCTGATCTCTTGACTGGGTGAGAGCTTTCTGCTTAATTCAGAGACTCTGTCCCTCACCACCCCTTGTTGTACATATTTTTGTCCACCCTAAGCGTGGAAGGGTATTCTCAGATGTGAGACCCTTGCTCATTGCACCATCAGGATTCAAGCAAACCGGGCCGAAGACGGCTGTAATGCCAGAAACCGGTCCCCGGGAGCTTGTTTCCTTCCCAGTGTAAGAATTGGCTTTTGTAGTTTGGTTTGCCCTGTTCCCATCATGCACTGGAACAGGAACAGACTAATTTGCATACAGCCAGGTTCTGAAACTGGGATGGTGCAGTGAGCTAAAAAACGGTGTTGGATCTAGCCCTGATCTCTTGACTGGGTGAGAGCTTTCTGCTTAATTCAGAGACTCTGTCCCTCACCACCCCTTGTTGTACTTATTTTTGTCCACCCTAAGCGTAGAAGGGTATTCTCAGATGTGAGACCCTTGCTCATTGCACCATCAGGATTCAAGCAAACCGGGCCGAAGACGGCTGTAATGCCAGAAACCGGTCCCCGGGAGCTTGTTTCCTTCCCAGTGTAAGAATTGGCTTTTGTAGTTTGGTTTGCCCTGTTCCCATCATGCACTGGAACAGGAACAGACTAATTTGCATACAGCCAGGTTCTGAAACTGGGATGGTGCAGTGAGCTAAAAAACGGTGTTGGATCTAGCCCTGATCTCTTGACTGGGTGAGAGCTTTCTGCTTAATTCAGAGACTCTGTCCCTCACCACCCCTTGTTGTACTTATTTTTGTCCACCCTAAGCGTGGAAGGGTATTCTCAGATGTGAGACCCTTGCTCATTGCACCATCAGGATTCAAGCAAACCGGGCCGAAGACGGCTGTAATGCCAGAAACCGGTCCCCGGGAGCTTGTTTCCTTCCCAGTGTAAGAATTGGCTTTTGTAGTTTGGTTTGCCCTGTTCCCATCATGCACTGGAACAGGAACAGACTAATTTGCATACAGCCAGGTTCTGAAACTGGGATGGTGCAGTGAGCTAAAAAACGGTGTTGGATCTAGCCCTGATCTCTTGACTGGGTGAGAGCTTTCTGCTTAATTCAGAGACTCTGTCCCTCACCACCCCTTGTTGTACTTATTTTTGTCCACCCTAAGCGTGGAAGGGTATTTTCAGATGTGAGACCCTTGCTCATTGCACCATCAGGATTCAAGCAAACCGGGCCGAAGACGGCTGTAATGCCAGAAACCGGTCCCCGGGAGCTTGTTTCCTTCCCAGTGTAAGAATTGGCTTTTGTAGTTTGGTTTGCCCTGTTCCCATCATGCACTGGAACAGGAACAGACTAATTTGCATACAGCCAGGTTCTGAAACTGGGATGGTGCAGTGAGCTAAAAAACGGTGTTGGATCTAGCCCTGATCTCTTGACTGGGTGAGAGCTTTCTGCTTAATTCAGAGACTCTGTCCCTCACCACCCCTTGTTGTACTTATTTTTGTCCACCCTAAGCGTGGAAGGGTATTCTCAGATGTGAGACCCTTGCTCATTGCACCATCAGGATTCAAGCAAACCAGGCCGAAGACGGCTGTAATGCCAGAAACCGGTCCCCGGGAGCTTGTTTCCTTCCCAGTGTAAGAATTGGCTTTTGTAGTTTGGTTTGTCCTGTTCCCATCATGCACTGGAACAGGAACAGACTAATTTGCATACAGCCAGGTTCTGAAACTGGGATGGTGCAGTGAGCTAAAAAACGGTGTTGGATCTAGCCCTGATCTCTTGACTGGGTGAGAGCTTTCTGCTTAATTCAGAGACTCTGTCCCTCACCACCCCTTGTTGTACTTATTTTTGTCCACCCTAAGCGTGGAAGGGTATTCTCAGATGTGAGACCCTTGCTCATTGCACCATCAGGATTCAAGCAAACCGGGCCGAAGACGGCTGTAATGCCAGAAACCGGTCCCCGGGAGCTTGTTTCCTTCCCAGTGTAAGAATTGGCTTTTGTAGTTTGGTTTGCCCTGTTCCCATCATGCACTGGAACAGGAACAGACTAATTTGCATACAGCCAGGTTCTGAAACTGGGATGGTGCAGTGAGCTAAAAAACGGTGTTGGATCTAGCCCTGATCTCTTGACTGGGTGAGAGCTTTCTGCTTAATTCAGAGACTCTGTCCCTCACCACCCCTTGTTGTACTTATTTTTGTCCACCCTAAGCGTGGAAGGGTATTCTCAGATGTGAGACCCTTGCTCATTGCACCATCAGGATTCAAGCAAACCGGGCCGAAGACGGCTGTAATGCCAGAAACCGGTCCCCGGGAGCTTGTTTCCTTCCCAGTGTAAGAATTGGCTTTTGTAGTTTGGTTTGCCCTGTTCCCATCATGCACTGGAACAGGAACAGACTAATTTGCATACAGCCAGGTTCTGAAACTGGGATGGTGCAGTGAGCTAAAAAACAGTGTTGGATCTAGCCCTGATCTCTTGACTGGGTGAGAGCTTTCTGCTTAATTCAGAGACTCTGTCCCTCACCACCCCTTGTTGTACTTATTTTTGTCCACCCTAAGCGTGGAAGGGTATTCTCAGATGTGAGACCCTTGCTCATTGCACCATCAGGATTCAAGCAAACCGGGCCGAAGACGGCTGTAATGCCAGAAACCGGTCCCCGGGAGCTTGTTTCCTTCCCAGTGTAAGAATTGGCTTTTGTAGTTTGGTTTGCCCTGTTCCCATCATGCACTGGAACAGGAACAGACTAATTTGCATACAGCCAGGTTCTGAAACTGGGATGGTGCAGTGAGCTAAAAAACGGTGTTGGATCTAGCCCTGATCTCTTGACTGGGTGAGAGCTTTCTGCTTAATTCAGAGACTCTGTCCCTCACCACCCCTTGTTGTACTTATTTTTGTCCACCCTAAGCGTGGAAGGGTATTCTCAGATGTGAGACCCTTGCTCATTGCACCATCAGGATTCAAGCAAACCGGGCCGAAGACGGCTGTAATGCCAGAAACCGGTCCCCGGGAGCTTGTTTCCTTCCCAGTGTAAGAATTGGCTTTTGTAGTTTGGTTTGCCCTGTTCCCATCATGCACTGGAACAGGAACAGACTAATTTGCATACAGCCAGGTTCTGAAACTGGGATGGTGCAGTGAGCTAAAAAACGGTGTTGGATCTAGCCCTGATCTCTTGACTGGGTGAGAGCTTTCTGCTTAATTCAGAGACTCTGTCCCTCACCACCCCTTGTTGTACTTATTTTTGTCCACCCTAAGCGTGGAAGGGTATTCTCAGATGTGAGACCCTTGCTCATTGCACCATCAGGATTCAAGCAAACTGGGCCGAAGACGGCTGTAATGCCAGAAACCGGTCCCCGGGAGCTTGTTTCCTTCCCAGTGTAAGAATTGGCTTTTGTAGTTTGGTTTGCCCTGTTCCCATCATGCACTGGAACAGGAACAGACTAATTTGCATACAGCCAGGTTCTGAAACTGGGATGGTGCAGTGAGCTAAAAAACGGTGTTGGATCTAGCCCTGATCTCTTGACTGGGTGAGAGCTTTCTGCTTAATTCAGAGACTCTGTCCCTCACCACCCCTTGTTGTACTTATTTTTGTCCACCCTAAGCGTGGAAGGGTATTCTCAGATGTGAGACCCTTGCTCATTGCACCATCAGGATTCAAGCAAACCGGGCCGAAGACGGCTGTAATGCCAGAAACCGGTCCCCGGGAGCTTGTTTCCTTCCCAGTGTAAGAATTGGCTTTTGTAGTTTGGTTTGCCCTGTTCCCATCATGCACTGGAACAGGAACAGACTAATTTGCATACAGCCAGGTTCTGAAACTGGGATGGTGCAGTGAGCTAAAAAACGGTGTTGGATCTAGCCCTGATCTCTTGACTGGGTGAGAGCTTTCTGCTTAATTCAGAGACTCTGTCCCTCACCACCCCTTGTTGTACTTATTTTTGTCCACCCTAAGCGTGGAAGGGTATTCTCAGATGTGAGACCCTTGCTCATTGCACCATCAGGATTCAAGCAAACCGGGCCGAAGACGGCTGTAATGCCAGAAACCGGTCCCCGGGAGCTTGTTTCCTTCCCAGTGTAAGAATTGGCTTTTGTAGTTTGGTTTGCCCTGTTCCCATCATGCACTGGAACAGGAACAGACTAATTTGCATACAGCCAGGTTCTGAAACTAGGATGGTGCAGTGAGCTAAAAAACGGTGTTGGATCTAGCCCTGATCTCTTGACTGGGTGAGAGCTTTCTGCTTAATTCAGAGACTCTGTCCCTCACCACCCCTTGTTGTACTTATTTTTGTCCACCCTAAGCGTGGAAGGGTATTCTCAGATGTGAGACCCTTGCTCATTGCACCATCAGGATTCAAGCAAACCGGGTCGAAGACGGCTGTAATGGCAGAAACCGGTCCCCGGGAGCTTGTTTCCTTCCCAGTGTAAGAATTGGCTTTTGTAGTTTGGTTTGCCCTGTTCCCATCATGCACTGGAACAGGAACAGACTAATTTGCATACAGCCAGGTTCTGAAACTGGGATGGTGCAGTGAGCTAAAAAACGGTGTTGGATCTAGCCCTGATCTCTTGACTGGGTGAGAGCTTTCTGCTTAATTCAGAGACTCTGTCCCTCACCACCCCTTGTTGTACTTATTTTTGTCCACCCTAAGCGTGGAAGGGTATTCTCAGATGTGAGACCCTTGCTCATTGCACCATCAGGATTCAAGCAAACCGGGCCGAAGACGGCTGTAATGCCAGAAACCGGTCCCCGGGAGCTTGTTTCCTTCCCAGTGTAAGAATTGGCTTTTGTAGTTTGGTTTGTCCTGTTCCCATCATGCACTGGAACAGGAACAGACTAATTTGCATACAGCCAGGTTCTGAAACTGGGATGGTGCAGTGAGCTAAAAAACGGTGTTGGATCTAGCCCTGATCTCTTGACTGGGTGAGAGCTTTCTGCTTAATTCAGAGACTCTGTCCCTCACCACCCCTTGTTGTACTTATTTTTGTCCACCCTAAGCGTGGAAGGGTATTCTCAGATGTGAGACCCTTGCTCATTGCACCATCAGGATTCAAGCAAACCGGGCCGAAGACGGCTGTAATGCCAGAAACCGGTCCCCGGGAGCTTGTTTCCTTCCCAGTGTAAGAATTGGCTTTTGTAGTTTGGTTTGCCCTGTTCCCATCATGCACTGGAACAGGAACAGACTAATTTGCATACAGCCAGGTTCTGAAACTGGGATGGTGCAGTGAGCTAAAAAACGGTGTTGGATCTAGCCCTGATCTCTTGACTGGGTGAGAGCTTTCTGCTTAATTCAGAGACTCTGTCCCTCACCACCCCTTGTTGTACTTATTTAGGGGTTTTAAATGAGGCAGCTGATGCACTTTCTCGTTCCCGTATGCAGGCCTTCTGGGGTTTTCTGCCCTCAGCGGACCCAGTGGCGGCACCAATTCCCGAAGCTCTCTGGTCTCTCGGTGCCCCGGACTACAAGACCTCGTGGGAGAGAGTCTAGCACCCAGGACAAGGAAGGCTTATGAAGGGGCGTTCCGTTCTTATTTGTCCTTTTTGGGTTCAGCTAGGGGGGAGCTTTGGGGCCAAGAAGAGTATGTCCTGACTTTTTTGTTATCATTACATCAGGCAGGCAAATCAGTGGCTACGGCCAATAGGCACCGGGCCGCCATTTCTTTCATGGCATACAGGATCCCACGGCGTCTTTCTTGGTACAGAAGGCGCTGCGTGGGTGGCAACGCCGTGAGGGTTGCAGAGTGGATGAAAGACACTCGATAGGTCTGGAGAGGTTGGCCCTGTTACTGTCCGTACTCCCTGCGACATGTTCATCTCAATCAGAGACAGTGCTATTCCGGGCCGCTTTTGCATTAGCATTCCATGGGGCTATGCGGGTAAGCGAGCTGGTAGCGAGGAACAAGCAGGATACGGGGGGAGGTCTGTGCCGTGAGCACATTCAAATTAAGGGGGAGACAATGGTAGTCTCATTTGCCAGGTCCAAGACCGATCAGAAAGCGATCGGGGACAGTGTAGTGGTTCAGCGGTTTCAGGGTTCTCCCATGTGCCCGGTAGCATGCGTTGAGGAGTATTTGGCGCAGAGGGCGGCATCATGGGGGGGAAGCTTGCTGAGGCACGCCGACGCCACCCCACTGACGAGGTTTCAGTTCCAGCGGGTGCTAAGGTTGGCAATCGCAGCGGCGGGCTTGAACCCGTGCGATTTCGGGACCCATTCCTTCCGGATAGGGGCTGCTACAGAGGCTACAGCCAGGGGTCTGAGTGTGGAAAAAGTGAAACATTTGGGGCGTTGGTCCTCGAATTGTTATAAAAGGTATGTGCGGTTGCACATGTTGTGAAGCCTATGTCTTGCACTCACGCTTCTTGTTTTTGTTTGGTTTACAGTGTCGCGAGCTTACGAGGCGGGGCGGACTGTGCAGTCGACCCGACACCTGGGAACCAGCGGTCAAAGATCACCGGCTGAGGAAAGAGTGGTGTGGGTCGTGGGCCACTCATACGTGAGGCGTGCCGCAGACGTATTCAAAGCAGGTGACATGATTCACATGGCTGGGGAATACGGGTACAGGGTGACCTTCTACGGAAGGGGCGGGCTCTGTATTGACCAGTTTCAAAGTTTTATGGAGGGTTTGTTAGGGCGGACAAGGTCACCGCCATCTGTAATCATAGTGCATCTTGGGGGCAATGATTTGGTGAACACTGGTAGACGAGTACTTCTCGAGTTGATACTATCCACAGTGAGTTGGTTGGCGAGAAGGGTTCCAGGGTGCACGATTGCATGGTCCCATATGATTCCACGAAAGGTGTGGCGGGGGGCTAATTCTGTGGCTGCTGTAAATCATTCAGTGAAGAAGGTGAATAACAAACTTGGTAGATTATTCCGTACAAGTAATTGCATTCTATTCCGCATGGGTGTATCAGGGGGGACCATATGTATCTAGAGGATGGAGTTCATTTGTCCCGGGTGGGGAATACTTTACTCATAGGAGACTTCGTAGCTTGGTTAAAAAGTTTGCAGCCATGACCTTTACGTAGGAGTTTTTGTGGGGGGTCCGAATAGCCGGTCAACTATCCGGCCTGTGGCGTTAAGGTCATGATCGGTGAGCAGGAATTAGAAGATCCCTAGAGGTGGGGCGTCACCCATTATGGATGGGAGCGCCTGGGGGGAGGCGGCCATTGGCCCCTCAAACAGGGAGGCGGTCCCCATCTAAGGATGGGGACGCCGAAAGGGAAGGCGGCCATAGGCCCCTGCCTGGGGAGGAGGGGCTAGGGCCCCTCCTGGGAATTTCCCGGGGCCAGGACATCTGCGACGGCAGATGTGGTAAGTTGTGTGGGGTGGGAGGGGGGTCTACGCTACCATCTAGACACCTCACACGAGTCCTCGGACGACCACTAAAGATGGCGTCGAGTTAACAGGGGGCCCCCGCTAAGACAAGGGAAATTGGAAGTTGGCACAGAGGTACAGTCCTCTGTGCGACCGACCCTCACAAGTGAGGGGGGAGTTCTGGTATTGGGGATCTGACACCGGTTACGGCCTTGCCGTTGGCCCGTAATGTTAGGATGTACAATTTCAAAGTTTGAGTAATGCATTTGCAGGATGTTTAGTATCGGCTAGGAGAACCTTTGTATTAGAGATGTGTTAAGGTCAGCCAAGAACATCGTAATGTGTGAATGAAATTGTACATGATATGAAACTGTTATTTTAACGTTTTGATTTTGTTTCATATTTTAATAAATACGGCCGGGAGGGTAACTCCCTCCGGCCTTCCACAAGTTCAGAACCGTTTCCGTTGTCCCATCCTTGGGGGATTGTGTTGAGAGGGGGTGGTGGGTATCTCAGCCATATGGAAAGGGGCGACCACTCGGTCCCCCCGAACGTATGGTGGAGTACCCCGATCCCCCCGGGAAGCCATTTTTGGGTGGGAGGCGAGTCTCGGCTGGTATGCCCGAAGCGGCGTAGCCGGGGCGCGCCTTTTTCCCGCCCAAGAGGGGGTTGTCCTGGACACCAACACCGCTAGCCACGCCCTGGAGGTGGATTGGAGGTGGGTCCGTGCCCGCCCGAAGAAGGATAAAAGGAGCGACAAGCCAAGGAAGCATCCTCTTGTTCCTGTGCTCTGAAGCTGCACCTCCCCGTTGCACGTGAGCTCGAGACGGAACGAAGAGCCAATTTTTGACCCACCCACCAGCCCCTGATGACAGCGATTTGTGGGAATAAAGTCGAGTGTCGTGATATTGTTTTCTTACAGGTTGTTTTTGAATAAAGTTGGTAATTTGGTGTGTAATAAAGTTGATAATTTTTTCCTTTTCAGCATGTTTTTATTGAGCAAAGTAGTTGCCCTGGATACTGGGTAGAGATTATAATTTGATTTGCTTAAGTATAAATAGTTTTTTCTCCACTTTAGTCTTAGATTGTCGTATTTATTTTGGTCGGGCGGTAAGGCCATGATCCGTGAGCAGGAATTAGAAGATCCCTAGAGGTGGGGCGTCACCCATTATGAATGGGAGCGCCTGGGGGGAGGCGGCCATTGGCCCCTCAAACGGGGAGGTGGTCCCCATCTAAGGATGGGGACGCCGAAAGGGAAGGCGGCCATAGGCCCCTCCCTGGGGAGGAGGGGCTAGGGCCCCTCCTGGGAATTTCCCGGGGCCAGGACATCTGCGACGGCAGATGTGGTAAGTTGTGTGGGGTGGGAGGGGGGTCTACGCTACCTTCTAGACACCTCACACGAGTCCTCGGACGACCACTAAAGATGGCGTCGAGTTAACAGGGGGCCCCCGCTAAGACAAGGGAAATTAGAAGTTGGCACAGAGGTACAGTCCTCTGTGCGACCGACCCTCACAAGTGAGGGGGGAGTTCTGGTATTGGGGATCTGACACCGGTTACGACCTTGCCGTTGGCCCATAATGTTAGGATGTATCATTTCAAAGTTTGAGTAATACATTTGCAGGATGTTTAGTATCGGCTAGGAGAACCTTTGTATTAGAGATGTGTTAAGGTCAGCCAAGAACATCGTAATGTGTGAATGAAATTGTACATGATATGAAACTGTTATTTTAACGTTTTGATTTTGTTTCATATTTTAATAAATACGGCCGGGAGGGTAACTCCCTCCCGCCTTCCACAAGTTCAGAACCGTTTCCGTTGTCCCATCCTTGGGGGATTGTGTTGAGAGGGGGTGGCGGGTATCTCAGCCATAAGTAGATGTTGTGGGTTCAAAAGTGCATGTGGAAACAGCTGTATGGGCGGTTTACTATCTGCATGAGTGCATTGGTGAGTGATTGGATTTCTCAGTGCTACATGTCAAAGTAAGTACATATGTAAAACACAGTACATGTAAGAGTTGACATATATAAATAACTGTGCATAAGAGCCAGTGAATGTGTGAGTGGCTGTATGGATAATTGTGAACTTGTATCAGGGATTGTATAAGAGAGTAAATATGTGTTAGTATATGTTTGATTAAGTAAGGTGTGTATAACTGTATAGTTGAGGAAATGGAGGTGTGATTGATTCTTTGCATGACTGACTAGGTGTGTGAGTAACTCCATGGATGAGTGACAGTCTGTGAGAGTCTGTTTACACTGATTGTATCTAAGGTTATATTAGAGTCTGAAGAGGTTGATCGTATTATCACATGAATGATATCATCAGTGATGTGATCAGTAATGACAAATGAGATGTTATCAGTGATTTTATCAGTGATGTCATTTGAGATGTCATCAGTGATGTCATCAGTGATATCATTTGAGATGTCATCAGTGATTTCATTTGAGATGTCATCAGTGATGTCACTGACCATGTCATGAATGATGTAATATGGTATATAGTTATTGTATCTAACTATATATGCGAATTTCTATAGTTTTGTGCGAGTAAATTAAGGTTTTGTAAATGCTAATCCCTAACTATATATGGGCTAAAACCTATGGGTTTTTTCAGTCAATATATATATATATATATACACATACATATATATATATATATATATATATATATATATATATATATATATATATATATATATATATATATATATATATATATATATATATATATATATATATATATATATATATATGTATATATATATATATCTGGATTTTGTTGCTGGGAAGCAAATCATACCAGCCCCCTGCATCTCGGAGTAGCTCACGGAATCGTTTAATCCAGTGACCGGGCTTTTTGTGTGCCGAGGGAACCGTCGGAAGTCGGAGCCGTTTGGTACGGAAGTCCAGATCCACTGTTGATTTGCGGAAGTGAAACCCGGAGGCAGGTTGAAGAAGTGTCCGAGCAGCCAGCGGTAAGGAGACGCACGGTCCATGTGCAGTCTCTCTCTTTTGTTATATATCTTACGTGCATACCTAGTGAGGAGCAACCATGTCAGAGGAGCGGGAACGGGAGGAGGCGTTTGAGCAGCTGTTTCAGAATTTGCCCACAGTGAAACAGGGTGGCAATATGAGTAAAAGCGCCACGGTGGCTAAGGACAGCGATGTGAAAAAACTTTTGCGTGAGCTGGAGAAACACATGAGAAGCGAACTCACGAAATGGTGGGAGATCCGCTCACTAGAAAAATATCGAGAAGTGAATCGGGTCCCCCGGGGCCTAAGAATTATGCTGGTGCCCAGTTTTGAAAATCCGAATCCATTACTGTTGAAGGATTGGGCAGAGAGTAACCTGGAGGCATCCATGAAGCTCTTATGCCTGTTAGTGAAATATGCCAAAATCGATAGGGACAAAGACCTGATGGAAATAACGAGGATCAATGAAGAATTATCCAAAGATATGTTTTCAAAGGACATTGCCCTTATCGAACAAACGCATCAAAGACATCAAAGATCGATTAAGCAAACACGAAAGTACCATCAAACAAAGGAAAGTGTATAAATTTGCCCGAGACGAACAGGACTACAAATTGGGACAAATTTATACGTTTGCGAGAAAGTATGATCAGTTACGCAAACAAAGAGCCACAGGAACTAAACTGCCCAGACCTGCGCCAGCACCTCCTCAAGTCCAATCAAGTGCATCGGGAACAGGTAATCTCACTGCCTCAATTTCAACAGAGAGCCTTGTTCCAAGCAGTGAAGAATCGGATGGAGGAGCCCAGGGTTCAGAGGAAGGGGATTTGGGGCAACTCACTCTGGACGAGGAGATGGAATTCGTGAGGATCCAAAGAAAAGGCACTCTACGCTCGAGAAACACGAAAATAAACGGCGCAGAAACACAAGACGTAGGGAACGCCGCAAATGCGCCAAAAAGCAAAGGGAGGCCACAAAGGAAGAAGAACGTGGTGAACAAGCAATAGCGATCGAAAAAAACATTGTGAATCTGACCAATGTGCAACTTGACCAAGTAGAGAAACAACTGTTGGCGTTAGGATTATCATACTGCCCTGAGAGCAATTTTAACTATGGGAACACTCGTGTAGATGTTTTCAAGTTTATCAGAAAATTAAAATTACGGAAATACTATGCCATCAAAGGGGGTTTAACCCAGACCAAAAAAACTGGCCCAACCACACTTAACCCAGAAAGAAGTGGGCTACAAGCCAGAGATGTCCCCCTTTTGAAATCTATGCATGGTTTACGCAACGAGTTGACATCCACCCCATGCACTCAGGAAGTGGCCTGTGAAGAAAACATCGAAATTGGCCAAAGTGAACCAAGTGGCTTCAAACCACCATCAACGTTCATTCCTTCTATCCCCAAGGATGCCATAGACACCTATGCAGAACTACTAACCGATGGTTTAAAAAAATTGCAAACTCAAGTTAGTAGACATAAGAATCACATCAATCCAAAAACCAAATCTTATAATGATCTAATGAAGAAATTACAATCTGATAACACCATCATTATAAATCAATCTGATAAAGGTGGCAATGTGGTACTTTGGAGCAGATCTGAATATATGGAAGAAGCATACCGCCACCTTAATGACACATCTTGTTACGAACCTTGTGATTCAAGAACAGTTAGAAACATCCAAACAGCATACTGGAAACAATTGAATGGTTGGAAAAGGGATGGCCTTCTCACCAAGGAGGAAATGAAATACCTGTATAAAGAACATCCTGTTATACCGAATTTATATTTCATCCCCAAGGTCCACAAGAGGGTAAGACCAGTACCTGGAAGACCGATAGTATCAGCTATTCATAGCTTGTTTGAAAACACCTCGAAGTACATTGATCATTATTTGCAAGACTTTGTGACCACCCTTCCAGCGTACATTAGAGATAGCACGGATTTTTTAAGAAATTTGGAACAATGCAAGTGGTCTTCAGATTTTCTGTTGATTACCATGGACATTGCCAGCCTTTACACTAGCATATCCCATCAGGATGGTTTGAAGGCTTTGAGATTTTTTCTTGGCAAGAGACCAGTTGAATTACATAAACACAATGCTATGTTGTTGTCCATGGTTGAACTATGCCTCAATAATAATGTTTTCTTGTTTGATGACAAAATGTTTAAACAATTACGAGGTGTGGCTATGGGGGCATGTTTCTCCCCGACCTACGCGGGGCTCCACGTGGGTTGGTGGGAGGAGCATGTCCTCAGAACGCAGTTCTCTACTATATGGCAGGAAAATATTGTTAAGTATATGAGGTATATTGATGACATTTTCATCATCTGGAGAGGGAGCAAGGAAGAGGCAGAGAGTTTTGTCAATGCTATTAATGTCAATGATTCCAACCTCATCTTTAGTGCTGATATTAGTAAGACCGACATCAGCTTCTTGGATGTTCAAGTGAGCATAGTCAACGGTATTATAACAACAAGCCTGTACAGAAAGAGCACAGCAGGTAATACTATATTGCACGCTCACAGCTTTCACCCGGGGCATACTATTAGATCCATCCCCTATGGAGAGTTCCTTAGAATACACAGGACGTGTAGTTCATTAGAACAAAGGGACTTCCATCAATCGGAAGCTATGAAAAGGTTGGAAGCTAGAGGTTACAAGACTAGTGCCCTCAGATTAGCGATGAATAATGCCAACAAACTAGACAGAACTAATCTCCTGCAGGCCCCTTCTAATGCTATGTCCTTAGATGGTAACCTTGATGACAACAGCAATGCCCTAAGATTGATTACTGGTTTCAGCCGACAGGCAAGTCAGATTTCCAAATTAGTCAGGAAGCAATGGTCGGTTATACTCACTGACCCCATTCTGAAAGAGATTATGTCCAACAAACCAGAAGTGACTTATAGGCGAGCATACAGCATGAGAAATGCTTTAGTGTCTAGTTCACCTGAAACAGCTAAAAAGGAAGATTGGTTGTCACCTCGGAAGGGTTTCTTCCGATGTATATCGTGTAGAGCGTGCAAATTTGGCACCAACACTAAATCGTACACGACACCATTTGATGACAAACCCATCAATATAAGAGCTCACTATACCTGCAAAACTGAACTAGCAGTATATGTTCTCACATGCTCGTGTAATCTGAGGTATGTTGGTAGTACGAAATTGCCAGTACACCAACGTATTCTACAGCACCTGAGAGCAATTGTGAACTGTGACAAAAGTTATCCAGTAGCCCGCCATTTCGATCAATTTCACAATAGAAATCTATCCCATCTGAGCTATTTTGTAATAGATGCGGTTAGAACCAGTAAGAAAGGTGGGGACTATGAAAAGAAATTAAGGCAGATGGAGTCCCTGTACATAGTTCGCCTCAATACCAAGATCCCGGGAGGTTTGAACATGGGAGAAGATCTGAGCACCTTTCTTTAAGTTATGATCTTTTGTGTCAGTTAGTTATATCATTTGGGCCAATATGCAAATTTAGTCCGGCTACCTCTTCTGTACAACACATATCATCTTGATGCTAAATGATAGTTGCTCTTTTCTTGTCTTTTTCCTACATACCACTGTAACCGCTAAAAATTGATTACTCCATTGTATTGTCACTCCATATGGAAGTCGATAGTCTGTGGCAGGGACTTTTGGCTTCAACCATGTGATATAATTATATACACCATCCTGTGTAACAAGTGGGCAATGATGGAACTTTATGCGTTAGCATATTTTAATGTAACTGAAACAGTTGAGTTAATGATTTTTGATTTTTTTCCCATAACCCATGATGTCTTCCTGTTCATTCAAGTAGGACATCCCAGCACTCCCTCACCTTTATATAAAAAATTTTTGTACTTTTGCCAGCGGTACAGGAATACATTATTATCAACTTGTTTTATATCAATTGTGCCAAAACATTGATCCTCTATAAAAATTGCATAAACCCAGTTAATGGAACGCAACAATAGAACACAAAACATGCCAAACATTGAGGTCACGGTATTCTATGGAATCTCTATTGCTGCAAATTTTGTTTTTAACACAATGACAACTATAAATAGAGGCATAAGTGACTAAGTGTAAGGAATTGATTTTAAATTTGTGTATATATATGAAATACCTATATTGGACTGTTATTGTATTTGTACAAGTAATATGTTGCGTATTTGCACAGCTAATAATCTTGCGTATTTGCACAGTTAATATTTGCACAGTAATGGTATTTATGCACCCGCACTTTATATCATACAATTCCTTTCATTCATGTGCCGTTGTCATATAAAATAACCAACGATTCCAAAATAATACTAATACCTCAAATCATTGAATAACTAAGTCATGTTATGTTTGAACTTAACTTTGCACCATTCCAAAATGGCCGAACCAATAGCAACGTATATTGACAATGGGTTCTTGCTATAGTCCTCTTTTGAGTGCACTGAACTGCATGAGGAACTTTTGGCGCGTTGTTGTAATTAACTAATGTATTTAAATGAATGTTGTACCGTTTACCCGCTGACAGTGAGCAAGGGCGTTCACGCCCGAAACGCGTCTGTTTGGCAGTGTGTTGCACCTCTGCACTTTATATGCAATAAAGGAAGAATATCCGAAGTAAGTCTGGCTTGGATTTATTCACCTGTGTCTGCGCACTGGGTTTGGTGCGAAAGGCGTCGCACTAACTTTCCGGTTGGAATTCATATATCCATACTAATAATATAAAGAGAGAGCCCAAACCTTTGAGGCGGGTAATCTCAGGAACCACAGCACCAATCACAACACCCAATACAGCGTTGGAAAGGGCAGTTGCAGCAGAAGGACATAGGCTATACAGACGCCCACCATATACTTTTAAAAGGTAAAAGAACCGTGCCAGCAAAGTAGTCCCTTGTGGGCGTGTCTGCGTTGTGCTGTGGGCGTGTGCTGGGGGCGTGTGCTTGGGCGTGACAAACACTGGGGGCGTGTGGTACGTTCCACCCTTCATGCCATGTCTCATATTGTGTGCTAATCCCAGCCTGCTCCCTTTAAATACCCCTGCACCCCATGATCATATCCCACCCTTACTCCATAAACACTAACCCATCTTAACCCTATAAATATACCCTGTACCCCAAAACCCAAACCTATCCCTAAACCCTAAAAATACCCCTATACCCCAAAACCCAAACCCAGCCTTGAACCCTATAAATACCCCTGTACCTCAAAACCTAAACCTACCCCTGAACCCTAAAAATACCCCTGTACCCCAAAACCCAAACCTAGCCCTAAACCATAAAAATACCACTGTACCCCAAAACCTAAACCTACCCCTGAACCCTAAAATACTGCTGTACCCCAAAACACAAACCTAGCCCTGAACCCTTAAAATACTCCTGTACCCCAAAAGCCAAACCTACCCCTGAACCCTAAAAATACCCCTGTACCCCAAAACCAAAACCTAGCCCTGAACCCTTAAAATACTCCTGAACCCCAAAACCCAAACCTACCCCTGAACCCTAAAAATACCCCTGTACCCCAAAACCCAAACCTAGCCCTGAACCCCAAAAATACCCCTGTACCCCAAAACCCAAACCTACCCCTGAACCCTAAAATACCTTTGTACCCCAAAACCCAAACCTAGCCCTGAACACTAAAAATACCCCTGTACCCCAAAACCCAAACCTAGCCCTGAACCCTTAAAATACCCCTGTACCCCAAAACCCAAACCTACCCCTGAACCCTAAAAATACCCCTAACCCCAAAACTATATCTGAACCCTTAAAATACCCCTGTACCCCAAAACCCAAACCTACATCTGAACCCTAAAAATACCACTGTGCCCCAAAACCCAAACCTACCCCTGAACCCCAAAATACCCCTGTACCCCAAAACCCAAACCTACCCCATAACCCTTAAAATACCTCTGTACCCCAAAACCCAAACCTAGCCCTGAACCCTAAAAATACCCCTGTAACCCAAAACCCAAACCTAGGCCTAAACCCTTAAAATACCCCTGTACCCCAAAACCCAAACCTACCCCTGAACCCTAAAAATACCCCTATACCCCAAAACCCAAAACTATATCTGAACCCTTAAAAAATACACCTGTACCCCAAAACCCAAACCTAGCCCTGAACCCTAAAAATACCCCTGTACCCCAAAACCCAAACCTAGCCCTGAACGAATTTCATTGTAAATGTATGCGTAGTAAAAGCATATAAAATGTAATGCCATGCGTTATAATGGCATTGCGGAGTCATGGTACTTTCGTAATGAAAGTATGCGGAGTGATGGTATGCGGAAAGAAAGTTGCGGAATAATCGGTGTTCACCCTCCCCCGGTAAGTACATTGGTGGCACGGCGGCTCACGTCTCCAGCAACATACTCATATTTTTTCACTACCCATTTGAAAAATGCACAGGTCTCTCTCATTGATGGCCAGCACCAACATACACTTTTAGACACACCTCCCGCCACAAGTTCTAGAATTGCGAACTTTAGAGCTGGGGAGCTACGTTCGAATCTCGGCATCAGCTGTGATTCCAGGCAAATGGCTTTGTCTCCCCGTGAATGTGTTCTTCTGTAATTTAAATTGTGCTCATGCCATGTTGGCGAGTTTGCGCTATATAATATTGCATACTACTGAACGCGCACTCTTAAGTGCATGAGCAGTGCACTGCGAATCGGAGCGTTTCACAGGCCTGTCACAGATAAGAAATGCTATTAAAACGAAATCCTACAAAACAATATACTACTGGCTGGCAGCAATTAATACTCAGACAACGTCGGCACGGGCTGCTATCAACAATGAAATCATAAACCAAGGACTTATAGAAATTGAAGACTCACTGTATCTATTAAGCGAGAAGTCCTTACAAGATTTCAGCCTGCCGCCAGCGGTCTGAACTAACCTAACTGGATACCACAATATCGCTACCGCACACAATATTCCAGAGCTAAATAACTACCTTGCTCAACACTTGCCTAACTTAGTTCCCGATCAACAACTCGTCTACAACACCATAGTTGATAGTGTTGAAAAGAAGCAAGGCAAACTATTGTTCATAGACGCCCCCGGTGGCACAGGAAAGACTTACCTAATCAACCTCATACTTGCCAAAGTTCGATCTTCTGGGAATTTGGCTCTAGCTGCTGCTTCATCTGGAATAGCTGCCACTTTGCTAACAGCTGGGAAAACAGCACATTCTACCTTTGAACTGCCTCTAACAGTTTCCCTAGAAAAACTGAAAAACTGACCTTTGGGGACACTGCTTCAAAATGTGTCTCTTATCATGTGGGACTAATGTACAATGATACTAAAACCATTGCTGCCTAGCTTTTTTTACCCGGACAACGTCGGGACGGGCCGCTAGTATATATATATATATATATATTTATATATATACATATTCACTCAACATATTCACTCACTCAAAAAACTAAGTTTTAGGGGTGTTATAGTTAGCTGGACAATTCGCTCATACAAAACCATTGAAACTGCTCCTATATAGTTAGTTGTACTAACTATATTTCCCGCACCCGCAATCCACTGCTGATGATGTCACATATTACATCATTCATGACATGGTCAGTCACATCACTGATGACATCTCAAATGACATCACTGATGACATCATCCAGTGAATGTGGTTTGCTTCGTTATTTAAATATGCATTATATATATAGCAATTTGCATTGAAGAATGAGTGGATATATAAAAATAAATATTTGGAAGGAGGATTTAGTAGCAGTGTAATTGACTGTTTACTTGACCAATTTATAGTGTCTCACTAAATATAGTGGATAGTGAGTAAACTGTGTGAATATATGTATCACTTTGTCAGTTGTTGTGTAAACAGGCTCTCCAGTTGGTTACTAGCTATGTGAAAGTCTACATTAGTTATCTATTAGTTAACTGAGTATTTGTATGGGAGAGTGAATGTGTGTGTGGTTCGGTGGGGGGTGTGTGACTGCCCAAAGATGTGTGAATAGTTGATTCAGTAGATATATGAAGTTAAACTACATGTTCTATCAGTTGTTTGGGTGAGTGAATATCTTTGTGGGTGTGGTGATGAGCAAATATATTTCTCAATGGTACATGTCCAACAAACTAGAAAAATAAAAGGCAGTGTATGTGTCAGTTGTTGTATATAAATAAGTATACATAAGACTCAATGATTGTGTGAGTGACTGTATGGATAACTTCATACTTGTAATAATGATTTTATAATTCACTAAGTATGACTTACTATCTAAATGAATAGATGAAGTAGTGTTTGTATAAGTGTGTAGCTGAGTAAATATGTAAGTATGATCCATTGTTTGCACAAGTGAGTAGGATGACTTCATAGGTGAATAGGATGTGTACTGGTGTGTAATGTCGATTTAGGTGTATAAGTATTTCTGATAGTGTTCCATGGTTCATTGACAGCATGTATGAGTGAATGTACAGGTAAGTGATTAGATGTGTGTATACATCTATGAATCACTGAGTGGGTTTTTAGATACTTGTATTGCTGTAACAATGGACTCAAATATCATACTCTGTATTTTACAAAGAGTGATGAAAGATTTTAATAGTGTATGAAAAGGTGTATGTGATTGTCACGTGGATGATGTCATCAGTGATGTCATTTGAGATGTCATCAGTGATGTCACTGACCTTGTCATGAATGATGTAATATGTGACATCATCAGCAGTGGATTGCGGGTGCGTGAAATATAGTTAGTACAACTAACTATATAGGAGCAATTCCAATGGTTTTGTATGAGTGAAATGTCCAGCTAACTATAACATCCCTAAAACATATAGTTTTTTGAGTGAATTTTAAAGGTTTTAAAAATGCTAATTCCTAACAATATAAGGCCTGAAACCTATGGTTTTTTCAGTGAATTTCAAAGGTTTTTTAAATGCTAATTCCTAACTATGTTAAGCCTGAAAACTATGGTTTTTTCAGTGCATTTGGAGGTTTTTTTAAATGCTAATTCCTAACTATATAAGGCCTGAAACCTATGTTTTTGCAGTGAATTTCAAAGGTTTTTTTAATGCTAATTCCTAACTATATAAGACCTGAAAGCCCACCAGGAATCTCCAGTATGCGCCAGGGGACTGCATTGCAGAGAGGTGTAATGAAGCCATGCCCCTTTTTACACCTCTCTGCAACGCAGCCCCCATGCATGTTTGAAAAGGGGGAACTAATTCCCCTTGCATACTGTGGTCCCCTGGGGGCCAACTAGCCCACCTGGAACCTCCAGTATGCGCCAGGGAGCTGCATTGCAGAGGTGTAATGAGGCTATGCCCCATGTTACACCTCTCTGCAACGCAGCCCCCTGCCGCGTTTGCAGAGGGGGAACTAATTCCCCTTGCATTCTGGTGGTCCCTGGGGGCCAACTAGCCCACCAGGAGCCTCCAGTATGTGCTAGGGGGCTGCATTGCAGAGAGGTGTAATGAGGCCACACCCTTTTTTACACCTCTCTGCAACGCAGCCCCCGTGCATGTTTGAAGAGGGAGAACTAATTCCCCTTGCATACTAGGGGTCCCTGGGGGCCAACTAGCCCACCTGGAACCTCCAGTATGCGCCAGGGGGCTGCATTGGACAGAGGTGTAATCAGGCTAGGCCCCTTTTTACACCTCTCTGCAACGCAGGCCACTGGCGCGTTTGCAGAGGGGGGACTAATTCCCCTTGCATACTGGGGGTCCCTGGGTCATATCTGCCCAAACACCGATATTCCGAACGATTGAAAATTACTTTTCTTGAGAAACATTTGGATTTGGATTATCATGTCCTAAACTTTGGAATTTTTTAAAGACTGACTTTGAGAATGCTATAAATTACTCAAGTCTGCCCGAATGTGTGGGTAAAATTGATACCTAGTCACTTTGAATAAGAATGTACTTACGTCTCGTCTAACATTTGGAAGAAATATCTAGTTATATGACAACAGGATACCGACATAACTTGAAGGAAATAAGAACGCCCTGAAGAAGTTCTGTTGTACAGAACGAAACGTTTCGGCTGGCTGTGGTACATAAACTTAAGGAAAATAAAAGCATTTGAATATACACCAAGATTCAGCGCTTCAATAAGGACTCTAAGTGATATGATTTGATTGGATTTATTGTGCAAGTGGTGCTGTGCTAAACGTTGGAATATTCTCCACTACTCTCTACTACTTACTCTCTCCTACTTCACTACTCTCAAATACTCACTCTCTACTACTCATTCTCTACTACTCTACTACTCTCTACTACTCTCTCTCTACTACTCACTCCCTACTACTCCCCTTCTACTACTCTCTACTACTCACTCTCTACTACTCTCTATCTACTACTCACTCTTTACTACTCACTCTCTACTACTCTCTACTACTTACTCTCTTCTTCTCACTCTCTACTACTCTCTACTAACTCTCTACTACTCTCTCTCTACTACTCACTCTCTACTACTCACTATCTACTACTCTCTACTACTCACTCTCTACTACTCTCTCTCTACTACTCACTCTTTACTACTCACTCTCTACTACTCTCTACTACTCACTCTCTACTACTCTCTCTCTACAAGTCTCTACTACTCACTCTACTACTCACTCTCTACTACTCTCTACTGTTCTCTCTCTCTGCTACTCACTCTCTACTACTCACTCTCTACTACTCACTCTTTACTACTCTCTACTACTCACTCTCTACTGCTCTCTACTACTCACTCTACTACTTACTCTCTACTACTCTCTACTACTCACTCTCTACTACTCATTCTCTACTACTCTCTACTACTCACTCTACTGCTCCCTCCTACTCTCTACTACTCTCTACTCTCTATTACTCACTCTCTACTCTCTACCGCTCTACCTCTCTCTACTTCTCTCTCTACTAGTCTCTACCTCTCTACCGCTACCTATCTACCTCTTCCTCTCTACCTCTACACCTCTACCTCTCTAACTCTCTCTACACGCACACATATACACATATATATATGCATATATATGCATATGCATTTATATATATGTATGTGTTTGTATATATGTATATATATATATTCATACATATATAAACATATATAATCCGTATATCTATATAAATACAAATATAAATGCATGCATACATATACATATATGCATACAGATGCATGTTATTTACATGAAAGTTTAAAAAACACTAATAAAAGCAAAGCTAAAAAGCCACCTCATTACAAACAGAATGGCTTTAACTTAAACGAGGGTGAGATCTATTGCATTTTCAATGCTTGTTTACTTTGGTTTCATCAAGAAGGCCTTCAGATCTGTCACACATTTGCCATAAATTCTGAATGTTAGCACTCTAGTTGCTCATTAGATCACTGTAGTAAAGCTACTGCTCACCAGGGAAGTCTGCTGCTGGTATTCAAAGTGCATGTTTCAGTCTGCATGTCAGAATTCTTTTAATGAAATAGAAGAGGATTTGAGAAGTCACTCAAAATGATCCCTCATTTTTCTTTCTGCAGCACTAATCATACGTTCTATGGCAAAATGAACCCCCTCATTTTGTTCCTTTTTAAATTAAATATTTTCAGACTTACCACTTCATTCCAATTAAGATGGCTTCTGGTGTGCCATACTTTTGTCATAAGTAAGACTGTTAGCGCTCTAGTTGTTCTTTAGAACACTCTGGGGCATTCTGTCATTGGGCTATACTTGGGCTACATCTGGGTGATATTTGGGCTACATTTAGGCTCTTTTGTCTCTGGTGGCCATCTTGGGAGACTGTATGTCAGAATTTATTAATGAAATTGAAGAGGATTTGAGAAGTCACTCAAAATGTCCCCTAATTTTTCTTTCTGCAGCACTAATCATACTTTCTATGGCAAAATATACCCCCTCATTTTGTTCCTTTTTAAATTAAATGTTTTTAGACTTACCACTTTATTCCAATCAAGATGGCTTCAGGTGTGCCAAACCTTTGTAATAAGTAGGACTGTTAGCGCTCTAGTTGTTCTTTTGAACACTCTGGGACATTCTGTCATTGGGCTATACTTGGGCTACATCTGGGTGATATTTGGGCTACATTTGGGCTCTTTTGTCTCTGGTGGCCATCTTGCGAGACTGCATGTCAGAATTTTTTAATGAAATAGAAGAGGATTTGAGAAGTCACTCAAAATGTGCCCTAATTTTTTTTTTCTGCTGCACTAATAATACTTTCTATGGCATAATAAACCCCCTCATTTTGGTCCTTTTTAAATTAAATGTTTTAAGAGTTACCACTTTATTCCCATCACGTTGGCTTCAGGTGTGCTATACCTTTGTAATAAGTAGGACTGTTAGCGCTCTAGTTGTTCTTTAGAACACTCTAGGAGGCTGCAGTAGAACACAAAGGAATCAACTGACAGTCTCTGTCCTTGTTGGATGTACATGTTTTACTGAGAATGTCAGACTTAATTCTCACATGACTGAGAAAGATAATGTGAATTTGCAGAAAAAATGCTTTCAGTTGAGCTTATTGATCCCCTTCCAAACCACTGTGGGAAAATCATGAGATGTTAGTTTTCTTTCAAACATGATTCATGATATCACAGCAGAAGGCTTTTTCACATGGTAAAATCCCCTTAGAACACACCACAATTAAAAAAATGAGTATGGTACCATCAACAAATGATTTATAATGTAACTAAAGTCCTAAAACCCTCTATTAACTACAATGCTTTTTAATGAGGTGCTATCATGTATATTGGTCCCAAGATGGCTGCCAACACTTCTTGGATGAAGTGCTGACAGCCAATCAGATCAGATGTGTGGTTAGGCTCCGCCCATATATATATTTTTTTTTTTTAACCTAAATTACTCAAAATCCACTGGAGCACATATCTTGAGACATAGCAAAGGCACATCGGGCTACCAGTCCCTACAATTTTGCCAAGTTTTGTGGAAATCCATTCAGTCGTTCGGGCTAAAAGTGAGTCCAACCGCCTTATGGAAATGAACATGGGGAAAACACGTCTTGGGACTCCCTTTTTATCTCGGCCCTCGCTTGACGAATCTCCCTCAAACTTTCAGGGAAGGAGCGGAGCGCAGCGAGGCAAATTTAAGGAAAATTACAGGCAGATTTCTCAACCGGCGTCAAAGTTATTCCCAATAGAATGTTGCGGATTTCCTATAGAAAACAATCCTAACTATAGCTACCTACTGGCGACCGCCAGTAGGTAATATATATATATATACAGAAGAACAAGGATGTCATAATTAAAAATGCGGACAAAGGGGGAAATACAATGTTGTGGCAAACTAAAGATTACATTATCGAGGCAGAGAGGCATCTACTTGATTCTTCATGTTACCTCATGTCAACCCAATTTGCGATGACACAGAGCCATGCAACAACTCGCAAAAAAATTCAGGCTTGGAAAAGATTGGGACTATTAACAAAAGATGAATGTAATTTTCTCAACAACGAACATCCAGTCACGCCAGTACTTTATTTCCTCCCTAAAGTACATAAACAATTGACACCCACTCCAGGTCGCCCTATCATTGCCGCCATTGGCAGCATGAACGAAAACCTCTCCAAATACGTTGATTACTTTCTGCAACCCCACATGTCTAGTCTCCCATCATATCTGAAGGACACCACAGACTTTTTAAATAAACTTAAAAATGTTGATTGGTGTGATAATTACCTGTTCCTGGTTATGGATATCGAGTCACTCTATAACTCAATCCACCATCAGCAAGGAATCAATGCCTGTGAACAATATCTGAGCAGTAGAGACATTCGTTTTCGTGAGCACAACAGAATAATACTCGAAATGATTAAAATCTGTCTCACCACTAACTTTTTCCATTTTCAGGGCCAGATATACCAGCAGCTGCGTGGTGTGGCGATGGGCTCGTGTTTCTCCCCCAGTTACTCATGTCTCCATGTGGGCTGGTGGGAGGAACACGAGCTCAGGACCACGTACCGACAATGGTTACCCAATATTGTCAACTACTGGCGTTTTATTGACGATGTTTGCATAATTTGGAAAGGTACTGTGGTGGAAGCTAATGCATTTGTGATGGATATAAATATAAATTTATTGAATCTTAAATTTACATCTACCATCACAACCGATACAGCAGAGTTTCTTGATGTTCGAGTGTTCATACAGAATAACAAAATTGAAACCTGTCTTCACCGCAAGCCTACAGCAGGCAACGCGATCTTGCATGCTCAGAGCGCCCATCCTGCTCATACTATCAGAAGCATCCCCTATGGGGAGTTCATCCGCATCTGCAGGATCTGTAGCGACAAAGAGTCACTTGATGTCTGCCTCAGGGAGTCCAAAGAACGTTTTCTTAATAGAGGCTATTCTGTTAAAATTCTAGAACAAGCTCTCTAGAAAGCATGTTTAATTGGACATGATACGCTTCTTGCACCAAAGGCCCCGAATGTTCCTGCGTCTGAATGCAATGTGAGACTGATAACTAATTTCAGTACACAGGAACGCAAGATTAGGCGTATTATTTGCACTGAATGGCCCATAATTTTGACTGATGTCATTCTTGGGCCATTACTTTCTAAAACACCTAATATAACATTCAGGAGGGCGCCCTCTATGCGTGATGCATTAGACAGGCCAATGCCAGAGGGTCCACTTAAGAAGAGTCTCATACACAAAACGGGCTTCTTTAAGTGCACCTCATGTCGTGCCTGCACATTTGCGAAGAACAGTACACACTATGTTACTGCTTTCAGTACAACACCTATAGCCATCCGTGAATACCTTACCTGCAGGTCTGAATTCGTTGTGTACAAACTAAGATGCTCTTGCAATCTTGAATACATCGGGAGCACTAAGCTCCCAGTACACCAACGTATTCTTCAGCACATTCGTGCTATCATCAACAGCGACAGCAATTATCCTGTAGCTAGGCATTTCCATGCAGTACATGACAAAAAACTCAAAGACTTTGAGTATACTGTTTTATGTTCGGTACCCCAGCCTACTCGGGGAGGTGACCGGATTAAGCTACTCAGACAGAAAGAATCACATTTTATACTATCCTTGGATACTAAGGCCCCAAATGGCCTTAATCTGACGGAAGATCTGAGTAACTTTTTATAAATAGGCTTCTGTGCTAGCTTATCTCCTGTCTTTACACATCCTTAAGGCGCTCGCCCTCTTCCCCTGGTTTATTGTTACCATCTAGTTTCTACATTACTGTTGGCCTTTAGGGTGTGCCTACTTTGGGATTAGTCACCGGCTGGTGACTACCCTGTTTGTATATTTTCTGTAAATAGAAATATAATGTATTTGGGAACAGATTATTCTATCACACTATTGCTATATTAGCTTATACTAGCTGTCTCCAAGATTATATTCTTATTTATCATAGTTTCCCGCTATGTGCTTTCTTTGGATTAAGATTTTATCATCTTTTTGGTTTACCACATCACAATACTGTTTTTTCATTATGTTTTTTTAACACGTTTATTTTCACCACTTCTTTATGTTAGATTATTTTGATTAGAGAGACAGTCCATTCTAGTTTATACTTTATAATGTGATTATTGCTTGAATATGCATTAGACACTGTGTTGCAATATTAGCTCTGCTGTTTTTCAATGAATTTTGGTAAATACCCCTTGATTTTTTCCATTTAAACATCCACTATGCCGGTATTGTGTTGACAGGAAATTTGGGGTTTGGTTTACCTTATAAATGAAATATCCAATATATTTAACTATACCATTGTTTAATGAATTACACATCCAGTGTTTATATTTATTAATTTTCACAAATGTATTAATTTTTTCATTTTGTGAATAGCAGTCTGTCTTTCTCTATTTTCTTGCACTTGCAGTATATTCAGTCTTTTCACCATTTCTACTTTAAAATGTAAAGAGGGTGGGTACACTTTTTTGTATTGTCCTACCTTTATTTTTATTATATATATGTCTGTAATGGCTCTGAGCGAGCGTGAACAAGCTCCCTAGTGGAGTGAAACGCGTCATCCTTTATTGAATAAATCGCCACTCTGCAACTCACTTGAGGCTTGATTGATTTCTCAGCTTGATTTTCGCTGCATTCATTGGGGCCATTGAAGATCCAAACCTGCTGTGTTCCGCCGATTACTGACGGAACAGGGACTGGTTTTCTCATATATATATATATGTATATACATATATATATGTTCCAAAGTCCGCTCTCGAAATGCTGACTGCGGCCCCTCGGGAGGTGGCACAAATGCCGGCCGAGCAAGCCGGTAAATCAAGTACAAAGTTCCAGGCTTAAGCAGTGCTCTCAGTCCGCAAAACAACACGACGCCGCTGTAATCTCCAAGGGTGTTAATTTAAACTAACAACATATCTCGGCTGCGGACAGCCTTGTTCACTTTAGTTTGTAAACAGTTTCCGTGGTTAATATAGTGTCAGGTAGTGCAAACATAGAAATGGGACTTGAATACCATGTATTTTTCTTTACATGATTAAACAGGTAAACAGAACATAATTTCAAAAGAAATTCAATTTCATGTACCAGGATTTGCACAAAATTAATATTAGGTTTCAATGCACAAAATAAATAATTCATACAATGGTGAAAAAAATACATCAACATAATAACAGGAATGTGCTCGTGTCTCACTGATATTTATACATGCTACTAATCGATGATAAAAACGAAAAGGCATTTAGCGATCATGCCCACAGGGAAACGTTGAAATCACCGCCATGCAAGTAGGTTTGCAAAGGCGGTGCGGGACTACATGTTGCTATGACAACCTTCCATTTGTGTAAAGCCTATATGTTAACACATCTCCGAGATGGATAAACAGTGGCAATGACACAAAATGAAATAGCTGTACCGTGCGTGTACCTGTAACTGAAAAGCTTTCTTAAAGGTACAGATAATAATAAGCCATGCAAAGAAGAAAACCAAAACAAATACCAGTTCTGAGTTTCGCCGCCATGTTTGTAGTTTTTATGAGGACAGCACAAGCACACTGAAGGCCTAATGCCTGGCTGGCTCCCACTGTAAAACTTTGACACATTTCCAGTACGATGTGTCATAGTAGTGACCACAAAAGGTCAACAAGGTCACAAAGAAAATGCAAATTAGCAAGGTCCCCTTCAGTAAGACGGCATAGCAAACATAATAGAAAATTCTAGATAAACATTAAGGTGTAGTCCAAGCGTACAAAGCAGCAGGTGTCCTATGTTGGTAAAATACCATAACACACCAAATAGGGCAATGTCCAATGATTACCAAAGGGAGACACAAAAGGTCCTGGTCAGTGGTAACAAGTCCAAAAGTAGAAGGTTGCCCCCCACAACGGGGCCTACCGTGATGAGAGAAACTGCCCAGTTTTCAAGGTGAAGTGAAGTGATTACGTGCTCACAAAAGATGAAAGTCTATTTTCAAATGACAGGACTCGTGAGATGAGTGAGGTGATGACGAGATCCTGTGTAGATGTCAATCTATAAAACAACATGAGAGGACAAAATTAAGTGCTCGACATGTATAAAAAACTCACTAAGAACATCTTAAAAAATAAAAGGTGCATAAATGGAAGTCGAAGAAGCAAACAGTTTAAGAGCATAAACAATGTAGCTAAAACAGCATAAAAATAGTACATTTACTCTCTAAGATGAACTGCTAGCTCCTCGTCCTGATTCAATCCCCCTGGGGCCTTGCTTTGAAATTCAATTATATATTTGGACTCTTTTTGTCTTAGTTTGAGGGTCCTGTCTCCCCCCCAGGGATTTCTTTCCATGTGTTCCAATACATGAAAACTCATTTGGGCTGGATTAGAGAAGTGATTTTCAGCAAAGTGTCCTGCCACAGGATATTTTTCATTGTTATTGACGATGGCTCGGTAGTGCTCAAGTACTCGATTTTTTGCTTGTTTGGTACTACTGCCTATGTACCACAGACCACATGGGCACACAATTGCATAAATAACAAAGGTAGTACTGCATGTGAGGAATTGAGTCAGTTCTTTGCTTATCCCGTTATATTCTACAGTTTTTTTGTGAGTACTGTATCTACACGCCTTGCAATGGCCGCAAGGAAAGAAACCTGCCAGACCAAGGTTTTGTGTTTTGGGATAGACAGTGATGTCACTTTTAACCAACATGTCACGTAAAGACCTACCTTTTCTGTATGTGATAAGAGGCCGGTTAGATATGTCCTTGCCAATCACATTATCAGCAGTAAGAATGTTCTAATTTTTTGATACAATTCTGTGAATCTGCTTGGATTCAGTGTTAAACGTGAGGATTAGACGTGTTTGTTCATCCTCACTGATGGTATCAATTTCCTTATCTTCTAGGGTATCTGACCTAGGGATGCCATCCGCCCGGGATTTAGCTTTTTTTATAACCCACGCTGGATAACCTCTGTCTTTGAATCTGGCTATCATTTCAAGACTGACTTCTTCATATGATCTGTCAGTGCTACAGTTCCTTTTAGCCCTGAGCAGCTCTCCAAAGGGAATACTCCACTTGAGAGTCTCCGGATGGCTGCTCAGGGCATGCAGCACGCTGTTGCCTGCGGTAGCTTTTCTAAACAGGCAAGTCTGAAGTTTACCATTGATTACCTCAATTTTAACATCTAGATATTCTGCGGTACTGCTGCTGATATTGCTTGTGAGCACAATGTTCAAATCATTCATATTGAGTCTATTTACAAAGTCTTTCGCCATCTCAGGGGACCCACTCCAAATAACAAAAAGGTCGTCAATATACCGCCACCACGTGTTGACATATTGCCAAAATATAGTCAGGTTGGGATCTGAGTGGATGCTTTGCTCCCAGTGCCCCAAAAAGAGGTTCGCAAAACTGGGAGCAAAGCATGAACCCATCGTGGTCCCAGTTGTTTGTCTATACAGGACACCATCAAAAACAAAATAGTTGTTGCAGAGACAATATGACATCATGTCCACTAACATGTTGCTGTGCTCCCTAAAACGCAGTGGACGCCCTGCCAGGAAGCTGGCACAGGCTTGCAAGCCCTGTTTATGGTCAATGATGGTGTACAATGATTGTACATCAATAGTGATTAGAAGGTTGTTCTCTTCCCATTGTACAGCTGATAGTTTTTTCAAAAAGTCCTTCGTATCCTTTATGAAACTGGGGAGATCCTGTACCCAGTCTCTAAGGAAAAAGTCAACATATTTGGATGTGTATTCAGATACACATCCTCTTGAGGACACTATAGGTCTCCCTGGTGGATTGACGGCATCTTTATGGAGCTTAGGAAGAAGGTACATCACTGGGAGTATAGGACGATCGTTCTTAAGGTACCTAAATTCCTCCCACTCCAGGACACCTTGATCTTTCCATTCAATGAGTTTATCCCAGAGGGTAAGTATACTGTTGTTGTAAAGATCATAGGATGTGATAGTATAATATTTCTCATCCCCTATATATATATACTAGCAGCCCGTCCCGACGTTGTCCGGGTATGAATTGCTGCCGGCCAGTAGTATATTGATTTGTAGGATTTTGTTTTGATAGCATTTCTTATCTGTGACAGGCCTGTGAAACGCTCCGATTCACAGTGCACTGCTGATGCACTTAAGAGTGCGCGTTCAGTAGTGTGTGAACTCGAGTTTCCCTACTTTATTTTTCCTTGCAATATTATATAGCGCAAACTCGACAACATGGCATGAGCACAATTTACATTACAGAAGAACACATTCATTTGTGGTAGGCACGGAGAGACAAAGCGATTTGCCTGGAATCACAGGATGTTGAGCTGATGCCGAGATTCGAACGTAGCTCCCCAGTTCTAAAGTTCGCAATTCTAGAACTTGTGGCGGGAGGTGTGTCTAAAAGAGTATGTCGGTGCTGGCCATCAATGAGAGAGACCTGTGCATTTTTCAAATCGGTGGTGAAAAAATACGAGTATGTTGCTGGAGATTTGGGCCGCCGTGCCACCAATGTACTTACCGGGGGAGGGTAAAGACCCATCACTCCGCATACTTTCATTACGAAAGTACCATGACTCCGCAATGCCATTATAACACATGGCATTACATTTTAAATGCTTTTACCATGCATACATTTACAACGAAATTCGTTGTAAATGCATGAATGGTAAAAGCATGGTTTTTTTAAACGTTTGGATAAGGTAAGTATGAGTATAGGAGTATATGTTTTGGGGTACTGAGGTATATGTTTTGGGGTGTTTGGGTATTTTAAGGGTTCAGATATAGTTTTGGGTTATGGGGTACAGGGGTAGTTTTAAGTTTTGGTATAGGTATGAGTTTTCGGGTACAGGGGTATTTTTAGGGTTCAGGGCTAGGTTTGGATTTTGGGGTATAGGAGTATTTTTAGGTTTCAGCGGTTGGTTTGGGTTTTCGGGTACAGGGGTATTTTAAGGGTTCAGGGCTAGGTTTGGGTTTTGGGGTACAGGGGTATTTTTAGGGTTCAGGGCTTGGTTTGAGTTTTGGGGTACAGGGGTATTTTAGGGTTCAGGGGTAGGTTTGGGTTTTGGGGAACAGGGTTATTTTTATGGTTCTGGGCTAGGTTTGGGTTTTGGGGTACAGGGGTATTTTTAGGGTTAAGAGGTAGGTTTGGGTTTTGGGGTACAAGGGTATTTTAAAGGTTCAGGGCTAGGTTAGGGTTTTGGGGTACAGGGGTATTTTTAGGGTTCAAAAGTAGGTTTGGGTTTTGGGGTACAGGGGTATTTTAAGGGTTCTGGGCTAGGTTTGGGTTTTGGGGTACAGGGGTAATTTAGGGTTCAGGGGTAGGTTTGGGTTTTGGGGTACAGGGGTATTTTTAGGGTTCAGGGCTAGGTTTGCATTTTGGGGTATTTAAGTATTTTTAGGGTTCAGCAGTAGGTTTGGGTTTTCAGGTACAGGGGTATTTTAAGGGTTCAGGGCTAGGTTTGGGTTTTGGGGTACAGGGGTATTTTTAGGGTTCAGGGCTAGGTTTGGGTTTTGGGGTACAGAGGTATTTTAGGGTTCAGGGGTAGGTTTGGGTTTTGGGGAACAGGGTTATTTTTATGGTTCAAGGCTAGGTTTGAGTTTTGGGGTACAGGGGTATTTTTAGAGTTCAGGGCTAGGTTTAGGCTATGGGGTACAGGAGTAGTTTTAGGGATAGGTATGGGTTTTGGGGTACAGGGGTATTTTTAGGGTTCAGCGCTAGGTTTGGATTTTGGGGTAGAGGAGTATTTTTAGGGTTCAGCGGTAGGTTTGGGTTTTTGGGTACAGGGGTATTTTAAGGGTTCAGGGCTAGGTTTGGGTTTTGGGATACAGGGGTATTTTTAGGGTTCAGGGCTAGGTTTGGGGGTACAGGGGTATTTTATGGTTCAGGGGTAGGTTTGAGTTGTGGGGAACATGGTTATTTTTATGGTTCATGGCTAGGTTTGGGTTTTGGGGTACAGGCGTATTTTTAGGGTTCAGGGCTAGGTTTGGGCTTTGGGGTACAGAGGTATTTTAGGGGTTCAGGGCTAGGTTTGCGTTTTGGGGTACAGGGGTATTTTTAGGGTTCAGAGGTAGGTTTCGGTTTTGGGGTACAGGGGTATTTTAAGGGTTCAGGGCTAGGTTTGGGTTTGGGGTACAGGGGTATTTTAGGGTGCAGGGGTAGGCTTGGGTTTTGGGGTACAGGGGTATTTTAAGGGTTCAGGGCTAGGTTTGGGTTTTGGGGTACAGGGGTATTTTTAGGGTTCAGGGCTAGGTTTGGGTTTTGGGGTACAGGGGTATTTTAGGGTTCAGGGTTAGGTTTGGGTTTTGGAGATCAGGGTTATTTTTATGGTTCAGGGCTAGGTTTGGGTTTTGGGGTACAGGCGTATTTTTAGGGTTCAGAGGTAGGTTTGGGTTTTGGGGTACATGGGTATTTTAAGGGTTCAGGGCTAGGTTTGGGTTTTGGGGTACAGGGGCATTTTTAGGGTTCAGAGGTAGGTTTGTGTTTTGGGGTACAGGGGTATTTTAAGGGTTCAGGGCTAGGTTTGGGTTTTGGGGTACAGGGGTATTTTAGGGTTCAGGGGTAGGTTTGGGTTTTGGGGTACCGGGGTATTTTTAGGGTTCAGGGCTAAGTTTGGGTTTTGGGGTACAGGGGTATTTTTAGGGTTCAGGGGTAGGTTTGGGTTTTGAGGTACAGGGGTATTTCTAGGGTTCAGGGCTAGGTTTGGGCTATGGGGTACAGGAGTAGTTTTAGGGATAGGTATGGGTTTTGGGGTACAGGGGTATTTTTAGGGTTCAGCGCTAGGTTTGGATTTTGGGGTAGAGGAGTATTTTTAGCGTTCAGCGGTAGGTTTGGGTTTTTGGGTACAGGGGTATTTTAAGGGTTCAGGGCTAGGTTTGGGTTTTGGGATACAGGGGTATTTTTAAGGGTTCAGGGCTAGGTTTGGGGGTACAGGGGTATTTTAGGGTTCAGGGGTAGGTTTGAGTTGTGGGGAACATGGTTATTTTTATGGTTCATGGCTAGGTTTGGGTTTTGGGGTACAGGCGTATTTTTAGGGTTCAGGGCTAGGTTTGGGCTTTGGGGTACAGAGGTATTTTAGGGGTTCAGGGCTAGGTTTGGGTTTTGGGGTACAGGGGTATTTTTAGGGTTCAGAGGTAGGTTTCGGTTTTGGGGTACAGGGGTATTTTAAGGGTTCAGGGCTAGGTTTGGGTTTGGGGTACAGGGGTATTTTAGGGTGCAGGGGTAGGCTTGGGATTTGGGGTACATGGGTATTTTAAGGGTTCAGGGCTAGGTTTGGGTTTTGGGGTACAGGGGTATTTTTAGGGTTCAGGGCTAGGTTTGGGTTTTGGGGTACATGGGTATTTTAGGGTTCAGGGTTAGGTTTGGGTTTTTGAGAACAGGGTTATTTTTATGGTTCAGGGCTAGGTTTGGGTTTTGGGGTACAGGCGTATTTTTAGGGTTCAGAGGTAGGTTTGGGTTTTGGGGTACATGGGTATTTTAAGGGTTCAGGGCTAGGTTTGGGTTTTGGGGTACAGGGGTATTTTTAGGGTTCAGAGGTAGGTTTGGGTTTTGGGGTACAGGGGTATTTTAAGGGTTCAGGGCTAGGTTTGGGTTTTGGGGTACAGGGGTATTTTAGGGTTCAGGGGTAGGTTTGGGTTTTGGGGTACCGGGGTATTTTTAGGGTTCAGGGCTAAGTTTGGGTTTTGGGGTACAGGGGTATTTTTAGGGTTCAGGGGTAGGTTTGGGTTTTGAGGTACAGGGGTATTTCTAGGGTTCGGGGCTAGGTTTGGGTTTTGGGGTACAGGGGTATTTTTAGGGTTTAGGGATAGGTTTGGGTTTTGGGGTACAGGGTATATTTATAGGGTTAAGATGTGTGAGTGTTTAAGGGTGTTGGGGTATTTTAAGGAGTACGGGTGGGTTATGATTATGGGGTGCAGGAGTATTTAAAAAGAGCAGGGTGGGATTAGCATACGATAAAAGACATGGCAAGAAGGGCGGAACGTCCCACACACCCCAGCGTTTGTCACACCCCCAGCACACGCCCACAGCACAATGCAGACACGCCCACAAGGGACTACTTTGCTGGCACTGTTCTTTTACCTTTTAAATGTATATGGTGGGCTTCTGCATAGCCTATGTCCTTCTGCTGCAACTGCCCTTTCCAACGCTGTATTGGGTGTTGTGATTGGTGCTGTACTTTTTGAGTTTACCCGCCTCAAAGGTTTAGGCTATCTCTTTATATTATTAGTATGGATATGTGCATTTATAGAATGTAAATCAGAATAATCAGTCAATTTACTCAATTCATTTTCAATAAAATATTTATTAATTAATACATAATTGTTATTCTGTTAGTAATTACTTAACTTTACACCCTATACAACTTCACACCTAGCATCCTGCACCAAAATGTTTTCTTAAGAAATAAGGATTCCATAATTTACATATTTAAAATCAATTAAACAATTAATTAACACGTAATAATTCATTTTTAATTAAATATTACTCCACTACACCCCTTTTCAAACTTAGCAGCCCACAACTAAAGTACAAGTGGAATAAATAAGTATTCCTTAAATTACCTCATTAAATTCAACAAAATTAGTCATTAAGACTTAATAATTCATCTGTAATTAATTATTATTTAATTAACTTCCCACCCGATACCCCTAAAAACGAACAGACCTAACTTATAATGAAAATACATCATCATTAAATAATGTACAAAATAATTATCAATCATATATTTAAATAACATGTATTAAATAATTCAGAAATATTAATAACTATTTAAGCTCCTGACCCTTCCACCTTGAAACCCAACAACCTGCTATGACACTGTAAAATACTATAAAATATTAAATACACAATTCTAAATCACTTAAAATTACTAGCTATATTATAGTGACACACAAAATTAATATATCCTTTAAAATATATTCAAATAATGTAAAAAACTATATTTTTAACCTCTATATTTTTACAAATTACATTACAAATCTCAATATTATTTAAAATAATATTACTTATGCCAAAAAAGGATATTATTATCAGCGATATTTGTGTATAATGATATTTGCGTTATCACAATATTCATTTTCTGATATTTCTGCCTCCCGATATTTTGAAATCGATATTTTTTCCAAACTCTCATTCCTGAATGCTAAAACTCCCACTTCAGCCCTTAAATATACCCGCCCCTGAATACTAAAAATATTAAATCTCCCTTTAACATTACCCTTGCCTGAACCCTAAAAGCCTCTAATTACCCCTAACGCTACTAATCCCTGAGCCTGATAAACCCTTACCCAGAGCAATGACGGACTCCGACAGCGGTACTCTCCACTGTGAGGCCGGTAAGTGCAGCAAGGGGACCGCAAACCCGCGACCGACGCTTAGTTGTTGGCGGAGGTCGGGTCGGTGAGGCTGGCCACGGGGTGGGGGCTCATTGGTCTGACATTAGCGTCCAGCTGAGGGACAACGAGCCTGAAACGCATGAAGGACTGCCTCTGAGGTGACAGGAGCAGAGGCCCACAAGAGTGGTGACGAGCACTGGCCTAGAACCGGTAGGAAACCTATGCTGTTGGCGATTGAGGGCCCCACTGGCGATGAGGGTCCCCAGGATATAGAGTGTGTATGCATCTTCGGGTGCCCAGATTCTGGGAGATGCAGTGCGGGCCACCCAGAGCTTGGATGCCTGACCCTAAGATGGCGGACTTCGCCACCAGGCAGTGCATATTAAATGAGCAAGGATTAGGGGAGCTCAACTGGAGGAAAGAGACACGTTGCCCTATTAGAGCTGCCAGGAGAATATGGAGCACCAGTCTAGGAGTACTTATTTTGCCTTTACTGAACGCCTGCTGCTTATGAGGGAAGCATTTCACACTTCTCCACTCAAGGTACACCTTGTTTTTTGGTCCGGTGCTTGTCACTACACGGTGATCGGCACCGTGATACTGCCTATCCCTGCCTGACTCTAAAATGATGGCGGTAATTTTCCCCAATCATGTTGCTTCAATCAACACCATAACGGTGCCCAACTCAAAGTGCACACCGTCGCTGCGGCTGGGGAGCTGGTAGATGCCCGGGGCCATGAAATCTTGGCCCTGTGCCATCACTGCCGTGAGGAGCACCCGACGTTCAGCTGAACCTTCACCGTCCACAGTGAGTACCTGTTACACCTTCGGATTCCTGACCCAACGACCTGCTGGACTTTGGTCCACGTCTCCTGCTGTAATAGGCTACTGTGATTTCTGGTCCCCCCTCCCCTTTGCTTTTAGCAATGCTTTCATCTCAGGCGGAGGTGGAGTTTGCTGCAGCACCTGTCCCCAAGATGGCGACTGGGGCCACTCCTGAGGTACCTGGGCACTCCCAGTCTGAGCTGGTGGAAGGTTCCACAGGGTCAAGTATCTCTCCTGATCTAAAATCATTGGTCATCGTCCTGTCCTAGATCAGCCCTCACGCGACTCCGCTCCTGCTAATCCTCCGTGACACTTGACTCGGAGATCTTTCCATCGGCAGCTGAGACCTAGGCATTTTGACTGACGCCCGGTGGAGCTACCTCACAAGCTAAAGGGGAGATGGGCTATGGATTTCCCTCCTTGACCATCACCTACCCAGCCGGTCTTTGGGGAAACTCTCCTGCGTCTCTCGAATGGACTTTTCTCCCTCCTCCTCTTCACCATACCCCCTACCCCTCTCCGCTCTACTCTTCTCCTCTTTCCAGCGTTTGACCTTTGCCCTCACCCGTCCTTGCCCATAGTTCCCACCCTGTCTATCCACTAGACTTTCTTCTGTGAACTTTCCCTCGTCAGTTGTGACCTAGCAATCTGACTGATGACCGATGGAGCTACCTTTTTAGTTATTGGGGTGATGGGCTGTTGATTCCCTCCTCGGACGTCACCTACCCAGTCAGTCTTTGGGAAGACTTCCTTTCTACTCTCCTGCCGTCTTTTCCTTCATCCTCCCCCTTCACACTTCGCTCCTTCCCCCCTCCTCTCGATTTGTCTCACCTCTCTTTCCTCTCCCAATGTGTATTTGTTTTCATTCTCTGTAACACTGTGTAGCCTAATTTAAAGTGCTCTGATACCTACGGGTTTAGCCAGCAATATATATAACTCATACATAACGTTACTCTGAACTTCTGATGGACCTCTGGCGACGGCTCATGGGCGTCAAAACTGTTTGTTCTCACCTGGATATACGAGCAACCTTGGCCGATGCTTGGTGGAGCATCATATGCAGCTAAAGAGGAGTCTGGCCCTGGTTTCACCCACTCGGCCGTCACCTACCCAGCTGGACATCTGAAATTGCTTTCCTCGTTTTTCCCGTTGTGTATTCCTTCCCTCCCACCTTCCTCCCCCTGTGACTCTGTGGTTTAAGTGATGTAACTATGTAACTTGTAACTCGCTGTAACTCATGTAAAGCGCTGTGATACCTCCGGGTCTAGTAGCGCTATATAAAACTTTTCAAATAAATAAATAAAATAAAACTACACTTCCCTAATCCGAGTAAAGTCATCTCTAGTCCCCAACCCTTCTCCACCTCCCTGTAAATGAACCCCTCTTGGCCCTGCTGCCAGTACACTTCCCGGTTTCCAATTTTTGTTTGTATGTGCAACTTTTATTTCATTTTATTTTTGGCAGAACTTTTCCAGTCTACTTTTCCCCAATGTATTAATATTTTTTTCTGCAAACCTAAAAATGATGCTTGTAGCCTTCCCTCATCCATTTGTAGTTTAAGTCTGCACCGCATTTTTCTCTCTGTCACCCCAGTGCCCAGTTACCAGTGATGTTCAGCCTCGGACAAAGACTGATTGTCCACTACTTGCAACTACTGTGCAGTATATCTGTTCTGACTCTTGCCACTGCAGGTGCCTCAAATCCAATAACATGCTCTGCTGGCAGGATAGAACATCCTTCCAGAAGGACTTCAGCTTCGTGCCAAAGTTCAGAAGTGTGATTGTGTGTGCTTACAGTAGGTGTTTCTTTATATGCACTGTCAGTCGTTTACTGGGAAACTTTGAATAAGAGTGTTTGCTCATTGTACGTATTTTGTCATCAGCCTGTACAGGACGCCTTGTTTAAGCTATTTTGAATATTCCAGATTAGTCGAAGCTCCATTTGTTATAGGTGTCCTACAATGTGTATATACCATCTGAGTGCTCCTACAGAAGTTCTGAGCCTCAAGGAGACACACATTCATGAAGCATCAATGCAGTTCTCCATAGGGAATCTCTCCTAATAGCACTTTCCTCCTGTGTGTCAGAATAGCACAGGACACCAGCCTGCATGGCCATCAGTGCCTGATTATGGAAGCTGATGAACAGTTCCAACTGCAAGCCTTTCTTCAAACAGAAGCGTAAATATATCTGCAGACTTAGGGCCTGATTGAGATCTTGGGGGGACTGCGAGGGAGTGGGCTTGCATGCCATATACTTGTTACAAACAATTGTGTTTCTGCTCAGTGAACTAGTGTTCACTCACTAGCTGACATCTTGACTGGACATTTTTAGGTCAAGCCTACCAGACAGTGCAAGCTGTTTGGTTGCAAAAGGACATTGTCAGCTTACCAAAAAATTACAGTTGGCTTAAAACCTGCCTATTGTTTACCATTGGTTAGATTTATTACTCTAATTTGGGTGCTTCTAATTTAATGGCTTACCTCATCCATCTTGTGTTTCTTCCTCCACAGAAGCATTTCCTCTTTACTTGCGTCCTTCCACTGCTCACTTTTAGGGAACTACTTTTTTTCCCTTCTTGCTTAAGTACACCACAAGAGGGCATCCCTTTTCCTGCTGCTTCTCTTGTGTCCTTCCCCTCCACTGGTCTTCATGTTACTTTCTCTAATCTCTGTGCTTTAACAAACATCTTTCTGTTATCTGTGTGCTTTTCTCTCCACCAAGCGTTCCATTTTGTTCTGTTGTGTCCACCTGTAGTGTTCCTTCTTTCTTATGCTTCTCCCTCTTGCCCTCTACGTACTGCTTTTCCCCCTCTCCCCACCCGGTCCTCTGTTATCCCCTGCCACCCAACACCCACGGTCCTTTGTTTATTAATTATCGATGTTATATATCTTTATTTTTTTTTATTTGCCATCTACCATCCTGGACTGCAAAACAAAAAATGTAAGCAAATGAAGCCCCCTTTGTTCCGCTGACATGCAAATATGTTCTGCAGCATACACTTGTTAGTGGAAGGACGCAACCACCAGATGAACTTTATTATTTTTGATTTCTACAGTGCTTGACAGTGGAGTACCCCTGTATAGCACCACCAAATGAAATTGGCATAGCCAATAAGTACCAAAGGCAAGACCTATTTTTACCAAACTTTTGCTTTATTGAAACAGAGCTATTGCTTAGGATACAAATGAAACCCTGAACAGTTTCGCACATCACAAAAGTTCCTCAAATTTGCATGACATGGATGGCATAGTTAACATTCACCAAATTCCTTTTGCTTTAATGGACCTATTTTGGATGCACTATGCTCCTTCCTTTTTCGCCATTTCCAGAGGGTTTATGAAGTCCCCTTGGAGCTTTCCTGTTTCCTGAAGTCCCTGGGAAAGGAATTTCAATTTCTCCTGTGGGACTTCCGGGATATTCAAATGGAGATCAGAAACTCTCCAATGCCTAAACATGAGCTACTCCATGTGCAGCACTGTCATGCATCAGAGGTCAGATTAGCGCATTTTAGTGCAGATAACGGCATCACCTTATTAAAATGTCATAGTCACGCATTGTAGCTCCTATGGAACCAAGCAAGAGTTGGTCAATGAGCTACATAAAGAAAGCAGCTAGCACGCATCAACTTGCTCTGGATGTGCTGCTGCTCGCTGCGCAATCTTAGTTCTCTCAGCCAGGCTGGCAGGAGTGAGTATTAAAGCTATAAGGTGTCACAAGTGGTGCTACAGAGAGTTTACAATGAATGTATAGCTTCCATGATCTGCATCAAGGCCGGGCTTAATAGGCTACTAGTGCAAAACAAGCAGCTGGCTCTAAACCCGGCCTTACATGGATCCAGCATCTGCTGTTTTCTGTCACCAGTAACTACTCTGCAGACAGTTTGGTCAAGGCGGCATAACCTCCTTGTTTTTATAGGTTGAGCTTTTGACCTCTTGAATATACTTTAGTACATACTTCTATGTGGGCTTAAACTCCACCCACTGGTTTTCATTTGTTTGTTTCAGTGTCCTTTAAAAATCCTTGCTCGCTAGTGGTCAGTCCTGCCTCTCTGTCCTTCCTTTTTCTCTTTCGTTCCTCTCGTGGAGCAGGGACCAAGTACTGTATCATTACGCAATGGTTGTTCATCTGTTCTTTGGGGACTATTATTCTTTGTTTCTTACTTGTGCAACTGTTTGCCTGTGTTTATATTCAGTGCACACAGCTGCTCATTTCTTTTGTGTCTGCACAATGGCATGCCAAGGCTCTCCTTTACACAGCTGCTCCCCTTGCCTTTGGAATTTCAGTGTAATTGAAAACAGGCCTGTAAATCATTTTTTCTGTACTCATAGTGTAAGATAGTTTGGCACACAATGTGCAGAGATTGTGTTTAATGAGAGTGCTTTCAAAATATATAACTTTAGTGAGAGAGCAGACATGTTTTTTAACTGATTTTTATCTCTTTCCCTGCACTTCATTCGTTGGTTTTACTTGGGGGAAAGTGTCCTTTTAGGGGCCTATTTCGAGTATTTGATGTAGCGGTGGCACGGCAGTGTAAACCATTGGGCCACCGCTCTGCCAAAGGTGCCGCCTCTCACCCGGCAGAATAGGACTTTTTAGTACTCTGGCAGGTGGGCTGCATGGTGGTCCCATGGCAGTGTCTCTTTTAGAGGCAGTAATGCCATTAAAAAAGGCCCTGCAATGGGATCGCTCTACAAGATTCCTGCACAGCATGGACTCGAAAGTCCATGCTGGTCAGGCACCTACATGCATTTACACAGGGGGGCACATATTATGTCCCCCTTTGTGCATCCGCCAGCAGAGCGGAAGAGAGGAAGAGAGGAATCTTATAATATGCTTGGCGGGACTATAGCTCCCCCCAAGCATATTGCGGCATCTGACCACCTCTCCTTTGCCAGGGAATGGCCGTTCCCTGGCGGAGTCGTTGGTCCCTGAGCAGTCCGACTGCCGGGGTCGTATTCAGGGTGGTATAACTGCCAGTGCATCGGTGGCTGGATCCGCCACCGCAGCGTCACCACAAGTCAGGCAGTCCTCGGACAGCCAGACTCGTAATAGGTCCCTTAGTGTCATACATTTGTCAATAGAATGTCACTCATCAGAATACTGAAACCAATGAATTGTCACACATACGCAATGTGAAAACCCAGCAGCTAAGTATATTGGGGCATTCCCACTGCAGAGCAGGGCACCACATTTTGTAATTGTTTAAAAAAAAAAACGATTCTGCATTCATGTTTAGTCAATATGCAACATTTTTAAACTGCGCAGTTGCGAGCCTTTGCCTTTGCATTTTCTCCCGTGCAGGGTTGCACTGGGGAAGAAAACAGGCCTGGGCACCAAAATAAAAGTCGCCCCCCCCCCCCATAAGAGAATTAGATAGCTAAACAAAAGTAGCGAAATCGTCAGTTTTGCTCATATAATGCCTATCAGTGCAGGTGTTTTACGAGGTATTTTAGACTGCATGTATTTGTGCTTGAGGCAATACCAGGAAAATCAACTGTAAAACAACCAGCTGAAAAGACCCAATAAAACCGGCCCACAAATGGTCAAAAAATACTGCCCACACACTGACCTGTCTAACCAGCCCTTCTAGTACTGGCAGTTTGTCCCCCAGGCTTTAAAAAACAGTCCTCCTCTGTGATGGAGGTTCTGCAGGAAGGAAATGATTAGTCATTGCAGAGGGGGAGTACAATTCATATTCCTGGCTATCCAACCTTTGCTTTTAATACATAATTATAATTTACTATTGTGCCTGAGGGAAACTTACATTAATTAATATCCCTGCAATTTGTTTCAAATTGCTCCAACTTATTCCATTGTAGAAAACTTTCACAGAGAGGACATGAAATAAAAACGATAAATATACAGTTTTACTTAATTAAAATGGCATTTCAGATAAGCGCGAGCAGAAAATTCATAACTCTATAGCGACGGCATCTGTCAGTAATAGCAAATAAGAACAGAGGGTTATTGCATAATGTAACGGTGGCCGCTCAGGCAGCAAATTGCTAACTGGATGCCAACTTCTGTTCCCCTGTCTCATGGCAGGACTGCGTCATGCAGAGTCATGCATTCGGCTCAAGCAGTGTTTCTTGGTGCCAGGAAAGGCGATGATGCTAGTGGCATCACTGCCAGATCACAAATGGCGAGTGGCGTATGTCCACAATTAAATTACGATTGTCTGTCTTGGAGAGACACTTCTGTTGGGAAAACAACTCAGAACAACTTATTGTATAACTTCAGACAAGTGAATGTTAAACTTGGGGGGGTGGAGGGTCAGTCGATACCGAGGCTTTGATGAAGGTGGTCTAAGGCTGCCATAAGGTCATCAAACGCCTCTCCTTAAAGACCATCACTTCTCTGCGGTCACTATAGCTAGGAAAAGTTGGACACTTGTCCAAATCTATCTTCGGACGCATTGTCACAAATTCTTTATCTGTACATACGGGGCATCTAGGCCTGTCCACTGGAGTATTAACCAAACATGCTATATGTGTATTCATCTCTTATGCTGTGTTTCCACTGCAATGAATAATGGACTATTTTACTTCTAAAAAGCACAAATAGGGCCCGATTCACAGAACTAACTTAAGACAAAATCCTAAACTTACTACTTTTGGTATTCTCAGAAGTTAGGCTACTGTTTTAAGTTTGTCTTAAGACAGACTTAAGACAGACTTTAGTTAGGATTTCATCTTAAGACTGTCTTAAGACAAACTTAAGACAAAATCCTAACTTCTGTGAATACAAAAAGAAGTAAGTTTAGGATTTTGTCTTAAGTTAGTTCTGTGAATCGGTCCCTCACTATCCACAAACAGTTATTTATTTGACACATTAATTTTATACACAAAGCAATACTTTTTCTTATTGTAACTAAAGTAGTTTTTTTTATTTTAATATTTTTGCCATTACTTGATTGTGAGTTTCATAGTAATGGGCCCACGCTACTGAATTGTCCATTTGCAGATGGGGACACCTGACTCCTCGAGCCTCTCAAGACTTTGAATCACAACCATGGGGCTAGACATACTGACCACTTCCCTCCTCCTCTTCCGTCGCATATTTTACATGGCTACTACACATGTTTTTCTAGGCCTGGGTGGAGAAATTCACTCCTCTTGCAGAGTTTGCAGAATTCAGGAACTCCACATATAACGAGTTCTCAATAAATTCTGCCTTCCGCTGCATAGCAGGATTTTTTTTCTGTTGGTGCACACCTGACTTGTTTTGCCGTGCTCTGATGACCGTGACAATACTTGCCAGCTGCTAGTGAGGGCGCAACACCTGGTGGCCGCTAGCGTGGCTTACAGTGCTTTTTCATGACGACGGTGAGAGAGAGGGACTGCAGCTGCACATCAAACAGATTCTCTATTCGAAAAGCAGCTAAATCTATTAGAAAAGTTACTATTCTCCTCTAATGGACCGTTCAGGTTGTTTTTTAGTTATAGAAGCCTTTTTTCTATTTTACTTTTTTCATCAAGAAGGAAGTGCCCCTGAAAATTCCAACTTCCTCTTCCTGTCCAGCAGGCTGCTCCCAGTGCTTCATCCATCTCCTGGTCACTTTCATTTGGATTTGGAGCTGGAAGGATCACTCCCTTTGTTTGATGCATATATACCATTGGATTTAAGGAATTTGTTTTTGAGATTTCACAAGTAATTTCAAAATCTCTTGTATAAGGGTGTTGTTTGTTTGATAGAGGGCATGTACCAGTATTTATTTGTAGATTCCTTGTGATGGGTGTACTGCAGTTTCAGTAGGGCTCTAGTTATATTTTTGCATTCATTTTTTCTTTTTTTGTAAAGGAACAATGTTGCACAGTTCAGTAGATGTCTGTTAAATTTGCAATATTTATCTATTTTACTATGTGGCTTAGTCTGCCAATGAACCATCCAGTCAGTAGACCCAGGACAGTACTAGTCATGGGTATATCTAGTTTTAAAACTTCATTTAGCACTGCAATGGCATTGGTTTGCATTAAGTATATGGTGTTTTATTCTGTATTTCATGTGTGTGCAAAAAGAGTATATTTATGGTGCTATTTGATGTCTTGGAAGGATGTATTGTGACTTGTAACATATGTATTGCTTTGTCAGTTTTAGTTTTTGGCATTGCTGAATTAATGGTAGTATTTTCTTCAATTTTACCAATGCCTCCTTTGTCTGGCCAGTGTGTGTTTCCTGTAGGCCAACATTTGTCTTTGTTCTTCATGGCATGTTGCCAGGGGCCATTTCTTGTAGTCCCTGTCCATAGGCCTGCCTGTGCTCTTTGTTCTCCATGGTTCCTTGCTTGTTGTTGTTTGACAATGTGGTCGGTGGACATTTTGTGTAGCCAGCCGGTGTGCTTTTGCCATAGGCCCTCATTTGTTCTTTCTTGTGGCCATGCCTCCTTGCTTGCTGTTGTTTGACCATGTGGATGGTGGTCATGTTGTGTTGCCAGTCAGTGTGCTTTTACCATAGTCCTTCATATGTTCCTTGTTGTGTCCATTCTACCTTCCTTACTGGTTGACTATGTGATAGGTGGCCATTTTGTGTAGCTAGCCAGTGTAATTTTAACCATTGCATTGATTGTGTCTTTATTGTGCCCATTCCTCCTAGCTTGCTGCTTGACCATGTGGTCTGTGGCCATTTTGTATAGCTAACCAGTGTGCGTTTGCCCTAGACCTGCATGTGTTCTTTGTTGTGGGCATCCCTCCTTGCGTGCTGTGTGACCATGTGGTGGGTGGCCATTTTATGTAGCCAGCCAATGTGCTTTTGCCATAAGCCTGCATGCACTCTTTATTGTGGCCATACCTTCTTGCTTGTTGTTGTTGTTTGACCATTTGGTCTGTGGCCATTTTGTGAAGCCAGACAGTATGCTTTTGCCATAGGCCTGCATGTGTTCTTTGTTGTGGCCGTGCCTCCTTGCTTGTTGTTTTTGGTTGACATGTGACTGGCGGCCATTTTGTGCAGCCACCCTTTATTCCACTTTTCACAGGGAGATTGATAGGAGAGAGCTATTCATTTTGTATTTGTTAATTTTTGACTTTTCCCTAATATTATGCTTGAGTCACTGTAATATTTGTATATTGACAGTTTTATATTATATTCTGTTTTTGCATTTTACTCCTGCATCGCCTTGCCTTCAAATGGGTTTCTCACAGTCCCCTAGTGTTAGACCTGACTTGTCCAGTGGGTTTATCCCCAGACATTGGTTTTATGACTTTTATGACTCTGGACACTTTACCACTGCTGATCAGTGCTAGAGTGCATATGCTCTCCCTGTGAAATGTGTTTTTGGATTGGCGTTTCCATCATTGGCTTGTTTGACCTACTGCTAAGTCCTTAGGATAGTGCACTGTGGGTGCCCAGGGCCTGTAAGTCAGATGCTGTTAGTGGCCCTGCAACACTGATTATGCCACCCACACGAGCAGCCTTGCAAAACGTTCTCAGACCTGCCATTGCAGTGTCTGTGAGCAGTTTGGTACTGCTGTGTCGACCTGGCATGTGCGCCCACTTGCCAAGCCCTAACCTTTCCTTTCCTACATATGAGTCACCCCTAAGGTAGGCACAAGATACCCCAGTAGGCAGGGTGCAGTGTCTGAGAAAGGTAGGATATGTTGTGATGTGTGTAACATCTTATAAATATAACTTCCCATTGGGACAAGACAGGAAGGAGAAGTTTTGTATGCCTGAACTCAGAAACTGAAGATGCATCTTTTAGTAAGGATGATTTTTACATTCTGTATTTGAAAATTCCCACTTTAACCCCTTGCTCTCGGCCGGAGTTCCGCTCCTGTGCGGCACATTCTGATCGCGGGCATGGTCATGACGGCTGGGAGCCGTCATCAGCACAAGAGCACTGTGTGCCATGACGGCTCCCAGCCGTCATCAGCATCGAAGGGGTTATGAAAGTAGGTATTTTCCTGCCTTTGCTGGTGTGTGCATTGACTGTTTGGTATTTGACAGGTACTGGGGATGTGCATTCACTGTAGACCGCCACTTGTGTGGTTGAGGTGTGTCCTGCCTTTCCTGGATGTGTCAGGTCTGGGCTGAATATACCTGGGCTGTATTTAAAGTAGGAGAGGAGATTTTCTTTTACCTGAATGGGCCTGGCCTGCCTTATACAAGACTGTCTCCTCCTCCTGCCAGGAAGCTGGACCAGAGAGGACAGAACTGGTTTTGACTGAGCACAGAGCCTCTCTGCTACAAGAGAACAAAGAGAAATGCTGTATAAATATTGGGGCCCGGGCCCCAGAACTTTAGATCATTTCTGGAACTCTAGAGGAGAAGAGTTGGAGAAATACTGTATCTTTTCTTTACGTTTGCTGTCTGGGGTTGGCCTGCACTTGCTGTTTCTGCCAAGGAAAGGACAACTACTTTTTTTGTGTGCTGTGTCCCCTGTTTGAGGAAGATCTCCCGACCTCCAAGGACTTGAAGTAGAGCTTGCTTTCTGTTTTGAAGTCTTAAGAACAGAAATACTTCACCACCAGCTCCCCTGAATTTCATTGCTGGTAGTTCTGACCTGCTAAAAGGTGCTGGTTACTGAGTTGGGCCTCTGGAGGTTGATCCTGCTGTTTGAAGCTGGAAAAGACAAGCCTCATGGAAAGCACCACACATCTGCACCTGTTCATGATGCATCACCTCTGTGCTGAAAGAATTTCCATGCAAAGTCATCTTGCCGCCGAAGAAACCAATGCAGCGCCGATCTACGAAATCCAAGAACACCCCAATGATTCTGAGCAGGTCCAGCTGTGTGGCTGAAGAACCAATGCATCGTGGGAACATCAGTAGAGAGACCAATACAGCGCCATGGCTGCCGCAACATCAATAACTGATGCAAAGACACCAGGGTGCAGTAAGAAACCGACTCATCACCCCCTGCACAGTAAGAAACCGACACATTACCTCACCCTCAGTAAGGAACCAATGCATCACCTCCCCTGCTTGGCAGTAAGGAACCGATGCATCTCCTCCCCTGGAGTAAGGAACCGATGCATCACTTTCCCTGCACGTAAGGAACCAATGCATCACCTTCACTGCAGCTGTTTTTGTTCATGGTTTTGACGTATCCAAGATGCTTTGTGTTGAAAGTGTTTCATTGATGATATACTATGGAGAGAACTGTTCTTACCTTCTAAGAAGTTCATTTCGATTAGTGTATTGTGGATTTTTGTCATTTGGGTCTTGTTTGGTTTAGATGAAGATTACTTATTTTTTTTAACTGGTGTGGTGTCCATTTATTGTGTTTTCACTATATTGCTGTATGTGTACACACTGCCTTTGAGATAAGCCTGTCTGCTCGTGCCAAGCTACCAAAGGGGTGATCAAGGGATATTGAAGAAGTGAATCCACCTTACCCTGACTAGGAAGAAGGGTCCCTACTTGGACAACAGCCACCATCTCATCTATCGCTGTTGGAAAGGAGGAGCCATGATGGTCATCACTGCACTGCTGGGGACTACCAGTACTATGATCCTCTTGGCATGCAGCTGTGCTTAAAAGTATGACGCAGTCCTGTGGCCAAAGTAGCCACCATTGCATCTATCGATGTTGGGAAGGGGGAATCGTGCTGGTCATTGCTGCACTGCTGGGGACTACCAGTCCCAGGATCCTCTTGGCCCGCATACACGTTAAAAGTGCGATGCAGCCCTGCGGCCAAAGTAGCCCCCATCGCATCCATCACTGTTGAGAAGAGGGAGCAGGTCATCGCTGCATCACTGGTGACTACTAGTCCCAGGATCTTCTTGGCCTTCATCCGGGCTTAAAAATGTGATGCAGTCCCATGGCACAGGACTCCCCTGGGCTTCGCCCGGGCCAAGGGCATGCCCGTTCATGCCCATCAGAGCCTGGAGGAGGCTAGGTCGCCCCTAACGCCTGGCACCAGACAGCTCGAATAAAGACTCCACCAGACCAGGATCATCATGGGAAAAAAGAAGACACACCCTTAAGACTCAACAGGGGTGGATCCATGTTAAAATATCGATACCAAAAATATCGATGACAAAATATTGATGTAAAAATATCGATAAAAAATATTGCCTCCCTATACTTAAAAAGGTAAGTACAGAAATATTGACTCAAAAATATCAATGTAAAAAAAATACATGTAAAAAATATCGACTTTAAAAAATAACATAACTTAAATTAAATTAATAAAATATTATTATTATTATTAACAAATTAAATTAATGTAAAAATATTTTAACTAATAAATTATAACAAATAAACTACATTTAATTAATATAAACACAAAAAAGTGTACCTATACATATATTTACTTAAATACATTTTATTAACTATTATCTTTATTTAATTTATAAACGTTATTAATTATATAAAAACAAAATAAAAACATATATAAATAATTAAATGTATATATATATATTTAATATATTCTATATTTAATTAACACATTAAACTATTAAAAAAATAATACATACATTTAATAACAAAATAAAAATATTAATAAATAAAAGATTAGGTACCGGGAGGGTACACATTAGTATTCCCACTCCAGTGAGTGCAAAAGTAGGGAAAATGCTGGATAGCGTAGGGGTAAAAATTACTATTCCCACTCCAATGAGTGCAACAGTAGGGAAAGCGCTGGATAGGGTAGGGGTAAAATGTACTATTCCCACTCCAGAGAGTGCAAGAGTAGGGAAAGGGCTGGCTAGTGTAGGGATAATAATTACTATTTCCACTCCAGAGAGTGCAACAGTTGGGAAAGCGCTGGATAGCGTAGGGGTAAAAATTACTATTCCAACTCCAGTGAGTGCAACAGTAGGGAAATCGCTGGTTAGCGTAGGGGTAAAAATTACTGTTCCCACTCCAGAGAGGGCAACAGTAGGGAAAGTGTTGGAGAGCGTAGGGTTAAGAATTACTATTCCCACTCCAGTGGGTGCAACAGTAGGGAAAGCGCTGGATAGCGTAGGGGTAAAATTTACTATTCCCAGTCCTGTGAGTGCAACAGTAGGGAAAGCGCCGGATAGCGTAGGGTTAAAAATTACTATTCCCACTCGAGTGAGTGCATCAGTAGGGAAAGTGCTATATAGCCTAGGGGTAAAATTTACTCTTCCCACTCCAGTGAGTGAAACAGTAGGGAAAGCGCTGGATAGCGTAGGGGAAAAAATTACCATTCCCACTCCAATCAGTGCAACACTAGGGAAAGCACAGGATAGCGGAGGGGTAAATATTTCTATTACCACTCCAGTGAGTGCAACAGTAGGGAAAGTGCAGGATCCCAAAACAATAAAAAATAAAACTATCAACATTTTCAATTAATTTAATTTAAAATTTTAACATAATTAATATATTTCTATAAATATATTATTATTAACAAAGATAAAAAAATTATATAGCACTATAAAAACCACAATAAATACTTAAACATATTTACACAATTATGTTGAATATTTACTAATTAATTAATGAACATATTTTTTTATTATTTATTAATAAAAACAATCAATTACTTACCAGCTTTCACACCATTTACACATATATACCCAACAACACACACCTAAAATTAATTACAAAATTACAATTAATAATTTCCAATTACATTTCTTAAAATTAATTTGTTATTATTTATCAATTAAACAATTGATTACTTACCAGCTTTCACACCATTTACACATATATACACCACAACACACACCTAAAATTAGTTACAATTAATAATGACTAATTATTTATTTAAAATAATGTTTTATGATTTATTAATTAAACAATGAATTACATTCCTGCTTTCACACCATTTACACATGTATACAGCACAACACACACCTAAAAGTAATTACACAATTACAAATAATAATTACTAAATAATTAATAGAAATTAATTGTAAACTATTTAATAATTAATCAATAAAAAACTAATTACTTACCACCCTTCACACCATTTACATATATAAACACCACAACACACACCTCAAATAAATTAAACAATTAACATACTAGCTTCATGGCGCATGCCAACAAAATTGCAGCCACGGCTCACATGAAACTTAAAATGATAAGGAAAATCCTACCTTTTCTACCGGACTCAGTTAGGAAAACTCTGATCAGTTCATTGGTGTTGTCCGCCTTGGATTATTGTAACGCCCTCTTTCTACAGGCCCAAAATCGAGTGACAAATAGGATGCAGTCAATTCAAAACGCAGCAGCCCGTCTGCTTTCGGGACTTCCTAAATTTGCACCTGTCTCCAACACCATCAGGAAACTTCACTGGCTCCCGATACGCAGTCGAATTAAGTTTAAATCGCTGTGTATTGTCTACAAGGCACTTAACAATCAAGGCCCCCACTTTCTTAAACATAATCTTGTACGTTACACACCAACTCGTGCTCTCCGCTCCACCCATCATAATCATCTAGTAGTACCACGCACTAGAACAGTCACTTGGGGCGACAGACGTTTTTTGGTTGCCGCCCCAAAACTCTGGAATTCCCTACCTTCTCACATCAAGACTAGTCCATCCCTGCTAATATTCCGTAAACAACTCAAGACCTGGTTATTTGACCAATAGTTAGGAAGGCCCTGTTGGTTCACCTGGATGTTGACCTATGCCCTCAGCCAGCGCCGAGACGCCTACGGGTATTCGCTGCGCTTTAAAAATGACAATAAATAAATAAATAAATAAATAAATACTTAATTATTAATTAACTAATTGAAATTAATTAACAACTAATTATTAAACTATAATTAATTCATAAATGAACACATTAATTAATTAATTCTACATAATTAGGTTACTTCCCATCCTATTCCCCTATAAACCCACAACCCGCAACAGAACTAATAACGCAAAATTAAACTTAAAATAAATTAATAAGTAGAACAATTCTTAAACATAAAATACAATCACAAACACTTCTAATTAAAAACACTAAAATACATAACATTAAAAAACGATATTTTAGTAAAGTATATTTTTGTAAACAATATTTAATACAACAATATTTTTGTAATCGATATTACTGACCTGTCAGTCGATATTCTTTTCATCTATATTTTTGTGGTCGATATTTCTTCCAAACAATATTTCTGCAGAGATATTTTTGTTCCTCGATATTTCCCCGTCGATATTCCTGCTCTGCACCACAAGGGTAACAATATCTATTAAAAATGTCTTCATAGTCAAAGCTACTAATGCCATTTCAAAGGAGATCACTTTGGCAGAAAGGAGAATTTCCCAGGGGAGGAGGGCTCGGCATGTAATGGAATGACGCCTCCTATTAACATGACAAATGTTGAACTAGTGATTCAGGGGGTGCCAGAGAACATTAGCTCACAACCTGTTCCAAAGTCACTCTCCCCTGATACATCTTCTCCCTCTCAATTGTCAAATGCAACTAAGATTCCTCCTACAATCAATCAGATATTTATAAAGTGCGCTACTCACCTGTGAGGGTCTCAAGGCGCTGGGGGTAAAGGGGAGCAGCTACTGATCAAGCAGCCAGGTCTTGAGGAGTCTCCGAAAAGTCAGCAGTTCCTCGATCTGTCACAGGTGGATGGGGCAGGTGTTCCAAGCATTGGAATGGAGGTGGGAGTAGGATCTGCTGCCGGTGGTTGTTCTGTGGATGCGGGGGCAATGGCGCGGTGAGGTCAGCGGAACAGAGCTTGTGGTGGGGGGTGTAGAAGGTGAGTCGTTTGTGAGGTATGTTGGTCCGGCGTCGTGCAGTGCTTTGTGAGCGTGGGTGAAGAGCTTGAAGGTGATTCTCTTGTTGACGGGAAGCCAGTGTAGATCCTTCAGGTGGGCAGTGATGTGGCAGTGGCGGGGGATGTTGAGGTGTGCAGAGGCGTTTTGTATGCGTTGGAGTCTCTTCTGGTGTTTGGTCGTGGTTCTCACATAGAGGGCGTTGACATAGTCCAACATTTACATCTGGCAAAAGGAAAATAGGTTCTTTAAAAGAACTTGTCCCTGCAAAACCAAAGAAACTAAGAAAGTGTACTCCAACACAGTCTATTACATACTTTGAAAAAGATAACTATGAGATATTGCGGACAACTCCCGTCGCGGACGACATTCTTGACAAGATAACTTCTTTGTTACATCCCAAATTGTTACGGTTGGATTCTGTTGAACTCAAGATTTAAGAGCTATTAAAAAATGGGTTATCCTCATTGTCAAACACACCTGTCAATATCCAACCAGCACACTCTAAAAATAGCCTTCCCTCGCTCCCAACCTTAGATTCTCAGGGGTAGTAAAGGGTGCAAAACAGGGATAAATCTTGAAAAGACACATCCTAACCACACGGCCCAACTCCGTGGGTGAGGTTCTGATCTAATAAAAAAGGTCCCTCGCTGAAATTGCTGCAGGTTCCTTATCCCAGGGCATGCATGAACCTAAACCCGCTCCCAGCAGAGACCTGGTGGGGAGTAAAAAATCTAGACACCCCCCTCAGCGACACAAAGAAAGCTTTTTAGCACGGGCCCCTACTTAGTTATAGATGTGGTGCCCTGTCTCCAGGTGTAGGCCCGCCCTTTATCAAATGTTGTTTTTAAAGGGCGAGGACAGCCGATGATGACACCTGGTGGTGTTTGAGACCAGTGCATACATTTTTTGAGATGTTCAGCACCACCTACTCATCGGCATAATGTGCCTCAACTTTTGGTAAGAATCAGACACTGAGTCAGGGTAGCTTCTTGTTGTGTGATACACAAAGAAAGCTGTCACCAACCAACCACAGAGAGAAACCACACAAAACCAGAAGAAAACTAACCAACTAACCCTCAAACTTCCGCCTGCCCCTTTGTTCAAACTTTGGTAAACTCCCCAACAGATTCCACCACCAAGCTTATCGACAAATCACGGTATTGGCCCACTAACCATACTAGAACAAGGCACTTAGTTCAGAACCATCGCATCATGGCAAGGAGAGCCCCATGAGTAGGGCCAACCGCGAAGGCTTACGAGGGTGATTGTATTGTCTTAAACTTTGATCGCCTCCGGATTGCGGGTGACTTACTATTCCAGCCACCAGTAGCAAACACAGTAGTGACCCATATTTTTCCTGTAACATTAGGTTTCTTCTATAAACTGCTTAGTTCCCCATGAGACAAGGCATCAATCAATGTTATGGAATCCCCCCACAGTCAGTAGCATGCTATTGATGAATGAAAATGTGGGTCTTCTCACTTTAAATAGGCCCGCCCCTCCATCAAATCTGTATTCATTCCATTGACTCGAGAGATGTCAGACAATAATTCAGCAAGAGTGTAATGTGAGTGAGGAAATCAGTGCACTAAGAGGGACCAATGGGAAGGCAGGGCAGGGATGGTGTAACTATACTCATCCTCTATAATGATGCAAGCGAATCCATCTCCAGTGAAAATAATTTGAACTATTTCCTACTTTCCTGGAACATAGCAGGCTATAAAGGGAACAAAGAGTGTCACAATGTTATGGTAGAATTTCAGATTATTTGCACCCAAGAAGCCTGGGAGATCACAAAAATGTATGTAAACGGTTATTTATCTTTTCAAACAATGGCATTACCGTTTAAAAGGGGAAGGGCGAAGGGGTGCCTACTCAACACCGATCCATTTAAAATCATGAATTTTATAAACAATTCTCCCTACTTCCACATCCTAGTTATTGAACGCTATGATACGTGGGACTTAATGTTAATAAAATATTATAACAATAATTTTACAAACTCTGATGTGGTAGTTGAGCACCAAGGCAGCACTTTACAGGACCTAGTTGTGCATCACCCAAATACTTACCACTTATTTGGGTTTGAGATTTTAACTCAAAATCATGCCAAAGAAGTGAAGTGAAGTTATATAGGACAGTAGACTATAAGGAAGATCCTATCACTGACTTCAACCATAACACTCAGGGAAATGCTCTAAATGGCTTATTGATGACATGGCAACGTGAGATCCATATTTAAGTCGATCCAGATACTGGTCAATTATTCTCCACCTTTCAAAGTACTGAATGTAGTTCTACAATCGACTTTATAATTACCTCTGATTTCCTTAAGACTGGAATCACCAAGATAAAGGTTAAATTCACAGAATTTTGTGATCACGCCATGCTCTCATGTGCCCTATCATGGAATGAATTTAGAAAAAGAAATGGTAATCTGGCACCAAAACCAATTTGAGCCAGAAAAAATGGCTACATTTTCCTTGGAATAAGATAGATGAAACCAAGCTTCTCACAAATCTCATAAAGACAAACTACTAGACATTCTTCTGTGTTTAGATCCACAGCCTAACAACATTCAGGTGACCAAAGCATTTGGCAACATTATAACAAATATCATAATATAACTAACTCATCCGATCCATGTAAAAGATACTTCCCAGCATTGTTGGTTCAATAAGAACTGCCCAGGAGCCTCCTTAAACATTCAAAAAGCCCTACCCAGAGACTAAGATCAAGTTCGGACCCTGAGGAATCACTACAAATTAGCTCAGGAAAATAGGGTGAAGCAGCTAAAATCCAAGGCGAGGGAAATCTTAATGCCATTATCTTCTTTCCCTGATAGTAAAGCCTTTTGGAAGGTGATTAATTCATCCTTCTTGACAGAGAAAGCCGGACCCTCTCTGGATGTACACATAGATGAAGAATCAAGGATAAGGTACTTCCAGGATATCTTCCAAAATTCAATTGAATTGCACCCATCGGATGTCCGTACTCATATAAAGGACAAAACATACCTCTCTTTTGACCTTAAGGAAACACAGCTCGCCCTGTCTCAGTCATAAACCTTGAAAAGGGGCCTGATGGAGTCCCTATGGATATCTTTCTTACAAATAATCCGTTATGTTCCCCGTTATTAACAGTTGTTTTTAATTCGATAGCCAAATCTGGACCCCTACCCTCTTGTAAGAAATCCATGATAATTCTGATTTATAAAAAAAAGGGGTTGCCTCAAACCCAGCCAGCTATCACTCCATTTCCTTACTAGATAGTACCGCTAAATTCACGAGCAGACATGCTAAACAAGCTTGAAACTTGGGTTGTGGGAAAGAAGATTCTCGCTGAAGCACAGTACAGGTTTGGGCAGGGCAGAGTAGTAAAGATCAATGCCTTAACCTGACACTAATATCGGCAAAGTATTTTATGGTAAAAAAAGGCCAATTATACATGGCCTTCGTGGACCTGTCCAAGGCCTTTGATTATGTGGTACACAACAAATTGTGGAATCATATGGAGGAAATGGGAGTTGAGGCCATGATAAACAACTTCATAAGAGAGCTATATACTGATGCCACTGCTATGGTTCGTTATGGAAGGCAAGGACAATGTACAAACTTGTTTAAAATTGAAAGGGGCATTAGACAGGGGTGTGTCCTAACCTTGTTCTTATTCACCATCTGTACAAATAAATAAATGAGGCATTGACTAACAAAACAAAAGATACCCCTCAAGTACAGGCGACTCCCCCCCCAGATCTTGCTATATGCAGAAAACGTCGTTGCTATATGCAGAACTCCTATGGCCCTTCAACTTCTCATTGGAGAATACTCAGCCTTTATGTCCCATTTGGACCTTCATATAAACAAAAAGAAAACTTTTAGTTTGGCTGTTAGGTAGGCTAAAAAGAAGACGATGAGTTTCTATTTAGCCTGGGAAACAAATAGCAAAAAGTCCATAGTTTTAATTACCTAGGTGTTGCTTTTGATCTTAAACTGAGTTGGAAGGAGATGGTACGAAAAAAAATCACATGAGTAAAAGCATTACCACAATCTTCAGATTTTCAAATAAATTGGGCTGTAAACCAACACAGGAATGGTTAAAGTCTATTTGGCTAAAACAACATCACTTGCCACTTACGGCGCAGCAATTTGGGGGACAACGGATGTGGAGGCACTCCAAGTCATAGAAGACAACTTTGTTAAAAGATTATCTTAATTTCAGTGCACATAAGGAAGAATGCTTGCCTTACATTAGCGAAGTCATTAAATTGGCCCCGTTATCCTTGTGGCTGTCGGTGTGGAAAAGGAGCACTGTAGACCTGAATCAAAGGATTTAAAAGACATCATGAATTCAGATTATGCCTATAAAATTCCCTGGATATCCTTTGTCCGACATATGCTTACGTCACTAGGGCTCGCACAGCTTTATGATGCACCAACTCTCTGTGAATGCTTTCCCAAATCAAGATTAAAAGATCTTTTTAACAAGAAAGCGGCATCAGACAGGTGGGAAAGATGCAGAAGGAACAAATCTGTAATGGCATATCAAGGGATACCACAGTTGCTCCAAGGCACCCTCTCTTACCTCTCATTTGCAGAGAACACTCAACACCGATACATTCTGATCAGATTTTGATTAAACTTTATCCCCTTAATGTTAGGGTATCCAGAGAATTTATTCTCAGTAAGTCACCTTCCCCTTTGCCCATGTGATGTTAAGTTGAATCGATCAATCTTGCACATTATTTTATTGCCCTTTTTATGAAACAGAGAGGAAACATTATATTATTCCACGGTTTAATTTTTTTTGCCTGGGTTCCCCAGCGCTAGCTCTATTTATGGTATACCAACTAGAAACCCTGTATGTATGCATCTTTCCTGTTGGCTGCCGTAAATATCTGCACAGCTTCTAGAGTGACACTAGCCCTATAAAAAGAATTTTACCTCATACTAGTATTCCGACATCCCGTTGGGCTAGTAGATTTTGAACCTATAATGAACTTTGTGATAACGTTTATGTCTTCTGGACCTTGTATTGTTATATATAGTATCCAATTAATGAATTGGTCTCTTTTGCTTTTAATATATTTAATTTCAAGTCCGTAAAAATGGAACCTGCACACATGTAACACAGTTATTATGGTCTTTGCTGAGTACGATTATCCTGTGCTTTGTTTTTTAAAGACCGGTGTTTTTAATAATGTTCTTTTTAAAAATAAAAACCTGTCAATGTTACCTCCTGATATCATTAATTAGTTTTGAGGCCGCTTATGTTTTGTACCATTTGACATTTTACCTTAAGATGAAGCTCAGCATCTCTTCTAAACTTTCACATGCACTGCAAATGTAAATTTTGAAGACTGCCTTCTGTACGTTATGAATTGTTTTTACTTATGTACTTCAATGCATTTTATATAAATGTGAAATAAAGTCTTTTGACTTGATGTGATTTGACAACGGTGCAAACCATTGCCAACTAGAGATGCCCATTTCTAACACTAAGGCCCCCATTAGGATGGCAGGCGGATCGCCCATGCCAGGACTGGCCTGGTGGGGGCAATCTGCCCGCCATCGGTGCCGGAAGGATCCCCCGCCATGTTAGCATGGCTGGGGGGTCCGCGGCGGTTGGAAAGACCGTCTGCAGCTTTTCCGCCCCGGGCGCCTTACGACCGGGGTGGAAAAGGGCTTATGTGGTGGCGATGTCTATCAGACACTGCCAGCCATATTTGGATGGGCATTTACCAAAATATAGGATGCGCCCGCCACCGTGGCAGACGCATCCTAATTCCTCCCATGGGACCCCCGCCCTTATGGCGGGCGGTCCCTTTCCATGATGGGATGGCGGGAGGGGAAAAGTCCGCCTGCCATCCTAATAGGGGCCTTAGTATCCCCTAGTACACCAGCAACTAATTTTTGTTGCTATACTTTTCTTTTAATGTTCTTTTACTTAAAACATATTTATTGTTTAATTAAAAATTTTCCATTTTAATTATTTTTTTCTTCTTACATTTTTCACCATCAATCCACCGCCTGGCTGCCATAGGCACTGACGCACAACAGCATTCGTTTTTTAAGTATAATTATTCCATTTTCCCTTGGACTCTCTGCCTGCCATAGGTGCACAACACACACCAGCATTCATTGTTTAAGGATTATTCCATTTCACCCCTGGGTCCCCTTGCCTGCCGTAGAAGCACACCAGCATTAGAATTTAAGCATTATTCAATTTTCAAATGTGCCTGCCTGCCACAGGTGTCTCCCTTAGTTGCACACAAAGCAAACAGATATATCTGTATGTTGTTATCCTGATTAGAAATAAACTATGATGTTCTGTTGGTGTGGTTTGGCCTTGAAATGCACTGTTGGTAGTAGTTATTTAGAATAATAATTTTAACTTAAGTAGCCACATTAAATTGTATTGTAGGTACTAATTCAAACTGCAACAATTCCATGTTTCACAAAATGTTTTTCTTGCTTGCACAAGATGCATCACACACAGTACTGCAAGACAGTGATATGAGTCCTCCAATCTCTTTCGCTTGTGCAGCTAAGTGCCACTGCCAACTGACAGCTTCAAGATGGACCTAAAGAACACTGCTGCCAAGAAAGTGGCCAGTGGGTAGGAGAAGAAGAAAATTTCCACCACTGATGTACTGGCCAGAACATTTTTCAGGAAACTTATGCCTCCTGCAACAGCCTCCGGGGAGCACGCTGGCAACAGAGCTCCCGAATCAAAGGCACTACCACAACCTAAGCTCAAAGCCACGTCCCTCAGCGTTACAGCCACTGAAATCATGTCTACCCTGACAAGCAGTGACATTGAATTGGATTTGTCTCTTTCCCAATTAGTACCCAATTGTTTCTGGAAAGTGGACAGCAGCCGCAACCAGCAAAGGATCTTAGGAAAAGAACAGGAGGTTGAGCATCCTGCTGAGCAAGAACCTCCTCTTTTACAACCATTGGCTTCCAGATCACCAGCAAGAAAAAGGAAGGGTCCAACACACACCAGGAGCGGCTCAGGAAAAGGAAAATTAATGAAAGTCCTACAACTATAGGAGGGGATGAGGGTGACGAGCCAGTCATTATGGACGCTATAGCAAATGAGACACAAACATTACCCCTCCTAGTATTCAAACTGCTTCTAGGTAGGTGGCACCAGCACCACCTGCTATATTTTAGTGGAAAAGTGTGGCTCAATGGTTAGAGCGAAAATTACAAAAAACAATTTGATGGACAGAATGTAGATCAATGTCTTACATTCACCCCAGTACAAGGATCTGGGCCTAAATCCATCGTTTTTTGCACTCCACACCACCCTGGGTCAGATAATGGCTTTATGCAAATCAGCTCTGACCCTGTGCCCCATGGGAACAGTCCAGTCCGAACTACAACAGCCATATCTTTCCCAGACCGGAATCAAGCATCCGAGGACCGGACCGGTTTCGAGGTAACACCTCTCATCAGCCCGGCTAGCTTGACTCCAGTGGTGTGGAGGCTCTGGGACCCACGTCTGAGCTACCCCAGTACACTCAGGGAGAAAATTACAAAAAACAATTTGATGGACAGAATGTAGATCAATGTCTTACATTCACCCCAGTACAAGGATCTGGGCCTAAATCCATCGTTTTTTGCACTCCACACCACCCTGGGTCAGATAATGGCATTATGCAAATCAGCTCTGACCCTGTGCCCCATGGGAACAGTCCAGTCCGAACTACAACAGCCATATCTTTCCCAGACCGGAATCAAGCATCCGAGGACCGGACCGGTTTCGAGTAACACCTCTCATCAGCCCGGCTAGCTTGACTCCAGTGGTGTGGAGGCTCTGGGACCCACGTCTGAGCTACCCCAGTACACTCAGGGAGAAAATTACAAAAAACAATTTGATGGACAGAATGTAGATCAATGTCTTACATTCACCCCAGTACAAGGATCTGGGCCTAAATTCATCGTTTTTTGCACTCCACACCACCCTGGGTCAGATAATGGCACCTCAGGCGGGTCTTGGGCTAAAATTTCCCCGGACCTGACATTTCTTGCCTCAGTGCCTATTCTTATCATGGGTCCCACGCTGCAACTCTGGGCAATAGCTTGCCTAATCTCCACAACGGCCCCAACAGCGCCAGGATGCCTGGCCTCACCTTGGGGGGCCCAGGAGTGGGCACTTCACATGGAAAGGCCAGGAGGGGTTCCAGAGCGGTATGTGTACAGCGCCGTGATACCTCTTGGGGTGATTGTGCGCTATATAAGCACTACATTTGTTATCCTGAAGAGACCTGCATCCCCCACTAGCTCAGTACAAGTACGCGGAGCAGAGACTTAAACAGCCTGCAGCGACTACCCCAAGACGCACATTGAGTCTACCTCCTGGTTCTGTTCGGAAGTCGCCTGCATCAGTGGCACCGCAATAAAAAAAAAACCCAGGCTACTATTATGAGCATGTTTTGGTAGGAAGGGCCCTATGAATGAAACCACCCAATGGCACATTTGTACACTGGGAAGCTGGCTAAAATGTTAGCGCCTTACCTCCTCCCTTTTGCTTTTGTGTTTTTTAGAGTTTGTACCAGCCATTTGCCCAGAATGGAGTGGCTGTTCCGGTGGCCCATCAGGATATGCTGAAATTCGTTCAAAAAGCTTTGCAGTAGAGTGCTGTTCAGACTATCCACCAACAGCAACATATAACTTTTGGTCTCAGTGCTGAAGATACTTTTAAGGGTGTTCGGCAGCATGCAACATTAGCCATGTTCACCATGGCGAAATCTCATAGAGCTGTGAACTTCTTGGAAATCTTTAACAGCAAGGTGTTTGAATGGCTGAGACCCAGTGGTCTTAGAATTGAGTATGTTGCCACGGACAATGGCAGTAATATAGGTAAGGCCATGGCAGATGGTGACTCTTTCAGGGTCCTGTGTTTGGGGCATTGTATCAACATCATTGTGCAGGACATTCTGAAAAAGAAGACCTAGTGAGCATCTTACTGACCTTCTGCAGAAGACTCTGCACTCATTTCAGACACTTTTTTTTAAAGCCCGGAAGAAGTTGAGGATCATTCAGCATACTATTAAAGTACTAGTGAAAGCCCTCATACAGAAGGTGCCAACACATTGGAACTCAACTTATTACATGTTGCTGCATCTGTTCGAGCAGTACAAACTGATCAATGAGTATGTCATGCAAAGAGGAAGGGATGTAACTAAAAGCATGAGCATATGGATGGACAAATGGAAACTAGTCCCATGCCTGACAGAGTTGCTACTTCACTTTGAAGTTTTCAGAATGGAAGTCAGCAAGGATGACAGTATGATGATTCAAGCTATCCTGTTGTTGTGTCTACTAATGGTCCAGTTAAAATATGTGTCTGACAGGTTCGGAGCTGTGGGCGATGAAAATGAAGATGCTGTACCTTAGTTCGGAGTTTAATACCAGCAGCTAACACCAGCAACAAAAACACTGCCAGCAACAACAACAGGAACACAAGAATATTCCACAACCTCTGCACTGACTTGGTATCAAAGAGCAGGGCGTAAGTCCAGTGCAGAGGCGAAGACAAAAGAAGTTGAGCAAGTGGCAGCACCAATACCGTTGGCAGGATGTTCTATGACTATCTGAATGACCCCAGAGAGGTCTATGTGCATAAAAACCCATTGGTGTATTGGTATGAGAGGATGCACCAACGGCCACAGCTCAGGAGACTGGCAATAAAGTTACTGGCCTGTCTAGTAGCCAGTGTGTCTGCTGAGTGTGTGCTCAGTGCACAGTGAGAAGGACCAGATTCTCATCTCAAAACGTTGAGAGATTGACAATGATCACAATTAATTAACACTTTATACCATGGAATTACACCATTTCTGGAATACCACAGGAGGAGGATGATATGTCAAACTCAGATCAGAGTGTGTTAGCTGACCAACTTCTGAGCGAACCACCTACCAGTATGAGGACAAACTATACTTCCGTGACTGAGTAGGCCATCAAATAACTTTTTATCTCCAAACTGTTTAGTCCCCCCCCCAAAAAAAATGGATATAGTTAAGGGAACATTATATCTTTTATTTGAGTCTGACTGACTTATGTAGCCCCTCTGTTTTATGCACAAGTATGGTAGTATTGGAGTTGGAACAGGGTACATTGAAGAAGCCTCTCCCATTCCATTGGTGGCTATTGGAGAGACAATGCTTGCCTCTGTCCCATGCCTATCTTTCTATGCCAATGTATGTTGCATACATCAAAGAAGATCGACAATTTTGTACCACCATGCTTGTATTGGAACAGGTAAATATGCTGCACTAATGAGTGATACATTTGTGAGTGATTGATTGTGAGTAATGATTCATGCAGTGGCAGAAAGTGAGAGAGGGTGTTCAACTATAAATTTGTAAGCTTGATTGTGATGATTTGCAATGTTTGTATCCAGATGGGCGAACATTTTTCCTGAAGGTGATTTGTCCTTCCCTTTTGCCCCTCAATGTGTATCGTTCTGTTTTTGAAGACACACCAGTCTTAGCAGGACACAGCGCTGGACAAGGTGGTCTGACTGCAAGGGGGCAGCAGTGATGATGTGACGGTCAGCTGCCTGCTGCCAGTTTCTCTGGTGTTGTTCTTGCAGGGAGGCTGGAGGCGGTGGCGGCTGCCTGGGGCCTTGTGTGGAAAAATAAATTACCTCTCATCAATGAGTAAGGAATAATGCAGTATGGAGTACAAGTATTCTTGTTGTGCTAAAATAATAGAGGCATGTTAACTAGTGCATCAGTAGTCGGTGCTTTGCTACTCTCTGCAGTCTTCAACTGGGGAAGCTGTAATGGGGCCCTGGGCAGCTGCCTCCTGATCCTCTCCTTCTCCTCCTCAAGGACAACCAGCAGCTGAAGTTCACACCATATGGCCATCAGGCTCTGCTGCTGCAGCCCAACTGCTTTCTCCTGTCTAATAGGTGGTCAACCTTCAGGAGTATCTATATCAAGGAACAAAAAAGACAAATTATAAACAATGCTCTGTGCAAAGCACTTGTTTAAAATGATATTGCGATACTGTACCAGTACATTGCTGGTCCCTGAGGGCCATTCGAATTTGATGTGATTATAATTACAGCCAAGGAATTAAAGCAGAATAACAGAACACCTGTTTAAACAAACTGTTATCTCTTTTCTTTTAAGGAATTTCCTATTTAAAAAAATAAACAGACACTTTGTGTTAAAAAATAAAAATAAATGACCTCTCATCAATGAGTAAAGGATTATGCACTTTAGAGTATTCTTGTTGTGCTAAATTAATAGAGGAATGCTAGATAATGTGTCAATAGTCAATTCTTAGATACTCTCTTGAGTCTGCAGCTGGGGCAGCTGTAGTGGACAATCATCCTATTCCAATGGCCCGACTCTTCTCCAAAATGCTTTTAGATTTTACCCTGACTCCAAGGCTGATAAATAATAATGACACAACATAACACACATCACGTATAAAATACGGATATCCTGTCTACTGTAAGTAGACAGGAAAAGATTAACGGATGGGATATTTAGATTGCATTTGGCACATTCGTCACAGACTATCTCAGTCTCTAAATTCAAGGTACTTAGTCCCACTTTACTACCTGGCCTTGCCCTCCACCACAATTTATAATTATTGCCAACACATACATTGGCTTGGCAGTAAGGAAAATAAACTTTGCGCACTCTACTGCATGGTAAGCCAGAGGTATTAGTGCTGGGTAAGGAGACATTTTTACTACAGAATAGTGGGGTGACACTGATCGTCATCATGTGCCTAAGCTTTGGCTTAGCCAGTCACTGTAGTTGAGGAATGCTGAAACAGAAACATTTGAACAGGCCTAAATCCTTTATCGAAGCCATGAAATATATAAATCAATTGGGCAGAAAAATGTGACACATGTCAAGAAGAGAATTTTCAATTTTTTTGGTAGCCTAGGACAGAACCTAGGAAAGAATATAGGAGGGAAGTATTAGGAGGTGACTGAGTGGGCACTGGGAAGGAAGGTAGACACACCTTCTTTTCGCTTTGTCATGCATTTCAAACTTTGTAAATGCCACATTAAGTGAAGCAGACGCACATTGCAAAGTCAACGCTGCAGTGCTGAAATGAACCATGCGTCAGTTAGGTCTGTAAAACTGGTTTGGTATAAGCTATAAAGATGGGTCAATCACCGTTTTTAATTAGCATTATTAAACAAAGAATGGTATGCAGTTCCTTGGTGAAATAGTGTTCACCACAAGAAGCCAAGACTGGAATGTCTGGCAAAATAAATAAAATGACACAAAACAGGGGTAAAAAATAAAGGAGGAGGGGAATTCCTTCTCTCGGAACTAGGGCTCTCACACACCCTGCAAGCTAGGTGTCATGCTTCATCATATGAGCCTGCTCCTCATTGGGCCGGCGCTGCAATACCCAATGGGCACCCTTAAAGGGGCTCTTTGTCAGAGATCTTATGTTCCTTGTCGTAAGGGTGCAGTGGGGGTGAGGGGCCTAGTCAGATGTAGATGAGTGTGATTTGATTTAAAATAGGTTAAGGATTCCTCTGGAAGACTTTATACTATTGGGTAGCTTACCTAAATAAAATACTATGGGAGGGGTAAAGTGTTCTGTTAACTATGCGACAGAATACCTACTCTACTCCCAGATGGTCAACATATTTCTCACCTAGTGATTGTCAATATAAGTTTGGTGCTGATTCTTCAGGACCATGCATAAAACAAATTATGAAAAAATATCCTATCTACATAGAGCTGTGGTAAGTGTGCTATGCCACCTGCCACTGTCGTTCACCTAGGGGAAGTCCTCCTAGGGAAGGGAGACAGGGAGACCACCTGTAATAGAAACAAACAGGAACAAGTAACAACAAAAAAAGTACAGCAATCCTGAGTCCATGTATCATTGCTCATGAGATGCTTTGCATGTTAGATACATGAGAAATTTAAAAAGCAATGTGTACCAGGAAGGCTGGCCTCATCTGGTGCAGTGGTTATGTGGACACCCAATCAGTGGTGTCACTAAAAAATGAGGAAAGTCGAGTTCATTGATTAAAAACGGCAGGCAGACACGGATGTATGAAGTCTGCAACAATGAGAAGAACATGTGCTTCAGGTGGAGATGCTGCTTTTCACATTGTGAGGCCAAAGAGGTCATGAAAAAAGTTGGTTACAAAACGTGAGTGGCTGATTGCATTTAAACCTAGTGGTGCCTCACTCGTAGCCCTTTAAGTTGTCCGAAGGGAATGGGAGGCATCAAAACAGCCAAGGGTTAACAACGGGGGTTACAGGCAGTTAACAAGCTCGACCTCCGCTACTCAAGGAAATCGAGGCCCTCCCCATTACCGAGTTCATAGACCAATAGTTGTAGGGAAGGCAGCAACCACTAGACCATGTTACACGGGCGCCCCCGGCAAGGAAGACAGTACGCATACATGTTACAGTGCTTTTCTGTTTCCAGTCAGAACCAGTCTCTCGACCTACCCCTACCGCAGCTCCTCAGGAAGGTGTGGTCACCTCTGTCACAGGAGTTTAAGTACTAAAAAACGTTCGTCCAAGCGGCGGAGGTGGAGGAGTGGCCTCAATAAGTGACAGCGAAGAAGGCTGTAAGGCATACGTGAGGTGCTACAAAATGAGGCGGCCACCTTGGAGTGTAGTCTCTGCCCCTGCTACCTGGCAGACGGCTACACCAAGGTCTACACATAGGGCTTGTGTTAGACCTGGCACCATTGGCGTGGGCCTCCCTTCTATTTTTTGCTGTTGTCTCATGTGTTTTTTCTAGTATTAGATGCTTTGGGCACTGTGCCACTGCTGTCCAGTGCCACAGTGCGAGTGCTCCCTACTGTAAATTGATGTATTGATTAGTGGTTCCATGATTGGATATTTGGTTTACTTGTTAGACCCTAGTACAGTGCACTGAGTGTGCCCAGGGCGTGTAAATTCAAATGCTGCTAGTGGGCTTGCAGCACTGGTTGTGCCATCCACAGAAGCGGCCTTGTAAAATGTGTCTAAGGTCTACCATTGCAGAACCTGTGTGCAGTCTGGTACTGTCATGCTGACTGGGCAAGTGCACCCACTTGCCAGTCCTGAAACCTTCCCTTTTTTCATATCAGTCACCCCTATGGTAGGCCCGAGGGCAAGTTGCATTGTAAGTATAAGGTAGGACAAGCCCTGGTGTGTGTGGCATGTCCTAATAGTGAACTACAGCCATTTTCGTTTTTCACTATTGCAAGGCTACCTGTTCTCCATAGGCCAGAATGGGCTTTTGGAATTGTTACACTTTATAATCCTAACAGGCTCAGAGAACATGGTAGAAATTCGAGTTTAGTATGCCTGGACTCAGAATAATAAAATACATCTTTTAGTGAAGCCCGCCTCCGCTAGGTTGTGTATTCCTTTGTCTGGGTTTGTAAGTGACAGGGCTGGGGGATTCCAGGAGACAGGCTGGGGCCACCCGGTGTGAATACCTTCAAAGCCCTTCATGGGTTGGGGCCGGTGTGCCTCCAACGGATGTTTTCATGGTATGTACCAGCCCGTAATCTGCGCTCCTCCCTGGCCAGGGTGGTGGCTGTACCCAGGTTTAAAAGATCTAGAGCTGGAGGCAGATCATTTAGGGTGGCTGCGGCTAAGCTGTGGAATTCTTTGCCCATGGAACTCAGGCATATTGATGATCTACCTGTTTTCAGAAGGCAGCTAAAAACTTGGCTTTTTCCACGCGTGCCTTAATCGTCAGCCGCCTCCAACTGCCCTTCCTCTCTGCTTTTTGCTACTGCCAGCGCCAGGATGCCTCTCGAGGTGATAGCGCGCTTTATAAGTGCAATAAATAATAAAATAATAGAGAGATCTGCATCTAGATGGGAGGGAGGAGTTGCACCTGGGACCTGAATAGGGCTGGGCCTTCCCTCTACAATGCCGGCTCCACCCCCTGTGGTGTGTCTGATGTCTCTTCCCTGCACACTGAAAGAAGAGAAGGAAGACTGTCAAAAAAGTGCTCCAGGACTTTACTTGCCTTCCACAATGCTGGCTCTAACTCCTGTGGGGCGTCAGATGCTCCTGCCCTGCATTGTGAAAGGAAACCCGAATTCTGGTAAACAGAGTGATTCAGAACTGGTTTGGAATGGGCACAGGCCCCTCTCCCCTCAGAGAACAAAGGATTTGGGGGTATAAGTATTGGGACCCTAATCCCAAGAAATTAGATCACTTCTGGACTTACAAGATGAAACCTCTGCTGAGGAGAAGGAACCTGAAGAAGACTGAGGAGAGACTATTCCCAAGCTGAAGTGCTGCTTGGGGGATTGACCTGCAGTGGTTGCCTGACTGCCAAACAGAGGAAAAAGGACTTTGTGGACTTTACTTTCAACTTGTGCAAAGATCTCCAAGGGCTTGGAAGAGAGCTTGCTCCCTGACCGAAGTCCCAAGAGCAGTGGACTTCACCAGCCTTTGTGAATTGCTGCTGGAAACAAGTGGCTACAGAGGCAGGGAGCTGTGACCAACTCTCACGACCAGCCCGGTGTCCTGTAGGCACTGCATCAAGCAATGTCTGCCTCGAACAACGCAAGCTCTGCGCTCACCGACTCCGTCCTGACGCCGTCACCAAGCCGTAGCCTGCCCTGCGACTGGAAGGACACCGCGACGTGCAACGCCTCACTACACCGAATCGAACTGGTCTGACCGACGCAGTCACTGCTGCTGATTTTGAGTCCTGTGACCGCACCGGAGTTGGGCACTGCCTCGCATGCTTTGCGACGCACTGCCTGACTCGCACCGCTGTCCGGACTGATCGACGCCAGCTCCCGAACTCCAGCGCGTTCGCCGCACCGCAAGCTGCAAGCACCGCATCGAAGCACCGTCTCACCCTGCAACGTAGCCTTGGATCCACCGACTCTGTCAACAGGCCACTGCCTGCACCTCATCGAGGGACAACGCATCCTGCAACGCTTCCTTTCTGCACTGCGGCAATCACCGGAACCGGCTCGCACATCCGTGCCAGCCGCCCCAAGTAAAAGGTACTGTGACCGAGTCTGTCAACCTTTGAGTGGGCCCGGACCGACGAGGTCCGCTAGATTTGTCAGACTCTGTGTTATTTCAACAGCGCTGTAGCTGGACAAGGCTACCGAATCGCCCAGAACCTTGATTTAAGCCTTTTAACCAGAACTCTTGAAATCTAATAGTAATGTGGGTTCTTTTTGTCATTTATTGGCATTGTGGTAACTCAATATAAAATATACTTTTTTATATAAAACCTTGTGTGGTGTCCATTTGTAGTGTTGTCACTAGGTTACTGTATGTGGTCATAAATGCTTAACTTACACCGCCTCTGAAATAAGTCTTGACTGCTCGTGCCATGCTTCCTAGAAGGTGAGCCGGGGTTATTTTAGGAGTGTAATCCTCCTTACTCTGACTAGAGGAGAGGGTCCCTATTAGTCACAAGTACCTACCTGTGCCAACTGGAGACCCCCAATTCTAACAGCGTATAATAGATAATTTATGTCTCCCAAATAATATGTAATGCCTATTGATTAGGAGCGGTGCCAGATAAACATATTAAAGTGCACACATCGCTGGTCAAGTGACTACAATTTGGTAATGCAGCGGCGATCGAACAACCTTGAATAAGGCTCTGCTACCTGATGGTTGGCTGAACCACCGTATACACGTAGTGCATACATTAGTCACATTTTGTCTCCAAAATAATATGTAATGTTTAATTATTTAAAGCGATGTAAGGTAATTACTATTCGTGCACACAAAGGTGGTAGAGAGACTGCAATAAGGTAATGCCGTCGCAATCAAACACCCTTGAAGTAGGTTAATGTAGAGGTTATATAAGTGTCCACTAGCGTCTACTGATAACCAAGATTATGCCTCAATGATTTAGGACTCTCGGTGCTATTCGTTGAATGCGCCAGTCAAAATTAAGAACGGCAATGTGTGGGAGGTATTCAAAATATGTCAGGCACTTGGTTCTAGGGCTCTCAAGTTGAATCTGGTATTGGGACATGTCAGAAATGGCAGTCAAAGTGTTGCTCACAGCCTGCGAGGTGTCGCTATCTTATAGGGAAAGTACAAAAGTGTGTGACTACGTGTATAATCCAGCTAATTGTATCATAACATAAGGCGCGGTGTAATGCACTAAAAGGGTGCTACAAAATGTAGATGATTCAGGGGTTCAATGAGAACCACCGGATATCTTCGTTGAGACCAGTATGCACAGGATTGAGGTGATGGGCCCAGCTCTGTTCAAGCCTGAACAGGGCTGTTTGTGTAATGGTGGGCTGTGCTTTTAGGATGAGCCATTTGATGCTCTCTGGGGTATGTTTCTACTTGCTGTAGTGTGTATAAAGTTTGGTTGTGGTTCTGCCACATCTGATGTTACTCTTGTGCTCAGTTTTCCTGGTTTTGGCTTGTCTCATGGTCATTCACACATAGAATTTCCCACATGGACATATCAGTAGGTAGATGCAACGACTAATGTTGCAAGTGGTGTGACTTGTCATGACCCATGTGAAGGGTCTGTTAATATTATTTCCTTCTTTGGTTTAGTTTGTGGCAGACTGTGCAAGATCCACAGGGGTAGGGTCCTGTCACAGGAGGAAGGCCCCACAGACATCTTTGCTTCGTAGTGGTTTTGGAGTCAGGTCTGGTATGTATCAGTAGATCTTTCAAGTTGTTGGACCTCCTAAAAGCAAATCGTGGTTGCGGAATTGTCAGTTCCCCTGTCCTCATAATTCCCCAGTGGTTGTTTATGACTTTCTTAACCCCTTGCATGCTGATGACGGCCCCATCCGTCATGCACTACGGCGCTCGTGTGCTGATGACGGCTGGGGGCCATCATAAAACCGCCCACTTGCGATTTTGCCGCACAAGCGCAGAATCTCGGCAGCATGCAAGGGGTTAATTAAGTTTGACCTGGGTGAAAAAGGAGTTACGCAGGTGATGGGGTTGTCAGGGGCTTTTTCTTTGGTTTCAAGAAGCCCATCCCCCTTATTGTTACGAGCTCGCTTCATGCATTTCATGACTGACTTCTCAGGGTATTGTCTCTTTTTGAGATTCGTAGCCAGCAGATTGGCTTCTCATTTGTAGTCCTGTATTGAGGTGCAATTTCTTCTCAGACTAAGGAATTGGCTAACGGTAGATTCTATCGCAATGTCTTGGGGAGGTAGCTACTGTATAATAGTAAGTTGTTAGTGTCAGTTGTTTTTTTGTACAGTGTGGTGTCCAATCTACCCTCCTGGAGCCTGATTGTTAAGTCCAGGAAAGGGATTTGTGTGTTGGAGATGGTGTGGGTGAACTTAAGGCATGTGTTTTTCGTGTTAATCCATTCACATAATTGGATACAAATAGGTAAGTCACCCCTCCAAAAGACGAGAATGTCGTCAATGTACCTCTTCCATAGTCTCAGGTTATCGCCAAAGGGATTGCTAGAATGAAGTATTACCTCTTGTTCGAAGCTAGCCATGTAGATACATACCACGATGGGAGCAAATGTGCTCCCCTTGGACGTACCCCGAGACTGATGGAAGAGGTGACTGTCAAATTCAGTTTTCCGTCAATGCTAGTGTAGCACAATGCATGACAAAGGAGATAGGTGTAGGGGATGTCCACTCGTTGTTTCTTAACACCTTGGCTGCTATGAATTTTCCCCTCCTGTGCTGGATTCTCATCGAACCTCATTGTTCATGACGAGCTCAGCTCGTCATAAGCACAGCTCCAGTGTGCCTCATGATGAGGTGTGTTACACAAAAGGGGGGTTGAACCCATGCAGTCGCGGGGACCTGGGCGCTATGTGGTATGTGTAGAGAGTGGTCCCCGCAGGGAGGAAGTGTTATGTACACCATACACCAGAACTTATTACTTTATCAGTTCTATGGACAAAAGTCAAAAATTACTCAAGAAAGGTATTGTAGTTTATTTTCCAATACCCAGTATCATACATTTAACAATACATTCATAATTCATTTTAAGGAAAAGCCCCAAAAGTCGGGGGAGAAGAGGGAAGGGAAGTGAAGGAAGGGGTGTGCTCAAGGCAGGGTAAAGTCAAAAGGAATAAACGTGATTACAATGGATACAATCATGAATGATAAACATCTGAATCAAAACAAATTTGACACAATCGCCTGAAGAGTTAAGGCATTCAATAAAGAGTTAATGCAAAAAAGACCTTCAACGGTTACACATAAAGCATTAGTACTATTTAAAGGACTAGTGCCGGAGGTCTATGTTGGTAGAAAAAGAGCCGTCGACGTTTCGACCCCTGGCCGTAGGCTAAGTTAGGTCCTTTAACGGGGTCTTCATCAGGACAGAAAGGACGAGGGAGGGAGGGGCAGTAGTATCTGTGAAGTTAAAACACTAGATCAGAGCACTATTAAATGAAGCCATCATTCATATAAACAGAGTAAACGCGATTTACCATGGGCTTAGGGCCAAATGGGCCTCTAAGTGTGGAAGAAATTAGAGTCTGAACAGCCAAAATCATGTTCAGACTCAGGTGATATAAATTCACTAGGACACAGGGGGGGAAAAGGAAAGCTAACAGATTGTCACAAAAGAGTAGGACTTGTCAGAGATAATAAAAACACACTCACTTAAATGGTCTACCAATCAGCCGATTGGTGAGAATTCCTATTGTCAACCCAAACTGTAGTCAACTATTGCGGGGAATTGTGGAAACAGGCAGTTTCCGTGAACTGCAAATGGAACGTTGTAATTAGTGATAAATCTACAATATTGGCATTGTTAATTATCCCTAAAGGCATGCAGACTTACTTAAAAGAAAGAGGAAAAGGAGTGGCCCTACTCGTCAACATGGATCTGTATCTTGGGCGCTTGCTTCTTCTTCACGTTCTCATTGCTACAGAAGAGAAATGTAGAGATTGCTAAATTACCCTGTGTAAGGTGTTGTTGCTGCACGGACTAGTGCTACGGCGTGTAAGTTTGACTTTATCCTTCTGTTACCATTAACGCATTTTACAGGGTCACGCCTGACTCTGAAACCCGGTTCCCTTAATTTTTCGTAGGACGGAGTTTCCCGCTATAATCTAACAAACACGACCCCAGCGCCTACCCTGCTAAAATACCCTGTGTAAGGTGTTGTTGCTGCACGGACTAGTGCTACGGCGTGTAAGTTTGGCTTTATTCTTCTGTTACCACTAACGCATTTTAATCACTGACCGGCTTTTAAATGGACACTTTTGAATTTTCCCCTGCATAGGCAATAGGCGTCCACATTGCCGAAATCGTTCGGAAGTTTGATTCATCCTGACCCTCCAGTACATCCCGGTGACAACACAGTGTGTGTCACAGTCGATCATTAATGGTATGTAAATAGGCGTGACTGCTCGCCCGTGTGGCCTCATAGCGGGGTTTACAATTATGTAGCCCTTTGCAATCTCTACATTTCTCTTCTGTAGCAATGAGAACGTGAAGAAGAAGCAAGCGCCCAAGATACAGATCCATGTTGACGAGTAGGGCCACTCCTTTTCCTCTTTCTTTTAAGTAAGTCTGCATGCCTTTAGGGATAATTAACAATGCCAATATTGTAGATTTATCACTAATTACAACGTTCCATTTGCAGTTCACGGAAACTGCCTGTTTCCACAATTCCCCGCAATAGTTGACTACAGTTTGGGTTGACAATAGGAATTCTCACCAATCGGCTGATTGGTAGACCATTTAAGTGAGTGTGTTTTTATTATCTCTGACAAGTCCTACTCTTTTGTGACAATCTGTTAGCTTTCCTTTTCCCCCCCTGTGTCCTAGTGAATTCATATCACCTGAGTCTGAACATGATTTTGGCTGTTCAGACTCTAATTTCTTCCACACTTAGAGGCCCATTTGGCCCTAAGCCCATGGTAAATCGCGTTTACTCTGTTTATATGAATGATGGCTTCATTTAATAGTGCTCTGATCTAGTGTTTTAACTTCACAGATACTACTGCCCCTCCCTCCCTCGTCCTTTCTGTCCTGATGAAGACCCCGTTAAAGGACCTAACTTAGCCTACGGCCAGGGGTCGAAACGTCGACGGCTCTTTTTCTACCAACATAGACCTCCGGCACTAGTCCTTTAAATAGTACTAATGCTTTATGTGTAACCGTTGAAGGTCTTTTTTGCATTAACTCTTTATTGAATGCCTTAACTCTTCAGGCGATTGTGTCAAATTTGTTTTGATTCAGATGTTTATCATTCATGATTGTATCCATTGTAATCACGTTTATTCCTTTTGACTTTACCCTGCCTTGAGCACACCCCTTCCTTCACTTCCCTTCCCTCTTCTCCCCCGACTTTTGGGGCTTTTCCTTAAAATGAATTATGAATGTATTGTTAAATGTATGATACTGGGTATTGGAAAATAAACTACAATACCTTTCTTGAGTAATTTTTGACTTTTGTCCATAGAACTGATAAAGTAATGAGTTCTGGTGTATGGTGTACATAACACTTCCTCCCTGCGGGGACCACTCTCTACACATACCTCATGATGAGGTGAGCTCGTCATGAGCAGCGAAGGGGTTAATACAGTCTCTACAGCTAGGAGTGTCTCACCTTGGGGGATGTTGGTGTAAAGCTGTTCCACATCTAGTGTTAACAGCAAGTCAATGATGCGTAGGACCTCAGTGGTATCTTTTAAGTAGGCCGGGGTTCTTGTTACCAGTGGTTGGAGAAAGACATCAACGAACTTTGAAAGCGGTTCAAGAAGAGACCCGATACCGGAAACTATAGGTCTTCCAGGGATAGGTGTTGTTCCCTTGTGTATTTTAGGCAGGGTATAGAAGTATGGAATTTTTGACTGTTTACTGATTAGAAAATCAGCTTCTTTTCTGGTGACCCTTCCATTGCTTTCTGCTTCAAATACCATGGAGGTGATTTCATTAGTCAGTCTTGTAGTTGGGTCATTAGCGATGGAAGTGTAGAATCTCCTATTGTTAAGTTGGCATTGACATTCCACGTTGTAGTCTTGGGTGGACTGTATAACAGTCGCACCAGCTTTGTCTGCTTGTTTGATTCTACTTTCCTTATCCTCTGTTAAGGTTTGTATTGCTGTTTGTTCCTCCCTTGTGAGGTTGTGGAAAGGGACTTTGTCAGTACCCTGTTCCAAATCCTTGAGGACTGATTTCTATGATTTCCACCATGTTGGTGGTTGGCGTGAAAGTGGAAGGGTTGTGTAAACCTGTATCCTCCCTAATTGTTTCTGTATTGTCCTGAAAGTAGGCCTTGAGGTGGATTTTTCTGAATAAATTGTGAATCTCACTTTGCTCATTAAAACTATCTGTTCTAGGGGTGGGGACAAAGTCCAAGCCTTTTTCCAGAACCTTTTATTCCATCGGTGTCAATTGTCTGTGAGAGACATTGACTATTAGGGTCACCTGCCTCTCGTTTTGCTCCGTGTGTCCATCCCGCTTGGTTCGTCCTCCTGCCACTGGACTTGCTTCTGGCCTCCTCTTCTGCTCCCTCTTCCTCTGCCCCAACCTCTGCCTAAAAAAGGTGGGTTACCGTTCTGAAAGCATTGTGGTTGATTTGGTGGGTACATCTGGAAAGGCCAAAACGGCAGTTGGTATGTCAGTGCTGCTTTTAGGAGGTGTGAAATGTTGATCTCAGAGGACAGACAATGGTTTCAGCATGGAAGGATGATTTGAGGCAAGATTTAACCCAAGCAGGGCATATTAGGTGTGTTTACAAACTTCACTTACTTAAAAGGAACCAAGGGGAGACCTGTACCTTTATAGTTTACAGATAAGAAGCCTGGAAAAAAGGGCTTTTGATGGAAAAATACACTTTAGCCTTCTGTCTTTAGTTTCAGTGGATAAGGGAGCTGGCCTCAAAACTTGTTTAGAGTGGTTGAGTGGTAAGTTACTTCGCATTACCCTAAACACCCTACTATGGGGCCCAATATGATCATGGGCGGATCGCCACCGCCGGCCAGACGGTGGCCATCTGCCTGTCATTCGACCCATTTTCACCCCGCCATAATAGTATGGCGAGGAGCACAGCGGTGGATGGAAAGACAGTCCGCTGCTTTTCCACCAGTCGGATTGCTAGCCGGGTGGAAAAGGCAACGATAATGGTGGCGGTGTCTTGCAGACACCGCCATCCATATTAGGATGCATGCCTTTCTATGACGGGGACATCGCCATGGAAAAGCGTGCGGGAAATCACAGTGGGGGCCCATTTCAGGCCCCCTTGGCGTGGGGGTGTGTGGCTGCACTGGGGGTTAACCATGGTACTCCCCATCATTGCCATGAGGTGTCAGGCACCGCACAGTGCCTGTCACATTGTGCATGGCAATGCACAACATGGGCTTTAACATTGCATCGAGTGCTACTTAATGTAATGTAATGTAATGTTTGTGTCTTGTAAAGCGCACTGCTGCCCTGAGGCGTCGTGGCGCTGTAGACCGCTGGGGAACCCGTCCTGGCTATCCCTGTGAGATGATCCCTACTGGGTATCTCCAAGGGGAAACCAGGCATCCCCGGCGAATGTGGGGGGCCGTTGTAGAGATGAGGCAAGCTAATGCCCAGAGTTGCCGAGTGTGATTCCTGGTTAGAGTTGGCACTGAGGCGAGAATTATCGAGTCCGCTGACCCTGGTCCACTTAATGCACCGCCCACTGCAATGTTAAAGTCGAGCATTCACCCGCTAGTGTGTGAGGCGCATCTTAATTTGCCTAGCGGGACCGCCGCAACTTCAGCGGTTGGTCCTGTGCTCCGTCACCGTGGTGGGCGGACAAATTCCAGTGGCCATAGTTGTAGTGTAGTTTCTATTTTCCTAATAGGCTCTGCGCATTGGAATCAAACAAACAATAGTTTAGACGTAGGACTGAGGTCGACTAGGTCTCTATTGAATATGTTAGACTTAATTAGGTTAGCCAGCTAGCTCAGAGGTCACTAGAAACTTTCTTGAATGAACAGGGAGGAGTTAACTTCCCTGATTAGACAAGAAGGGATTAGCTTCTGACAACCGCATAAACATGACAACTTTGCTCCCCCAGAATAAGGAGTATATCTCCAGAGTCGTGTGAAAACAATAGATAGCTATTTCACTCAGTCAATTGTGCATACTTAGTTTCACTAGAGTGCAGAGAAATAGTGAGACGGGCGTTTTCAATAAAAGGTGTTATTTATTGAGCAGTCTTCTTTCTCATGCAAGAGAAATGAATTGCCACAATTGCAATACTTGTTATAAAGTAAAGTGCATACAGTTAAAGGAGTATTATGAAATAATACTGTAAAAGCATTGATATGGTTTCTGAGCCATATGATACTTTAAATATATACAATTACATACAATGATGAAAGTTGACTAAACGTATTCAACTGATGTTTCTAAATACGCCTACCCCAGTGTACCTAACCTAAGCCTAGTACGTGGGAAGGAGTAAAGGAGTTTTTAAGTTAAGTTAGTTTTGCCAAGAATCTGACTTAAGAATTCTCTAAGGATCTAATCAGCTCCGTACCTTGGTTTTACAATGAAGGAGGTCTGGTATCTCGCTCTCAGGACTCGATCTCCCAGTCACCCGCAAGGGTGACTGGAAATACTGGAGCTGGATTTTCTCGGCAGAAGAAAAAGACAGAGTCTTTCTCAGTGCGTCAAATGGGAGGGACGGCTTCCTTCGGCACTCGCATCAGCTGGGCTTCAGATAAGTAGATAGCCGCTCTGCTCCAAACCACCGTGTCTTGCTTAAGGCAAACGCTGGTATATTTATACCTGGAAGGTGCCGTGTTTGACGTAAGGTTGGACATAAGACGTCAATAAAAGATGTCACTAAGAACTGGCTGTTCTTTCAGTGCTCGCAGGAGTTCTAGGACAAATCAAAACAAAAGCATGGGGAATTCCCAGGTTGCTGGAGGTTTGGTTTGTTTAAGGAACTCGTTGTACTTTCTAGGAGTTTAAGGAAGTAGCCTTGCCGTATTTGGATTGCATTGGCTATTACTAAATATGGATATGATTCTTATGCCTTTATAAGGATATGATTTGTTATAACCACATAAGGGCATAAATCGGGAATATTTAATTAGGGTCCTAGATACGTTCACAACATCGTAATAGGCCCCTATGTTGTAAATAAAACAGCGATAATGTTAAGCATTAGCTAAAGACTTGATATCGTGATCTGTTTGTCCGTTTTCCCGCTCCTATTCCTTATTCGGCCAGACTCCATTTTGTTTTCTGGCCTTCATCTTGTGTGCTACATATTGCCATGTGCCCGACATGTGGCGAGTCCTACCTCTCCGCTAGTCACCCTTGAAGTTTGCCCAGCAACAATCTATAAATAGTCCTTTGTGCATCTAACGCATGCTCAGTAGGAGCCAAATCTGTCTTTGATTAGCGTAGATAGGAATGTGCATTTCCGCGGGTCTCAAGAACCATTAACCCCACCTATGTATTGATCATGTTCAAGAAATGTTCATATATGGTTGAAAATCATGTCTTGAGTTGTATCCGCCTACTTATGAGCCCCTTCTTTGTGTATAAAAGGGGACTGTGTCCTCGAGTTCTTTGTGCTACCTTGTACAATACTGTAGAGCGTTGTGTGGGCTGTAGTACCACATTTAAAGGTTTATTAAACTATGTTTTTGTATTTTCAGTTTCCGTGCCAAATTCTTTGTATAGTCTCAGGACTTCGTGCACAGAAGGGCGAACCCTTTGCACTCACAGGCCTGGCTGAGGCCTGTATTCATCACCTATGTTTGGAACAATCATTTTTGAGGGAAAGAAAGATTTTTCCATGCCATATGTTACTGAAAATGGTGCACAATGGGTTAATTTGCAGTGAGGCAAACACTATGTGTTTGCCTTTGGTTATTCCATGGTATTGTAATACTGACAGAAATAATGGAAATCTCAGTCCTAATTATCAAAAGTGAACCTTTTGAATGTTTACATAATTACCCTATGTCATTGATACATATTGATTGTTCATTAAAAGAGAAAAAATACTGGCTTCCACATATCCCATGCCTCACATCAGTCCATATATAAACCACAAACTAAATAAACAGTATTACTATTGCATTTACAATGATAAAGATCAATTCATAGTAGCAAATACCTTTAGGAAGGTAGCTGCAACAGTCAAAGCATCATAAATATGGCCCCTGTGGTAGGCGTCAACCATGTATGACATCTAACAATAATCCAATTTAATTCATCCTCCTATTTGTACTGCAAGATATTCTTTTCCCAACAGTATTCACTTTCAAGATAATTCCCTATAGAAATCGAATTACAATACCTTTTTTTAGGATTTTCAGTATTACAATGAAATTATATACCATCCCAATCTACTTTGGAGGCATCATAATTGGATTGAAGGTGCACAATTTTATACACAAATGATGGTCCAACAATCAAGTAAATGAAAATAAGGTTGCATATCCTGATTCATTATGCACATGATATAGCATCTGCCTACCTTCATGGCTGACAAGCAGTGCTCTACAAATCCACCATTCATTTAATTACATTACATTATACCTTTAATTGAATTATGATGAAACCAAAGAGCTTTGGGATAATGTTGATGAGGATTTCCCTATGCCATAAGACATATGGATAGAAATAATCAATTGCAGATAAAAGAATCTGAATATAATGAAACCTTGGATAGGGGTGAACCCAAAGGGCTGAATGTAATAGAGGAACTACCTGTCCATATGTAAACATTCCTTATAGCTGCATGTCTCACTATAAGCATCATTTGATAAGAATTCTTCTTTTAAATTTGTATGTATTATGTTGTTTTTAGTTTTTTTAAAGGTTATTTGGAAAGTTCCACAGTGAATATAATTTCTCTTCGGCAGGACAATGAACAAAAGTACTGGACCAAAAACTATTTCTGAAACTATCTTTACTAATCAACCAGGAGTAACAGCCCATTTGGAAAGATGAGCCAATAACTGATATAATATATTTTATAATCCGTTTTTGCGTCAGACAATGTATGACTTATGTATAACTAATAATAATTAATGAGGAAAAATAGCCATGGAGTAAATGAGATGATGGATTTATATGCAATACTATGTGGTCCGTTTGATTTCAATAATATTAACAAGGGGAATATGTATGGTTGAATTCAATCATTTTTAATTAGTGGTGGATAATCATTGTGATGCTCCTCATGAAGCAATGACATGCTGATCTGTTTCAACCTCAGGGACGGGACGATATTTGATTTTGGTTTTTCTCTGGGCAATACCCAAAAATATTGTAGGACACTACACGTGAATTGATATTATTAAACATAATCAAGGCATTTGTCAATTTTTCATGAAGCAATATTACTTAATTTACACATGGTGTTCTATTCATACCACATTTTTCTCCTTTATTAGTGAGGAATACTGTGGGGAAAAAATAGGAGATAGAACTTCAGTTAGTCAACCAGTGTGTGTGACACACAACCGTACACAACACACAACTGTCTGTGGTTTCACCTTATACATGCTTAATTCATAACTGACTTTAAAAGAGCAATATGCTCTTTATTGGTATTAATATGTTTCCCATACCTGAGATTATTTAACAAAGTAATGTAGATCAAAGCACAAAGTAATGTCTACTTGATGGTGCAAATAGCTTATTTGGTCAGGAACGCTGTGTTGCGAACTTGTCACCAAATAGTTTTTAGTTGGGCGGTGGCAGTGAACATTTGTTAATGCTAGGGTCATTGGTCACTAATCGAAATACCATCTCCTTTTTTCCCCCGCAGTATTTCTCACAGCAATGCTTCATGAGGAGCATTAATACATTAGCAGAGCTTTATTAACCTGTATAGAACTCATAAAACAACAGGATCCTAGTAATCCAAAGCACATTAGCCTTCACTTGGGACCACATGAACTGTAATCTTCATGTTTCATAATTTCTAAAGTGGTTCTAGAATAATCTACAGGACATTTAAATCAAGGAGGTAAATAATTTGGTCATTACCTACTTGTGACAAAATGTTCATGTATTTCCTTGGCTTTCTGAATTTATAATTGTGTTCTTGAGTATGTGTGATGTTTGAAGTTGCTACTACTGTAAATGAGTATGTGATATTCGCTTGGGATTTATACAAAGCAACAAATTGAACAAACTCTGCATGTTTTCAATACTATATCATTTTTGTAATTTATGGCCAGTGGGAGGTTTCATCAACAGATGAGACCGTATTTGAAGTCTGTCTCTTTTGTCATACCCTAAGAACAGAAACTCTTAATTGGACTGTCCCACAGTTTGGTCTCAAGGAGGTATCCCTTCTATAACACCTCTGCACAATGCAATCGTGATTTGAGGTTACTCACAGTTTAGGGTGCTTAGTTGTACCCGTTTGCCTCCCGACATAAATTAATTCCAGAGACATGTGTTAGAAGACCACTTGTAATTATGATTTTTGTATGTTTAGAGTTTTGCCAACATATTGAATATATGTTTCACAATACCTAATCACAATAAATGCTTTGCAAACATTTCTGATGCACTTATGGTGAGGAATAGCTGTAAGTGTGAGCAAACAATTACTTTTGTAACAATAATGCTTGCAAGATGGAGGATGCATGCCAGAAGAAAACTGAGACTCACTGAACACCTGAATGCAATTCCAAAGGATTTAATCACAACAGCCCCTTGCAAGGAATGCATAGTAACCTGCAATTATGCCATGGCACTGGATTGCATTCTCAGAGGAGCTTCCCAGCGTGCTCTCTGTGCTGTGCAACTGTGTCCCAGCCCTATTGTATTTGAATCTGGAGACTATACTGACTCTGATTGGCAGAGATACATGGTCCACTTGACTGCAGTTGGCTATATGTACACTAGTGCTTCCCTCTATCTCATTGAATACAATTTGAGCATGGACCTGTTTAAATGCCATAGGTGCTTTCAGAACGCAGAATGTTGCATTGTTCTTCATGGCTGGACACAAGATTGAAGGTCCTTGATGATGCTACTATTGATGAGATGTGTGCCCATGTTCTGTCATTCCAGTGTAACTGGTGAAATTTGCAAGATCTGCAGAATTCATGAACTAACACTACATTTGTGAGTGTCAACTGAACACAGTTATTTTCACCGCAGGAGACAGGTTCAAGCTGAAAATGTCTCATGAAAGATTGTTTTCACTACCAAATCTTTTACAGAAGACATTTTCTAATCCAGCCGGTCCCTGGCCCGTGTCTACGACTAAGGAAGGTATTCCACAGCATTCATTTTTTTCATGTTAAATACCACATAGTGAATTTCAAAAAAATCCAATTAATTGAGAGTAATTTTGCATTTTCTGTGTAAAAGACCACCAACAGTTCAAGGAATGCAGACACTTGGGCATATAAACTTTAAGCCTCTGCTCAACCTCAGCCTGGACTGGAGGAAGTCTGCCCAAGAAGCCAAAATCTACAAGTGCAGGTGAGATATGTGTAGACAACCCTTTGAAGAAAGTACAGTGGCTTGCATCACCACTTTTTAATAGTTATGTTCTGCACTTGACAAAGCAATTGTTGCAGCAGTCCAGTATCAAGTTGTCTTTCCAGTTAGCTAGATCATGAGAGTCCTGCATCGCACGTAAGAAGCCATTTCTGTTTTTGTCCTTCCATCCATTCTGTGAATCAGAAAAATTCTGATACATATATCATGATCAAAATTGCCCCCTCACAAAGTGTTGATGTGCTGTACTAGCTAGTAAGCTGGCTGTATTATCATAATTATTACCAGTAATCCGACAGCTAGGGGATAGGCTTACCTCTTTGAAACACATTGTTTTAGTTGTTTGCGAATAAACTAAATTGAATATTACTGAATCATAACAAAGTAACTCTATTTTGTAGGAGTGAGAATTCTTAATTTTAAATCACCAAGGTATTGTTGTCACTCTATTGTCTTCATACTTTGCTTAACTCTTTCAACGTTCTGTAACTGCATTGTTGTTATATTGTGCTTTTTGTCAGGGATTTTTCCAATAGTAATTATAATTTAGTGATTGTGTACAGTATATAATACGTATAGCAGGGTGCACTGGTTTCACTACTATATTCATCTAGCTGAGCAGTGTTTATTGTACATTATCTTGTGTTCTTTTTATCATTTGACTGCGTTTTTTACTGTAGATTTATATATATATACATATCACTAACTTGTTAATAATCTGTGCCTGCAAATTAACACATTAACATTTTTATGGTAACTTTAATACTTGTACTGCACTGCATTTATACTCATTCACAACCACATCACTACAGTTAGTCCTTGACAGCTCGTCCGTGTCTACTTTGAGTCACGGACGACTCGAAAGGTCAACTTTCTATAGTAAACCCAGTGCCAAGAGCCCTGGTTAGGAGGGAGCCCAAATACTCTGACTTGTGAGCGCTTGGTGGTGCCAGTAGCTGTGGGCCATGGATATAGAGGCTGATCCCCTCTCTCTCCTCTTTGACGGTTCATGTTCATTATGTCTGTGTCACAGTCAAATCTATTATTTTATATAAGTTCATCTTTCACAGTCACAGAGTCAAGTTTACTGTTGCTGCAAGGAATGATTGAAGCTTTCTCACAAAGACACTAGAAGGACACAGATGTTCTTGAGTGATGATTGATCTAAGGCAGTTAAAGGGGTAATGGTCACTGGAGTGGGTGAGCAGAGCTTAATAATGTGAATGTAGCACTTTTGATGATGCACAGTATCAAGGTTGGATATAGGGATACAGTGAGACAACATCCAGTCACACTTATCTTCAGGAAACATTACCAGGCAAAAAGGGGCTCAAGCGTGGCCAGTGGCATTTGATTGCCAAAATGCACTAACCTTGCTATCTGAATCTAGACTTCAACTAACCCTGTTCCAACCACATTTTGACAATATGTTGGTTAGGAGTAGAATTAGGGAAAGAGAAATGCAAGAAAAGAGAGAAAAATAGATACTAGTTGTCATCACACAGCTTGGTTTGAGAGTTTGATCTGCACTGCAGTAGCATTGATATCTAAAGACGAAAGGAACATTTTAATGTTCCTATTATGCTCAGGCAAGCACCTAACTTCTGATGTAGTATATGATATACCTTTTGACAATCTCTGTGTATCCTACTCTCCAAAGATGAATGAAAATCTGTCGGCCTGAAGCTGAAACACTAATACACTCTATAAGACGTATGCCAATGATAGTGTTATTATACCTAGATACTGAAGATAACTCCCTTCAAGGGTATGCAACAAATGTTCTGTAGAATGTGTTCTGTACAATGTATGTTGATTGGTTTTAAATATCCCAGCAGCTATATGTGCCTCAATAGCATATCGTTCACCTCACAGCCAGCAATAACTTCCACCTATAAGGCTGTCACCTCCAAGAACGGTTGCCAAAGTCTGGAAATACGGGGATCCTTTTTCCTCCTCTTGTAGAAACAAGCCCGTGCAAATATAGAGTTCACATTCCTTAATGGCTGACTCCTGAAGAGTGTTCAAGTGCAAACTCAGTATCCTTTATTCCAAGTGTAGCGCTGAATTACTTCTCTGAATCTGGTTCAGTTATTCGTTGAATTCCAAAGAATTATAAACTAAGAGCATTCCGAATTTCTGACAACAATTTTCCGGCTGCAGCAACTGTATATCATGATTGCCTGTCAAGGACCCTATGAGGAGGTACTTCTCTCACCCTCCTCTATTATGTTTGTTTGGAACTACTATTGGCATTTCTGAAGTAATACATGTCAGATATTACAAAATGTAGGCAGAACCGAAGATGATGTCTCATTTATCCACAAATATTTAGATGTTACAGTAGTAGTCATGTTCATTGGCTACTGCCATGGAGAGATTAGTGACTGCACATCATTATGGGACATGATATGGTACACGTGGCAATGCACTGTGTCCACTGTGTTGACAGTACACAAGGGGAGTGCTAGATGGGTGTCTTGCACTGTACAGTGCAACTGGTAAACTCTCAGAACTGCACTGTGTCATTGATTTAGGACACTGTAAGATATATTTTTCAACATGGTGCATTGTCCTGGGTTTGCAGCCTGCACTGGCAGACAATGGGCTGCATTGCAACAAGACAGGCACATTATATGTATGGTGGATGTGCAGCTGTCTTTCCTATGAGCTGTACTTTGTGCATGATGGTCTACCATATTGCACAGCCAGAACTCCTGGAGGACTGATAGAGTAGGTTTGAGTGGCACAAAATAGAGCACACATTGCATGGCAGGTGTGTATATATGATGACTATTGTAATTTTTCATGATACACATGATCTGGGGCGGGCCGAATGGATACGTGAAATGCCTCATGACCATGGGAGATGCCTGTGGACATACAGACAACAGAAATGGAGGCCCTTCCTTCAAAATGCTATTGTGACACTGCATTTTAAATGCATTGCTCAGGATCTTTCCACCATTTAGAAACCGACACAGGACCTCATTTACTGGCTGTTGCCCCAAGCTAGAGCAGGGAGTCACTTATTTGTGCTGCCCTGTGTTAAAGGAAAAGGGCAGGAATGTGCAATATTGGTAACATACGGCACATTGGTCTTCCTTCGACCTGTGAATGATCACAGATTGCACCATGTTACAGGTGTGTCTGTGTTGTAGGATGAATTGTTTTTATGGAGTAAGGGACCTCTTCCTGCACAACACAAAACAATGGAGCCTTCTTTCTGCTTTGTATGTGTGCTGCAGATGTTATCTCTCCTTGTTCCACATTGCCTGGGGAGGAACATATTTTTTTTACAAATTTCCTGTTTCCCTAGTCCTTGTAAATCTGGGAATGTGTCAAAACACATTGGTGTTGCAGGAGGAAACCAACCATAATGCCCATGGAACACTTCCTTGATGTAGAGTAAGGCAATGCAGCACGTTATTACTGCCTTGCCTTAGTCCATATCTATGAGGCCATGCAAGGGCACGCAGTGTGACTATGGGTTGCCTTATAGATATGATTGAAAGAACTTCTCCACCATAACATCATTTAAATTTATGATCCAGCAGCACAGCTTCTTTTACATGGGGCCCACAGTGGCTTAACATCTTTGCGTGTGTGACTTGGAGGGTTATATTGCACATTTGCCATGTTTTATAGTGCAAGTATGAGAGGCAGATCTGCTACATATGCACTGTCTTATTGACCAAACACATATATGTCAATTTTGTCCTACATTTGTTACTGCCGTGAGTTCAGTCATGTGCTTCAGGTGTACTTACCAACCAGTAAGCCATTACCATATGTACCATTCTGGAAGCACTTGTTTATGATGGAATGTCTGAAGATGTATGAATCATGAGCACTTCCTGGGTACTTTGCCAGCACATTGATGAACCTCCCCAGATGGTCCACTATTCCATTGATGGAATATGTGTGCTTCCAATTTCGGTACAGATGGGATGTAGCTACAGGAGGCACAAGTTGCACATGTGTGCTGCCTATTGCCCCCAACACATGTGGGAATCCAGCAATGGCATAGAAGCCTTACTTGTTTTCCAGTTGTTTCTGCTGTGTGTTGGGTGATATAAGGTTACTGGGGTGTGAGACTTATGATGGCATCCAGGAAAGAGGGTAGGAATGCCAAAAAAGATGGCTGGGAGATTTCTGCCACTCTGGCTTTGATGGATTGGAGTGATCCAGACACCAGCATGTGTAGTTCTGTCTTCAGTTTGTCCTGCAGAGGGATGTTGGTGCAACTCTCAGATGTAGTCTCCCTCTAGAGCCTGTAATGGGTGATGAACTCCTTCTCCCTGAGGTCAATAAGGGTAATCCGATGTCAGTATGTCTTCTCCCTTTTCCTGTGTTGCCTCTGTGCTGATCTTGTCGTCTGTCGGATGTCGTCATCTTCTCCTGCTCCAAGTAGCAGTATGAGTAGCTCCATGACGTAGTTGAGCTTGCCCACGTGCTCTGGGTATTTTCTGCTTATGTACCAATGCCAATGCGTCATTTTCATGCCTGATTAGCCAATGCACCAGAATTTTAGATGCATTTTTGAATCAGTGCGTCATTTGACAACAATGTGTCATTTTATCGAAAACATGTAAATAAGGATGTGAAAGTTCTGAGTTGGATCTTACGGGAGAATGCCTACCTTGCATTTGATTAACATAACCTGACACATCTGGTTGTGGCACATGAAAATACAATGCAGGAGAGATAAAAAAAAGATGTATTGGTCCTAAAGCATCACTTTGTAAATATAGAGCAAGCAGTGCGCTGCCACTGCGTCAAAAAAAGTGACGCAAGTCAAGCTCCTTGTAAATATGCCCCATTGTTTCACTCAAGGGAAAGATGCTGCTTAGCTTGAGAAACCCATTCCCCTACACCCTTACAAAATGCGGGGGTGATCCATGGCTCCTCTATACTAGAAGGGGTCCTTGGCTGCAGTAACGTCCGACCATTTCAAGAGTGGGACAAGTTGTTTCCGCGTTTGTGAATGCCCACAGATGTGCATGCTTGCAGTCTTTCCCAAACTTGAAGGTAACAACATGCCCTGTAACATCTGCTTCCCATCCTTTGCATGGAAATGTATACTGCAGATTCCCCCATGCTTGTGGCATAGAAATCTGCCGTAGTAAAGCTATTTATGCCTTCCAAGAAACAATTGTGAATTCACGGGATAATTAAGTAGTTTTGGCTAAGAAGTTATGTTCCGGGTTGAAAACCCCTTTGTGAAAAAGGCTTGTAGCTCATTGTTTGACCATAAGCTGGCCTACGCTCTGCCCTTATGGTATTCAGGTGGGCATTTTTTGGTCTGCACTGTTTTGAGCTGATGTGCCAATGTGTATCATGTGATGTGTTGTTTGCTTAATTTCTTTCTACATTAGTCAATGCAATTTTGCGGAAGTAAGAATCAAAGTTAGCTTTTTCCTCTTGAGACAAAATAACAAAGTTTTAACATAACTTGCCAGTCGGGTGATTAAATGTAATCAAGTACTGCGACTCTAAAAATTAGAAAACAAAATTAACACGAATGTAGCCAAAGCTGAAAATGAAAACTATTTTCAGATTCGAACAAAAAGTGAATGTGGATGTGCTTAAAAAAAAAAGAAAAACATAAAACCGATGTTATATGAAGAATGTAGCTGCAGAAATTCCACTTTGACCGAGGATTTGCCTGACCTCTATGAACATCCGAGGCAGGGGCTGATCTATGAAGCCAATGGGGATGGGTGCGTGAAGGCCTTTGTTTGCATTGTGCTTGGCTCAGCGTGGTCACGTGGTCTATCGACAGAATCAAGAACCTGCAGAGAGCTAGGTCATTGCTCAAGACTGAATGAAAGCCCATCACCCCTAATGGAAATAATGAATCCACATTGATTGGCCATCATCTCACAAAGAGAAGCTTTGACAGCGCAGAACTCTGGGCACCAAGGGATTCCACTGGCAACATTTGACTATGTTAAATTATCTGACATTTGAATGTCAGTAATTAAAAGTTCAGATTGGTCAACAGATCAATGTCGTCTCAGTGCTCTTCAGATGCAAGGGCTGCGCCGCCAAACAGACCAATTGACCTTGTACTAGGAGGTCGTTTTATTTCCAGATATTATGTAGAGATGCCTCATTACCAATATAAAGAGCATGACTGCCTGGGATTATTGAAGAAGTAATACATCCTGCGCCTTGGAGGAGTGCACACACTGAAATGTTGTTCCCTTGTTAAGTAATATAATTTAAACACTGTGATTTACACAAGTGTTCTCTAGAGAGGACAGAACTGTGGGCCAGATATACGTGCATCAGGTAAAAGTGGTCGCAATTTGCAACCCGACTTTTACCAAATGCAGTAGTATTTTGCACACTGACCTCTGCACTAATAGGCCAGTTCATGAAATGCCAAATCATAGTGGGTCGCAATTCAACTTAGCTCATTATCATTAATGTTGCCATCACAGGGATGGTGGCCTGCTGGGTTCAGCAGACCACCATTTCTGTGATTGCTTTAAAAAAGAACAATCGTTTTTTTTTAATGCAGTTCGCTTTCCTAAAGGAAAATTACTCCATTTGAAAAAAGAATTAAAAGAAATACAAAAAATAAGTTTTCACCATTCACAAACGGGAAAGGATCCATCAGGGACCCCTTACTGTTTGCAAATTGGTTGCCACTCACTACCTGTCTGTTGTCAGAAATATATTATTGATGCGGATTTCTGTTGCAAAACATTAATAAATACTGTAAGTAGTCAGTATTTGGAAGGGATGCCCTAAATATACTCCTTCTAAATACCTATTCGGTGTGGTTTCCTAAACTCCTTCAGTGATTCAGTAACCTGTTCCTGAATCCCTAAATAGGTTTAGTTAATTAAAAAAACACATTCACTGATTACAAACTGTGTTATTTACCAAATCTCGGAGTTTGTGACCAGTCAATAAATTTTTTCGTCTTTCTTTGCAGTTTTATTTAGCGCAAACTCAACCTGAACATATTGGAGTGCTTACATGAGCACCAGTTACATTGCACAAGGACACATTCACTGTTTTGTAGGCACAGAAAGATTAAGTGATTTACCCAGAATCACAGGATGTCAAGCTGACGCAAGACTAGAGCGTCGTTCCCCAGTTCAAAGCTGGCAGCTCTGGCTATTACACCACATACTGTTGATTACAGCCAAAGAGTGTAAATGTGGAAAAAGACTGAATGAGGACTCTGGATGCATTGTGCCTAGATAGAGTGATATAAATAATGCAAATCATTTGTGCTGCTGGAAATAGGAGGTCTTTCTGTAATGCTGTGGGTGAGTGGTGTTGGGTAGTGCTTTTGGATATGCCATGTTCTGATTTGCTTGAGCTGTACTGGGATTGCCTGTGGTGCTAGGCGCCTGTAGTGTCTGGATATCTTGACTGAGGCTAGGTGGTGCTGGGACTGCTGCTTTGGATGCTTATAGGTCAGTAGTGCTAGGAGTTCTTGTGTATGTGCTTTTGAAACTTAATTTGCCTGACCAGATTTGTGTGTGCATTACTGTTAGAAATGGGGATCTCTGGTTGGCTAAGGCTTGCGCCAAAGCCAGGCAGAGACAACCACTCTAGTCAGGGAAAGGGAGTTACATGCCAAAGATAACCCCTGCCAACCCCATAAATGGCATTCTACCTAAGGAGAGTCTCTCCTTCAGCATCAGGCTAACCCAAATAACAGTCTACACAAGGGCAGTCACTCCTCCAGATTCTCTGGTTTCTGTCCTTGGCAGGACACCTAACTCACAGTGCAATCCTAAAGCATATATCAACAAAAAATGATATTTAAAAAGCTCAAAGACAATAATCCCCAAAAATGTGACTATCTAAAATACAGAGCTTGTAGTGCAGCCAGTTGTCACTGCGGTATTGAGCAAACGCAAGTCCTATCTTCACCGCTGACAACCAATGTTAGAAATGTGGATCTCTGGTTGGCTAAGGCTTGCACTTAAGCCAGGCAGAAACCACCACTATAGTCAGGGAAAGGGCGTTACACGCCAAAGATAACCCCTGCTCACCCCCTTGGTAGCTTGGCACGAGCAGTTAGGCTTATCTCGGTGGCGATGTGTAAAAGCATTTGCACAACACACACACAGTAACAACACACTAGGCACACCACAAAAGAAACTCCACACAAGGTTATATAAAAATAGCCTTTGTATTATAATGAAAACACATCAGATGGTAATCCCACACTATACACTGTGCCAATTGGCACAGGCAATATTTACAAGGGATTATTTACACAGGACAGGGCCACGTGGGCCACTGTCAGAATTAGCACTTGGTAAAAGAATAGTAAAAAGTAAGAATAAATATGAACTTAGAACACAGCCAGTAATCACTGGCAGACACTATACTCAGCATCAACCTGTAATATAAATCATAACAGGCACAGTATCACATAAGGCGAGAACTCTATTCTGCGCCAACCTCATAGCAAACATAGGATAAACCATAATCTCCTAAACATCAGGAAATTCAATTAATCACATAACCTGCAGTAGGGAATAAATCAAACCTAGACCACAGTAGAAGTAAAACAGTAGGTAAAACCTAGTGACCATAAAAACACATCTATGAGCATGAACCAAGGTGCATAAATCATTCTACAAACATTACATTTCATTGTACATATAAAAATGACTTTGGGGCCTTGCACCCTACAAAATCTAATAGTCCCCAGAACCAACTGGCCATCTATAAGGAGCTCAAATGCCCTCTGTCCATAAAGTCAGGGCTGCTGTCTAAACAGCGACAGTCACTGGGGCGCACTTGGTGCAAATCTAAATGTGGCAGCTGCCCACTACTTGCTGGGCAGCTGGGAAGTTCAATGAAGGCCTAAATGTTGCAGCTGGCACTAAGTGCTGCGCAGCTGTGCAGGCCAAGGTAGGGGTGAAGGAGTGCGTCTCACTCCTGGATTAAAAGTACATGTCCCCTGATTAAAGGATCCTAAACGGTGCAGCTGCCCAATAATTGCAGGGCAGCTGGGAAAGAGAAATGTGGCATGGGCTCTCAGAGGCCCTTTAAATAAATTGTGCCACACGTTGAAGCACCACGATGGAGCCACACGGGGCTTAGTAAATAACTAAGGGGCTCAGGAGAGCCATTTAGGCTCTAGGAAGAATGGTGCCAAAAGATGGAAGTCACGTAGGTTCTGAGAATAATTATGTCCCCACATAAAGCAGGGGCCCATGTTTGCCTGGGCAATAAGGTATCGCTAAATGTTTGGAGCCCTCTAGGCTTGGGGGAATCAATGGCGCCCAAAAGGATGGGAGCCACCCAGGGCTTTAAACAAAATATACCCTCAAAGTAAGTATGCCCTCACGGGGACTCTAGGTCAAATGGTGGCTAGAAGGAAGGAGAACTTGCCCCCAGATCGGAGGAGCGGCGTAGGCTCTGAAAATAATTAGCCTCATGACGGTGGAGGAGCCCTTTGCCATGTTGGGCTGCTCGGACACTATGGGCTACACCGGAGAGTGCCGAGAAATGCCCCCAAGCCTCCACACTGACCCTCGAGCCTTCACTAACCGGGATTCTGCACAGAGGATCTCTCTCTGCGTGGGGGGGGGGGCTGCAAAACTCTGGTCATCGTCCCTTGCAGCAGTTCTCCTTTAATGTGGCGGGGGCAGGCACCGACAATGTGCCTTGCGCCCCCTCCACCACCGGCACCATTCTATTGCTGTCTGCGGGGCTCTCCCAGGCTCACGAGAGCCCCAGGCCGACTTCTGGCCCGGCTGCAGGCCCCGCCCCTGTCACGGGCAGGAGTGCCTGGCTTCCGGTTTCTTCATGACTGGGGCTGCCGCGGTGACTTGAGCAGTGGCAAATGAGGAATGGGCACCTTCGAAGTACCAAAATACTGCTGGCATTCGGGGTGGGCACCCGCTAAGGCTCCGATAAGCGGGGTGGGCACCCACTCGATTTTGGAAAGAAATAAGGCCAAAGTCGTGGGGTGGGCACCCACGCAACTTAAATAAACAGCAGTACAGCGGCCATAATGCAGGGTAGGCACCTGCTTTAAGGACATGAAAATAGCAGCCAAAATGCAGGGTCGGCACCTGCAATGAAGGGGCCACAGGGAGAATCCCTGCGCTGGGGATTCCCTCTTACAGGCTCACCAAGGAAATAAACACAGCTCTCCCAGGGCACTCAAAGGGCTACAAAACGTCCTGGGGGCAAGGAAAATAAAGCTAAAGGACCTGGAAAGTTTTTAAGGCAAAGCAAAAAGGGTTCCAGGGCAAGGGAAGGTGCCCCAGTCAGAAGTCCTCCAAGGAATCCAGGGGCTGGGCAGAGCCCAGGGAGGCAAGCCTTCCCCTGAGCTCCAGCGTGAGCACGCCCCTGGTAGTTTCAAGTCCGCAAACAATAACATTTACTTGGGGTCACAGTCCCTCTTTTATACACAGAAATCCTTTAATGTCACAGTTTAGGCAAGGGGAGAACCAGATGCAACTGGTTCTTGAGAGCTTTGTTTTGCTCAGTCCCTCTCCCTATTCACAAGGCCAGGGTCATCAGACGCACCACAGGGGGTTGAGCCAGCATTGTGGAGGGAAAGCCCAGCCCTATTCAGGTCCCTGGTGCACTCCTCCATGCCATCAAGCATGCAGATCTCTCCATTCACCACCGGGGCAGACCCATCCTGACTCCTGGAGCCAGGCACACCAGCCAGCTGCAGCCAATCACAAGCCAGACAGCCAATTCACATTTACTGCACTGGCAGGCCAACTCCTAGAAGTGGAACTTCCACATGTGACACAATAAATCCGCACACATCCTCGTGCAGCATTTAATCTCACCAGTTCGCACATACCAAACTTGACCCTGCACTCCCCACGCATCAGGAACTATCATGGACACACATATCCCCCATGCATTCCTATGGGAGGGAAGGCCATCTCAGCACACACACTCAGAGTGCGCACGCACTTTACTCTGGCCCACAGTGCTAAAGTGCGCAGAGCCCTAAAATCTCTATCATCATGCAAGAGGCTAAAGGCAAAAAGTTTAGGGGTGAACCTGCCAAAAGGCCCAAGTCCAACACAACCCCCTCCCAGCCAAAACGCAGGGTAGACCAAGCATTCCCTTGATGGGATTCCCTGCTTAGGGCGAGAATACCCGGACGCGGGCCCCCAACAGCAGGGACACTATCTGGTTTCACGCCACTCTGAATCAACGTGATTTCCTCTGAAAAAAAAACTCAGGACCAACTATGCTACGCGCTGGTACTCCCTAGATGTCCATGGCCAGGACCAGGCCCTAAACCATCCAGATACCACTGGTCCTTGCCAATCCACAGAGTGCGGGGCAGTAACCCCTGGCACACAATAGCCAATCTCCACTCTTCTTGTCAGTGTAGTTCCAACCTACTGCCTGAGGTCTAAAATCACCAGCTACACCGGGGTCAAAGTTGAGGACCCTCTCCCTCGTTCCCCCTTCCAGAGCACTATACCCTCGCAACTGGAGTGGTATCCCTAGAAGGCAAGACCGGTCAGGACACTGATTACAGTTGCCCTCTGTTTTAGACGAATGCCTGGAAAACCAGGACTTCACAAGGGTGACACCTAACTAATGTGTCTTGTGACAGTCTGCCTGGCACAGAGCTCCCTACTTCCTGTCCACCTGACAGGGCGTGAAGATGCTCCAGGACAGAAGTGGCATCACCATGGCCAAACCTTGGCGACACAGCCCTTCTGGCCGGCCCCTGACCCAATGGATCCTCCACTGGGGACTGTTTCCACCTCTCATGCCTCAATCTGGATTTCTGAACCTTCCACTTAGGAGCGGCACGGCCAGACACCAGAACTAATGGGGGCCTGATTACAGGCACTCCCAGCTCACCTAGCAAGGGAGATCCTCCTCAAAGAACAGTCAAACAGGACAGACTAGGCTCCCTACCTGTTGTTCCCTCCAAGAACCATCCAGTACTGGAGACTGGGGTGCGGGCACTTTGGGACACAGCCCAATTTCACTCCTTCTCCTGCGAGACAGTATGCGAGTCCCTACAACCTCCTCACTACAAGGTCACCTAGCTGGGCTACTTTGAACCACTTCTACCCCTCTGGGTTGGAAGACACCTGCACAATTCTTCTAGTATCACTCCCAATGGGAGCTTCCTAAAAACAAAGAACTTAGACACTTCAACAGGGGCTGGCGCGACTCCAGAAAACAATTTCGGGGCAGGATCTCTCTGCGCGAACAGACTGAAGCGCCCTTTAACACCATTCACTTGCTAACCAATCATCCAAATGTCCAGTGCACCACAACAATCATCCACACTCTCCCCACAAGACTGGTGAGACAGCCACTTGACTGCCCCTCAATCACAACCTGCTCCCTTCTTACTGAGCACCAGGTACCATACTCTGGGAAATGGGAATGGGACAAACTGCACTGGACAATTGTATTGCTGCCACAACTGGATCCTACCCTACTGGGGAATCCAGAAAACGTATAAACACTCGAAACCTGGTATTCATACTGGACTCCTCCCTCACGATGACCAAGCAAGTCAACGCCGTCTAGTCCTCTTGCTTCAACACCCTGCGCATGCTCCGAAAGATCTTCAGGTGGATCCCCACCGAAACCAGAAAGACCATAACCCAGGCCCTCCTCACTAGCCGACTGGACTATGGAAACGCCCTACACGCTGGAACCACCGCCAAACTCCAGAAACGACTACCATGCATACAGAACGCCTCCGCACAACTCATCCTCAACATCCCTTGCCACAACCACATATCCACCCACATGAGAAACCTGCACTGGCTCCCCGTCAACAAGAGGATCACGTTCAGGCTCCTCACCCATGCACACAAGGCACTCCACAACATGGGCCCGAATACCTCAACAACCGCCTCTCGTTCTACACTCCCACCCGGCAGCTCAGCTCCGCCGGCCTCGCCCTCGCCACCATCCTATGGATTCGTAGAACCACCACGGGAGGAAGATCGTTCTCCTACCTGGCAGCCAAAACATGGAACTCCCTCACTGCACACCTACGACTGACCGAGGAGCATCTCACCTTCAGGAAACACCTCAAGACCTGGCTATTCGAGCAGTAGCAGCACCCCCTCACCCCCACCCCCACAGCACCATGAGACCCTCACGGGTGAGTAGCGTGCTCTATAAATCCCTTGATTGATTGATTGATTGAATGCACTTAGGGGATAATCTACACGCCCGAGCTAGTTACTCCATGCCAATTAAGTTACCACTGTAGGCCAACCCAAGAACTAGCAGACAGTATAGGGGCAGTCACCCCTTCAGCATCAGGCCAACCCAAGAACAGACAGTACAGGGGCAGTCACTCCTATAGCTCGCGCTTACAGGCCTACCCCATAAAGGACAGTCTACCCAAGGACAGTCTCTCCTTCAGCCTCAGGCCAACCCAAATAACAGTCTACACAAGGGCAGTCACTCCTCCAGATTCTCTGGTTTCTGTCCTTGGCAGGACACCTTACTCACAGTGCAATCATAAAACATATATCAACAAAAAATGATATTTAAAAACTCAAAGACAATAATCCCCAAAAATGTGACTATCTAAAATACAGAGCTTGTAGTGCAGCCAGTTGTCACTGCGGTATTGAGCAAATGCAAGTCCTATCATCATCGCTGATAACCAATGTTAGAAATGGGGATCTCTGGTTGGCTAAGGCTTGCGCCAAAGCCAGGCAGAGACCATCCCTCTAGTCAGGGAAAGGGAGTTACACGCCAAAGATAACCCCTGCTCACCCCCTTGGTAGCTTGGCACGAGCAGTTAGGCTTATCTCGGTGGCAATGTGTAAAGCATTTGCACAACACACACAGTAACAACACACTAGGCACACCACAAAAGGAACTCCACACAAGGTTATATAAAAATAGCCTTTGTATTATAATAAAAACACAACAGATGGTAATCAAACAATATACACTGTTTCAAAGGGCACGGGCAATATTTACAAGGGATTATTTACACAGGACAGGGCCACTTGGGCCACTGTCAGAATTAGCACTCGGTAAAAGAATAGTAAAAAGTAAGAATAAATTTGAACTTAGAACACAGCCAGTAATCACTGGCAGACACTATACTCAGTGTCAACCTGTAATATAAATCGTAACAGGCACAGTATCAAATAAGGCGAGAACTCTATTCTGCGCCTACCTCATAAGCAAAAATAGGATAAACCGTAATCTCCTAAAGATCAGGAAATACACTTAATCACATAACCTGCAGTAGGGAATAAATCAAACCTAGACCACAGTAGAAGTAAAACAGTAGGTAAAACCTAGTAACCATAAAAGCACATCTATTAGCATGAATCAAGGTGCATAAATCATTCTACAAACATTACATTTCCTAGTACATATAAAAATAAATGACATTAGGGCCTTGCACCCTAAAATACCTAATAGTCCCCAGAACCAACTGGCCATCTATAAGGGGCTCAAATGCCCTCTGTCAATAAAGTCAGTGCTGCTGTCTAAACAGCGACGGCTCTGAAAATAGTTAGCCTCATGATGGTGCAGCGGCCCTCTGCCATGTGGGGCCGCTCGGACACTGTGTGCTACACCGGAGAGTGCCGAGAAATGCTCCCAACCCCCACACTGACCCTCGCGCCTTCACTCACCGGGATTCTGCACGGAGGATCTCTCTCTGCATGGGGTGGCCTGCAAAACTCTGGTCGACCTCCCTTGCAGCAGTACTCCATTAATGTTGCGGGGGCAGGAACAGACAATGTGCCTCGCGCCCCCTCCGCCACTGTCACCATGCTACTGCTGTCTGCGGGGCACTCCCTGGCTTACAGGGAGCCCGTGCCAACTTCCAGTCCCGCTGCAGGCTCCGTCCCTGTCACGGGCAGGAGTGCCTGGCTTACGGTTTCTTCATGACTCCGGCCGCCGCGGTGACTTGAACAGCACCAATGAGGGGTGGGCGCATTCGAAGTAGCAAAATACTGCTGGCATGCGGGGTGGGCACCCGCTAAGGCTCTGATAAGCAGGGTGGGCACCCGCTCGATTTTGGAAAGAAATATGGGCAAAGTCGTGGGGTGGGCACCAACGCAACTTAAATAAACAGCAGCACAGCGGCCATAATGCAGGGTAGGCACCTGCTTTAAGGACATGAAAATAGCGGCCAAAAAGCAGGGTCGGCACCTGCAATTAAGGTGCCACCAAGGAAATGAGCACAGCTCTCCCAGGGCACTCAAAGGGCTGCACAAGGCCCTGGGGGCAAAGAAAATAAAGCTAAAGGTCCTGGAAAGTTTTTATGGCAAAGCAAAAAGGGTTTCAGGGCAAGGGAAGGTTCCCCAGTCAGAAGTCCTCCAAGGCATCCAGGGGTTGGGCAGAGCTCAGGGAGGTAAGCCTTCCCCTGAGCTCCAGCAGCAGCACGCCCCTGGTAGTTTCAAGTCTCAAACAAGAACATTTACTTGGGGTCACAGCCCGTATTTTATACACAGAAATCCTTTGATGTAGCAGTGTAGGCAAGGGGGAACCAGATGCAACTTGTTCTTGAGCACTTTGTTTTGCTCACCCCCTCTCCCTATTCACAAGACAGGCCAGGGTCATCAGACGCACCACAGGGGGTTGAGCCAGCATTGTGGAGGGAAAGCCCAGCCCTATTCAGGTCCCTGGTGCACTCCTCCATGCCATCAAGCATGCAGATCTCTCAATTCACCACCGGGGCAGACCCATCCTGACTCCTGGAGCCAGGCACACCAGCCAGCTCCAGCCAATCACAAGCCAGACAGCCAATTCACATTTACTGCACAGGCAGGCCAACTTCTAGAAGTGGCACTTCCACACGTGACACAATAAATCCGCACACATCCTTGCACAGCATTTAATCTCACGAGTTTGCATATACCATACTAGACCCTACACTCCCCACGCATCAGGAACTATCATGGACACATATCTCCCATGCATTTCTATGGGAGGGCAGGCCCTCTCAGCACACACACTCAGAGTGCGCACACACTTTACACTGGCCCACAGTGCTAAAGTGCGCAGAGGCCTAAAATCACTATCACCATGCCAGAGGCTAAAGGCAAAAAGTTTAGGAGTGAGCCTGCCAAAAAGGCCCAAGTCCAACAGTTACGTACTTGGTGGTGGTAATATCTTTGAGTGAGTAATCCTGCTTACAAGTGTGAATAATTACACCCAGAATTTCATGTACACAATCAATTTATGGCACAGGATTTGTGTAAGTATTGTTAAGAATGCCCTGATATTAGAGTTGCTGGAAGATCCCATCAGTGGTTGCAGATGTTGTTACAAATGAGAGGGGTCCTTGTTGACCAGGTTTGTGAGTAGTACTATAAATGGGTGTTGCTCAGTGATGGAGAATTGACTTGTAGCAGTTATGTAATATTTCATAGCATCGACAAAGGCCCAAAACACTTGGACCCAAATTTGTCAAGGCCTTGCATTGCTCTTGTGCCAAAGGAAGTCTGTAAGTGAGAGGGCACAGAGAGGGTAGGCTGAGGTGGCATGTCAAGAGATCTCAGACGCACACTAGGAGTAGGACAGGTTATGTGGGGTATAAAGGGGAATTAGGCAGATGGGCATCATTTAGGAGGTGTGTGAGAAAATGGAGGGATGTGATACTTGGCATATGCCTGGAGATTCAGGGCTAAACTAGGGGCAGACAAGAAAGAAACCAATAAGAAATTGAGAGTATAAGGAATGCATCTCTGAACACCACAAGGGCACTAATCCTAGGAAGACTCATCTTTCAAATCCCAATACCTATGGCATCACCCCAGAAGTGAGCAACATAAGGAACATTGGGCCAGATGTAGATCTGCAAGCAATTGCGACTCACAATTTGTGTGAAATTGTGAGTTGCAAAATGTGACTCGCAAATTGAAATCTATGTACCAAACTGATACGAAGATTGTGAGTCGCTAATGACTCGCATCACAACTTATAAGGGAGGCTATTTGCGAGTCGGTAAACACTCGCAAAAAGCGTTCATGACTGAAAAGCCATTTAACATTTGCAAATAGTTACCACAGCTCAAAAGGCCATTAAGCGCATGCAAATAGCAACGAGTTTTAAAAAATAGCCAGAAGCCCTACTCGGAGAGCAAAAGGACCCCAAAACAGGAAGTGATGTCCCTGAAGATTCCTGATCAAAATTACAGGCAGTCTCTGAAAAAAAAGCAAAATGTCCAGCAAGGCCAGTGAGAAGGCAGGAAAGGAGTGTATGTGGAAACTAAAATTCTCAGAGAAGGAACTGGACATTATAATTGGGGAATGCTGCAAAAATCACGAGCAGCTGTTTGGAAGGGAATCTCATACTGTCCCGGAGTCAGACAAAATAAAAAAATGGTGAGAGATGCAGCAGCGCATAAATGCCCTGGGTGTGGCACACAAGTCCTGGGATGATATAAAGAAAAATGTGGTACAACTTGCGCTCCAGGGCCAAGGAGAAGGTGGCAGCATGGCTGTGTGAAGTCCAAGGGACATGAGTAGGATTGCAAGTATACAACACAATACAGAAACTCTTGTTGTTTAATCTATGAGAAGCGTTATTGAAGATGGATGATACGAGTGTAGAGTGAACTCAAACCACATTATCTTGCACAAAAATATAAGAAGTCCTATGAGATACATTTGCAATATGAATTAGCCTTGGGTGGGATGCTGACAAATATGGGATATACAGTGTTTGTGTGGAGGAGATATGAGGTTTTAGTGATGAAAACCAGAAAAATAGTGTTTGTGTGTGAAGTTTACAAATGAGTAGAGTGGGTGGAAAGTCACAAATGAGTAGTGCATGGAATGCACTAAAGCACAAAAACTCTGTTATATGGGAGGCTCACAAAAACTATAAAATGCTGAAAACAAGCAAATATGCATCCTGCTAGAATTATTCGAGCCAAAATATTGAGCATTTAATTGAACCAAGGATTGAAGGTGTGGAGGCCATGCTAAAGACTATGATGATTTATTTACAAGTGACATTTGGAGAGTTGCATATCAACAGTGCAGTAATCTTTGGGGAATAGTTATTGCTACCAAGAAAATAAAGTCAACTGGGCAGGATATCTTGGATATGGGTGGTAATGCTTCAGAAGATGAGTCAGGGGTGTCCAACACAGATGACTCTGCTTCTGAGCATGTCCAGGAGGAGTCTGAAGACTCCTTACTGGAGAACTCTTGTCTCCCAGGGAATCGCTCTAGTGACACAGAGGAATTCCCTTGAGGTAGGACCCCCTTTATTCCTACTAGGAGGATACAAAGTTTTCAGGGGAGGTCCAGGTCCTCCACAGTTAATTCAACCTCCTCTGCCACTTCAACGGGGATGTCCATCTCTAGCAAGAGGAAGGACTCTTTAGAAAGGGAATACTACCTGCTCAAAGTTGAGAGAGCCATGCTCAGAATCAAGAAGGAACAGTTGGCCCTAGATAATGAAAATCTAAAAGTCATGAGGGCTGTAAAGAATGTGTGACCAATGCTAACAGATGTCAATTTCAGCTGGGGAGGGGTAACTGGCCCAAAGAGATTTGTGCATCCCCGACCTACCTGTGGACTGTGTTCTAGGGAATCATTTGAAGCCTGCCTGGTCTGAAGTGGAGTTCAGGACTCATGCAGAAATGATGGGATTTTCAGCCAGTGTTTTTTCTGTAACTAGGGCTGATGCCAAGCAGTTAGGCACTGAGGGAGCCCTGGGCCCTGAAGAAATGGACCAGCCAGCTCCCAAGACAAGGCACAAGAAGGATAAAGATGTATCCTCTTCTCAGACGTCCAATGAGAATTAGCCTACTGAAGGATGTGACAGCCTGCCTGTGAAAAGCAACATTTACAGATAGACTGACCATGTCAGAGATTACATCAGGACAGAGGTCCAAAAGATGCTAGATTTGGGAGTCAATGAGCCTTGTGATAGCCCTTGGGCTAGTCCTGTTGTCCTTGCACCAAAACCTCAAGATGAGGTTTTGTGATGACTATGAAGGCCTCAGTGCAGTCACTCGGACTGATGCCCATCCAATTTCAAGTGCAGATGAACTGATTGATACTTTGGCCTCTGCCAAATATCTCTGTACATGTGACCTGACTACTGGTTATGGGCAAATCAGACTCAATGAGGATGCCAAACCAAAAACACATTTTCAAACCCCCAGAGGGCATTATCAATTGTGATGCTTTTTGGTTTGAAAAATGCACTTGCCACATTTCAGAGGCCGCTGAATAAAGTCTTAGCAGGTCTGGAAGCCTATAGTGCAGCATATCTAGCATTTAGCTGTCAGGAGGCATCTGATAACCTGAAGCAAGCCATGTGCTCAGCTCCCATTCTGCAAACTCCTGACTACTCCAAACCATTCATTGTCTATACAGATGCTTTTGAGATACAGCTAGGTGCATTACTGTCACAGCTAAATGCAGAGGGCCAGGATCAACCAGTTGCTTTTATAGGTATAACGTTGACCCCCAGGGAGAAGTGTTGGTCAGCTTCTGAGAGGGATGCCTTTGCTGTGGTCTGGACCTTGAAGAAGTTGAGGCCATACTTGTTTGGCACTCACTTCATTGTTAAGACAGACCATAAGCCCCTCATATGGCTTTAACAGATGAAAGGGGAAAACCTCAAACTTTTGAGGTGGTCCATTTCCCGACATGGGAGTGACTTTTCAGTGGAACATACACCTAGGAGTAACCATGCCAACAAAGATGGACTTTCCAGATATTTCCACTTAGAAAATGAAGTCTCACATGGGCAAGGTTGGCCTTGTCCTTATGTTTGGGGTGTGGGGGTGTAGGAAAGTAGGATCTGGTTTCATGGTTACCCTCACTTTTTGCCTGGTGTCATGGTTGCGACTGTAGACCGCTGGGATCCTGCTAGTCAGGACCCCAGCAACTGTGCTCTTTCCCCTAAATTTGCTCTGGTAAGTACTTTGATACATCCTCAATTGGCTACTAGTTTACCCTTATAAATCGCTAGTATATGGTACTAAGGTACCCAGGGCATATGTACACCAGAGGCTCCAATGGCCTGCAGCATGTATTTTGCCACCCATGGGAGTCCACTTAAACCTGACTATAGCCCTGCCATTGCAACCTGTGTGAGATGGTGCTTGCACCTCTCACAACAGATATAAGTTTCCTTATATCTGAGGTCACTGCACTTAAAAACTATAAGTCACCCCATGGTAGGCAGGGTGCTTGGTTACAAATCTGTGGGTTCCCATGCTTGAGCAGAACACCCCTACAAAACCCGGAGTTGATTCTCCAGGCTTTGTAAGAGCGTTCAGCCATTTTAAGGTATATAGTGGACATCAGTTTTTACGAGATGTCTAACTATATAATGGCTGCTCTGGACCTGGTCATGTTTTATATCAAATATGTTGGAATCATACCCCAACACTGATGCTGGCGCTAGAAGAATTATCAACGAGAAAAACCTTCCTAGGCAGTAACTACCATGGGCATTACATTAATTTATTTTTGACATGATGTGGGGAATAACCCAAGCTCAGTGCAATATATCAAATCAACAGCTTTTTAAAAACGAATACATTATTTTTTATTGAAATGTATCTAAAAAATGAAACATGGAGAAACCAAAATTCAAAAGATATACATACTGGTGCATTTACATCTCATAGAACGTATTTACCATAAGTTACGATCGGTAAGCAATTTATCCAAAACAATATAAACAGACAAATAGAACAACAAATACACACAAAAAAATTGTTGAGGAATTATATAAAAGAGTGATAAAAACTGGGCAATTGATATGTTGTGGCTAGATGGTAAAAATTCTCAAGGTTCTCAACGTGCGTTTCGGCACAGGGCGTACCTTCATCAGGTGAACCAAAAAAGGTATATCAAGCTGAAAATAGTTATGGTGAACAGAGGGAATTCTATGGTCCAAGGAAGGTGGATAGTAGCGACTTCCACTATGGCTAACTTTCACTATAGGTTTGCAGTCCCACCGCGCTAAAATTGATGTAAGAGGTTGGAAATGAGTATACAAAGCCTCCTGTTGTGATGAGATGGAAATCCTTAATAAGGAAAGGAATTGTGAAGCACTTATCCTGAGACAATCACAGAATCTGACTGTATGGGGGATGGACCTGCTGTGTTTTCCAGCGTTGGGTGGGTGAATGAGGGGACACAATGGTCTGCCAAAATCAAACCGTGCGTATTCTTCGATAGGTGAAGTGAAATGTTGCATTTTTTAGATAAATTTCAATAAAAAGAATTAATATGTTTTTAAATAGCTGTTGATTTGATTTATTGCACTGAGTTTGGGTTATCCCCCACATCATGTCAAAAATAAATTAATGTAATGCCCATGGTATTTACTGCCTAGGAAAGTTTTTATTGCCCTGTCCTAGGAGCATTAGAACTATACAGGGGGTCCTAGTTTTTCACATTAGCTAGAAGTATCCCAAGTCCTGGGGGGCACCCCCCAGTACTCCAAGTAACAGGCTTTCAGGGTCTGCCAGTGACCTGGTGCTGCTGCTGACCACAGACAAGATTCTGCCCTCCTGCTGCTGAGCTGAGCTCGAGCAGGAGAAAGTAAAACAAGAGGTTTCCTGTCACAGGGAGGTGTAACCACGTCCCAGACAGGACTTAGTGTATTGGGCTGGGGTGCGGGTGCTTATCAGTGGCACCAGACTACTTTAAAGGGCACATTTGGTGCTTTCCTTGCATAATCCTGTTTGAGACTGTTCAGGAACCCCTGGTTTCAACTCTGGCGCGAAACTGGAAAAAGAACAGGGGAGTCATTCCAACCATTTCCCTAGGGAACTTAAGGGCTCCCCCATGGGTAGGTCCTCAGATTCTTGGTGCTACAAGACTCACCTCTGAAAGCAAGACACTCTTCAACCGCTTGGACATTCGGACTTCGACTGGACCCGAGACTGTATCAAGGAAGACTCCTACTGCTCCTGGCCTTGCTGTTCTTCGAGTCTTCTGTGTCGTCTTTGTCTGTGCATCATCCAGGTTCTCCAGAAGGCCTATGGGGATCAAGGACATCCAAAGTAATCTCCCTTGGTGTGAATGAGTCACTCGCCTGCATCTGAAGGCACCGCAACAAAGCTGACCAGTCTGCTGCTCCTGTCATCCAACAGACTTCCCTAGGCTCAGCAACACAGGTGGTGGTTCTAGAGCTTCCTAGAGGCCTGACCTGTCTTCTCTGTCATTTTGAGGACAGTATCCCTCTTCAAAGCCGCTGGGACCAAACCCATGTGCACTGCTTCGACTTGCTGTTGAAACGGCGTGTTGGCTCTGCACTCGAGAGATACTTGGGCCACAAGAAGCTTCAGCCTCTAGCACAGTGATACTCAAAGTACGGCCTGTGGGCTGCTTGCGGCTCTTTTGACCTTTAAATGCGGCCCCCTCTGTGAACATCAGCACCAGCTGCTGTTTATTTGCTAGCACTAATATTTAGAAAAATATGTTAAATAAATGAGCAGTCATTTATTAACCTGCAAATAAATGCTTGCCTGTTTATTTAACATGTTTGTGAACCTCTTTACACCATCCATGACACACCCTGACCCCCTCCGGCCACCTTGCTGTCATCAGTGCGGCACTTGGGCACACCACAAACCATACTGTATGGCCCCTTGGCAAACTTTTGTGGGTGCCCATGCTCTAGCACCTCATCCCTCAAAGATCAGCATCTTCACAGCATCCTCTGCACTGTGGGCTTCCATCTTTGGTGAGCTGCTGGATGTCCTCTTGTGACTCCTGTGCCTTCGGCATGTGGGTCCTTTTGAGGGTCTTCCTTAGCTTCAGTGGGCTCTCCTGCTTGCTCGGGCCCACTCTGACTGATCTTACTGGTCCCAATGTTTGCATCATTTGGCTTTCCATGCCAGATGCAGCTACCAAGGCTTGTTGGTACTCCCCAAGACACCTACCACCTGAACACCGACACTCAATATGGGACAGCTCGTGCATGGCTCCTGGTCTTCCTCAGCATCACCTGCTCCTCACAACTGCAGCAACAAGGTCACCATCTTCACTCGTGAACCTTCCAACATCGGTGGGCATTATTCTTCCGTGCCGCCTGGTCACTTCCAAGTGGCATAGACTCTGTCACCTCTGCTTGCAGGTTCTCTTCTTCAAGAATCTAGTCTTGAATACCACCGGACTCCCACACATTCTACTTCAGAGGCATCTTCTTCAAAGTCTTTCATTGTCTTCAATAGCAGGTTCCAACTAACCCTGGGCTTAGTTCGCGGAGTTGCACTACGAGGAGCTATGCGAAGTGCAAAAAAACGTTGTCGCACTACATGGAGCTCTGCAATCGGTGGAGTACCATAGTAAAATGCTGTTCGCGGTGATTGCACAGTGCAGATGCTTGTCCGCACTGTGCAATCATTGCCAACGGCACCTTTCACAACGCAAACGGTCTCTTCTTTCTCTTTTCTGCTGCTCAAGTAGATTTTTACTCGAGCGGCCGATTTCTCAATGCGAACAGGCAGTTTCTCATCGGGAGCGGTCGCGAGCATAGACGACGACTCACAATGAGAAACCTGACCACCTCGCATTGAGAAATCTCGAAGCCGAGTTTTTGGGAACACCACGAGCTCCGCGTAACGCGGAGTGCGGGAAACTCTGCAAACTTCACGAGCGGAGCGGAGTTCACCGCCCAGGTTTTGTTCCGACATCACTTCTCCTCTATGCACCCGACTTCCCTGGTGCAGGTAACCTGGTTCCTGGGGCATCTACGGGTGAGGTGACTATCCAACATCCCGTCTACCAAAGGGTTTCTTCTGGGTACTCCGGGAAGGGTCTTTCTTCTGTAAAAATGCAACTGCAACTTCTCTATTGACTTCCATTGGTACGAGGCTGTGTTTCCACTCTGTGGGGTTCCTGGGTACTTACCACGGGTGGTTCCTGGTGTCCCCAACACCTGTGAGTCTTCTGGTTCAAATACCGTTCTCCTTGAAGTTTGCATTCCACTTTATTAGTATATGGTGTGGTCTTCCCCTGGACACCAGTGTATATTTGTGCCACTTACCTAATTATTTTGAAGAATTTTTCTGTGTATTGTTGATATCTCCTGGTATGAGATATACCAATGTGTTAATGATTGTGTTGCATAATAAATAGCCTTATTTTTATAAACACTGTGTGGTTCTTTTTAATCTAATCTACACTGTTGATTAAATGTGGTAAAACAAGCTGCTTTACACTCCTTCAAGATAAGCCTGAAGGCTTCTCTCCACAGCTACCACTTTGAGAGCTTTCTATGATTATCAAAGACCACTAGAATCACCATAAGGGTTGCCTGGATTAGTGCAAGTTGCATCACTCCTGAGAGTGTGCACAATATAGTAAGCCAGCCTCCTTCAACCACCAACACCAGTTCTACTATATACAACTCCCACCAAGGCAGTAGTGCTAAAAAAACAGAAATGGGGCACTAACCAAGCTAGGCAGTATGTAAGTAACATCACAGCGCATGACATCGCACATGACATCACAACCCATGACCTCACAGGACGTGATCTCACCAAATATGACATCAGATTGTAAGACCTTGCATATGGTAAGCAGGTCTATCATGAGTACATTCGGGCGCATTACAATGTTTAACAAATTAGAGTTAGCGTCGGAGTTGTGCCAAAAATGTGATGCAACCCCGGGGCAAGATCTAGGTATCCACTTATTTATTTATTAAAACTCTGCCAGAAAGAAATTGGCAACAAGGAGAAAGTGGCAGTATGTATGTTCTGCTTAATTGGTTACAAAATATGCATTTTAAAATATCTTATGGGGTTACAGCACCTGCTGCTTAGATTGCCCTGAGGCCCTCAGGGGTGAGTAGCACATTTTATAAACCCTTGACTGATTGATCTTTATATACCCAGTAAATCTCAGGAAATAATAATAATGGAGGTTAAATCTCTTGTTGGCAGAGACAGGTGTGTTGTCCAGTCCAGTTTTGAATCATGTAGCATAGAGGGTTAATATGTCTCACCCAAAGCACATCATGTGATATACAGATGACAGATTTTTATTTCATGTAGTGGGTGTGTGGGTTATTGCTTTTAACACAGAGATCCTTTATTTACTTGCAGTTCATAAATTGTAATCCTTCTAATCTAGCACAGCAAATTTGTAAAGGAAAGAACATTTGACTCCTGCACCTTGTAACCCTCACTATCTTATGTAACACATCCAGTAAATTGATTTACATGCATGTGGTTTATTGTCAATGTATAATGTGTACGTGTGATTTAAAGCGCTCCAACACCCTGGATTGGGATGGGAAGCACTATAAATGAAATAAGACAAAATAGTGGTATTTAAATTGATATTTTTGCAAATATTACGACAGACTAACACATCTGACACAACATAATGCAAGATGTGTGCTTAGACTATTTCTGATGCTAATTGTTCTTATGTTCCAGGGCAAGTTTCAACTGCTCAAAATAAACATTTTAACAAAACATTAGGCTTTGAGTGGTTGAATTACACAGTGTTAAACAGTCAAATGAGGTAGGGTCCCAGCTGAGTAGGGGCAGGATGCAGTCAGCAATCAACAAACTGCCTCTCTCCTTTTGTCCTGGAAGTGTAGACTGCAGGCAGGGGACAAGGACGAGTTGTGAAAAATTCCTAAAGCTTTTGCAGCACAATACAAGGGAAGGTCACAGGTCAAGTTCAGGGCAATTAGCATGTCAAAGCTCTTTTATGTACCAATGGTCCAGCCACAGACAGAAGAGAGAGGGGAAATTCTTTTGTCCCCTTGTTCCCCGTGTGCCTCCCACTACAAAATCTGGGGGATATATACCCTGCTTCCCCCACACTTCCTATGCCCATGCTCAGTGAAGAATCTGACAAGACTAGAGTAGGGATCCTAAGTAGAGGACATAGAGGTACGAAAGGGTCGATCCAAATGTTGGGACAGAAAGGTCCATTGATTGGCTCATCAGAACGTGCATCCCTGCCAAAAATCACCATAATACATTGTAGCTTTTTGACTTCTTCCTCAGCACACACAATAATAATGCACGTATGCTGAAGGTAGCTTTTTGCGACAAGGATTTAAACTCGGAGCCAGGCTCTGTGGTCTGAGAGGCACCATGTGCACCCTCGTTTGGATGGGCGTGAATACTGTAAGCTCCCTGGGCTGTAGAGCACTGACAGTGGTGGCAGTGATGTGATTTCAGTAGCAGGTCAGGCCTTTGTATCTGTTGCCTGCTAAATAGAGTGGCCTACTGGCCTCTATTGAGTTTTTTAGTTAGTCTGCCAGTCCCCTGCATCCGGGGGCTTTATCCATCTCTGTGGGCATGGATATGTTGTGTGTACTGTTTACAGTGTCTAGAGGATCTGTGTATGTAGTATGCCTGATACAGTTGGCCACTGAAATCCATAATGTCTTTGCTACGTTCTAGTGGTATCAAAGATAGAGTGGTGGAAGAGGGCAGACAGCAGATTTGAATAGCTGAACTCACCAGAACATTCCTGAGATCCTTTGTAGCGGCTCCGGATCCTGTAAATAAGGATCAGCTCAGGTCTTTCTTGGGGCTTGCTGAATATTACTCACAATTTATTCCTCTGTTTTCTGATAAAACTGTAAATATGAGAAATTTGATGAAGAAAAATGTTCACTTCCTTTGGGATGAAAATTGTAAAAAAGAATTCTCTTTGTTGAAACAAAACATTGCTTCTGCTCCTGCTTTGGCAACGTTTGATACTGCTCATGGTTCATTCATCATTACTGATGCCAGCAATGTGGGGATCGGTGCAGTTTTAATGCAGCGTCAAAAGGGTAAAATGGTAACAATTGGGTTTGCTTCAAGACCTTTGAGGGATGCAGAGTGTAAATATTCTACTTTGGAAAAGGAAGCTCTTGCTTGCTGGTGGGGCATAGAATATTTCCGCAAGTATGTGTACGGTACAGTTTTTAAACTCTGGTCTGACCATCGTCCTCTAATGGATTTATTTACTACCAAAGAATGTGGGAAAGCGACTTCAAGAATTGCCAGATGGCAATACAAACTTCAGGATTTTCATTTTAAAATTGAATATATTCCAGGTGTTAGGAATGTGTTAGCTGATTGCTTATCTAGATTACCTGTGCCTGATGACAATGTAGTTGAAGTGGACAATGATGATGATAACATTGTGTCAATTTGTGAAATTTCTAAAGGATGTATCGTGAGGATACATGGAAATTGGCATGTAGTAGGTAGTGATCCTATTTTCAATAAGATTTGTGGTTTTGTTAAAACTCAGTGAGCTCGCAAGGACTTGTTGTCTGATAGTATTCAACCGTTCTTTCATGTTGCTCAAGAGTTATCTGTAGTTGAGGGGATTTTGTTCAGAGGTCTACAATTGGTAGTCCCTGGTGAATTACGGTCTCAGATTTTAGAAATGGCTCATGGGGGTCACCCTGGAATGACATCTATGAAAAGGAGGATAAGAAGTGAGTTTTGGTGGCCAGGGATGGACAAGTGTATTGAAAGGTATGTCAGGGACTGTATAGACTGTTGTTTAAGTGACAAGTCTCAGAAGCACGTTATGTATGAACGTCTCCCTGTTTCTAGACCTTCACAGGTTTGGGAAAGTGTATCTTTAGACATTGCTGGTCCTATGTCGTTCAACAAGAGTTTGATGTATGCTATTATCTTGGTTGACCAATTGTCCCAATGGCCTGAGGTAAAAATGGTTTCTAGTATTACGTCTGGTGTGGTGATCAAGTTTTTGAATGAAGTGTTCGAAAGAGAAAGTTTCCCTGAATCTATTACAACGGACAAAGGTGTACAATTTGTCTCTCAAGAGATGAAGGAGTTTTTGGCATGTCATGGTATTAGACACAAACATGTATCAGTTTATTATCCCAATAGTAATGGCATTGTAGAGAGATGGATCAGGGTGTTTAAAGAGGGTCTCCAATTAGCCTTACTCAGTGGTGGTGATTGTAAACAAACCATAAGTGAGATTCTGTGGTGCTACAGAAACACTCCTAGAAGTATGGGTGATCTCTCTCCTTTTGAAAAGATTAGAGGGAGGAGGAGTGTCTCCAACATGAGCCAACCTTGGATGAGATTGCTTGATTCAAAAAAGGCAATAGATAGTGATTGTTCCTCAAGTAATAATCCTTCACCGTTTAGTGTCAATGATTGGGTGCGTGTTAAGAAGAGCAGACTTGTCCGGTCAGGGGAGTCACGATATTCAGATCCTTTGATGGTCAAGCGTGTTGGTCGACAGGTTGTTGAACTTTCAGATGGTAATGTGTGGAATATGTCCAAGGTGGTAAAAATTCCCATGTGGTTGTGGCCTAAGGAAGCAGCTCCAAAGTCCAGTATACCATCCAACTCGAGGTCCTCCAACAGTGCTAGCAATTGGAGGAAGTTCTCTGGTTTAACGTCACTTCACGATGTTCCTGAAAATAAGTTCGCCTGTATTCCTGTCTCTGATACTGTTCAACGAACACAGAGGAAATGTCTCACCCCTGTGCGGTTTAAAGATTATCATCTCTATAGATAATCCGTTTTGTTTCTCTTACAATGAATTTTCTCATCTTTGATGTTTGTGTTTTCATATTCTGTAATCTAAATATGTTTTGTATATCAATTTCTGTTCTTCCATGTTTAGTTTAAGATGTTTCTTTATTACTCTTTACGAAGGGGAATGTGTGGTATTGCCGTGTCATGCCTGGAATCGGGAACTCTGCTGGGTTCCAGATTCCAGGAAGGACAGTTTAGACCCAGGCTCGTCGTAATGACTGTATCTCCTTTCTGTGAATAAACAACCTTTCTTTAAATCAATATCCTTCGATGAATCATCATTTCATTAGGCTGAGGAGTATTAATGAAAGGAGTTAAGGGCTCTTTCATGCCAGGAGTTTCACCTTCTCTTTCCCTGTCCATTGTTGTCTGGAACAATGAGGTTAACAGGTTAACATATAGTTAAGTGCTGCAGCCTCCTACATCTTTGTGTCCTTCCCCCAGTATCCCGATAACAGCAATCTGAAAGGAAGAAGCAAAAGAGTAGAACTGCCATACCTGTTTCAGAGCTGAATGCTGGAAAACATAACCACTGTTTGCAACTTTAGAATGAAAATGGAGTAGAAACTTCCAGCCAGGGTGCCAGGATTTCTTTACTGGAATCTAATGGCTCCACACCAGTGGCAAATAGAAACTTTCTCTGCTCCAGGGTTGGGGTATCAGCCATCAAATCATCTTACCAGGTGTGGGACGAGAAACCTTTGAACTTTGCTTTGAACTTCTGGGAGATGCAGCCTGGACTCTACTTAGAAGGAGGAAGAAAACCAGGAAGGACATTAACGGTATCTGAAGTATACTACTCTGAATGAGTAAGTGGCCGCGAAGGAGTCAAAGTAGCGGATGATTTGCACATCTCTCTGAGGGTGAATCCAAGAGTCCCTGAGGGGCCGGTCTAGCACGACTCACCCACATACCCCTATTTGCGGAGGGTACATGGGAACTAATGTTTGTTCCAGTTCTCCTACAGCTTTAAATCATCCCAAAGCTGTGAGATGCTATAAGAAAGTTCTGGAGGCGAGTTGCCATGACAGAAAGTCCAGCATTAGGAACTAAGTAGTTACCTGGGTGAGCAGCACGAAGCTCTTTGGATGGCGATTTTGTGTTTGGGCTGCGGTAGATTCTCAAGCCGCAAGATTCTCTGAGATGTGACTCCGATAACCAAATTACTGCCTTGATGACTGGTGCTGGCACTGCCTCTTCTCACCTGATATCTGTGCGGTTCTGACGATTCTAATAGGAGACAATGTGGTTGGGCCAGGGCAAAACTTTGGTTATTGAGCTCTATGTGACACATATTCCATGAGTAGCACAGTCCACAAATGATACCAGGCAACACAAGCATGGCCTGGAGCCATACTGAGAATGGAAAAGGTATGGAGTGATATAAAGGAGACCAGAGAGGGAGGTCAGCAAGAACAAATCTATTAGAGAGAAGATGGCTGACACAAAATTCTGACAGAACGGTTCACTCTATAAACAACATCCTCAAGCCCCGCATGCAATATTATGGCAAACTGAGATAGTACCAAGAGGTGAGATTGTGACATGATAGAGCACCTTACAAAATTATCCTATAGTAATAGCTTACACTACTTCCTATTGTAGAAATACTATTATATACTATTATAGTCCACTTTAATTTGGTGTCTTTGAACTATTTATGTTCAGTATTAGGTCATATGTGGTTTGAAGCAAAGTACTTTTTTCATTTTCAAACAAATGTTAGTACTGGTTGGACATTAAGTCATTAACTTGGATTACGTGGTCTGCTGAATTCTGAGGGGCTTATTTATGAGTCCTTACAGCACTTTTGCGCTGTTGGTGCATTACTTTTGTCACTTTATGTGACACAGCGCCAGCGTACAAAATGTGCCATGTTGCACCCTATTTACAAATTGACACATTCGGCCAGATGCGTCACTTTGTAAACCCCTGCACTACATTATACCTGCACCAGGTATAATGTATGCAGGGTGGGCGTTCACCCGCATCAAAGCTTTGTAGAAGTGGCGTATTGAAATCTATAAGATTTTAGTGTGCCGCTTCGAGGACGCCATTTCGTGAAAACAAGGCCCTTTCACATGGGGCTTGTCCCATGAGAAAGGACACATTGCTGGAGTTGCGTCTGTTTTCAGACACACCCCAGCAATGTGCCACTTTTGGAATACTGATTTTCAGGAATACTGATGTATCTGTAACTCATTGAGACATGATCTGCCGTATGTCAAATACGGTGCATCTACGGTGTCGCAAGGAGGGCGCACTGAGAGGTGTTGCATTGCTGCTTTGTTGCAGTGATGCAATACTTCTCATTAATCAGGCCCTGGGTCTCTAACCCCACACCACCTCCTTGAGTAAGTTGGCTTCGCTACACTGTGTTTCAAGAGCTGTGCTCGATGCCCCAATTTAGGATCAATAAAAACGTTGAGCCCCAGGACACCAGCGGTATAATTTTCTGATTTTCACATTCGGAGCCCCATAACCCTGTCTGCCCAGGACCCCTGAACAAGTACCTGCATCTACTTTTGTTATGCACCCCAGTTTGTTGCCATTTTAAACCTCAGCACATTTAGAAGTTGTTGAGCAACTGCCCCTGCAGAAGCATTTGACCTTTTGTAAGTCCTCTAGGAACAGCACACACATAGTAGTGCAAGTAGCAATAAACTAAATATTTTATGTGGCAAGCAGTGTGGCTTTGCCCCAGTATGTATAAATAACCCTTGCTTCATTGGATGACGAGCAGCCATGTTCTACTGTTGTCAAGACCGACATTTTTGAATAGCACAATTAGCCATTTGTATTACCTTTAAGTAGCAACTGTGACATTAAGTATGTAAACGGAAAAAGTGTCTTGAAGTGCCAAGGGCCAGACTTACAGCGCTCAGTTTTAAAACACACGAGAGTAGCATGTGTCATGTTTTCAGTGAAAGTGTAAGCAGCTTCAAAAGGCTAGCTAGGAAGTTTACAAAGTATTTTAGGACACACTAAAAGATCATTCTAGTAATATTTGACTGTGGAATGAAAATAAAAAGCTATAGCAAACTTAAGATTTTAGAATAAATGTTATAATTCTCTTTTAAAGAAATGTAGCAAATGTTCTTCTTTTTTTTAAAACTAATTTCAAGGCCGGTTTGCCACGCTGCTCCCATCTGGGATGGCTATTATGTATTTTAATTACAGTCCTCTGCGCTCCGGTCCAGCCCAAGGAGGCCGAGGGAAGTGTGGCTGCCTTGCCTAATTAAGGTCTCCCAGAACAAAGGACTTCCCTAGTCCAGATGTGAAAGCCCTCTGGCAGGGCACACCGCAGCTGATCAAAGACCCTGCTCTCTGTTCTGCCAGAAGGATGTCAAGACAGAAGAAGTTAAGGACATCCCTTTTAAAAAAAGGATTGGCAGAGATTTTTAAGCATCCCACTCACTGAGAGAGATGACAGAAAGCTGCTGGGAAAGTGAGTGACTCACTTTGATCTGTCAAAAGGGAACAGTGATGGACCCAAGAGGATCTTCTGGATGGAGCGGGCAGGAAAGTTTCAGCAGAGCCTCTCCATAGCCAGCTTATTAAAATGGGACATGATGTTTTCTGGGAAGGAATATGTTATAAGAGATAGGAAGTGTTGAGAAAGATAGTGAGGTAATTTACTCTAATAGGTTAAGAAAACTTTACTAGTGGGTTCTCCTTATAAAGGCCATTGTCAATAATATTTCAGAATTGTAACTAGAACCAAAAATACAATAAGAGTCACAAGGAGGATGCTGTTGGAGATTTGTACATGCCTGCTGTGGATCTAAGGACTGGTCCTGGTCTCATCCGTATCTTGGACTTTGACGGGTAACAGTGAATGTCAGGGATACTAGTTCTTGGCTAATCTCATGGGTAGAAAGGAGGTGAAGACCACCCAGAAAGAAAATCAATTTTGGGTGGTGAGGTTTTGAAGATCTGAAAAAGACACTGGTTGTTGTGTCTGCCTGGATAAAGACAAGCAAGGCTGGCCTTTTCCGCTGGCCCTGTTCAGAACTGGGAAAGACTTTCCCAGCTTGAACGCATGCTCTGGAATTCGCCCATTCCTGACGGCCGGAGAATTTGGAGCACCAGGAAAAAGGTCACAATCCTGACAATGTGTACGTTAGTATTGATTTGGTTATTTTACTTACCAGAAGTGTGTTGCTGAAGCCAGGGCTTCTGCCCAATCTATCATTTTCCTAAAAGATGGACTGCATAAAAGCATGCTGTGATAGCCATTGCTCGATTTGAGTAGCCCAAACCCAAAGCACTACTAACCTCATGAGGGCCAATTTTGAGAAACACAGCAAAGACCTGGCATCCATAAACTGTTACATCTGAAAATATTTTGAATGCAGAAAACGTCTAAATTGATTTTTTGAATATAGCTTCATCCCTACTCTTTAAAGTGTGCATGCATAATTTGCGCATTGTTTGGAAATTTAGTATTAGGATTGTTATGCGAAATCACAGAAATAATGCTACACTGCGCAATTATGCTGCAGTTTGTCTCAAAATGAAGTGCAGGAATGCAGGGACAACCAGTATGCGAGCATCTGTGTTTTGCTCATACATGCCAACTGTTGTGTGTCTATTTCTTTTGGTGCACCATACGCCTAAGGCCTGACCTCAATTCCAAAGCGAAAGCCACATCACATTTCCAAAATTTAAGCAGTAGTCAGACTAACATTAGGGATGAAAGCTCCTTTGTCTCAATACATAAGGCAGAAGGACATCTGCACCTTGGTCTTGAATGCAGCTGGCACCCCATGAGAGAGATACCATAGCAGATGGTGACGACTCTCACACCTCGCAAAGCCAGCAAGAATGAAAGACCAATGTATCCACACCGCACACACAGAAGTCCCTGCTTGAGGTACTCTTGCATGGAATGCCCTTGACACTTAAGAAGAAAACAACCCATACATCCAAACATTGCAAGCACATACAACTCATTGCTCCGAGCTGTGGCATATCATACACATAACTGCCGCAGGCCAGAAGAGTGCAGATTCTTCAAGACCCACCAACGCAATGGCAGGACATTCTGGGCACATGCACAACCCCTGTCACGTGGAAATGTACCGTGCACATATGCTGAATTTGTTTGGAGCACTGCCACTGGCAGTGTTGTGCCTCAGTTACCGTCTGAGCTACCGTCTTGCACACTTCACCTGCGGCCCATGAATGTCTGCCTATCCAACACAATGGTAGCTGAACTGGATTATGACGTGTGTGCGCCCCATGTTGGCCCACGACCATGAGTCTAACCGTGATACCCATGAATGGGATGCCTTGATACCAGGTGTATGTGCTGGCAGTTGGGCATGGGAGATTGCACAAGTTCTCGTGTGCAGTGACCACATCGAAGTGCTCCCCTACTGGGCAGTGTTGCAGATTGGTGAAACAGCGTGGAGGGAGCACAGCTGTCCGGACCAGTTAATGGATTGGCTCTCCCTCATGGTTATTGAACTCGACAACAACGTATTCTTGGAACTGATTGCCCAGGAAGCTGCGCTTGCATTCATGGATTAGAAACTATGTTCCTGTAGCCACAACTGATTGTAACCTAGAGCACAGGGCCCAACACTTTGTTGCATCTTGGAGGAATGGTCACATATCCCACCACAACAGTAGACATGTCTGCATTCGCCTGGACTCAGAATGCTTGTGCATGCACCTATGCGTGTTGACACACACCTGTGGAAGGTGAGGCACTTCCATGGGTGGAGCTGAACAGCGTCATTTGGCAACATTCCTAAATCTGACATACTGCTGGAGGGCGAGTACACACATGGCAATGTAGTACTACATATGACCTTGTTGGACTCTTTCACCTGCTCACTGTCAGAAGAGCAGACAGTCAGTGCAGTCCCTTGGTACAGCACTATGCAGATCCCATAGGCTATGAGTCATGTCCACTGACACGGGGCAATGAGTATATACCAAACATCACATGACTCGTCCAGCAAGGCAAGGTGCACTGAGACTGTTGCCATCCATAATGATTGGTGTTCATTTTTGCCTCCCCATTTCTTGCACCTCTACATGTTCCTATGCTGCCTGTTAGTGTCTGAAGTATTGGTCTGCATGTTGTGGCCCTTGACTTTCCAGTACTGGCACACACATGCTAATAAAGACTTCCCAACTTCACTAGTGTTCAACTGTGATAAGTGTTGATTAGAATGTCAAATTGTCAACCAGACCTTGTGGTTGGGACAGTTGCTGGTAGACCTGTGCTCTTACGTATCTTCAGCAATGTGAGTATGGTGTCCAACTTCTTGCCATGTGGATCAATGCGATCCTTCAAAACAGGCTGTGTCCACACAGTTGAGTGTGAGTCGGTAAGCAAAGAGATGTTCTGTTGTCACATGTGATGGGAGAGACTACTTCAGGGCTGCTACAGAATTTGACATTTTTACACACAGCCCTATGGACATGGAGCTATGTTGGGGGGTTGCGAGATTGTTGTTCATGAGCAATGAGGCCACAGCTATTTCACACCTTCACAGTCATCTAATTGGCCTTGTGGGTCAGGGTCATAAAAGCGCATTGAAGTCATTTCCCATGCTGTACCTTTTGGGCAATCAATGTCCCTACATTCATCCATACTTTTATGCTTGTTTGAACATAGACATGACACATCTGTGTGATTTGGAATGTTTTATTCACATTCTGTGGAGTGTCGGAGCAGGAGCGGTACATGGCCATGCAAACCCCACATTACATGGTTGCCCAGTGGAAGGCCAACCAGAGTCTTTTGGGGAATGACAAGTTAATCGAAAGAGGAAGAGTTCAGCCTGATTGCTGTGTCATTGGTAACCAGAGCAGGTATGGCAGTAGATGTCAGGGTCTAGGTGAATGTTGCAGAGTTTTCCAGTGGCACAGTGGAAGGTGTTGTTCCAGGGCATGATGCAGAGGGCTGAAACAAGCAGGAACAGGCCATATGGCAGGGATGAATGCTACAACCTCCTTTCTCACACAGTCATTACCATCCACATCTTACTCCTCTGATATTTCTTATGTGTCCGGTGTGTCAGGTGTTTGTGGTGGTGTTATGGCTGCATCATTGTGTGCCACTGACACAACAGGGGGTGGAGGTGGTATGGCTGCATCACTATGTGCCACTGACACATCAGGGGGCGGAGATGTGTGTGTCGAAGTTCCTGCAGCAGTCATCTGGGACAGGCTCTGTGGCAGCAATGGCAAGATGAGGATCTGCAGGGCAATCCCAGCTACATCTCGTTGGTGTTCAACCGTGGCAGCCATCCTTCCAGCCTGCAACTGCTCAATGGGCTCCGTTGTCCTCCGCATCTGTGCCAACTCTGTGCTGTCATCTCTGGAGCCTGTCTGACAAGACAGTTTTATATCCGAGTAATGGCCCCAGTGAGATCAGTCAAGGATTGTTGTAGAGCATGTAACGGACTGTGGGAGTCCGTTAGGGGCTGTATGTGGTCCCTGATGGGAATTATACACCCACAAGTGGCATCTAGTTTGTCTGCCATGAGGTCAAAACCTACCTGCACCTGTGCAGCCAGCCCCCTCTGGCATTCTAATACAAGGCGTTCCAATGTGTTTTTCCATGAGGTGCTGGGAGCCAGCCTTAGTGGTGGGTGCTTGATGCTGTGTGGTCTGTGCATGGGGGTGGGGTCACCTCGATGCAGCTGGGCTGCCCTTCTCCTAGAGGTGGGGTGCAGAGGCTGTCTATAAACTGGTTGAGGGTGTCGGAGCAGATGGCCAAGGGGTCCTCTTCATCATCACTGAAGAGATGTCTGGTCTTCTCTGTAGGAGGTGTTGATTGTCCCTCTGCAATGTGAAGGGGAGATGCAGGTTAACAGCGTGTTCCATGTATGTTGATGCATTGTACATGTTTACATACAGACTGCATGACAATGTACATTGTGACTGTTTAAGAGCAGCTGGCTATTTGGTGGGAGACAGTGGACATTTTGACTACATGATGGATGTGAGGTTGTACTCATAAATTATCATCTCACAGTTTCCTGCTATGCCAGATGTGAATGGCCAGTTTCAACGGACAAGCGCCACCAGTTGTGTTCTCTGTCATGTGGTGAAAGTGCTGCACTTTGTACCACATTAACGTCAATGTTGATGTGCTGTGATTGCTATGTGTGTGTGCTGCATTGTGGGAGAGTCCCCCTGCAGCTCTGATGTAGAAGCCCCTTATCTCTTTGAGGCACTTTGCCTTTGACTTGTGTGCTTTTACGGTGCAGAGATATTGGCGACTTAGGTCATTTGTGCTCATGGACGTTTTTTGTACTCTTGTGCATTGTTTGTCTGCAAATGTGTTGCTGACGTCAGGGGTTGTATGTGTACGTGGATGTGTCAGAGTGTGACCTGCTACTTTGTGGATGTGATCCACAGTGGGCCACCTCAGTGTTGTGTCATGCACCATGTCATGTATTTTTTGACTGCAGCCATGCTATCGGTAATTCAGTGTCACTTGCATTGTCAGTGTGGCCCAAAGAGCTGCTGTTTTGCTAGATTCAGCACATGTACATGGGTAGGTTGTGGGATTGGTGAAAGGGAGGGGGCCCTTTTGTGCACATAGTGGACGGGGGCCTACTTGGTGTTTCTATGTGTGCTGCAGTGTGCCAAGGGTATCAGGGACATGTTCCACAATCATTGTGGGCGTGAAGTGTGCTACACATAATTGTGCATGTGTGCCATTGTGCCCATCTCCCCCTGTCCCCCCATTCACTGGTTGTTACCCTGATGCTGTTGTGTCAGGTCATGTTGAGCAGTGTCCGGACCCCCAACTCCTTGCACCGTCTCCACACTGATGACTGTGGCCACCATTTCCTCCAGTTCATCCAGCTACTCCTGTGGCACAGTACTCCCACCTCCAGTCACCGTTGATGCCTTCCTGTTGACAGCGAGTTTCTGCTTGGTTTGTCTTTTCACATAATGCCAGCGACTCTTGACCTCCTCCATTGGCCTCCTCAACACTCCGACTGCATTCACCTTGTTCACAATGGACTGCCATATTTCCATTTGTGTTGCCAATGACCCAGTGGAGGTGACGAACAGTTGTTGGTAGTGTTCTATCACCTCCGTGACCATGATCCGGTTTCCCTGCGGACTGAACCCCGTCTTCCTCTTCTTGCCATTCCCTGAGCATGGGGTTCCTGGCTGGTCCTTCATGGGGCTTGTGGGTTTCGAGTTGTCCCCTGCACTCAGTCCGGGTGCATCCATGGTGCTACGTAGTTTATTTTGGTTTTGGTGTGTTTTTCTTGTTGCTTTATAGTGCATTTTCCTGCAAGACGTGTGGGAATTGCAGGCCTTTCGCTGGTTGTTGCTGATTTTTGTATCGAGATTTGGGGTATCGCACATTTTTTTATGTGCGTGTTTCACATTGTTTTGGCGTCGCGTTAAATTTTACTTGGTCATTTGGCCCAATATCGTGAGACTATCGCATGATACCGCTGGGTTGGGAATACAACGTAAGCACAGTGTTATTTTGTCGCAATAGACTGTGATGTGCACAGTTGCATTAGGCTAATTTTGCGATAATTGTCACACTTTCTTGAGAATATTTCCCTGGGTCTTTAAATTTGAAAGGAGGGCTACCGTAGCAAGGAATATACATCTATTTTCAGGTTTCAGAATATGTATTGTTGGTCTCTGCCACACAGTCACTTTCGTCCCAGGTTACAGGATGTCAATGTATCTTGTGACATAGGGCACTGGAGGCACTGAGTCAGTGGCTCCTCACTTGGGGTAAACAACCACATTGATGAAAGCGTGCTAAGCTGCTGGTACAACAGTTGGCGCACCACAGGTCCCATGGTCTTTATCAATCCAGTTACCTCCACTGCCAAATGGATGCTCGGCCTCGAACAATGTAGCAGGACATGCAAAGAGAGCATTAATGGTTGGTTCAGTCAGGGAGTGTTCTCGTCAGATAGAGTCCCTGGTGGTGTTACGGCAGTCAGACGGCATCCAAATGCTTGGTGGGACCACCACAGTCCTGCCAAGCATATTAGGAGTTTCCTCTCCGCCAGGGTTTACATAGAGGTTCCTCCTCGATGTAAACCCTGGCGTAGAAGAAACAATGGATGCCCTACAGGGCTCCCTGGTGCCACTGTTCCCTGTGGATGCATACAGAGGGGCACATCATGTGCCCCCCCTTTGTACATGCATATCAGTTCTTGCACAGCATGGACTTTTTAGTCCCTTCCCCAACCCCTACTGTTGCTGAACTATGAGAGCACTGCCTGCCTGGTGCTTGGCCTATACACCAGACAATCCGGCAGGGGCCCCCTGGATGTAACAGCGCTAGATATCATGCAATTTACCCTTCATCAGTGAAGAGGTGAGAGATACTGCCTGCAGACGGTTTGAACTCCTGAAAATGGCAGCATATTCGCCAGTCTGAGGGTGCATCAGATTCCCAGAGGAGAGCAACACCCACCATGTTCCTTGAAGCCATGACCCATTGCTGGGAACACGTGAATTTATTGTGCAATCCCTACTCTGACTCTGCACATCTGAGTACTAATCTATTCGGATTCACCTCAGGTAAGGCAGGAGAAAATAAAGAGAAGGTGACACGACTCTATAGCTTCTGGACCAAGAAGAGTTGTATTGGAGCAGTGTGACTACCAACCCCTCACCCCATTGTTTTATTGAGGAGCAGACATATTTTCCATCACGCAATATCACCACACCCACAAAACACTTTTGCACTATATCTTCAGTACCACAGCAGAGTGTGCAGAGGGAAATACATCCTCAAAGAGGACCTAGCACCTGTGTAGTCAAGTACAAAGGTGCTGAGCGGGTTCGAGGGTGTCAAGTGGGGAGATTTGCTGGACCAAGATTGGGAATAAGCCCTGGCTTCTCCACAAACGGTTGCTGTGCGACTACACTTTCGATTAGTGCAACAAAAAATTCTCCGTAGAGTCTACGTCTCCTGCACTACATGGGTAAAATGCACAGACAGATAGACAGAATGTGTCTCAGGAAACGTAGTGAAGTAGGAACTTTTTTCATATATTGTGGGAATGCCCAAATGTCCAAACCTACTGGAGTGCAGCCCTAGCATGCATGAATAAAGTCACAAGTATGACCACGAGGCTATCTGTCAAAATATGCCTTCTTAACCAAGGAGGCCAAGGATCTATCACGGGCAGACCAAACCTGGGTTACATTGGGCATGATGGTAGCTAAACATAATATTGAACAGATGTTGGGGGGTGGTGACAACTCTATCGCTTGTCAATTGGAAGAGAGACCGGCGGTGATAGGCGCTATATAAATACTCCCTAACATAACATAACATAACTTGGATTGGTGCATGGTGGCGGAGGGATCTGTATATGAAAGAAGGGGTTGTCCCAATAAATGGAAGAAGATCTGGGGTAAATGAAATACATATAGAGGGAGCCCATGTACCGCCTCTAGACTAAGAGCTTCAAATTCGATAATGCAACGGCTGGCAACATGACTGGGCTGTGGGTGCTGAATGTGTTGCCCTGTTGACCTGACTATTATTAATTATGCGTGTAAAAGACTGTTGCTTTGCAAACCCTCCGGTACCAACCAATGTACACTGTATTAGTCAGAAATGTGATACCAATTGTTATCATTTGTGCTGTACCTATTATCTGTGTCACAATAAGGCATATGTCAAATGGTGGATAACCTTCTGTTAATAAAAAAAAAAATAAAAGACTGGGACGAACATGCCACTTTAAAAAGGACCCAGATCAAAACAATGAACCATTGTGGTAACCCATTCGCAAAGATGAAGGGGTCCCTTAGGGACCCCTTCCCCTTTATGAATATTAAAAATATATATTTTGAGAGGAGGCGGTAGTCTGTGCCACTGCCTACTCATAAAAGATTAAACCGCAAAGTTAATTTTTTTCTTTGTAAACACATGCTGTTTTCCTTTAAGGGAAACAGCTGCATTTTAAAAAAAGATTGCTTTATTAAAAAACAATCACAGACATGGTGTTTTGCTGACCCCAGCAGGCCACCATCCCTGCGATGACTGTGTTTTCTTAAGAGTTGCAGACTGTGACCTTCCTCATTAGTACATAAGGTAGGTCTATTTGCGACCCAATAGGAATCGCTAATGAGAGTCAAAAGATGTCATACATTATGAATACCGATTTCCAAATTGAAATTTGGAGAGAATCACAATTAGGAAATCAGTATTTCTAATGTTTTTACATCTGGCCCAAAGTTCTGTCAGATTCATAGGAAGAGCAACCTTCTAGTGTTACACAAATCTAGAAGTTAGGAAAGGAATGACCACCAGACTTTTAGCAAGCTTATTCTCCAAAATCTCAGAGAGACTGTTAAATATATCCTCGTAGTCACACTAAGTAACACACATAGGAAACACTTTTGGCCTGGTAAATCAAACTTAATTTTGTATTGAAGATATATGAAAAGCATTTTCATTTTCCAAAGAAGCATTATTCACATGGATTGCATTCTTTACCTTTTTACTGTGACCTTCAAATGTTCTTTCTCAGACCTAAAAATCTCATGAAGTCATCATCTGAATAGTTATTGGCCATACTTTCCTTATGCATCATCTGCATATAGTAAGGGAATCATTGAGGGAGGTATGCATTTTAATTCACTAGCTGTACATGCTCATCTCCATTCTGTAACATGCTCTAGATATGAACAGTTGCTGCTGCATGTTGTATTGTTTGAGCATTCACATAATTGTCAGTTTCTAAGCCCTCCCTTCAGGGTCTGTACACCTGTGAGGGGGTCATCTCAACCAAAACCCTTTCCAAGGTTGAAACAAAATGAAACCTCTCTAGAATTAGAAGGGGTGGAGAGTGCAGACCAACAGGTTTCTCCACATAAAAAAAATAGCTGTGGGAAAAAAAGTTGCAATTCAACATGGAATCCATTTCTCCCTGAGAGTGGTTCTTCACTACGGAGAATCTAAACAGCGGTACTGGGATTCCAAAGGGTAAAATGACATACCCTTTCCGGAAGCACATGGAAACCTGTGTCCGGAAGAGCTTTCTGTGCCCCTTCCTTGAAATTTGTGAATTCCAAAAAGTATTAAATCTACACTCTAACCGAGATAACATTCTATAAGTGGACTTTTTCTACTTTTAAATAAATAGGCCCCTTTACTTTGGTTGGAGTTGGCAGTGAACCACTTCCCGTTTGCGAATCACTTACCACCCTAACTTGGGAGCCCGTGTGTGAATAATATTTTGAGACTGGAATTCAGGTCAGATTGATTGATGCATGTGGGACCACATGCCAATTTGGAAGAGACTCCCAAACACCCCACTTTCAAATTGTAGTTCAATATTCATTTATAAACCTAATTTTGGGGTTTGGAAGATGTTATTGTCTCCAAAAATTGGTTTAGTATACAGCAAATAACTTTGTAACGCACACAAACCCTCTGAATTTGCAAATCGAAGGGTTTGGGATGATTAATAAACTTAGTACATCTGGCCCTTAGTATCAGAATGGCCATTTATCTTTTTATACGGCAATTCATCAATGTTCTGTCTCTTGTAAATGACTACAGAATTCATCAGCCACTCAGGACATATATTGCTGTAAGGCATTTGAACTGGGCCATTTTTGAAAGGAAGATATTTGTTTTGTCTTTGGATATATCCAACTTCTGAGTGTTTTTACTTCACTTTTTGACAATAGCACATCTTCAGATGCATTCAAATCAAGTTATATCTCTGAAGATGTCTTGTGCATCTATATGTGTAGGTTACAATGTTGATTGTTCACAAGTGGCTTAAATGAGATGTTTGAGATTGCCATACAAATCCTTTGAATGACTCAAGGAGTTTTTCCTGGACCTCTTGAATTGATTTGTCGCATTTAATTGTTTCCTTTCTAACCTATCACTCTATCCTTATAAGGAGTTTGTCCTTCACTCTTCTTTGAAAGTGTACTCACCTTTCTTGCACTAACCATTGTATCATACACGCTATTGGTCTCTATGTGTCCAGACATGTAAAATTGTAAGCTATGAATATTTTCATGTTGTGAATATTGCGGAATCAAATTCTCAGTGACATTATTTGTATATTTCTATAACCCTCAGGCCAGAGAAAAGGTATTTTTGTCTCTTCCTGTATTACTAAGTGAGACCATTGATCCTTGCCTTACTAGGAGTGCGGTCTGGATTGGCTGTGTTGAAACAAATTATTAGAACACATGAGAACACCATAGGATTTGCATAAGAGCATCAAACCAGACTGCAAGTCTTTATTCTTTCATCGACAAGGACTATTGTATTAGTTTGATGTGACATTTACACAGGGTAGGAGAAATGTCAAGGCAGACTGTGACATCCATCAGAAGCATTTGGGATGATGAAGATTGTCTGATTGCTGCTGTTGATGTCAGCAACTCAGGAGACTCATCTGAAGTAGAAGCTATTTCAGCAGGTGAAGCTGGTGATACAGCAAGTCAAGCAGTTTGCAACATAGGGGCGCCTGTAAGGATGGGCGCTGTTGATGATCGTTTGGTTAAAACAGAGTAAGATTTATCCATTGAGGGACAGTTTTGTATCCCCTGTGGTCTTCAGGAGGGTGACTGTGCAATATAATATTTTGTGTGTGCTCATTGTGATTGACAAACAAAGACCAATGCATCGCCTGCAACGCCTGTGCAACTTGTAGAGTCGCCTACAAAACCATGGAGCAAACTGAAATTCATACTTTATTCGACCTTTAAACTGTTAGAAAGTGAATATTTGGTGTACAATCGCACATTTCGGCTGCAGGGGTTCCTTGTGAAATGTTCTTAAAGTAGTCCAATTTTTTTTTCAAATGCTAGATTTTTTCTAATATTATGCGATAAGGTTTCATCTGAGAAATATTGTACCACTACTTGCCAAACAAATGGTGCTTTGGTTGAACATAAGCCAGTGCTCCAGAGGCCATGCTTTAGGAGAATAGGAGGCTGCTCAAAGCTCATTGGACTACACCTCATCCTACCAGGGGGTGGCGCATTTCAGCTGCTGTGCTGAAGGACAGTCTCATATGGCACGTGTCAAGGCTACAGGACATTGTGATTAAGGAAGTTAAAGAAGTGGTTCTGCTGCGTTCTCTAACAGTAATGGCCCCCCACCGGTATATTTCATAAACCACGAAATAAAAATTAGACTGTTTCGAAGAACTGAAAAACAGACAGGTGCCTCTCGCCTTTCCCGCAAGATGTGCTTGTGTGAGGAAGGCCTTAAGAGTCAGACAAGCCAGTGAGATAATCTTTCACCTGCAGGTAAACACCGACATCAGAACACCCACACAAGCTGGTATCTTGCAACAAGCAAATATATATTATGAACTATTCTCTAATACATAATGTGTGACTTATTGCCATGATTCCTAACTCAGAAAAAAATGAATAAAACGGTCAACCCCAAATACACCCGAATCATGAATCATCAAACATCCCTAACCAATTAGACGACTTCCTACATACGATAGAACTAGATTAACACAATGTTGCTGAAACATGCACAGCTCCGCAATACCTTTATGCCATAAGGCCGATAGTCAGGCTACATCAACCAGAAACCCAAAAGCAAGTGCTCCAAATGTCTTGCCCAACACTACACCTATGTATTGTACTTTTGTCTTACATGGAAGTCCATGGAAGCAGGAAGGGGTTAGAGCGTACTGGACTTTTGTTTCTGTAACACCGTGCTTTCGCTCATATTTCAGGAAACACACACAAGATGCCAGTTGTATACCTTTTGTTTCCTCTGATATGGAACTATGCCAAGCTGCTTATAGTTGCCGACCAGCCAGGGGCGTAGCTTCAAGGGGGGTGTTGGGGTATTAGACCCTGCCTGATACATTTATTTTCCGATGAATAGCTGGGTACAAGTACTTTCAGTCGGTTATGGTGCAGTTGTGACTGTACTGGTGCAGTTAGGAGCAGGGGGCTGGTGAAAGGGAAGTCTACAGATGACCTTATGTGGAAAATAAAGTAAATAAAACCACTTACCTTGCGTCTACTGCATCGTAGACTCTGCGATGCGGCAAGTGCAAGTAAGTGGTTTTCTTTTTTTAAATGTTATTTTCCTTATTCTGTCGTCCGTCGACTACCCCACCCCCACCAAACCGCTCTTACCTCCTCCTGCCGCGACAGGTATGGTGAGGTGTCTGTTGATTTTCACCTAGGATTTTTTTATGCACACAGAAAAAAACACACACACTCTTTTTCACCTCTGTTTTGAAAGTCGTCAAAAATGCTGGTTATTTTTTACATAATATTGTGGGGCATATTACCAACAAGTAGCGATATTTATCGCTAAATAGGCTTAGCGTCGATTTTTTTATCGCTGCCTATTGCTGGATATGTTAGCGGAAAAAACATGCTATTAGCAACGTTTTTCTCCATTGTGCTAAAATACCCAGCGATAGCGACGAAATGCGTGAATATCGCCAAGAATACAGCAATATTCACGCATTAGCGACAAAATGCTCTTAGCCATGTTATCCACCTCCCTTTGGATAACATGGCTAAGAACTGGTCTGAGCAGGCGTTAGTTTTTGGCGATAGGGGGAATATTTCCATCGCTGCGCCTGCCTTGCTAATAGGCGATAGCGACGTTAGCGACTGCTTACAGTCGCTAACATGTTGGGTACGCCCACTTTGCATGTCATTAGCGATAAATATCGCTGACATGCAAAGCAGGCCCCAAACCGTTCGCTATCGCCTAAAAGCTGTCTCTAACATTAGTTAGCGACAGCTTGCTAATAGAGTGATAGAATTATCGCCGCTTAGCGGCCAAAAACGACCGCTAAACCAGCGATAATTGCCTATTGCCCCCCTTGGTAATATTCCCCTGTGTTTATCTCAGTCAGGGACTCAAAGTCCGCCCGCCATAGCCCAGGGAAACGGGACCGCCCGCAATGCGTGCAGCGGTCCCGCACCTACAATTAGGATGCGCCCGCCACACTGGGGGGTGCATCCCGCATTTGTAACATTGCAGTTGGCGGTGCTGAAAGCACCTCCCTCCGCAATGCCACAAATGTAAGTTGTGCATTTCAATGCACAACGTCACAGTCACAGACACTGCGCGGTGCCTGCCACATTGTACATTGAAATGCAGGGGGGTAGTGCACTCCCCTCCCCACAGAATCCTTGGGGGCCCGCTACAGGCCCCCAATGTTGAAGATTGCATGCCTTTCCGTGGCGGCAGAATGTCCCCGCATGCATACTAATATGGATGGCGGTGTCTACCAGACACGCCACCATATTAGCAGCTTTTTCGCCCGGTTGACTCATCGATTGGGCAGAAAATCGGCGGACGGTCTTTCCGTCCACTGAGGTCCCTCCCGCCATAGTAATGTGGCGGGGGGGAATATGCAGGCGGGCGGGGAAATATGTTGGGCGGATCGCCACCGCCATGCGGACTGTAGCGCTCCGCCAGACACATTAATGGGCCCCTTAGTACTCCTAACATTCCACATTTCTCTCCCTTTCCGCTGCTCCTTAAGTTCCTCGCAGGTGCCCTGCTTGTCGTATAATGTACTTTAACATTATGTACCAGTGTGATTCTGGGAAATCTGAAGCAACACTTTGCCAATCTTCCTGATCAAGCTACGCCCCTGTGACCAGCTCTAGAGTCATCATGAAGGCAAGCCACTGGAAAGAGTGGAAACATCCCTTCTTGGGCTCATTAACACGAGCAGCAGAAAATATGCAACAATGGATCATTCATAATTTACAAACTGAATAACATTTGCTAATAGTGACCAAGGATATCATGGAGGCTCTAAGCTACTGGCATTCACCTCTGCACTCTCTGCAAAGCCAGATATGCTAATATGCATCACGGCTCCTGCTTTATGTAGCATCATATAAACGTTTAATAAAAGCTATGCAACCCACATCAGTTCTGAAGAAAGTACATGAGAGAATGAAGAAATCCAATCCAATTCAAGGAAACAAATACAAGGAGTGCATTATTGTAGGTGGTCATTACAGTCACATAAGGGCAACAGAAGGTTGTTGGAAGAAACTGTCTAAATAGAAACGTCCATTTAGTTCTAAGGTTTGTAGAACTTTGATAGGAGTTTGAGGGGAAGAAAGGTGTGAAAGAATCTACCAGAATACCTTATCCAGCGGCTACAGGTCATGCAGAACATGGCAGTCCGTTTACCCTTCAAGATTCCAAAATGTACGTCGGTGTCAGCATTTCAGGAAAGACTTCATAGGCCGCCAATCAGGTAACAGGTTAGGTATAAAGCACTGGCTCTAACATGCCAAGCACTCCACAACAGAGGACTTATGGACCTGAATGAACGTAAGGTGGGATACAGCCCAGGGGGGTTTCTGCGTTCAAATTATGCGGGTCTTATTGTGGTTCCCCGTTGTAAGAAACAACAAAGGGGTGGCTCCTCCTTTACCGTTAAAACAGCAAGTTTGTAGAACAAACTGCCTGAATACTTGAGATTTATCCCTGAGGAAGCTAAATCCCAAAAATAACTGATTGAAAGGGGCCATGGGGTCATCAAGAGTTAACAAATCTCTATCCATGGCAGCAGGCAACTGTATCATATACAGGACTATTGACCTGATAGCCAAAAGTCATAATAAACCCCAACCCTCCCTCTTTCTTTAAAACTCTCCTCTCGGAATATAAGTGAGTCCTCCCCTACTAGTGATTCCGAAAGGCCCCCAAGTGCTCAGGCTACTGAAACGATTGAGTATTGCAATCACTCCTCAGTCCTATATCTAGACTCTGTTCCATATGAAGGGTCTTGGAAATACACAGTTATTGTACCCAATGTTACAAAACTTGATGGATGTAATTAGGGATTTAAGGGATCAGGTTCTGGCCCTGAAATAGACTACAGAAGGTGTGGAGTGGAAGGTTGGTAGAGAGCAGGAATTGCTTAGTTAGCTGCCTGTGATCGGACGGAGGAAAGAGCGGGGATCCCAAAAATGCATCCTAAGTGACATATTCACTCCATGCACCCGACCATCTTCCCCCAGCAGCCATCATCGGATAACTTCACACAACCTCCCATGTTCCCTTTATTCCTTTTCATTGTTTGAGTAACAGCTCTGTGCATGTGAGATGCCAATCTAGCATCAGCCTTAGTGGGATTTACAAGGAAGGGTTTGAGAGGAGGGACAAGAAGGGAGAAACAGGCCCATGTGAGCCCACTGATGGGAGATCACATACACCATATATTAGAGGGATGTTCATAATGGTTTCGACATTCCTAAACAAGTAGTGAAAATCAGGCTACAATGTATCTTATACAGATGCCCAAATTGACGTCTGATGCTGAGGAAGATCAAGGTTCACCAATTAATAAAGTCCCTCATTGGTTCCGAGAGGTTGAGCACTGTCACTCAATCATTAGGAGTGACATAACAAGTGCAGAACGGATATTCACCACAGTGGAATCACATTATAGGGTGAAGGTCCTTTAAGAAGACAGCTGAGGTTTGAAAGAGGTCTAAATCCCACACTAGAATTTTATGTTCAACCCCAAAAGTGGGTACACGATTTTAGCAGAATGTACACAAGTAGTAGTAATATGGGACAGGAAGACAGATTCCCTTTAGAAATGGGTGAAACTGGTAATCCTAATGACCTCATGTTTTCTTTAAATGAAACAATAATTGTGATAAACTCATGTATTGCTTCCCGAGCTCAGGCTATGGATAGGATTCTAATGATCCATACAAGGCGAATCTTGAAGTGTGATGTCCTTATATGACTGAAACGTGGCTAACTGAAGCCTCTACACCTATAATGGACATACTAGTCCCCCCTAACTATCACATCATTAGACTCGACAGAACGGGCAAGATGGATGGGGGCATCGCATGCATTTATAGGAGCAACCTCGCTGTCACTAAAGCCACCTCCCCCTCCCTCACCTCCTGTGAACTCATCTGCCTCGATATTACCAGCGAGGGCAAACCTGTATGCTCCCTGCATGTCATCTACCACCCACCCGGGGACAACCTCACCTTCTCCCAACAACTCATGGACACAATAACATCCAACGCCGGGCGACAGATCACTCAAATCTACCTGGGTGACTTCAACCTCCACTGGAACGACCAGAAAGACGCCATTGGTGAATAGTCTCAAAACTGTCCTTAATGCGCATGTCCTCACCCAAATCTGCAACAGTCCGACACACGACAAAGGCTCCATCCTTGACCTTATCATCGCCAAAGAGGACTCTACCCATCTGGAGGCAATCCTACCCTGTGACTGGTCAGACCACCACATTATCACATTCTTCATCAACGAAAAGGTCAAACCTAACCCGGCTCAACCCACCAAAACCAAGATCTGGAAAAGGGACATGAAGAATCTTAACCCCAACTCCTTGCCTTCCCACACCCGCAGTCTCCTCCTTCCCCCTGCGGGCGTCTCCGATGTTCACTCTCTGACCGACCTCTACCTCGACTCTATGACCTCAATAATCAACGAAGCCGCCCGCCTGCAACTGAAGAGAGTCTCCACCAAGAACTCAAACCCATGGTACGATGGTAGACTCAATGAAGACAGGCGTGCTATGCGAATGGCAGAGTGCACCTGGAGATCTGACCCCTCAGCACTGCACCTTAAAACACTTAAGAATAAGAGAAATGCCTACTTTAGGAAAATCAAGCGCTTAAAATCAGACTTTTTTAGCCAACAGCTGGACCAAGCAAAAAACCGACCAAGAAAACTGTTCGAGCTAGTCAAAGCCCAAACCAAAATGCAACCCATACAATCAATCAGCACAAGTGATACTCCAAGCTGTGAAGACTTTTCCGCTTTCTTTAAGCTAAAGACCGACAATATAAGAAGTGATCTCCTCAATGATGTAAACCGATACTCCAGCCCCATCACCATCAACACAACTAACACTCAACCTAAAAACAACGCGTCATGGACGTCCTTCGTCACCTACTCTGAGGAAACAATTCACAAACTGCTCGGCACCTTGAAGCCCTCTAATCACCTCACAGACCCCCTACCGGCTAATGCTGTAAAAGACTTCACCCCCCTGCTCCTCCCACTCTGGACTAAAATCATTAACGGTTCCCTTCAACAAGGGCTCATCCCAGACTCCCTCAAGGTAGGGCAAGTCACGCCTATCCTCAAGAAACCTACAGCTGACCCGGCCGACCTAAACAATTACCGCCCCATCACCAATATCCCCACCTTGGCCAAACTGCTAGAAAAATGCGTACAACTCCAACTGACGAAACACATAGATCTGTTTGACCTCCTCAACTCTCATCAATCAGGATTCCGAGCAAAACACAGCACGGAAATGGCTATGACTCACATAATTGATGACACCCTCCAAAGCCTTGATCGCAATGACTCCTGCCTCCTCATCCTTCTTGATCTCTCCTCAGCATTTGATACGGTCAAACATGAGAATCTACTGGAGTTGTTAAATACCAGAATGGGTTTATCCGGGACTGTCCTCAAATGGTTCACTTCCTTCCTACATAACCGGTCTTAGAAGTTCAAGATCAACAACGTGCTGTCCTTATCTGTGCCCGTAACACTAGGCGTCCCACAAGGATCTTCCCTATCCTCCACATTGTTCAACCTCGTCATGGAACCACTCACCACCTTGCTTCAGGCATCGAATGTACACTTCCATATGTACGCCGATGACACTCAACTTTACCTCAAGCTACAATCCCCGGAAGACATCACACTTCTGAACTCCACACTAAGAAGCACCCAATCTTGGCTGGCCGATAATCACCTCAAACTAAATGCCCCGAAAACTGAGTTCCTTCTGATTGCACCTCCTGCGAAAAAAACCATCACCCAAACCTGGCTCAATCATCTAACCGCACTCAATGTTCAGCTCACCATCGTGGACTCTGCGAAATCCCTAGGCATCACACTTGACTCCAATCTCAACATGCAGCAGCACATTAGCAAAGCAACTAAATGGACTAATTTCCAAATCAACACTTTGAGGAAACTCAAACCCTTCCTCCCACCCAAGGACTTCCACACTGCTGTACAAGCCCTAGTCATCCCTCGCATTGACTACGGAATTGCGTCTCTCAGCGGGCTCCCCCTATCAACAACGGCACCCCTAAGAGCCTCCCTGAACGCTGCCGCGAGACTCATCACTGGCTCAAGAAAACACTCGCATATATCCCCTGACTTAAAATCCCTGAACTGGCTGCCTTTTGAAGCCAGAATACAGTTGAAAATTGCCCATATGACACACTCGGCTGTACATCACAAGTCACCCAACTACCTCACTCAAAAGCTGACTATATCAGGAGGCTCGAGATCCAATAGAAGCACAAAAAACCTCCTCCTGAAACCTCGAAGATTCCGGAAGGTTAAAACATACAAACGCTCCTTCTCAGGAATGGCACCCAGGATCTGGAATGCACTCCCGCCTGAAACCAGGCTTATCTCCTCCACTGCATTTTTTAAGAAAGAGGTAAAAGCCATCCTTATGGCTAAGTTCACCTGAGCTCTAGTGTTACTGGATCAAAGACATTGCGCAGCTTCTGTATTATTGGTTTCCTGATTGTTTATCGTGTTATACTCTTACTTGATTGCTTTCCTACCTTGCAACTCACCTACTACCTACTATTATATTGTTCTCAAGAATTTGTTTAATCACCCCCTGGTTTCCCCTTCCCTCTATTTCTGTAAAGCGCTCTGATATCTGCAAAGATCTTGTTCGCGCTATATAAAACCTTGAATAAATAAATAAATAAATATAAATTTACTATCAAATGCCATCCTACCTGGCATGGATATTCCCAATTCATGGAAATTAGTAGAGACTATTCTACTTCACAAGAAGGGGGTATCGGTCTAACCTGTGAAATTGTAGGCCTATGCACCTGATTGACTCTACAAAACAACTTTTGCAAACAGATATTGGTATATCTTCAGGACTGGATTAATGAACAGGATGTCCTGCCTGATTTGCAGGCGGGCTTCAGAGCCAATGGCAGTACTAAGGACCAATTATTCTATTTTACTTGAATCTCCTGTACAGGGCAAACTCTTTGTTGCTTTCATTGATTTTCTCACAGCTGTTACTATTTCACATTTGCACCTATTACACGTTTCTCTTCTTTCCTTGAGAAAACTCCTTTCACATGATACACTGATGGTTGTCGGTTTTGTCTCACGATGTGTGACGACCTGTGTAACACTGTGTATTTGGAATTACAGCCCTGAAGAAGTCAATGTGTGAGATAACATACGACAAAACACGTGTTGGCTGTAGGAAACTGCTCTGTTTACGTATCTACAATTTCAAGCTGATGATTGGAGCTGTACTATAGGAAACCAAACATGGAGTGAATGTTGTCCCTGCACAGATGTCAAAGAATTAAAAGTGGACAAGAACAATTAAGACTCTGAGATTGGCTCTGACTATTATTTTGCGTGTGCTCAGGGAGGATCTTTGTTGATGATTTAGACTAGCAAGAAATGCAGTGGTTACTTTAAATGGAATTTAATGCCCACATGCATCATTGAGAATTGCATTTGCAAACGGTGCGAATCGCAATTTTCGGCCGTTTGCGAATGCAATTCTCAAATTTGGGATGCATCATGCTTTTCACAATTTTAGGAATCGCAACCATGTTGCGATTTCTAAAATTGTGATTGCATTTAAGAAATCGCAATTTGAGATTTCTTAAATGCAATGCATGAACATTTTTAATTTGCGAATTCGCAAATAGGACGGGGTAAATTAGCATGAAGTTGACCTTCATGCTAATTTGCGAAAACTTTCAAAAATGCACAGAAATGCATTTTTGAAAGTTTCATGTTACACACACACATGTCCTTGGGACATGTGTGTGTGAAACTTGCACTTAAAGTTACATTTTGGACCCCCCTCTGCACCCTTGAAAATGCATTCACAAATTGCGATTCGCAAAATGCTAATCGCAATTTGGGAATGCCTTCCCATTCATTCCTATGGGCCTTTGGCCAATAGGAATCAACGGGAAGGGATTCCTTAATTGCGATTCGCAATTTGTGAATCGCAATTAAGGAATTTTTAGAAATCGCAAATAAAAATGTGATTTTTTGATGCATAGCAATTTGCGATTTCTTAATTGCGATTCCTTAATTTTTGCAATTAAGAAATCGCAAATGCTAACTTTTATGCATGTGGCCGTTAGTCTCTATACTTTTGTTGTAAGAATAGCCTGTTACATTGTTGACTTGACACTACACTATGTTGGATACCTTTTGAGAGCTATTATAGTGCATAGTGCTACCAAGGCTTGTCTGTCGCATTGTTGTTATGAATCATCTAACGGCAGGTGCCTTTGTTTTGACTAGGTCTTTTTTTAAATGTGTTTTATTGCTAATGTAAAATTGCGTTTTATTTTTGGTAGGCTGTTTTAATCTGTATTAGTTATTCTTGAGTAACAAACTTTTATGATCTAAATGAATAAAATAAAGTTTATAAAGTGAACTGTACTGATTTGCAATGGAATGTATCAATGATTTGCAAACGTAATTGTCTCAAAGCATTGGCAAGTCACCTCAAACAGGAAGGTGACTTATTCAAAGAGGGAAAGGCCAAATTTCAAATAACAGTCTTCTGTTTTAAAAGTTAATGAAAGGCTGGTGGCCTGCTGTAATTCTTTTCAAGCCACATTACCTGCATTTGCAAATATTCACAGTGGTTCACAACATTATAATTGCCTCATTAATATTCATAAGGTAGACCAATTTGCACCACTAAAGAACTTCCGCAACTGATGGGGATTCTTGTTGCCTTGACTGTGGCGCGGTGGTCTGGCCCAGCAATATGCTGGTGGTGCTGCTGCAGCACCACCAAGCATATTATGAGTTTCCTCACAGCCACAGTTTTCATGGCGTTGAGCCCGCCATGAAAACTGTGGGGATGAGGAAACTAAGGAGGCCCTTCATGGCACTCTATTGCTTCTGGGCCTGTGATATATGCTTTGGGGCACATGCTGGGCCCCCGTGCGCATGTATCGTAGTTCCTGCACAGTATGGACTGCAAAGTCGGTATTGTGCAGGAACTTGCTTTGGCGCTTCTTTGGCGCTGTTGTTCAAAGGCTCCAATATGAACCTTAAACTGCACCGTAGCAGGACCTCCGCGCCACCCGCCTGCCAGACCATTAAATTACATGTAATCTGAAGGGCAGGGGTCCACTTTGGCTGAGTGGGAGAAGGGTGCTGGCATGGCAGCCCACTTCCACTCCACCAAAGTTGTAATAAGGCCCTAAGACTTGAAATTGTGTCACCCACCAAATAACATGTTGGCCCTGATGAACACCTTTACTCTTCAAATAGCAAAGGATGAGGTCCTTAAACAATAGGGAATTAAACTAATTTACCACACAGCAAGGCGGCTGAGATCAGAACGTTGAGTTCTGATCATGAGGTGATGTTGACCTCGGAAACTTTCAAGATATACTTGTGGCAAAAGGTAATGCCATTACTGCTAGACATGTTCCAGTTGAATCACTGACAGAATATCGAGAGTCAGAAAATCGACCTACAGAAATCTCGACGTAAAGATATCAAAATCAAGAATATCTAAATCCTATCTACATTATGGTAGGTAGAAAAATATCAAAAAAATAATATCGATTTAAAAAATATCTCTGTTAAAAATATCGTTTTTTTTAAAGTTACAAAAATAATGTAAAATAAAGTAAATAATACATATAATTAAAATAAACATAGTTGAAAATATTTTTAAATGTTTAAAAATGATAACTAATATATCTACAATGTAAAAAAAAATAAACATATACATATAATAAATAATATATATACTTACTTAATAATATTTTGTAATAATTATTTTAATAACTTATAAATTGTTAAAAAATATCTTATAAATTACAAATACATCTCTACAAATAAGACAATATTATAAATAAGAATTAAATAAATAGATATAACAAATTAAAAAAAGCATAATTATTTTTAATATTTTTAACATTAATTATATACTACATTAACTAAAATAATACAAAAAATTGTTAGATAGCGGAGGGAATAAAATTACTATTCCAACTCTAAACAGTGCAACAGTAGAGAAAATGTTGGATAGCGTAGGGGTAAAAATTACTATTCCCACTCCAGTGACTTCAATAGTACGGAAAGTGTGTGATAGCGTAGAGGTGACAATTACTATTCCTACTCCAGGGAGTGCAACAGTAGGGAAAGTGTTGGATAGCGTAGGCGTAAAAAATACTATTCCCACTCCAGTGAGTGCAGCTTCAGGGAAAGTGTTGGATAGCGTAGGGGTAGAAAAAAATATTCCCGCTCCAGTGAGTGCAACAGCAGGAAAAGTGGTGGATAGCATAGGGGTAAAATGTAATATTCCCACTCTAGTGAGTCTTACAGTAGGGAAAGTGTTGAATAGTGTAGGGGTTAAAATTACTATTCCCACTCCAGTAAATGCAACAGTAGGGAAAGTGTGGGATAGCGTAGGGTAAAAAGTACTATTCCAACTCCAGTGAGTGTAACAGTGTGGAAAACGTAGGATAACATAGGGGTTAAATTAACACACTTATAAATTAAATAATTAAAAAAAAGTAACATATTAATAATTCAACAACAAAAATATTAATATTAAATACCAATAAAATTAAATACATATATACTTAAATAACATTAAATTACTTCCCACCCTATTTCCCTATAAATGCACAACCTACTACACATAAAAAATAACACAAATATTTAAATGATCAATTAATCAATTAATAAAAATTCATTACCAATTAATAAGTAAATAAAAATACATTTATAATCCTACTGTAATACTCCTTGATGTACTACAAAATGTTGTTTGTGAATTAGACCTATAGAGTTCTGTGGGAGAGGATGTGACCTAACAGCTAGAGAGGTCGACCTCGAAGCTGGGGAACCGGGTTCGAGTCGTGGCAGGGATGCCCAACATCCTATGATTTTGGGCTCCCTGTGCCTAATAGATCGAATGTGTCCATCTGTAATGCTACTGGTGCTCATGTAAAGTGTTATGATACCTTCGGTTTGAGTTGCACTATATCAAAATCTGCAAGGAAAACTAGTACAAACCTCCAAACATTTTCAAGCAATAGGGCCATCTCCGGGCAATATGAGAAAGGTGCTGCTCAACATCTGTGCATCAATCCCTGAGCCTCACCCCAGCCAAGAATATAACAGCCTGGCCACACTCCTATAAATGAATAATTGGCCAAGTGCCTATCAATAAATGATTGGTCACCCATGCAAGCCCAGTAACATTGAAACCTGGTCAGACAGACCCATTCGGCAATCATGTTACCCTACCACACCATGCTCTATGGCACATCCCTAAAAGTACTGAAGAGGACGGTGGAAGCAGAATAACTACAGATGGTGTAGGTGTATCTGAATAGGGGATGTCTTCCTGATTCCCATAGGTGGGGGTTTCACACCTACACATGTGTAATATAATTTTGCGCTCCATACATAATGTACATTCTCAAAATGTTTCAGTGACATCTACTTTTGAGGGCAGACAAAAACAATCTTCATATCTCCTTTCAGGCTACTAGGAGTCCTGCTCTCCCTCTCCCTGGTCGGCCAATCGGTCAACCCAAACAGGGCTTTCTGATTAATGCACGGTCTCTGATCAAACATGGGATAGATTTTCATGACTTTGTTAGCATGAGGCAGCCTGACTGGGTCTTTGTCACTGAGACATGGGCCTAGGATTCCTCTGGTCACGACCTTCTTCTGGCTACACCGGAAGGATATGCGTTTCAAAGGTTGGATAGAGTGCGTTGTAGAGGTGGTGGATTGGCTATCCTTTTTAAGTCCACACTCTCTTGCACTGTAAAATCTTTATCGGTTTCCACCGATCCATTTGAGGCCCTATACTTTAGTATTGTGTGTGCCCTGTCGAGTTCCTTCACTGGAATCCTCGTATACAGACCTGCAGGCTCCAGAACCAATTTCTGCTCCGAGCTTTTTAGAATTCTGGAACCCTACTTTGGTAGATCTCATTTTACCATTCTTGGTGATATGAATTTTCATCTAGAGGATAGGGCTTCGAAAGACACATCCTCCCTGGTTAACTCCCTGGAGGCATGTGACTTTGTCCAAAGGGTTTTCCATCCGACTCACAAGGCTGGTCATACCCTCGATGGGATATTTTCTAATGATTCTAGACTAACTGTCGGCACGCCTGTACCGATAATTTGGTCTGATCATTTAGGAGTTCCCCTGTCCTTAGACATTCCCTGTCTGGAAGGTAATCTGGGTACCAACAAGAAATGTCTCAAAAGAAACTTCAGGAATCTTACAAATGAGGCTCTGGCCCCTTTTATTCAAAATAGTAATATCACATCTCAGCGGATGGTGGATGAGGTGGCACAAGAACTCATTGACTCTATTACCGAAGCCGTAGATGAGCTAGCCCCCCCCTCTCTTAAATTTGTAGCGCGACAGAAGCCAACAGCTCCTTGGTTTACTGATGCACTGAGGCTTCTCAGACAAAAATGCAGAAAGAAGGAACGGGGATGGCGCAAATCCTGGGACCCTAAAGATAGAGAAGCTTACAAGGGCATGTTACGAGAATATAAGAGCAGAGTGATTAAGGAAAAACAGGATTACTTTACCAACTTGACCTGTGCTCTCACGTCATCTAAAGAGCTCTTTAAGATCGTGGACTCTCTATGCTCTCTCCAGGCACCTGATCCCGTGGTTGCTTCACAGGAGCTATGTAACAACATCTCAGACTTCTTCTATAAAAAAATAGATGATATCTATCTAGCTCTACAATCACAGAGGATTTCTCTGAGTGAGGAGGACTCCTCTCGAGTCAAACTTCTGGAATCTTGGGATGCGGATACTCCTCAGGTCCTTAACCATTTCCCTGCGCTCTCCCTGGAGGGACTCAATCTCCTCCTAGATAAAACGAAATCAGCTTCTCCGCTGGACCCGGTTCCTTTGAAAATACTAAAGGACCGTAGGGACATCATTCTTCCTCCGATGTTGGAAAAATGAATGGAGCCATGGAACATGGTATTTTCCCGGTGGCATGGAAGAGAGCTATTGTAAAGCCTCTTCTCAAAAAGTCCACCCTGGATCCCGGCATATTGAAGAACTTCAGGCCAATATCCCTCTTGCCGGCCCCTGCTAAGATGCTGGAGGCCCACTTGAATTATCATCTTTCCAATTTCCTTGATGCTTCAGGGTTTTTGGATGGGTCCCAGCATGGCTTTAGAAAGCTACATAGCACGGAATCTGCTTTGACTAAAGTCACGGATAATATCCGCTGGAAAGTAGATCTGGGGCAAACCACCGTGCTTGTACTGCTGGATCTTACAGCAGCATTCGATACCCTGTCTCCCGACACTTTAACATCTAGGTTAAGGGAGGCAGGGGTAGCAGGACCGGCCCTCAGTCTCCTGAGCTCCTTTCTTCACCAACGAGAGCAGCGTGTAATGCTAGGAGAGTACCTCTCCCCTGTGAAGTCTTTGCAATGCGGGGTGCCACAGGGGTCGGCATTGAGTTCGACCCTGTTCAATATCTACGTGGCCCCCCTTGCAAGACTAGTAAGATCTCAGGGGATGGAGGTAGTGTCGTATGCCGACGACACGCAGATTATGGTGTCCCTGACCCACTCTGTTAATGTCACTGCGTCAAGCTTTAGATCCTGCATGCAACTTGTTGCAGAGTGGATGATTCTCAACTCACTAAAGCTGAATGGTGACAAGACAGAGGTCCTGGTCTTTGGCAAAGACCAGGGCATGTGGTCGGGTGAGTGGTGGCCTTCATCTTTAGGCATCTGCCCCACTCCCACACAATCTGCTAGGAACCTAGGCATCATCTTTGACACTCGGCTCTCCATGGAACTCCAGGTCAATAGGACGGTGGCCACCTGCTGGGGTGTCATTAGGACTCTGAAAAGAATCGTCCACTATCTTTCCCCTCAGGCACGGAAGCAGGTTGTGATCGCTCTTGTTGGCTCAAGGCTCGACTATTGTAATTCACTTTACGCCGGGGCCAACATGGGCCTTCTGCAGCGCCTGCAGGTTGTACAAAATGCGGCGGCGCGTTTTGTTCTGGCCCTGCCTTGGCTGTCCTCTATGACCTTGGCTAGGAAGAATCTCCATTGGCTCCCTATTCCCTCCAGAGTCCTGTTCAAACTTCTCTGCCTCACATATAGTGCTCTGATGGCAGGCCCAGCTGATGCCCTTGGATCTCTGCTCACTAGGTATGTTCCGAACAGATGTTTACGCTCGCTAGAGCTAAACCAACTGGTTATTCCGCGAGCTAAGAAGGCTAGATGGGGGAGCAAGGCCTTCTCCATCCTGGCACCCCAGATCTGGAATACACTTCCCCTGGAGATCAAATCACTGCCTTCACTTGATCTCTTCAGGAAAGCGTTGAAAACTTGGTTTTTCACTAAAGCATATAAGTAAGCTCCTGTTTCTGACTGCCGTCAGCTAGTTGTTTGCGTTAGGCGCCTTGACGCCCATTGGGCATAGTTGCGCGTTACAAATGCCATTTCGAGTTGGTAAACACTACAAATGGCGTTGCTTGTATATCTGAAAATATATATATATGAAAATAATTAATATGTAAAATGAATAACTGCATGATTTTTTAATTCTTTATAACCAAACATAATAATATAAAGGCATGATTTAAAACAGTGGTTTGCAAGAGATCCTAGGTTTCGAGAAAAGTTTGTGCATTTACTTTGTGTGAAAATCCTTATCTTCAAGTTTAAAAAAAAGACATTCTGAAAAATTAAAGAGGGGAATAAGATTGACTTCACACAATTCTGTCTCCATTTTCTAGTCCTCGGATAGAAGCTTTTTCATAAACATACTGTTTTCAAACTCTAATATTAGGACAGTATATTACATTTCCCCAAAAGGAGGCTCCGGCGTCATTTGCATAATAATGTCTCCACTGTGGTTTTGACAGATGGGCCTCACTGGCGCAGACATACTCTTTGGGGCTTAGCAGTTGATATAAAAATAACAATACGATCAAAAATAATAAAAATGTGTTGTAATGCACATCATAACTTATGGCCAAGGTTAAATCTGCAGCATTCTGAGATGAAATGTGAAAGTCACATTCCATTATATTAAATAAATGCCAGGCAGCTAAAAAAGCATTAAAAGACAGCTGACGGAAGCGTCCATTTTTACTATATTTTTTTCATTTTATTTTCGGGGCCTTATCTATGCAGAATTGTTTTAACCAACACAAAATGACACCGAAGTCTCCAAGGAAGTAGTTTAAAAAAAAAAACACATCCTCTGTGTTGCATAATGTGGAATACTTTTATGTGACTTAAAGATGTGCAGTCTCATTTTTTTTCATTTTATGCCTTGAGGCAGTGGAAGATATATTTTCTTTTGAATACAGTTTTATGCGGGCATGCTTTATATTTCTTTTCAGGCAAAATGTAAAATGAATATAGAAGTGCGGTACTGAAACTTTCTTCCGTTATTAATGTTTTGGCTGAATTTGTTCACTTCATGCTGGGAATGAAGGTCTGTCCAGCTGTCTCTAAACTGGCACCATCAGCCTTTCCTTGAAAGTTATCTGACTTTAAGTTCCAAAGGAAAGGACACACAGGCTTGAGGTTGGTTTCAGGGCTGACTTCAACTTGTGTGTTAATTGAAAAATTGGTGATTTTGGTGAATTTGTGACTTTGTAGTCCACATTAGTGAATTGTAACAACAGCCTAGGCACTAGACAAAAAATCAAGCGAATTATGACGGACTTACTCCTCTAAATAGGAGCTACCGACCAGTGTTATCTCAAGGGTTTAGAGGGGCCTGGGCAAGGCACACAAGTGGGCCCCCCTCTGAGACAAGTATGAATCTTATTTTTTACTTCCTGCTAATTCAAGCCTTCATGATGCCAAAAAAATTACTGAATGATGTGTTAACTTTAACAAGGTCACACAGAAAAGTTAAAATATGTTTTTCTCACAGGACCCTACAAATCCTAAAACTGATACAGGGTGAAGAGACAGAGGTAGTGGTAGGCAGAGCGGGAGAGAGGTTCAGAAATAGAAATAGGATAGACCGAGGTTAAATAGAGAGACAATTTACTACCTCTGGGGGCCCCTTGGAAGGTGGGGGTCCTGGGCAATAACTCACTTTGTCGTTGCATTAAAACTTCTCTGCTAGTGACACAAGTAACACCAGTGGTTAATTTGAAAAAAAATAAGTACTGGGGATCAAGTCAGGAGGCAGCTTGCACCAGCCCATTTCTCCTGGTAGTGCTACCTAAACCAGAACCAACAATTAACCATGAAAGTGGGGAGAGGATGTGGCGTAAGGCTAGAACTTCAGGCTTCAGAGCTAGGGAAACAGGTGTGAGTCTCAGTATTGGCTCAACATCCTTTGATTCTGAGACTAACAAACATGTGTACTTAACTGGTGTTCATGAAAAGCGCTGGTGTTGATAATTAAGTGCTGGAGGTTAGCACAGAAAACCACCAGTTCAAATTAGGCTTGAGTTAGACTGTATAAACAAAGGTTCAAAAAAGTCAGAGAAATGAGGCTGTACCCATTACCTGTGTGGGTAAAATATGCTTTGTAATACTCACTTTTAAATGGTGCACTGATAACACATCAACACCTAAAATATCCTCATACTACAATATTGAGTCATAAATATAGATGTAAAAAATATGAACATCCTATATCTATACAGGTAAGTGCAAAAATATCAAAACAAAAATATCCCTGACATAAATATAGATGTAAAAAATATTGTTTATATATTACCTACTGGCAGTCGCCAGTAGGTAGTTATAGTTAGGACCATGTTCCTATTCAAAAAGCGTTTTTTCTTTTCCCAATAACTTTGGTGCCAGTTAACGAATCTTCGCGAAATTTTCGAAACTTATGGCCCGCTCCGGTCCGCTCCTATCTTGAAAGTTTCAAGGTGATTCGGCAAGCGGAGCCGAGAAAAAAAGGGGGTCACAAAACATGTAGTCTCCATGTTAATTCCCATAGGAAACTTTAGACACAGCTACAGACCAAACTACTGAACGGAATTACACCAAATTTGGCACAAAGGTAGCCCTTGTTTCAAGAAGAACTCATTTTGTTGAATGGTGTAAATCCATTCAGTAGTTCCTGAGAAATTCAAGAAAAAGAGGTGAAAAAATCAATTTTCCATAGGAAACTTTAGACATGGCTACAGCTCGTACTGCTGAACGGAATTAAACTAAATTTGGCAAAATGGTAGTGCTTGGTTCAGAAAGCACTCTTTTTCTTAAATGGTGTAAATCCATTCAGTAGTTGCTGAGAAAATAAAAAAATAAAAGTTTCGATATATAGAGGCTTAGAGGATCCGTGCACCCTGCCAATCACTAGCTGCATTCTAATTGGCTGTCAACACTTCAAACCATAAAGTGTTGGCAGCCATCTTATGCCTCGGTAGAACCGAGGCAAAAGAAAGCAGTAAAACAAATGCACAAAACAAGAAAAGGGAACAGGCTAGAAACACTATGACAACAGACGCCTGCCCAAGGGCTCCCACAAGGACCCCATGGTCCCAAAAAGCATTAAAAAAAAAGAAATCGGCCGAATTCACGCTGGATGCGTGAATCCGGTCAAATTTTTTTAAAAAACAAAGCACAAGCTCCCTCGCTTCGTTATTATTTAGCACCTGGTTGGGCCAAATCCCGGGGGCATGCTCAAATTGAATTGTGGGGGTCCAGGGGGACCCCGCTGCCCCTGGGGGCCGCCACCCCTGGGGCTTTGATAAAATATTTGCAGGGGGCACATGGCTTCTCCACAGCCTCGAGGACCGCCACCCCCCTGGGCATCTTTGTTTACTGATTGGGGGCCACCAAGGCCCCCCCCAAGTCCCATGGACTGCCACCCCAGCAGCTTCTTTTAAAAAAAAATATACCTGTGTGGGGGGCTCGAGCCCCTAACACACCCCGGGGACCGCCACCTCCCTGGGGCCCTAATATTTAAATTTAGGGGTCTGTAATGGACCTCCAAGCCCCGTGGACCACCACCCCCTGGGGCTTTGCAAACGTTGGGAGGGGGACCGCACAGCCCCCCTCCTGGAGCCTAGGGGATGGCCTCGGGAGAGGGGCCACACGGCCCCCTTCCATTTTGTTTTTAAATAGGGCCAGGCCCTGGGGGATGGGGTCTCCAGGGCCAATAAAATAGGAAAGGAAGGGGGGCCACACAGCTCCCCTTCTTAAATGTTTTTTTTTAAAACAGCCGCATTGTCGAGGCCCCGCCACCTCCCAGCAACACTCTGCAAACGCAACCTGTGGCGCATTTTAAGTTGGAAAATTAATTCCCCTTGAATACTGGAGGTCCCTGGGGGCCAACTAGCCCACCAGGTACCTCCTGTAAGCGCCACAAGGCTGCGTTGCAGAGAGGTGGTCCAGGCCGCACCCATTTTTACACGTCTCTGCAACACAGCTCTGTGGTGCTTACTGGAGGTATCTGGTGGACTAGTTGGCCCCCAGGGACCCTCAGGATTCAAGGGGACTTAATCCCCCAACTTAAAATGCACCACAGGGCACGTTTGCACAGTGGTGAAGGGAGGGGATGGGCCTGATGTGACATGTGTGCAAACAGGCCCTGTGGCGCGTTAATTCCCCTTCAATCCCGAGGGTCCCTGGGGGCCAACTAGCCCACTAGGTACCACCAGTAAGTGCCACAGGGCTGCGTTGCATAGAGGTGTAAAAAGGGGTGTGGCTCAGACCACCTCTCTGCAACGCAGCCCTGTGGCGCTAACTGGAGGTACCTGGTGGGCTAGTTGGACCCCAGGACCCCTCCGGATTGAAGGGGACTTAATCTCCCAACTTAAAACATGCCACAGGACGCGTTTGCACCGTGGTGAAAGGAGGGGGCTGGGGTGACGTGTGTAAACACACCCTGTGGTGCGTTTAAGTTACGGAAGCAGTAAGAGACTGACATCGCACAGACCCAGCGACACCTCACCTCCCTGACTGTGCAATTTCTTTGTTGTCCTCATTTTCCAAGGTACTGCAACCAGGGTTAGTATGACTCTGCAGCTGGCCAACGCTTCATCACTGTCAGCGCCAAACTGTTGGATTAGTAACTCTCACAACATCGAGATAGCCCCAGTTTGAGATATTGATATCTAAGAGTTATACTTTTAAGTGATCTTTGCAAAAGTGATATCTTGATTTATGTATGTTGGATTTTTATTGTATTGATCTTGGATTACTCAGATAAATAGTGGGTATTTTTCTTAAATGACTTGGAATGCTTTTGTGGTGTTTTCACTGTGTTACTGTGTGTGTGTGTGCACAAATACTTTACACATTGCCTCTGAGATAAGCCTGACTGCTCGTGCCAAGCTACCAAGTGGGTGAGCAGGGGTTATCTTAGATGTGTAATCTCCTTACCCTGACTAGAGTGAGGGTCCCTACTTGGACATGGTGAAAACCACTGACACCTAAAGACCCCATTTCTAGCATTCATAATTAGGTTATCAACTTACCAGCTTAATAAACACTCCCTGGTTAAATCTCAACACAATTCGAAGTCAGAGAGGTTGGGATGCAAGGTTAATGGGCAAGAGATTTGCTGACTTACACACTGAAGGGGGCTATTGATGAACTGGAGGCATTATAGAATATATGTTTTGATGGGAAAGTTGGAGGAATTACAGAACATTTGGCTGCTTTAGTCAGGGTTGAATGTAGGGAGTATGATGGAGCTGGGGGTGATAATAGGGAATTCAGATTGTTCTAGTATTAGTGAATTTGGAGGTTAAGTATGATTCAATGTTCGGTGCATTGAAAGGGGACTAAGCTAGTGAAAAGCAAGTTGTGGAGAGAAGAGTGTTAATGGACTGAGCAAGACGGTATTGGTGGGGATCTGGGGATGTTATCAGATTATGAAAGAAGCAAGCTTAGCTGTGTTCAATGTGAGTATGACTATGTCCTGCTCCAAAATAAGTAGTGTACGGACAATAGCAAGCCAGGTCTCCTCTGAACAGGAACAGAAGTAACCTCTGATGGGGATCTTTTCTGTTGAGTGCACCATGGGTCCTCTGGCACAGTGAGCTTCAGAATATTGTCTGGAAAGCTCTGTTGTACTTAGGGTGTTGCATTGAAGAAAACAAAAAAAGTGGTCGGTGAAATGCTTGAATTAATCTAGTCACTGGTAACTTACTCTATGCCTGCAACTGAGTCCATCCTTAATTTGCCCACCAGGCCACCTGAGATAGGATGGAGCCATAAGTGAATCAGCCTCATCCTACTACATTAGGAACAGTCCAGCCAGAACTGCCATGCCATGTCCCCTCCAGATAGGAGCAAAAGCAGCCTCAGGCTGATTTTAGACTGTATGAACCTCATCAGTAGGGTGCAGTATAAGTCCTTTGGCACAGTGAGAGTGGGCATCAGATTGCCTTTGCAGAGAAATGTACCTAGTGGAATTGGACGTATCCATATGTGTGAATAGGAAAGCTTCAATTATGGGGCATTTTTACCCCGAGATATGAGACCTGAAACCCAAAAGGCACCTTAACTGGAGTTATGCTAACTGAGATGGTCTTAGACTATGTGCAGTGATCAGGAGCATTGAGGAATCTTTGATATGTTGGAACATCATAAGCGTTCGCATCCACAGTAGTACTTTGTCACCTGAACCTCTATTTGCACCACTGAAGTGCCCTTGCTCTGCTGTGGTTACATGCCAGGATGGGCTCAACCCTATTCCAGGGAGCTCTTTGAATATTAATTATACATGGGAAATAAATAAAGGTACCTCACCCAGACCAAGGTATCTCTTTATTCGCAGTCTGAGAGGATACAGGTATAAAATATTTTTGAGGTCTTTAGGACATGATGGTCTTATGACCCTAAAATACTCACCCACTGGGTTGTTAGTATTCAAAGAGCTCCCTGGAAGATGGTTGATCCCACCCTGGCTTGTCGGGTCCAGAGTGGACACGATGATGAAGCATTTTTTTTTATTATTTCTTAGTCCTCATTTTGCAATAGTATTAATAAGGAGTTGTCAGGGGCCCATTTCCTCTTAATCCTATTGCGTCTATGCCTTGGATCTGAGTTTAGGCAGTTTCCCTGTGATTTTAACCCCTTGCCTGCTGTCGGAATTCCGCTCCTGTGCGGCACATTCTAATCGCGGGAGTGGTCGTGGCGGCTCCCGGCCGTCATCAGCACACGAGTACTGTGTGCCATGACGGACGGGAGCCGTCCCCAGCATACAAGGGGTTAAAGGAGAAGGGCACCCCTTATTTCCAATACTATTCTGAAGGTGTTACCGATGGAGGTTGAGCTAGCCATCCTCTCTACTCTAACAAGTCTTCAACAGATTTCATATTGCTATCGCATAATCATTGGACTGAAAGAGAGTTGAACCGACCATTATTATTTCAAATTGCCAAATCCTTAGACAATATTAACTTATTTGGTAGTTTTCCCATATCTCCCAAAATTTGTACTTTTTACTGGGCAGTTTCATTTTATCCAATTTGTAAATTTTTAATACTGAGGCTAGCCATTCTCCATGAAGAGGAGGGGCTGAACTTACCCACTTCACACAGATTTCTCTTCTGGCCAATAATATTAATAAAAATTGTGATCTTTCTTGTAAATTGGATAACCTTTCTGGAATATTGGAATCCATTACCCCAAAAATGACGAAGTCAATACTTACGTTCAGATGTCTTCCTAATACTTCATTTAGTGTCTTACCCACGTCATTCCAGAAACCATCAAAGAGGGGACACTGCCGAAACATGTGTAGGTCATCAGCTTTATGGAGTCCACACTTTGGGCAACTCTTCACTGTGGCCCCGTTAAATTTGGATAGTCTTTTCGGGGTCCAGTAGGCTCTGTGGACAGTGAATAGATGGTTCCTCTTTAAGGCGGCAGATGTTACAATTGACCAACATTTGTTCGTAGATACTTGCCATGAGTTTTGGACATCCAGCGTCGGCAGTTCGTTCCCCTAAATTTTCTCTGGAATCTGGAAATTCTCCTCCCCTGCTGAAATGAGGGCCTAATACCAGTGGGAAATCTCCCTATGAAAGGGTTCCTTTTTTTGGATATCAGTTTCTAAAGTTAGGTTTCCTCTTTTGGTTTCTTTTAACGATTTTACCCAGCGTGATAGTTGGTAATATTTGAATTTTGCTAATGATGCGTTACTTATTAAGGATAATAATTCCCAATCAATTATTTTGTTTTGTGGCATCAGTTGTCCCCACTCTTTTATTTCGGCTGCTTTGAGGGGGAGTGCAAGTTTGTCTTCAAGGCACTCTGGTGTGCCCGGTGAATCCTATATCGGAGCCAAGTCCCTGTAATATGGAATATCTAAAATGCACCTTATGTGATACCATAATTTTGAGGCAGATTTTAACGTCTTTAGCTTCACTTTTTTGAAGTATTTCGGATGCCCGAATTTATATAGAAAATGACAGTTTTTTTTGGTCATTGCTTGAAGATATGGTGGGTAATTGTCGTACGTGTTTAGTAATGTTCTACTACCTTTAAATTGGAAGACTCTTCAATACTCCAAAAGATCGGGGCTGGCAATTCCCCCTTGCTCTTTTCTCCTTCTTATTTTGCTCCATGCAATTCGAGATCCTTTTGATGACCAAATAAAACTTATACGTTCTCCCTGAATTTTTTTAATTGTATCTCTCTTAAATTCCAATGGAATAGAACTAAAAGCAAAGGTGAATTTCGGGATGATAGACATTTTTACTGTGTTGGACTTACCCAATAGCGTCAAAGGTAAACCTCCCCATACTTTTAGCAACTTTCTTACCTCCCCTTCAATTCTGTGGAAATTAATTTGTGCTACTTTAACAAGATCTATACCTAGATATATTATTTTATCCTTGTTGTAAGGGCTAGCTGTGGGTTCATTCCAGCTCATAGTCTCGGTTTTAGCTTGATTAATTTGGTAACCTGAGATTTTCCCAAAGTTATGGAAAGTCTCTTCTATTGCACTAAGGGACTCACTCAGGTCCCTGATGAAGATCATGAGATCATCCGCATAAAGGGCAACCTTTTTATCCCAGCCTTGGTAAGAAAAGGAGGGTATTAACGGGTGGTTTCTGAGACTTTTTGGGACAGGTTCAATGTATAGATTGAAAAGAAGGGGGAAAGTGAACACCCCTGTCTTGTTCCTCTCTTTATTTGGATGTTTTCTGTAAGGTTAACATTTAATAAAATGTTTGCCCTAGGAGAACTATAAATCTTACTCACCATACTCTGAAAGTTTTCCCCCAGATTGAATTTTTCCAACACTTTATTTAAATATGCCCAGTTAACCCTATCAAACGCTTCTGCCATATCGATGGTAATTATGGAAAGGGGAAGATTTTAATTAATTGCTAGGTCAATTGACCCAATTAGATCATGTGTTAGGTCTTGTAGGTGTGTTCCTGCCACGAAGCGCTTTTGATTAATGTTTATCAGTATGCCTGCTATTTTCCCCAGTCTTTTTGCCATAATTTGCGTATAGATTTTATAGTCGCAATTCAGGATGGAGATTGGGCGATATGATTCGCACTTTCTGGGACTTTTGGCTGGTTTTAAAAGAATGGAGATTGTAGCATCATTCCATGAATCTGGTAGGTCACCTTTTTCCAAGAAATTTTATTAAGAAGAGCTGTTAAAGGAGTAACTAGTGATTCTTTCAGTTTTTTAGAAAAACTTATTTGGGAGGGCATCCGGACCAGCAGCTTTACTTCTCTTAAGATTTTTTATGGCTTCCTCTGCTTCGTCTTTAGTTATTTCTGCGTTTAGTTCTTCTCTCCCCTCACTGATTAAGGCTGGAAGGTTCCGGGCATCCCAAAATAGTTTTATTTAATCATTTTTAGGATTACAATCTTACGTATAGAGATCTGCGAAGAAGGCTGTAAACTCCTGTCTTATTACGGCTTCTTCTGAGCTGGGACTACTGGCATTGCGAGGGTCAATGCTAGCTATTTTGTTTCTAGATTGATCAGTCTCGATTTTCCATGCTAGCATTTGTTTCGCATCCTTCCCCATATTCATAATGGGCCAGTTTGCTAGCCTCCCATTTTTCTCTTACTCTATCTTCCAGCATTTCTGTTACATATCCTTTTTGTGTTATTCTATCCTCCACCAAGCGCTCTCTGTTGGAAGGTATCGTTTCGGCTAAAAGCTGTGAATCAAGGGTTTCAATGTTCGTTTCTAGATTATAGATCTTCTATTTAACCCCCTTAGATTTATATGCTGCCAAGCTAAGGATTTTTCCACTAATCACTGCTTTATACGCATCCCAAGTGATCTGTACTGAGACGCCCTCATTATTTTCAAAGTATAAGTATGTTTCTTGCTTAAGCTGTTTAATAATCTCAGGATCTGAGAGGATGGTACGATCCATTGTCCATCTGGTACCTAGAGTACTATCCCTCAATTGTATTATGATCTGGACAGCGGAATGATCTGAGAGATGTGCTGGAATGTGTACTACCTTCAGTGTTCTATCAACTAGACTTTGGTCTACCAGAAAATAGTCAAGCCTTGATTGTATACCCAGTTTTTTATTCTTGAATGTAAAACTATTTTGATTGTCACCCTTCTCCTTCCATATATCAGCTAGACCTAGATCCTTCATGCATAACCCTACCCAGTCCCTCATTTTTGGCAGGCTAGTTTGTCTTCCTAGAGGGAGCCGGTCCACCTTAGGGTCAAGGATAATATTAAAGTCCCCTCCTACAATTATTGGGGTGGATGCTGAAAGTAATTGTGTATATAAGGATTTTAGGGGAGCTGGATCGTCCGTATTAGGACCATAATATCCTGCGACCGTAAACACGCTATTGCCCATCTACCCTTTGGGTCCGTTTTCGCTGACTCCACCCTTGCATTTAGTGATTTTTTAAATAGAATGGCAACCCCCTTAAAAACACAATCCTGATCTGTACATATATATGTGTCAACCCACTATAGTTTTTTATGATTTCCTCCCATTCTTTTTTTAACAGATGAGTCTCTTGGAGAATTATAATTTCACTATCTCTTATCTTCAAATACTCTAATATTATCCTCCTCCTACTTTTAGTTCGTAAACCGTCGACATTCCATGATGTTATTTTCACATATTTCAGATCTTTTTTCATTTCTTTTTACTTTTTGTTTTACCTTCCCAACTGTGTCTGCTGGCCCCCGATTCTCCTCTCTTTCTTATATCGTGTTGAGGACATATTTTTTTTTTCCCTAACTTTCTCCCATCTCCTGTGCATATTTTTATTTTGTCTTTCTTGTTCTTTTCTATTCTATGTGAGTCTTTGTTTTAAAAAAATATAAATTTCCCTCCCTGGAGAAGCCTCCCTTTTTCCTTCTTTGGGCTTTGTTGATAGCCCACTTTGAGCTCCGTGTTTGCATTAAATTTAAAACAATCTACTTATGTATTCTTATTCCTGCATTTGATCTCGTATTTGATTACGCATTTGTTCCAGGAACACTTCGACCTCTTCGGGTCGCGGATGTTATACATCTTATTCCTCCACATGATTCTGAGGGAGGCCGGGAATTTCATCTGGACCAAGGCCCCTAAGGACTTTAGTTCTGGCATCAGCTGCCCCAGCTCCCACTGTCTATCTTGAGTAACTTTGGCAATGTCAGAGCGTATTCTGAAAGACCAATCATCTTTATTATAAGATCCAGTTTTCAGGGCTTCACTTAAAAGCCTCTCTTTGAGAGTGTACGTTCTGAAATTGATTAATATTTTCCTCGGGTTTCTCTTTTCTTTGCTTTTCCCAAACGGCTCTCGATGTACCCTCTGAATATCTTCTTCCAACCCAAGAGCCTTACACCAAGGGAAATATTCTTCTAGAAGTGCGACAATAAATTTCTTTATGTCCGTACCTTCTCGACCCTCTAGGATGTTCAGGATTCGAAGCTTACTTCTTCTGGATTGATTTTCCAATGCTTTGAGTCTCTCGTTGACACTTTTATTCTATGGGCCGGGATGCCCGCCACCCCCTCCCAACACCAATTCCCCATGGGAGGAGACAGACACAGGTTTGAACTTTTGGAAGGCGGGGGGGAGTTACCCCCCCCGGCCGTATTTATTAAAATATGAAACAAAATTTAAAACTTTAAATTAAAATGTTTCATGAATCATGTACAATTTTATCTTCCATTACATTTTGATGAAGACAAGTTCTTTGGCTAACCTTAACAAATCTCTAATACAAAGGTTTCCTAGCCGAGTCTAGCATCCTGAAAATGCAGAACATTTTAGAATAAAATTGTACATCCTAGCAACGGCAAGGTCTTAACCGGTGTCAGATCCCTACCACCAAATTCCCGCCCTCACAGTGTGAGTGGCGCATGCGCAGAGGACTTTACCCTCGCAGCCAACTGTAACTTCCCTTGTCGTGGAGGCCCCCTTTCACTCGACGCCATCTTAAAGGTCGTCCGAGTTCTCGTGCGAGGTATCCGTAAGAAGGACAGCGTTGACTCCCCCCCTTCCCCACACACTCTTCCGCCGGAGCGGATATCCGGCCCCCGGGAAATTCGTAGGAGGGGCATATAGCCGTCTCCCCCTGGGAGGGGCCTATGGCCGGCTCCCCCTAGGTGACCCATCCGTAGTGGGTGCCGCCCCCGTGGGAGGGGCCAATGGCCGCCTCCCCCCGGGCGCTCCCATCCATACTGGGTGGCGCCCCCCCTAGGGACCTTAAAATCACTGCTCACCGATCATGACCTTACCACCCGACCAAAATAAATACGACAGTTGTTTTACCTACTAAGGAAAGAAAATACGCCTAATCTGTAACAGCTTGACAATTCACCAACTTTGACATTGCTACAAAGGGAAAAAAGTCCTAAAGCACAAGACAATTTATTATTTAATCCATTCCTCTACGTTTCTATAAAGGAAAAAGGCCTACTAGCATCTATTCAATCAAAGGCATACATCCCTGATGCAAACTGACTTATCTTTTTATTACATTCGAATAATCACCAACAATTACTTTATTCCCAAAAAAATTGCAAAAGGGGCTGGTGGGTGGGTCAAAATTGCCGCTTGTTCCTTCAAGGGCTCACGAGCGACGAGTGGTGCAGCCTTCAGAGCACTGGACCAAGAGGAAGCTTCGTTGGATTCCCGCTCTATTTATCCATCTGCGGGAGGGCGGGGGCCCACCTCAGGTACGCCCATCCGTGCGCGGACTTCCGGGCGGGTGTTTAGGACAACCCCTTCTGGGTGGGAAGGGCGTGCTCCGGCTACGCCGCTTTGGGCATACCAGCCGGGACACGCCCCCCGCCCACAACGGTTTCCCGGGGGATCGGGGCACCCATCCATACGTTCGGGGGGACCGAGTGGTCTTCCCTTTCCATATGGGCCGGGATGCCCGCCACCCCCTCCCAACACCAATTCCCCATGGGTGGAGACAGACACAGGTTTGAACTTTTGGAAGGCGGGGGGGAGTTACCCCCCCGGCCGTATTTATGAAAATATGAAACAAAATTTAAAACTTTAAATTAAAACGTTTCATGAATCATGTACAATTTTATCTTCCATTACATTTTGATGAAGACAAGTTCTTTGGCTAACCTTAACAAATCTCTAATACAAAGGTTTCCTAGCCGAGTCTAGCATCCTGAAAATGCATAACATTTTAGAATAAAATAGTACATCCTAGCATTAAGGGCCAACGGCAAGGTCTTAACCGGTGTCAGATCCCTACTACCAAATTCCCGCCCTCACGGTGTGAGTGGCGCATGCGCAGAGGACTTTACCCTCGCAGCCAACTGTAACTTCCCTTGTCGTGGGGGCCCCCTTTCACTCGACGCCATCTTAAAGGTCGTCCGAGTTCTCGTGCGAGGTATCCGTAAGAAGGACAGCGTGGACTTCCCCCCTTCCCCACACTCTCTTCCGCCGGAGCGGATATCCGGCCCCCGGGGAAATTCGTAGGAGGGGCATATAGCCGTCTCCCCTTGGGAGGGGCCTATGGCCGTCTCCCCCTAGGCGACCCATCCGTAGTGGGTGCCGCCCCCCATGGGAGGGGCCAATGGCCGCCTTCCCCCGGGCGCTCCCATCCATACTGGGTGGCGCCCCCCCTAGGGACCTTGAAATCACTGCTCACCGATCATGACCTTACCGCCACAGGCCGGATAGTTGACCGACTATCCAGCCCCCCCACACCTCCTAAAGGTCATGTCTCCTCAACGCCCTCAGCCACGCTACAAAGTCTTCTATGAGTAATTCATTCCCAGCCCTGGATAGGTCCAGCACATCATTCAAATTATAGTGACCACCCCGGATACACCCTTGAGGAATGCTTTGTAAGTGAGTAGAGCGAAACAGTTTCTCGATTTTGTTGTTCACCCTCTTTACCGAGTGGTTCAACGCCGACACAGACAGACCCCTCCGCCAAACTCTTCTGGGAATCATGTGGGACCAAGCAATTGTACACCCCGGAAGCCTCTTGGACAACCAACTGACTGGTGACAATATGTGCTCCAGCAATACCCGTCTTCCCAGTCTTACCAAGTCATTGCCTCCCAGATGCACTATGATTACAGATGGCGGTGACCTTTGCCGCCCTAACAGTTCCTCCAGATAGCTCTGAAACTGCTCAAAACAGAGGCCTCCCTTCCCATGGAAGGACACTCTGAACCCATACTCATCAGATGCGTGGATCGCGTCACCTGCCTTGAATATGTCCCCGGCACGCCTCACGTATGAGTGGCCCATGACCCATACCACTTGATCTCCAGTCGGCGATCCTTCCCCGCTGGTCCTTTGGTGTTGGGCCGATCCCAATTTTCGCCCCGCGTTACAGGCTTGCGAAACTGTAATCCAAACAAAAGACAACAAGCGTGAGTGCATTTCATCAGTCTTTTACAACATGTGCAGTCGCACATACCTCTTGAAACAGTTCGAGGACCAACGGCCTAACTGTTTCACTTCCTCCGTACCCAGACCCCGAGCCGTAGCCTCAGTAGCGGCCCCTATTCTGAATGAGTGGGTCCCAAAATCGGACAGGTTCAAGCCTGCCGCAGCAATTGTAATTGCCAGCACCCTCCGAAACTGAAATCTCGTCAACGGGGTGCCGTCCTTGTGTCTAAGCAGGGTCCCTCCCCATTTTGTCAACCTCTGTGCCAGGTAGTCCTCTAAATACCTTATGGGACAACTGGGGCTCCCTCGGGCGTGCTGCAGAACCACACTATTCCCCAAAGCTTCCTGGTCTGTTTTGGACCTGGCTATCGAGATCAACTGAGAATCACCCCGTAATTGAACATGATCCCTGCATAGACCTCCCTCCACATCCTTCTTGTTCCTTGCTATGAGTTCACATACCCGCATGGCCCCATGGAATGCCAATGCGAACGCCGCTCGGAACAGAATTACCTCGCTGGGCGATGAGCATCTCTCATCCAGTTTAGCTAGTAGCAAGGACAATCTGTCTAGCCCAATCGGGTGCCTTTTATCTTGTCTGCGACCTTCCAGGCGCTGCTAACCGCGGAGCGCCTTCATGACTAAGAAGGAACCCGTTGTGTCCCGTATCCCGCGGAGCTGTGCCATGAATGATATGGCTGCCCTATATCTGTTGGCAGTTGCCGCCGATCAGCCTTCCTTATGAAGTGCCACCAAAAACCCGAGGAAGGATTCCTCCCGCCCCCAGCTATGTCCCCCTACCGGTCCTAAAAAGGCGCAGTATGAACGAAACGCTCCCTCATAAGCTTTTCTCGTCCTGGGCACTAAACTGGCTGCCACGAGGTCTTGTAATCCGGGGCACCGATCTGCCATAGTGCTTGGGGGAACGGTGCCGCCACTAGTTCCGCTGTGGGTAGATAACCCCTGAAAGCCTGCATGTGTGAACGAGAGAGTGCATCAGCTGCGTTATTCAGTACACCTGGCACATGCCTTGCCCTGAATTGTACATTCAATCTCATGCATCGCAATACAATTTCTTTCAACAGTCTCAAGATCCACTTGCAGCGTGCAGCCTGGTGGTTAATACACTCGACCACCGTCATGTTGTCTGACCAAAACACCACTGAGCGCTTCCTAAAGTCTTCCGGCCATGCCAACAGAGACACCCAAATGGGGAATAGCTCCAAGAACCCAATGTTACCTGTTAGGCCACTTGAGTGCCGCCACGCCGGCCATGTTTGCGCCGACCATCGGTTAACAAAGATCGCGCCAAATCCCACACTCCCAGCCGAGTCGGTCCACAAGCCCAGTTCGTCAGACGATGCTGAGGGTTTGTTCCATGCCACTCGACCGTTGAAATCCGCCAGGAATGCTAACCAAATGCGCATGTCCTGGCGAACCTCTGCCGACAGTCTAGTGCGGTGGTGACCTTCCCTCAGGCCCACCATAGCCTGTGCTATGGAACGTGAGAAGGGGCGAGCCATCGGTATCACTTTTAAGGCAAAATTAAGCTGACCCACTGTCTGTTGTAACTGATGTATGGTCACCTTGTCCTTACGGAGACATTGTATCAAGGAAGCCCTGAACTTGGCCACCTTCTCAATTGGAAGACCGGAAACACCCCTCCATTGAGTCCAGCTCAATCCCCAGAAACTCCAGAGAGGTCGATGGCCCCACCGTCTTACCTGGCGCCAATGGGACCCCAAACTCCCGCATGAGTGTGCAGAAGTCCTGCAGTGTTTGCGCACATTCCGGAGTGCCCGCCGGACCTAGAAAAAGGAAGTCATCCAAATAGTGCATCACCTGTCTATGCCCTGTGGCCTCGGTGAACGCCCATTCCAAAAAGGAGCTGAACATTTCAAAATAGGCACATGAAATTGAACAACCCATGGGCATACATTTATCCATGTAATATTTCCCTTGGAACGTGAATCCCAGCAAGCGCTGGTCCTGAGGGTGTACCGGGAGCAACCTGAATGCCGATTCGATGTCTGATTTTGCCAACAGTGCACCGGGGCCCAGGCGATTCAACAGAACGACTGCATCATCGAACGATGCGTATCTAACTGAGCATACCTCAGGGTCAATAGTCTCATTTACGGAGGCCCCCTTAGGGGCCGATAAATTGTGGATGAGTCTATACTCCCCCGGGTCTTTCTTTGGAACCACTCCTAAAGGTGAACACACAAATTCCGCAACTGGCGGGCAGGCAAATGGCCCCGCTACCCGCCCCAAGCTGACCTCTTGCGCTATTTTTCTGGCGGCCACCGCCGGGTTGTGCTGAATAGACAGTTGGTTCTTACAGAAGGGGCTCCCCCAAAAATGTCCCGCCGGGATTTTGAAGCCATACAGAAAGCCATCCCTCAAAATCCCGGCGGATACATGATCTGGGTATCGGTTCAGCCAGGGGGTCAAAGCCAAGATATCAATGGGCGAAGATGTTTGCTTCCAAGGCACCACCTCAATCCTGCTTGGATCCCCCCTTTCCTCCCGCACCATTGGACTTGGATCGACAGCTGGTTTCTGGGTGTGAGGAATTCCCACAGCCCGAACAAGCATGCCGGAACTTACACGTTCCTTGAGGCCTGTTACAGGTTCCTTTGTTGAATCCCCAACAAACCCCCTGCTTGCCTCCATTCCCGCCGTACCTGGGATGCGGCTCCCCTCCGGCGTTCGCCAGAAAGGGCTGTCCCGGCCTCTGTTGGAATGTCCCAGAAACGCTCGTGCTTTGTACCGACGTACCCGCCGGTCCCGGCAAAAGCTGGTTATGCCACGACACCGTGTCCAGACAATCCCATGTTAAAGCCTTGTTAAACTCTTTTGCTTTTCTAAAGGTAACGTCATAACCCTTCCATTCATTTCCCCCGTACATTGCATAGAAATTCATGATCCTGTTCTGATAACATGATAAGTCGGGCAACACTTCAGGTTTACGCTCACCCATAACTGCCGTAAAAATAGAAAAGGCCCTGACCCAGTTCACCATGGTCTCATCGACCCTGAATTCAGCCATCTTGGCTCGCCATACACTGGGGTGCCACAAATCTTTCTGGGTCTTTGCATATTCTACCTCACGATGGTCAGTCAAAAGTGAAAACATGTTGATGTATTTATCTCCCCATATCATTCCTTTCGTAGCCATGGGAATGTGCTGCGATAAATTTTCCCGCCTTGAAGGTACTGAACTCTCCCCCACCAATGGCAATGGTCTCTTACCGGGTTCAGCCGTCTTCCCAGTCGTGTCCGTTGTCTTCGCTCGACCGTCCGTCGTGACCCCCGTCACTACCTGCGGGGGAATAAAAGGTACATTCGCCGTCCCGGCATCCCTTGACTGCCGCAACTGCTCAATAATTAATCTGGCTTCTTCAGCCGGATCGCCTGCAGCCACTGATCCCCCTGCTCCTTTCTTTAGCCAAGGTAATACTGCTGCTAACTGAAGCGCCAGTTCAGGGGGCATTTGGTCATCCCCAATTGGCGTTATCACTACGGGGATTGGTAAACCCCCATCCGGACCTGGTACCGGGCTATCTACCGGCGCGACTGGGTTGTCTGCGCCCGGGCTCAATGGAGGCACTTCTGGGACTGGGACCTCCCTGGAACTTGCCCTCCCCTTATTCCTCTTACCCTTACCCCCTGGGGCGACAATCGGCAAGGCCGGTCCTATTTTTTTTAGGCCGCCCCGAGGGGGTGTTCTGGGCCGCCATCTGCTTCTTGATGGCCGCTAAGCCCCGACCGAGCTCATCCACTTTACCCATCTTCCGGTCCATCACCGCTACTCGGTTCACCAAGGTGCGTAGCATCCTCTCCATCTCGGAGCTCTTTCCCGCTTTCTTGCCAAACATGACTTCGGTTACTCCGTCCGACTTGATCCACAAGGGTACTCGATCTTCCACACGCCTGACACTGAAAGAGAAAAACAAAGATTACAAGTTCTCAAAATTGCCGCTTGTTCCTTCGAGGGCTCACGAGCGACGAGTGGTGCAGCCTTCAGAGCACTGGAACAAGAGGAAGCTTCGTTGGATTCCCGCTCTATTTATCCATCTGCGGGAGGGCGGGGGCCCACCTCAGGTACGCCCATCCGTGCGCGGACTTCCGGGCGGGTGTTTAGGACAACCCCTTCTGGGCGGGAAGGGCGTGCTCCGGCTACGCCGCTTTGGGCATACCAGCCAGGACACGCCCCCCCCCACAACGGTTTCCCGGGGGATCGGGGCACCCATCCATACGTTCGGGGGGACCAAGTGGTCTTCCCTTTCCATTCGCCCTCAAAGTTCTAATTTCTTTTTATTTTGACTCAACTTTTTTACTTAGAGAGTCGACGGCTGCTTCTGCTGCTGTTACTCTGTCTCCTAGGGCTTTTAACTTAGTGTCCTGAAGTTCACAAGCATCTTGGATCTTATTTTGATTTCCTTCTGAAATTTCAAACCTAGAACTGATTTCTTCCATCATTCTTTCTAGAAAGGAGTTGGTTGAGCTTTGGCTTTGGCTTTGACTTTGGTTATCTTCAACTGTCAACTCAGATAGGGTGGAATCTTTATGTAGGTTTCTTAATGTTGTATTTACTGAAGGGGTAGGTGCTGGAGAATCTTCCATCCTTGTTGGACCCTGTTTTGTGGGTTTTGCCTGTTGCTTCTGCTCCTGCCTTTGCCCCTGACCTTCACCCTGCTCTTGTTCTTCCTGTTGGTTTAGAGCCAGCTGCTGCACTTGTTGAATCTTCAAAAAAGACCCCAGGGAGGGGGTAACCTTAATTTTGGAATTTTCCAAACCCTCTTCAATGTCTATTTCCCCCCTGTCTGCGCTTTTTTTTGCTTTGTTTGTATCTTTGTTATTTTCCTAGATTTTCTTTTAGTGCTGCGTGGGGCTAAGGTTTGTTTTGTGACTTGGGGTTCATTCAGTTTAAAAAACTGCCTATTCCTCAAACAGTAGGATGACCGACCTCCCTGCTCTATACTCAGATTTTTCTCTTCCTCTGTATATTTAATCAACCCTATGCGGTTAGCCACATCTATAGACTCAGGCAGTCTCCCTGAAGGTCCCTCAGCCCCCTCTTCCAATCTTATGTAAGGAGTTATTTCCGTGATCTCTAACTGCTGCTCTAACTGCTGTTCCTCAATATTTCTCTGTGTTCCTTCAGCTTTCTCATTTCTTCCCTCCACCCTCTCGCCCAAGACCCTGCTTACTTTGCTCATGTGCTGGATGGGGGATTTCTCTGTGAGTTTTTTCAAAACCGCCTCCTCTGCATGGCTTATTGTTGGTTTAGTAAGCTCGGGGATTATTCTGTAGCTCTCCGAATCCTTTCTACTCTTGCTTGTGCAAGGGCTTGTGCTTGTGCTGGCTCCGTCTCCCCTGCCCCGGAAGAATAACGTAATCCTGCCCACCGCTCTCCGGCAGTTCCTGTGGGCTGTGGAAGCCGCCTCCCACCAACCAACGTTCGTCTGAAACACGTGTTCTGCTGGCAAATCTCCCTTACCGCCGCAGCTTTTTCAGATAAGTAATTTTTTAAACCTTTCAACATCTCCTGCTTGATTTTAGTGAAAGGTTTTATTTTCTGAGACTGTCGAATGTTGTCAAATTTTAAAGCTGCCTCGCTTACTCACTGGTTGCCTTCTCGCCCGGGGAAGGTCCGAGCTCAAGAATCTAGCGTAGTGCCTTATAACCAAAAATAACAGCAATACAGCGATTCATGATCTAACTTCGTAATTTTGCCTTAAGATCCTTAAAGTAGATATTTTCTTATCCGCACTTATCGCAAGCTTTTTTCCCGGAATCTTTAGCGCGTTCATCCTATTTTAGATGCATCACGCCGGAGCACAACGGAGCTCCCGACCAGGCTCACTGTCCGGCCGCCATCTTCTCCTCACGATGATGAAGCATGACCCTACTAGAGTGTATGAGGGTCATAAAAAAAAGAATTAATTTTCCCTTGTTTCATTTAGCACTGTCCAGCTGTCCTTGTTGGATAGGATCCTTTTTTTTTCAAGCGTTGGACAAGCGATACTGTTTGTGTGTTGCATCACTTAGGTAGAGTGTACCCTTTGGCCCGTTGTCTCCCCACAAAGTCTCCCCCTCCTTCCAGATAGGCGGGATCCCCTCGGGACCATTTCCCTATCTTTTCATAGGAGTAAATTTCTTGATTGCCTGATGCCCCGCAGAGGCAAAATGTGTCCCGGATTGTGAATGAATGAATGAATATTAGCCTTTTAAAGTGCGAACTGTGCCCCGAGGCATCAAGGCGCTGTGGAAAGGAGCCAACAGACGATAATGTGTAAGGTTCACAGTGATGAATGGGTGAAAAGCCAAGTCTTCAGGGTCTTACGAAAGAGAGAATGAGACTCCCGTCCAGAGATTGAGCAGGGAAAGGAATTACAGAGCTTGGCCGCAGCAGAAGAAAAGGCTGTACCCCTATCTTACTTTCTTAAACTTCAGAACTACCAGCGGATTCTTACTGGCAGATCTTAACTGCTTGGTAGAAACATATCTATTCTAGGGCCTTTTTAAGCCTTCTGACCCAGTATTATAGAAAGCCTTGTGAGGGAGGCAAAGGGCTTTAAACAAGGTTCTCCAGCAAAGAGGGAGCCAGTGCAGCTTACTGATAGTAGCCGAAACTGAATGGCATTTAGGAAGGTCCATCACCAGCCTGGGAGCAGCTTTCTGCAACAGCTGTAGTCAATCCATGAGTCCCTTGTTGATACCCAGGTAGAGAGCATTACAATAGTCCAATCTTTCAAGAAAGTAATTTACATTAGGAATGTACAGAATCTTAATTCTGAGGAAGAAAAACCTTATGCGCTTAATAAAAATGCTAATTACTTTCTGGGTTAATTATGACAAAATTTCCAGATACAGAGCCTTAATGAAACACCCTGTTTTATTTATATTGTCAATAAAGACTGAAAAAAATATCTCTTTTTGTGAATTTTTATTTGGAGAACATACCATTTGCTTGTTGACATTTCAACATTGGTTTTTCCAAATTGGGTACCATTTTATTGACGACCATTCCAATATTTGTCATCTTGCTATTAATAGACATAAAATCTCTCTCTCTTATTCTCTTTATCTATCTATCTATCTATCTATCTATCTATCTATCTATCTATCTATCTATCTATCTATCTATCTATCTATCTATCTATCTATCTATCTATCTATCTATCTATCTATCTATCTATCTCGTTCTCTCTCCATCTCTCTCTCTCTCTCTATATATATATATATATATATATATATATATATACTAGCAGCCCATCCCGACGTTGTCCGGGTATGAATTGCTTTTGGCCAGTAGTATATTGTTTTGTAGGATTTCCTTTTGATAGCATTTCTTATCTGTGACAGGCCTGTGAAATGCTCCGATTCACATTGCACTGCTGATGCACTTAAGAGTGCGCGTTCAATAGTGTGTGAACTCGAGTTTCCCTTCTTTATTTTTCCTTGCAATATTATATAGCGCGAACTCGGCAACATGGCATGAGCACAATTTGCATTACAAAAGAAAAAATTAATTTGTGGTGGGCCAGGGGAGACAAAGCGATTTGCCTGGAATCACAGGATGTTGAGCTGATGCCGAGATTCGAACGTAGCTCCCCAGCTCCAAAGTTCGCAATTCTAGAACTTGTGGCGGGAGGTGTGTCTAAAAGTGTATGTCGGTGCTGGCCATCAATGAGAGAGACCAGTGCATTTTTCAAATGTGTGGTGAAAAAATATGAGTATGTTGCTGGAGATGTGGGCCGCCATGCCACCAATGTACTTACCGGGGGAGGGTAAACACCCATTATTTCGCAACTTTCTTTCCGCATACCATCACTCTGCATACTTTCATTACGAAAGTACCATGACTCCGCAATGCCATTATAACGCATGGCATTACATTTTATATGCTTTTATCATGCATACATTTACAACGAAATTCGTTCTAAATGCATGAATGGTAAAAGTATGTTTCTTTTAGTGTTTGGATAAGGTAAGTATGGGTATGGGGTAAAGGTTTTGGGGTGTTTGGGTATTTTAACTATACTTTGGGGTTATGGGGTACAGGGGTAGTTTTAGGGTTTAGGGATAGGTATGGGTTTTGGGGTACAGGGGTATTTTTAGGGTTCAGGGCTAGGTTTGGGTTTTGGGGTACAGGGGTATTTTTAAGGGTTCAGGGCTGGGTTTGGGGTTTGGGTTACAGGGGTATTTTAGGGTTCAGGGTTAGGTTTGGGTTTTGGGGTACCGGGATATTTTTAGGGTTCACGGCTAGTTTTGTGTTTTGTGGTACAGGGGTATTTTTAGGGTTCATGGGTAGGTTTGGGTTTTGGGGTACAGGGGTATTTTAGGGTTCAGGGGTAGGTTTGGGTTTTGGGGTACAGTGGTATTTTTAGCTTTCAGGGCTAGGTTTGGGTTTTGGGGTACAGGGGTATTTTTGGGGTTCAGGGGTAGGTTTGGGTTTTGAGGTACAAGGGTTTTTATAGGGTTCAGGGCTAGGTTTGGGTTTTGGGGTACAGGGGTATTTTTAGGGTTTAGGGATAGGTTTGGGTTTTGGGGTACAGGGTATATTTATAGGGTTAAGATGGGTTAGTGTTAAGGGTGTTGGGGTATTTTAAGGAGTAAGGGTGGGTTATGATTATAAGATGCAGGGGTATTTGAAGGGAGCAGGGTGGGATTAGCACACGATATGAGACATGGCATGATGGGGGGAACGTACCACACGCCCCCAGCATTTGTCATGCCCCCAGCACACACCCACAGCACAACGCAGACACGCCCACAAGGGACTACTTTGTTGGCACGGTTCTTTTACCTTTTAAATGTATATGGTGGGCGTCTGCATAGCCTATGTCCTTCTGCTGCAACTGCCCTTTCCAACGCTGTATTGGGTGTTGTGATTGGTGCTGTGGTTCCTGAGATTACCCGCCTCAAAGATTTGGGCTCTCTCTTTATTATATTAGTATATATATATATATATATATATAAATGAAATTCCTTGGTTGTGAACTTATTTCCAAAAATTGCACTTTGCACTTTATTTAAAGCCATTTTCAAAAAATTCTGGGGATATACTCTCTACACAGGATTATGTTTTTACCCACTCAGGTTATATTCGGTCAAATTCCTCGTTTATTTGATTTGATTTAATGAATCATGAATGATAATGGAACTCTGTTAAATGAGAGTTTTCTTAGTAGTCATGTGATCATCATTTTGAGTACCTTTTATGTTATATTGGTATCCATATTGCATTACATTTCATCTTTGACGCTTTACAATCTGTAAGATAATGTTTGCCATCATATTTAAGTCTCAATATGAACCATGAAATGCAAGGCTATATATATATTAATGCGTTGATTACCTCGCACCCAGTATTTTTTCTGTGTCTAGTTAATCTGTCTGTGGTAATTACCAATCATGTAACATGGTTTTTGCGCACTTGCACTTTAAAAATACTTTGTTGCTCTAATAGCGTCATGTGACCAAGGCCTCTGGGTAGGCCAAAACGTTATGCTGGTGTCGAAATTAAATATCGAATAATTTATTCACCTCAAGCTTGGGTCGGCTCTCATTTCTTGTCTCTGGTGGAATCCTTTTTGAGGGAGACTTACTGGAGGTGCTGGTTCGAGGTCTTGCAGTATTTCTTCGGTCAGTGTTGCTTTGCTGACTTTTGAAGCTGACCCCTTCTTCCTTGTGGGCTGTGCGGAAGGAAGCTAATTCTTCCAGTTCCCTGGAAGACAAAGGAATACTCTGGTGAGGAGTAGCTGCGCGAGCCCCCGAAACGCTTCAATTGGTTCGCCACAGTTGAAAACGAGCCTGGTGCCGAGTGACGGACGTCCCGGGATCTTTGGTGAGCTTGCTGCGGCAGTGGTGTCAGTTTGTGTGGACCACTTGGTTTGCTGTTTGCCGTTCTTTGGTGAGAGAGCACTTTTTGCATTATATTAATCGCCATGTCACCATACGCTTTGAAGGGCAGAGAGGAGGCTGCACTTGACCTGTTTGACGACTCCCCGGTTGGGGAGCCGGTTCAAACTGCAGACACCGTAACTGTTCAGGAGGGAGGCACAAGCCTCCGTGAGATTTACAAAAAACTTGAAAAACTCATGAAAAGAGAGCAGGCTAAGTGGTGGGAGCATCGTTCACTTAGCAGATACCTTGAGGTGGGGCGTATTCCTCGAGGTTTACGAATTATCGCACAGCTACGAGCAACCCGATCCAAACATGCTCAGTGAATGGGCTGAATGGAATTTAGATTCCTCCCGCAAATTGGTCACGATTTTGGTGAAATACCTGGAGAGTGATCGGTTATTACTGCAGCAACAGATTGAACATTTGAATATAGATATCAGCACTATGGAAACAGGAGTGGAAGCTGAGGGGTGAAATGCTGGTCAGTTTGTGCAAAGAAGAAGACATCATTAAGAAGCGCAAGGCGTTTAAATTTCAGCGTGATAAGTTCGACTATCAACAAGGCCGCATCTTTACATTCGCTAAAAAGTTTGATGCCATCAAAGCCTCTAAAAATAAGGGCAGCTCAGCTTTGACTCTGACCAATGGAGACAGCATGCCGGCTTCAGGCCTGCTGTCACCTGCATCAGATTTAAGTTCTATTCCTGACAGTGGATCTGACACTGAAGTGGCAAGATCTGACCCGCAGTTGGGGTTTATAAAACTTTCGTGAGGGCAGGAATTAGATTGCCTGCGGCAAGACCGACGAGACACCCTTCGGCCCAGAAAACAAAGCCAGACCGCACCCAAAAACTCAACAGGAAGCGGCAACAACGAAGGAGGGCAGGTCGCTCCAGAAAAGTCCAAAAAGAAATTTTAACCCAAGAAGAAACGGAATCAAAAGAATTGAAACCAGGGCAAGGCAATGACCCGGCGGGGGTGAGTGATTCTTCAGTTATCAATCTGACCGCTGCAGTTCTCACGAAATCTGACATCAATGTCCTATCACTTGGACTTACATTCAGCCCCCCCAGTAATTTAAATTATGCTCAGACGAGAATTGATATGTACAAATATACTCGTATATTAAAATTAAAGAAATACTTTCTGAGAAATAAATACTATCCAAAAACACAGGAAGCCCCCCTAGATCAAATAACATCAGGGTTGGTTGCTAGAGACTTGGGCCTTTTCAAGATCTGACCACATTACGCAATGAAACTTCACTTCCAAGTTCATCGGAGGAACAATTGGTATTGGACTCACCAAGTTTGACTAACTTTAAGCCCAAATCAACATTCACACCGCTCATGTTGTATGACAACATTGACATTTTTCATGAATTAATAACAGTTGGGATCAGGAAAATCCAGATTTCAACACTGAAAAACAAATAGAGGTCTGGAGCTCATAACACGCAATATCATAACTTGGTTAAGAAATTACAGGCAAAGAACACCATCATTGTCCGCCAAGCCGACAAAGGAGGATATGTCGTGCTTTGGCCACATGCTTTATATTTGGAGGAAGCATACCTCCAATTGAATGATGCTCTGTGCTACAAAAATTGTGATATCATCACCGTTAGGAAAGTGCAGAGTGAACTCAATACTCTGTAATTGAGTTGGAAAAGCGCAGGCTTATTTAGCCTTGATGAATTTAAATTTAAAAAAAAGTATTTTCCAGTGATGCCGGTTTTTTATCTGATCCCCAAAATTCATAAGAACATTGCAAGACCCCCGGGTAGACCGATTATATCAGTGAGGGGTGGACTATTGGAAAATGTCACCTTGTACATTGACTTCTTTTTGCAGGATTTTGTGAAAATGTTACCATCATTTGTACAAGATTCGGGTGATTTTTTAAGAATTTGCAAATGTTCAGTGGAGTTCTGAATACTGGTTAATTACACTAGATGTCTCAGCTCTATATACCAGTATTCAGCACATGGACGGGCTGAGACCTATGTAGTTTTATTTGGGTAACAGACCAATCCAATGGAGTGAACACAACAAAATGCTGACCACAATGATCTCCTTTTGCCTCCATAACAATTACTTTATGTTTAACAGCCAATATTTTCAGCAGATTAGGGGGTGGGCTACTGGGAGAGGCAGGTCCTCTTTGGCATACACCATGATGTGGTTGTCAAACATGTGGTGCATTGGTACCGCTATATCGACGATATTGTCCTTACATGGCGTGGTACCAGGCAGGAGGCGGTTGATTTCATTGCAACACTCAATGTGAATTTGTTCAAGCTTGCTTTTACTCACTACATGAATCAAGAAAGAATCTGTTTTTTGGATGTAGAGGTTTTGATCAATAACAACAGGTTGGAGACCGTGCTTTACAGAAAGCCTACTGCCGGTAATACTGTGCTGCATGCCAAAAGCCATCATCCGGCGTACCTGACCCGCAGTATCCCCTATGGGGAGATGCTGCGGATCAGACGTATCTGCAGCAAAGAGGCACATTTCAGGATAGCCCAGGAGGATAGCATGGCACGATTCTTAGCTAGAGGTTACACTGGGACAGCTATAGATACAGCAATTTTGAAGGCTAATGCTATTCTGAGAAATGAGGTTCTCTTGCACAAGAAAGCACTAACAGTGGAAGTCGAAAATGCCAAACAACCGGTCAGACTTGTTCTGACATACAATCAACAGTACCAAGCACTCCGTAAAATTGTCACAAAAAATTAGAACTTGGTCTGTAATGATCCGGTTATTGTCAATCTCATGTCCTCCAGACCTGATATCTCCTTTAGAAAGGCACGCTCGTTAAGCAATGCGTTGGTAAAATCTAGCCCGGAGGTGCTTACCAATACCTCTTGGCTTCAAGACAGCAAAGGATTCAGGAAATGTGCCAGTTGCAAGGCGTGCAAACACGGGGGTGAGGAAAACAGAATATATTACACCTTTCTCCAATGTCCCCCGTGTGATCCAAAAACAACTCACGTGCAAAACGGAGTTTGCGGTTTATGTGCTGGAGTGTTCGTGTGGCCTGCGCTATGTGGGCAGCACTAAGCTGCAGGTTCACATGCGGATACTACAGCACATAAGGGCTATCAATACTAGTGACTACTCGTACCCTGTCGCACGTCACTTTAAGGATCAGCATGACAACCAAAGCCATCTGTTAAGGTACTTTGTGATCGATGCGGTTCCACCCCTTCGCAGGGGAGGGAACCGTGAGGCGATCTTGAGAGCGCTTGAGACTAGGTACATACTTGATCTGGACTGCAAGTCTCCCTCAGGCCTTAACACCAGTGTGGACTTCTATACGTGCCTGTAACCTCTCAGCCCTGGTGTTTTTGATCACCTTCTCTCTAGCTCAGATTAAAAGTTCCATCACCTCCCATCTCACCGGGGTAAAACTGATGCGTTTACAACTGTCCCGATGAGAGAAATTAGGGAAAGTCGCATACTCATTTTTTCCTTCTTATACACAGTTCAGTGGTCTGAGTAACACTTGTCATTCTTGATTTGAATATTAATTGTTTATTGTAAAGTAAAAAAGTGATTCTATTGTATGTTTTGTTTGCACAAGTTAATTCACTTCCTATTTTCACCAATGTTACATTACATGGTCGTAAAAAAGTCTGTTTGGTAGTTTATCCAGGGAGGTGCTTAATTTCTCTATAATGTTGAGTGTACCCACTCGGGTCATATCATCAATGAAAATCCCTTGGTTGTGAACTTATTTTAGAAAATTGCACTTTGCACTTTATTTAAAGCCATTTTTTAGAAATTCTGGGGATATACTCTCTACACAGGATTGTGTTTTTACCCACTTGGGATATATTCGGTCAAATTGCTCGTTTATTTGATTTGATTTAATGAATCAATGAATGTTAATCGAACTCTGTTAAACAAGGGTTTTCTTAGTAGTCACGTGATCATAATTTTGAGTACCTTTTATGTTATATTGTTATCAATATTGCATTACATTTTATCTTGCCGCTTTACAATCTGTAAGATAATGTTTGCCATCATATTTAAGTCTTAATATGATCCATGAAATGCAAGGCTATATATATTAATGCGTTGATTACCTCGCACCCAGTATTTTTTCTATTTCTAGTTAATCTGGCTGTGGTAACTAAAAATCATGTAACATGGTTTTTGCACACTTGCACTTTAAAAAGAAACTGCTGCTCTAATAGCGTCATGTGACCAAGTCCTCTGGGTAGGCCAAAACGTTATGCTGGTGTCGAAATTAAATATCGAATAATTTATTCACCTCAAGCTTGGGTCGTCCCTCGCTTCTTGTCTCTGGAATCCGTTTCGAGGGAGAATTGCTGGAGGTGCTGGTTCGAGGTTTTGCTATATATATATATCCCAACGTAAAGTTGAGCCCTCGATGGAAGGAGCCACTTGATCGGCAAACTGCATCCATTTCATTCAGGGAGCAGTTGCAGCAGGAGACGCAGAGGAAACAGTCATCGTCTTTTCCATGACCAAACCGGTTTCGGGAATCTTTTCTCTTTCTCAATGGCATCTGCATACACTGAAGGTTCGTCATGCACTCAAATTTAAAGAGCCTGCCCATGTGGGCGTGTCCGCAGAGTGCGGCATTCTGCATCCTGTGTTGCAATAATTAAAGTATTCTCAATTGAGTTAATCAATGTAGCAGTAAATTAAAACAAAATTAATAAACCCCCGTGGGCTGATGTGCTGTTATGCTGGGTGTCCTGTTGTCATTGTTCAGCTGCTCCTGGACACCGGTGTCCCATGTGAGGATAGCACCATAGGGCGCCATCACGGGTCCGCACTGAAGTAGCTGGCTTTCTTCCCGTGGCTGGGCTCGTGCCGCAAAACATCCCCACGTAAAGTTGAGCCCTCAATGGAAGGAGCCACTTGATCGGCAAACTGCATCCATTTCATTCAGGGAGCAGTTGCAGTAGGAGACGCAGAGGAAACAGTCATCGTCTTTTCCATAGCCAAACCGGTTTCAGGAATCTTTTTCCTTTCTCAATGGCATCTGCATACACTAAAAGTTAGTCATGCACTCAAATTTAAAGAGACTGCCCCTGTGGGCGTGTCCGCAGAGTGCGGCATTCTGGATCCTGTGGTACATGAATTAAAGTAATCTCAAGTGAGTTTATCAATGTAGCAGTAAATTAAAACAAAATTAATAAACCCCTGTGGGCTGATGCACTGTTATGCTGGGTGTCCTGTTGTCATTGTTCAGCTGCTCCTGGACACCGTCTCCCATGTTAGGATAGCACTATAGGGCGCCATCACGGGTCCGCACTGAGGCGGCTGGCTTTCTTCCTGTGGCTTGGCTCGTGCCGCAAAACATCCCAACGTAAATTTGAGCCCTCGATGGAAGGAGCCACTTGATCGGCAAATTGCATCCATTTCATTCAGGGAGCAGTTGCAGCAGGAGACGCAGAGGAAACAGTCATCGTCTTTTCCATAGCCAAACCGGTTTCGGGAATTTTTTCCCTTTCTCAATGGCATCTCTATACACTGAAGGTTCGTCATGCACTCAAATTTAAAGAGCCTGCCCATGTGGGCGTGCGTGCAAAGCGCGGCATTCTGGATCCTGTGGTGCATGAATAAAAGTAATCTCAAGTGAGTTTGTCAATGTAGCAGTAAATTAAAACAAAATAATAAACCCCTGTGGGCTGATGCGCTGTTATGCTGGGTGTCCTGTTGTCATTGTTCAGCTGCTCCTGGACACCGGTGTCCCATGTGAGGATAGCACCATAGGGCGCCATCACGGGTCTGCACTGAAGCGGCTGGCTTTCTTCCCGCGGCTGGGCTTGTGCCGCAAAACATCCCAAATGAAAGTTGAGCCCTCGATGGAAGGAGCCACTTGATCGGCAAATTGCATCCATTTCATTCATGGAGCAGTTGCAGCAGGAGACGCATAGGAAACAGTCATCGTCTTTTACCATAGGAAAATCAAAACATTCTAAAACTCGTGGGGCGCTCCGGTCCGCTGCTATCTTGAGAGTTTCAGGGTGATTCAGCAAGGAGGGACCGAGAAAAAAGGAGGGTCCCAAAACATGATTTCCCCACGCAATTTTCTTGAGGAAACTTTAGCCACGGCTACAGCCCCAACTGCTGAAAAGAGTTACACCAAATTTGGAAAAAAAGGTAGGCCTTGGTTCAGAAAGAACTCCTTTTGTTAAATGGTGTAAATCTGTTCAGTAGTTGCTGAGAAAATCAAATGTAAATAAATAGTGATATCTATGGCTGCTGTGGATCGGCGCACCCTCCCGACCACGAGCTGTATTCTATTGGCTGACACTCCAAACCAGGCAGTGTTGGCAGCCATCTTGTGCCTTGGTAGAACGGAGGCAAAAGAAAATAGAAAAGCTAAGGCGCAAAACAAGAAAAGGGGGCAGAGTAGAAACACCCTGACCCTCTAGGCCTGCTTAGGAGGTCCTTGAAGAACCGCCAGGGCCAAACAAAGTATTTCTTTCTTTAAATCACGGGATGCGCAGAGGATCCGCGGATCCGGGTGAAAATTAAAAAAACGAAGTGCAGGCTCAAGCGCTTCGTTTAATTAAAGCCCCCGGGCATGTGAAAAGAAGTGTGGGAGGGGCCCAATCCCCCCCACACTGCCCCGGGGATGCAACTCCCCAGGGCAAAGCATGAATATTTGCAGGGGCCACATGGCCCCCTTCCACCCCAGGACCGCCACCCCCTGGGGCTTTTTAGTTTAAAGTTGGGGGCCTCTAAGGCCCCCCAAACCCCAGGGACCACCACCCTCAGGGGCTCTAATTAATTATGATTGCGGGGGCACACTGCCCCCGCAGCCCCAGGAAACGCCACCCCCCGGGCTTTGAAAAAAAAATTACCTGTGTGGGGGGCCTCGAGACCCCCTACATGCCCCAGGGACCGCCACCACCCCGGGCCACTAAATATTCAAAATAGGGGGTCCGTTACAGACCCCCGAGACCCAGGACCACCACACCCGGGGCTTTGGATTAAGTGGGAGGGGGCCACGCGGCCCCCCTCCTGGAGCCAATGATGGCCCTGGGGACCGCCACCCCCCAGGGCCAGCTCCTGCAGTGTCCCGGGGTGCCCTTTCCCAGGACACTGCTGTTTGCAATGACAGGGCGGGAGCCTCCTGGCTCCCGCCCTGTCATTGTGAACTCTGCTTTGCTTCATTGAAGCGGGAGCAGAGAAACCTGCTCTTGCTTCAATGAAGCAAAGCAGAATTGCTTTTCCATAAGGGGAGCTGCATGTCAGCAGCTCCCCCTGTGGAAAAGCAATGCTGGCTCCCCCAGCAGATAGGGTCGGCCCTAGGGGATGGGGTACCCGAGGCCAGAAGTTGCCCGGGAGGGGGGCCACGCAGCTCTCCTCCCCTTATAATTAAAAAAATAAATAAAGGCAGGCTGGGGCCATAATAGGCCCCCTCCAATAAAAAGAAAAAAAAGCAATGCCCAGGCCTCGGTGATAGGGTCCTTTGGGCCAGAAGTGGCCCGGGAGGGGGCCACGCGGGCCCCCTCCCAAAGACAAAAAAAGAAAAAAGAAATAAAGGCCGTCCCAAGGGGATAGGGCAACTCAATGGCACTTACTGGACATACCTGGTGGGTTAGTTGGCCCCCCAGGACCCTCAGGATTCAGGGGTACTTTATCCTCCAACTTAAAACGCCCACTGGGCGTGTTTGCACACATGTCATCTCGGGCCCCCCATCCCTTCACCAGTGTGCAAATGCACCCTGTGGTGCATTGTAAGAGGTAGTTTTAATCCCCCTGCCCTATTATATACTAGTGGCTTACAGAGGGGGTCATGCTAATCACAGGGGTACCCCAATGCATAGTGTTCCCTAGTGCATGTAGCTGTTTTCACTGTATTCTAAGTGTCTTTTAGCCTACCACTGGCTCTAGGTCTGGTTAGTCAGAGTCAGTGATGTCATGAGTGATGTCACTGACCATGTCATGAGTGATGTAATATGTGGCATCATCAGCAGTGCATTGCAGGCGCACAAGTTATAGTTAGCTGAACTAACTATAACAGTAGAATTCCTATGGTATGGTCCAACCGACTATAACGCCCCTGAAACCTATGGTTTTTTCAGGGAATTTCTAAGGTTTTCCAAATGCTAATTTCTAACTGCAACGTGCATGAAACCTATTTTTTTCACTGAATATATATATATATATATATATATATATATATATATATATATATATATATATATATATATATATATATATGATACACCAAGTGACAAAATATACCCTTGCAGAGAATGTATATATAATGTATATAGATGGATATAATAGTTGCAAGATGGGATAAACATAGAGAATGTCTATACACTACAAAATGGCCCCTGCGTAAACGTAAAGTGATCTGACTTGTTTGCCCCTCTTTGATTTCAACAGGCCCATTTTTTTCACGCCAATGAACTTTATTGTTTGTTTATAAAAATGTATGAATTAGTTACCTCCCCGACATTGACAAAGGTGTGTAGCCGACACGCGTCTGTCGGGTTCTTGTTTGCGGCAATAAACGGATGATAATTCCCCCTGGTGTGCGCCTCGATTTGTGGTCCGGGAAAGGGAGCATTGTGAAGCCCAAATATATATACAAGGCTCGCTGGGGGGTCCAATGTAAGCAGCACTCGAACACGACTTAGCTATTCCCCAATAAAGCTTTATTAAGGTATGCAGACAGTCTTCCTCAGTCCATTAAGTAAAGGCACACGACCACTGCCTTACGCGTTTCGTTTACACTTCATCAGAGGCTTCTGGGTCGAAAGAGGCATTAGCGGGCCACACCCCTAATTTAAATAACCAAATCATCCGCTGACATTCAGCTGCTCCAATGAGACTGTGTGTATGGTTTTATGGGAGGTGTAGTTGATTCTTAATGTCCATCAATGGATGCCTCTTGAATGCATGCCCATAGCAAGCTCTCCTGAGCCCCCAAGGTAAGCTGTGCCGCTAAATCCAAAGGCGCATTTCATTGTAGAGCCCACATTGAGACTCCATGACCCCCGTGGTACTCCCATGGGGTGGTGCTGCTTAGCAGCTGGACGGCCGTTGGATTATAAATCAAGGCTCGCTGGGGGGGTCCAATGTAAGCAGCACTCGAACACGACTTAGCTTCTCCCCAATAAAGCTTTATTAAGGTATGCAGACAGTCTTCCTCAGTCCATTAAGTAAAGGCACACAACCACTGCCTTACGCGTTTCGTTTACACTTCATCAGTTGCTTCTGGGTCTTCACTCTCACCAGAAAAGTCCTCATTAGGTTAAACGGAGGAAATGCATATAGTAGGACTTTTAGCCATTGGCACAAGAGATCATCCAATGCCCAAGCATGCTTGTCTTTTAACCCTTTCATAAAACCATTGGACCTTGGCATTGACTTCAAAGGCAATTAGATCTATCACTGGCACACCCCAAAGATGAGCCACCACAGTAAATACTGACGGACCTCAAGAAAATTCCAGAAACATTGAATTTTCCTGTTGAGAATGTCCAATATTACATTGCACACTCCCTAAATATAAATTGCTTTCAGAAGTATCAAAGCAACCCAAGCCAGAGAGAAGAGATGTGTGCAATCATGTTCAGTGCCCTGGACATTGTCCTCTGTGCTTGAGTTAGCCTCATGTCCCGATCGCCTTTCATTTGCTGAGACATTGGAATTTTGTGCATCAAAGTGTTTTGAACTCACATTCCAGTGTGCCAAAATCTAGGCAACAAACTTGTGGAGATGGAACCATGAAGATCGTGAAGGCTAGATATCCCTTTATCTTAGCCACAACAGCACCTTTGGATCTTTGTGACTTAACAATCTCAAAATATGCCTCTTAATCTTGTCAATCCTTAGAGGAGCCAAGAAAGCCTTTACTTGTAGAGTAAGAAATTCTGCCCCTATAAATGTCAGATCTTGTACAGGTTTCAGATTCGATTTTTCCCAGTTCCTGAGATACCACTGAGTTTGAAAAATGTCCTGCACTCTGTGTGAGATAACAGCATGCCTTCTGATGAAGCCTGGATCAACCAATCATCAAATTAAGGATGGAAAAACATACCCTTGGAATGAAGAAGAGCAGCAAGTGGTGCCAACACTTTGGTGAAGACCCTTGGAAAGGACTTGAGACCAAATGGAAGAACCTGAAATTGATAGTGACGCTCTCCCAGTGCGAACCACAACATCTTTTGGGATGACTTTCTTACAGGCACATGAAGATAAGTTGATATCAACCAATCCCCTGGCCTTATTTAAGGGAGATTTGCTTGCAAAGTCACCATACGAAAATGGAGAGTTCTTATCCAGGAGTTGACTCACTTCTGGTCTGTAATTCCCTGAAGGCGTCTGGACCAAGAAAAGAATTGAGTAAGATTCTTCTCTATTTTCGTCTTGGGGAACTCCTATATTCACATTTTCCCTAAGAAATGTGTTCACCCCTTTCAGAAAAGTCATTTTTTTGGAGCCTTACATAGGAAGGAGTCACTTAGCCCCTTGTACTGGGAGGTTTTTGAACAAAGTCTATTGCATAACCCTTGTTGATTATGTGTAACACACAGGCGTCCATGACATCTCTTTGCCAGACATTGAGAAAATGATGAAGACACCCACCCACTAGCACCGCTTTGAGAGAACCGTAATTGTCAGGACTTTTTCGTACCTGGACCTTTTTTCCCAAATCTTTCTTGGGAGTAATACCTCTTGGTGGGTACGTTTACTTATGCATTGTAGAAGACATGGTGGAGATTTTACTGTCTTTTTCAAGAATCTCTGTGAATCATGCTTCACTTTAAGTGGGTGGGTATTTTTTGAATCTTTAGATGCTTTAGGGATCATAGAATCCAACTCCTCTTCAAAAAGCATCTTGCTCTGGAATGGAATTTTGATAACATATTTTTTTCAACAGCGCCTGATTTCCGTTCCTTTATCCAGAGATTGTGTCTAGCCACAATCATAGCTCTGATGGACATTTGCCTGTTGATCCATACCTGCCAACAGCTCTGAACACTCCAGACTATCTTAAATAGCAGCCGCCAGCTTACCAAATTCTTTAATGGGTGATTGAGCCACATAAGCCACACACAGCATGGCGTTCAGAGCCAGATCATTTGTTTTAAGTTTAAGAAGCTTTATTTAAAATAAAAATATGTACAAAGAGTAAGCCTTAAACATAGTATCATAAATATAAAATAACAAAAAGGAAGAACGCGAGCAATCAACACAGTAGAAAGCTATTTACATTTTTACACTATCATAGGGAGGGAGGGGAAAAAAGGGAAAAGAATATAATTCTGCAACTGAAGATCGAATATAATTACATATTAAGAGTGAACAAAAAAATAATTAAAATACCTAAAAAACAATTCAATAATAAAAGATTATGAAAAGGTAAAAGCAGAGAAAGTAATAATTTACAGTAGTTTAAAATTTGCAGAACGTTTATAAGATGCATTAATTATTGCAACCTTATTTAAATAGTTAGTTAATGGTAACCAATATAATTTTACAAACAGTTTGTAGGAGGAGGCAAAAGCAATATCCAATCTGTGATAATGACAAACATTGTTCCACTAAGACTTAAATGAAAGTTTGGTGTAATTTGCCAACATAAGTTAAAATAATCCCTTTTCATATGAAGGTAACCCCAATGAATCTAATAAAGTTCCTGTAAAAAGAATAACATTAGATAAAGTAATATGCATATTAAAAACATTGGATATACAAGACCATATGTTCACCCAATAGTAAGCTCAATGGGGCAGAAAAACAAGAAATGCATCAAATCAGCTAAAGGAGAATCACATGACCACAGGGCTTGTTATTAGTGTGTGAGAATTTAGCAAGGATAGAGGAGTAAAATACAATCTATGATATAGGAAAATAGATTGAATGGTGGATACGGACCTAGAAAATTTTAACGATCTAGCCCAACTCTTGTTCTAGAATTCAATGCTCCAACACAGCCCAAATCCGCCTCCAAGTTCAATTCCAATTTAGTTATAGAACGGACAGCAGCTGGGGTGAAAAGATTTTCATAAATCAGGAATGCTTTTGAAAGTAACGTCAATATTTTGAGAAGCAAATCCTCTGTAGATGCAGAATCATCCGATGAAAAGGTATAAAAAACGACTAAAATGATTTCCATGTGGGTTGAGAATTTGTGCCAAAATGAGCGTGGATACAAAGGTAGCCTGAAATTGAGAAAAGAACACGGAGTCATACTATCAAACATATCTTGGACCCAAAGTATTCCTTGAAGCCTCCAGGACTTCCAGTAAAGAGGTCTATTTTTAATACTAAAGAGACAGTTGTACCTAATAGGTGATTGTAGGAAAGAATGCCTAGAAATTATCTTTGACTGACAATGAGGTCTTAACAAGGAACATGTATGACTAAATAATGGAGGAGACATCTTTTTTTCCTTTGCAGTAAAGGCAAGAATTTCTTTTACAGAAAAAGGTGCAAGTAAAGATTGTTCAACTATATCCCATGCAGGTGTGAAAGAGGAGAGTTCTAAGCTATTTAGATGCCTGTTTAAGACAAAAGCCCTTATGAAAAATTTGAAAATCAGGACATTTTACTCCTCGCTTAGATTTTGGTTTCCTGAGTTGTGACAGAGAAATTCTAGGTTTCTCATTATGCCATAAAAATTTTGAAAGAAGGGAGTCAGAATTTTTAAAGTACATGGACGGTATATGAATAGGTATCATTGAGAGATTATACAGTAAAATAGGAGTACTCATCATTTTAATGAAATCAGGACGTCCCTAACATGAGAAAAAAAGTGGGTTCCAAGAGGAGAGGAGTTTAGAGATAAGATCAAGCACTTGCTTCATATTCATTTTAACCAACTCCAATATGGAATTATTAAACCAGATGCCTAAGTATTTAATTGTAGAACTGTTCTATCGGAACCCAGTCAAATCAAAATGTTGCTTATGACAAAATTTGGTGATGGGAAGAATTTCTGTTTTATCAGAATTAATTCTGTAACCAGCAACCAGAGAAAAATCTGAGAACTCTTGCTATAAAGAGGGAATGGAGGTTTCAGGATTTTATATAAAAAGTAAAATACCATCTGCATATGTGGACAACTTCAAAGGTTGATCGCCATAAAGACATCCCGGTATAGTGGTATTATGGTGGATATGCGACAAAAAGGGTTCAATAGATAAAATAAACAAAAGAGGAGATAGGGGACACCCTTGATGCACACCACGCTGTAGTGGAATGAATTGAGAGATAAGACCATTAATTAAGACAGAAGCTCTAGGGGCCATATAAAGCAGAGAGATGAGGGAAATAAATCTAGGGCCAAAACCATGCCAATAAAGGACTTTAAATAAAAAAGACCAGTCCACTGTATCAAATGCCTTCTCCGCATCAATAGAAACTGCAGCTAAATAATAAGAAAGAGTGGAAGCCTTGTTAAAAACATTAAATAGTAGCCAAGAATTATCAGAGGCTCATCTGTCTTTAACAAAGCCACATTGTTCTGGACCGATTAGAAGGTTCAAGACGCAAAGCAAGCAATTTGGCAAATACTTTGTAATCAACATTTAAAAGGTAAATAGGGTGGTAATTCTTACACTGCTTAGGATCACAACCTTCTTTATGGATTAAGCATATTGTGGCTTCTAAAAAAGTACCACCTGCCTTGCTGGTAAAGCAAATATTTTGGAAAAGTTGCAAGAGTTTCAGAAGTAGTAGGTTTGAAAAGTGTAAATACAATTCTACCATAAACCCATCTGGACCTTGGGTTTTCTCTTTCTTAAGAAGACTTAAAGATTTATACTGTTCTGAAATCAATGAATCAGACTCTAGAGCTGCAAAGTCAAGATTCCCACACAAAGAAGGGGAGACGTGACTCAGATAGGTATCAATAAGAAAGACAGATGCAGGGGATTCCGAAGTATATTGCGTTTTTTTTAATTTCATAAATCCCTCTAAGCTGGCTTGATCTTTTAAAAGATCTTTTCCTTCTAATGGTTGAGTAGAATCTATCAACACATGCCCTTTCTGAGATTTTAGCTACTCAGGCAAATGTTTGCCTATTTTATTCTGTTGACCGTAGTAACGAGCACAACTACACAGAAGAAGAGATGAGGCATTGTGTGTAGTTCATTTGTTAAAATCTAGCTTCACACGAACACGCTCCTGTAAAGTAGAATCAGATGAGGAATTATAGAATTGGTGTTCTAGATGTTTATTGTTGGCTTAAAATCGTTTATATTAATTAAGAGACTGCTACTTTTTCCTGGAAACAAAATTTACAATAAATCCACAGGCAGTAGCCCTAAATGCATACCATATCAATGTAGGGGAGACAATTGCCTCTGCATTTAAGAAGTAAAATTCTCAGCAAAGGACATGAAAGAGGAAGAGAAAACCTGATCCAGCAAGAAATATTATTTCTCCGCCTAGGAGACCTGGTCTGCGTCAGAGCAAATCAAAATTAGAAACAACCGAGGTGTGATCAGAAATTACGATTGGTTCAATTAGAGAGGAGATGGGCTTTTGAGATAAGGATTTAGAAAGAGAAATGTAATCTAACCGAGTCAGGGAGCTATGAGGAGGTGAGAAAAAAGAAAATCAGTCAAATCTGGGTTACACAATCCCCTGGCATCTACAAGACGTATCTGAGAAATTGTATTATGGAATTGTTTATGGGCTTTATGAGGTATAAATCTAACTTGGGACGGGTGATCAATAAATGCATCAATAATCTGGTTAAAATCACTGGCTGGAATACAAAATTCTTTATATTAGATGGTTGAGTCGGACCATAAACTTTAAATAGAGTCAAAGATATATTATTGACAAGTAACGTCTCTAATAGCTATCTACTCTCTAAATCCATGTCTTGAGAAACAACAGAACAATTTATCTTTTTGTGATATAAAGATAATTACACCATTTTTCTTACTGGAAGTAGGAGATACTGAGAGTAAACCAACCCAATTCTGTTTTAGCTACAAAGTCTCTGTCTCTGTCAAATGGGTTTCTTGCAAGAGAACTAAATATGGATTAGAAGAGGATAAATTAGATAATATTCTCTGCTTCTTTATAGGGGTAATAAAACCTTTCACATTCCAAGATATAACTCTGAATGTAGAAAAAAAGAACACGATCAACAGTAATAAACAAAGGTTAATGAAACAATGAAAAAGGAAGAAAGAACAGTGAGAGAAAAAGAAGATGGAGAATAAAAATAGGAAAGAGAGAGAGGGAATAGGCGCGATATTAAGAGAGGACAGTACATGTCAACAACTGACTGGATTCTCAAAAGTAGAGGTGCTGTTTTTAAAAGTAACCTTAAATAGGCAAGGATGAAAACAAGGAATTCCTTCTGTCATCTGGCTGTTACTGTAGACACATACTGGGAGAAAAACAGTTTAGCACCAGACCAAACTAGTTGTTTTTTAAGCTTAGCTGCATTCAGAACCTGCAGAAAATCAGTAAAATAAAACAATAGAAGGATTATACCACACAGCTTTGATGGAGCAGATGAAGAAGACAAACAGGGGCCCAACCTATGAGCACGCAGAATATTCAGAATTGTGGATGCAGGAAGGTCCAGAAGCTTTGGAAGAAAAGCAGTGACTAAATGAGCTGGTTGTCACCTTCCAAGCGGTCTGGAAGACCCTACAAACAAAGAATATTGCATCTGTTCCTATTTTCCAGATCTTTAGCAAATTTCCTCAACAGGGGAACCTCCCTTTCTAAGTCAACAATGTTGGTAGATACATCCAGTAAATTACTAACATGCTGTTCCACGGAGGATAAACCGGCTTCCATGGATGACCACTTAGTGTATAAAACTTGCAGGCGAGTATTGGTTTCCTCAATAAATGGAGTTAAAGCACATATTTTCTCTAAAACAGTGTCTAAGGACACAGGGGAATACAGATTTTGACAGAAAATGAAGATCATGCTTTAGACGCTTATTTGGCAGAAGACAGAGTCTGCAATTTGGCTGAAGAAGTTGGCGAATCCATCGGCCATGAAGAGCCATATTGAGCCATACTACTGGCACAGTGCATTGAGAATCCAATAAGGAAGAATCAGATACAGGAATGTGAGCGGTGTATTTCTTGTTGGAGAGCAACAATTTTTTACTTCTACCCATGCATCAAAAAGGAAGAAAATCATCCAGAATAAGAGCAATCCACAAGCAAACCAACTGAGAATCCATAAAATACCCTCAGTAACTTTCCTCTCAATAATGTAAGCCAGTGCAAAGTTATTAAAGAACAGTAAAAGGAGGAGTCCAGTAAACCATAGTAAGAGGGATTTAAAGAGAAAAGTCAGTACTTCGGAGAAATAGCTGTCTTAGAGTCTTCACAGGAGAAAAGCTGTGCGTCTTCTGAGCATAACTGGTCCAAAAAATAAGAAAAAGTAACTGGTAATGCAGCTGAGATGCCGGTAGGAAGGACCCACACAAGTGATCTTCCTATGAAGAAAAATATCTGTTTCATAGCAGAGAAGATGCGAGAGCCGCAAACATCATGGTGGCAATACCCGCTGCGGCCCAGAGCTCCAAAGTCAGGTGGCCATCTTGGATGGCGCTGTGCATGCTCCCTCTGAGAGCCAGATTATCTGCTGCAAATTCCTTTCATAGCCGAGAATCCTCCTTTTCATCATTAGGATTAGGAAGGGGGCAATCCTAAAGATTAATAGTAATTTTGCCACCTATGGGGGCCAAATTTCATTGTATGGACACATCATCACCTTCCAACCTTTATTGCTTTTTTCAGAAACCGTGGCACATTGGCCTTATGCATCTTACATTTTACATTTTACCATTAACATGTCTTTTTTTGTCCATGAAATGGTGTTGCCAGAGTGGAAGGTCTGATATATCCCCCTCCAATCGACAGGGAGGAAAGAAAAAATTATGTCATACATGAGAAGGAGTGTCACACATTTCTTCTCTCCTAAGATATTTGTCTGATGTTGTGAAGTGTTTCTCCGAATCTGAAAACAAGGAATTTCCCTCCTCCTGTCACTTAGAATTCTTGCCACCGAGATTTAACTTTCACAAATACTAAAGCTCTTGCTACCACTTCCGCAATCATGTCCTGCATCTCTGTTTGAGACATGAGAGGAGGACAGGAATCCGGCTTATTCCTACCCCTGGATGGACGTTTAAACGGAATAGACTGCTAATCATATGAGTATGAGGTATAAATAACTTGCTTCCTCTTAGCTTGCTGCTTCCCTATCATACAGTCATACAACAAAAGCCAACACCCTAAAACTCCTTAAACTAGTATTAATCGGTCTCACCAATAGGTTATCAGAAAGAAAATCCGCTCTACCAATCCCAAAAGGAAAAAATGAAGATCACAAAATGGCATGAACCCCTATACATTAAGTATCTTACAATCTTTTCTTGATACCGTCTAACACCGCAATTGCCAACAGGATGACTCCCAACCCATGTACTCAGACCCAAAAGCAGTGCCCCAACCACATCGATAAGCCTAATCCTGTCAAGGTGTAGCCCGCTGTCCCAATTTCCTGATGCTCAGCAAACTTCAGATGGGTCAGCACAGCCTCTGGATTCTCCCCGGGTGGCACCGTCAAGCAGGAAATCCTTCCTCAACTTCAGGTCAGTGAGGACCCACCACCACCAACATCGCAATCATGACATAAGGAGAGAAAAAAAGACAGGAGGTTTGTTGGAGGAGGTACCTTTTATTGTAAATGTTGGCATGTTATTGGGTCTGTTGGGAGGCAGAGAGGTTTCATATGTGATGAATTATAGAGAGAAAGGGACAGAGGGGTAATTATTCCTAATAATGAATATATAAACTAATATAATTTCATTAGTACTTTTTTATTTACAAGGTGTGAGATATAAGAATATAATGAGTTACAAAAACGAAATTACTGAACAAATCCAAAAGTTAAGGTAAAAATGATTCATTAAATATAATTAAAAGAGGAAATAAAAAATATATTAAGTGAATAAGGTTAAACTAACTTCACACACACATACATATATGGCTATAGAAATATTGATATATTCTCCAGAAATGTGGAACATTAGTGCTGGCCCACACCTCTAATCAATAGTCAATAACAATAATCTGTGTTTGGAAATCCAAGGTATTATGAATTATGAAAATCGTTATGGTGTCCTGAAGCTAATGCACTTTTGAAACAAACTTGCACATTTTATTGCACTTCTAAAGTATTTCTAGAATTTCAAATAATTTGTAGAAGCAAAGTACTGCATTTTCACACACCTCTACAAATAATCAGATTAAGGATTATTGGTCAAAGTGAGGAGACCAATGTAATTGAACATAAAAACTAGAGCAGACTGTTAGGTAAACAAGCTGCCTGTGCAATAGAATGTGGAACCGTGACCATAGTGGTGTATCCACAAAGGTATGCAAAAGTACAAAATAGAGTACTTCTGTAGTATTACCTCTTATACTCACATAAATCTACCCCATAGATGTTAAGAACACATCAATCTTCTTTAGTTTTCTTGATATATTAGTTCTAATCCATCTACTCCCTTCCACTTGGGAGTGCAGTAACTGTCTACCTTACTCTCTTCCAAATAGGCGTGGGATGCACAGATGCATATCATTCAGTGTGTACAATGCCACGAAGACCAGTTGTGGGTGTCCACACCATGATCATAGTCAGACTTTTGAGGCAGGACGTGCAGAGGACAAGCCTAAAGGGGTCATCAGGAGCCGGCGCAATAACAGCTCCTGGGGACCCAGAAAATACCAGTCTTATCCGCCTTAGCGGCAAAACGAGGGCAGGGACATCCTGCCTCCCTCCCAGAAGGGGGAAGCGCTCCAAAGTTGGACAAAGACACTGGGCAAATGAAGGCACTGTAATGGCAAGTAACTTTTTGAGTGCCCCTATGGGGGGACATTACCATTTCCTCAGCTGGAACATGGGGTTAAAATGACTGCCCCTGCAGAACTAAAGGTACAATCTTGGGGCAGGGGCAGCACACAGGAAATTCAAGAGACTCAGTTTGACCTCATGAAGTGGTATAACTCAGCTTGATTCTTACTGACTGTCTCCTGGCTACTTTTCTTTTGTTCTTGTTGACAGGACTAAGGTAATCACCGTTGTAGCTGGTTTGCAAGCTACGGCAGGGAACTCTGTTTGGAAACCGCAGCACATTTCTTCAAACATCACCTACACAGCTGGGAGATCAAGCACACTTAAGATGGTAGCGCCAACAACAGCGTACACGTGATGGGGATACCGGGACACCTCACTCCAGGAAGAGGAGCACAATGTACCTGGTGTGTTCCATATAAATTGTCAGAGGCGTTGGATGGAACCTACTTACGGCACTATTTGAAGCGTGCTGCCCTGCCTCACCTGCTTATCGGGCATCCTCTTGCCCCAAGGACACTGGGCAGCTTTGGCCAGCCGCACGACTCGCTGCACTGCCCCATAAGTGCTTGCAGGAATTTAATCACTCCCTCCCCCTCCAAAGTCAGGTGGAGGGAGCCCACGGAGAGACATTCAGGGGAGATTTACAAGCCCCTTGTGTCACTTTAGCGATGCATTTGCATCACGTTTGTGATGCAGTTGTGGCGTAACAAATGCGGCCAATTTACAACATGATACATCTAGGGGGATGCACTGCATCACATTATACCTGCGCAGGTATAATGTATGCAGGGTGGGTGTTCCCATGCAGGAAAGCCTTGTAAAAGTGACACAATGCAATCTACAAGATTTTACTGTGTCACTTCTAGGATGCCATTGTGTCAAATCCTTACACCTGCTTGAAGCGAGCGTAAGGAGTGATGCGGTGTAGTGGGAATAGGCCGCAAAATGCTATGCTGGAGTTGAGTCGTGCTTGCAAAACAACTCCAGCAATGTGTGACGTTTGCCCCAACAAATGCGTCAGAATTTCTGACGCATCTGTCAATTCTTGTGCCATGGTGTGCCGTATTGTAAATACTGCGAATCCATGGTGGCACAAGGGTGTCTCAGGGTGGGCCAGGGAAAGTGATGTATTTGTACAGATGCGTCACTTTCTTGTAAATCTGCCCGCAGAGGCCAGCAGCAACACGGAGCAAACAATGGTGTGCTTTGGACGCAGATATTTAAGGCGGCAGCACCGGTCCCTGCTGAAGCACAACCTCCTGTTTCAACAGTAAGGGCTCTCAAGTTGAGTGATAAATACATAGGTGATTTAGAACTGGGGGTCTCTGTTTTGTGCTGGCCCAATAGAAGATACATCCCCTTTCGCAGTAGGTGCTGGTCCTTAATAGCCTCAGGCTGAGCTTACTGTAACTAGGAAAGAAATCAAAATGACATGCAGGAAGCACTACAATCATGACAATTTGGTCATGCCAGATCATCCAAAAGACTGGTTATATAAATGTGTTTTACCACTCAGTGCATCGGTTAAATACTTGTTGATTATGTGCTAATAAAATAAAGCTTTAATGTTTATCACATTGTAGGGGAAGTGAAGCGAAGGGACAAATATATTTCGCATACAACAAAGAAGCAGGAACTGGGACAGCTGGGCGCTGAGGACTCATTAAAAGAAATAGTTTCCCCATGCTTTCCAATTAGTTATTAACCTTTAAATCCCGTGGAAGGCAGGTGAGCTAATGCATTTCGTGTTTGTTGGTTGTTTGAGTGTGGTTGTGGCGACCCCCGATGAGGATGTTTGCAGAACCGCTAATGCTAATCCTCAAACGCGTTCCATCTATGCCGTGTCCTGTTCTAATTTTCTGTAATTGCTAGCAAGCTACAGGGTCCTGCTGGCAAAAGAGACTTTAAAACTTGCCTCTGTATATCTCTGCAGTATGAAGGGAGGCACAGACCGGGCCCCTCCCAGGCACTGCGAGCTGGAATTAAGTATTGGGAGAGTTAAGTATCAGAACCCAGCGTGAACCTAGATGCAGGTGAATTTAAAGGGGCTTCCGAAGAGGTGCCAGAACCAGCACTTTCCTTGGTCAGCCCAAAAAAATAAAATTCCTACCACTACTAGTTATTGTGGTGCTTATGTGGGTGAGTGCTTCTAGGTGCTGGCTCGCATGGGCTTTATTAAGGGCATCTTTGTGTGCTTGGTGCAAAGATGGTGGTGTGCAGACACGAGCCACTGGGAGTCTGCATGCTTAGACAAAGGAAATGAGCTTATTAATGTGTGCTTTACAGAGTCACTGTGGAAGCGTCATTGAGGGCTTCTCTTGGGTAATCTGGAAACTGACAACATGACAATATGTCCTAGCAACACTACCAGAAGGCTGACATCTTCGAGGAGGACAGTCATCAATTTAATGAGTGCCCATGGTCGTCTGGCACTGTGTTTACATCATACTGTGATAGTGGGGCCCTACCTTTATAATATAAGCACACAGGCATATTTGAGCAGTAATGTGACATAGGACATCACCCCACCATATGATGGCAGTGGTTCTGTTGGCACATTGAAGGATGGGTTATTAAATAGGATATGGACGGTAGCAGCCTTATATATCCTCAGCTCATATTTAACACTACTGTTCTGTGTTGTTAGTTGGTATGGTGTGTAAGATTTACAGTGGTAATGTGCCTGGGACGCTACCTCACTGTTACAGTTCATTGACTGTTGCACAGCAAGGAGCTGGCTGCTGGGGAACATATGAGCACCAGGACAGAAATGTGTGGCTCTATTGTTAACATGTGTGTGGTGCTTACAATATCAGGGTTAACAGCTGTACTGATTACAGCATGATAGTTCGCCATGTAATGCTGAATTTTTACTGGTCATCCAGGGGTAATCCAGGGGTGTTTAACACGATAACTATGGTTCAGTGTGAATAGATGTACCATGTAAACACAAGGTGATGATGGACGGAATGCTGAAGCTTTTCAGCCACTCACCCTCAGTCACAGATCTGGTTTGAATAAGTCATTGTTCTGTAGCTCACTTTGCTACCCCAGTTCAGACCCAGCCATATGCAAATCAGTCTCGACCCTGTGCCTTAGGGAACAGTCCAGCCCGAACTGCTAAGCCAGGTCTTCACTGGACCGTAAACAAGCATCCTGGGACAGGTTTCAGGGTATCACCCCTCATCAGCCTGGCTAGCTTGAATCCAATGGCAAAGTGAGCAAGGGACCCACGTCTTGGCATACCCTGCCAACTTAGGGCGAACAAAGCAAACAGAAGGTCATGATGGACGGAGTGCAAAAGCTTTTCAGGCATTCTCCACCAGTCACAGATCTGGGAAGAATCCATCATCGTTCATTAGCTCACTTTGCCACCGCAGCCATATGCAAATCAGTCTTTTACTCTGTGCCTCATGGGAACAGATCAGCCTAAACTGCCAAGCCAGGTCTTCACTGGACCGGAAACAAGCATCCTGGGACCAGTTTTGGTGGAACACCCCTCATCAACCAGACTTGCTTGAATCCAGTGTAAAAGTGAGCAAGGGGCCCACATCTAGCAAGACCTTGCTAACTTAGGGCGAGTAAAGCAAAACCAAGATGTCATTTTTCAAGGTAATTTGCGCGTGTGCAGGTATACTTTCAGTCACACCATTTGCTGCAGCTGATCGTCCACATATCCGCAGGCATGTGCATATGCCCACAAGCCACCATGCAAAAGTTCATGGTAAACAAACATTTGTACTTACCCGGGTGAGCCATTTAAGGGCGTTAGTTAAGCAGATAATTTTGTATAGGGACGGTGTGCTACAGTCCTCCAAAATAGGTATCTGATTGTCCCCCCTTGCTTTCATGTATGACACCTGTGAGTGGAGACGACACACTGAGAGGGGAAGATCACTAATGGAGGCCACAATACTTCACCCTCTCAGGGTTAAAGCCAGTATAGCTAATCCTGCGCTCATTTGATCTAATACTTTTCCTCAATAACTTGTGGGTAACAGCTCTCCATCTTTCGAAGTCGAGGTGATACCCATAGTATGGTAATATAGGCACATCTACAAGCTCCTTTGAAAGGGCTAGGGAATTTCCATTTCTCGGTCCTCTCATTTTCATGCAACGTAATTGTTGTGCAAATTGCAAATGTTAATCTGGCATCTTTAACACAAAATACAGTAGCACAGAAGGTTAACATGCTTGATGTGAAGTTCATGAATGACAAACCTATTATAGCACAGTAAGCTATAAATTGGCGTGAAAGGCCTGCATGCAAACCGCAAGGTATAGGTGAGAACTTTGCGGCTTTCCCCAGTCTCTAATTATCCGGATGATGCTCAAAATGTTTGCTGGAGTATAAATACATTCTTATAGGTAAAGCCAAATCCAAACAGTGTGTCACTTTTAAATTCTGAGGGCACTTCTCATGATATTCCAACCGATTGGTATTAGTATCCCTGGGCAGTCGAGAAATGTTCTGAATAAACCTAGCCTCAGCACCATCTGCCACAATGGTACTACTGGAGGGTAGCTTCAACGATCGTCAGTCTACATTAAGGCCTTGTGGAGGTAATAATTAGTGGGAAGAGGACAGAACACTCCAGTGCAGGAATTACTGGGTTATATGGATTGTAAAAGGGTTAGGAGCAAGGAAAACTAGGGGGCAGATTTATGAGGCCCTTGCGCCACGTTTACGCCGCTGTTGCGTCACGCAAGGCGGCGTAAACGTGGCGCATCCCTACGAACGATTTACAACGTGACGCATCTAGGCAGATGCGTCACGTTGTAAAGCCCTGCGCCGCTTGTGGGCGTTCCGGCGCAGGGTGGGCGTTCCGGGGCAGGTGCGCCTCGCAAAAGTGGCTGAGTGAAATCTATGAGATTTCACTCAGTCACTTTTAAGCCAATGCTGCGTCAAAAGCCTGCGCCTGCTTGAAGCAGGCGTAGGTCTTGACGCAGCATTGTTAAAATGGGGCACCCCCGAGCCTTGCTGGAGCTGCGTCGCGCTTGCGACGCAACTCCAGCAATGCGCCACATTTCCGGCACAGATGCGTCACGCATCTGTGCCGTTTTTGCACCATGGTGCGCCGCATTATAAATGCGGCGCACCATGGCTGGCGGAGCTGTGGCGCACTGTGGCGCATGTTAACTGGCGCATCCCTGGGGATGCGCCAGTTAACATAATTCTGCCCCTAGGTTTTTATGAGTAAATAAGAGGAAGTACCGGAACACAGCTAGCTCCGCTAAGAAACTCGCTGAACGTTAGAACTCAGCTTGCGAGAGGCAACAAAGAAAGTTGAGTATCAGAGTCAACACATGCCTAATGAGGACAACTATCAATGAATATTTCCTCCCTCTAGTCTGGGGTATGTCACGGGGTGACAAAAGTAAGGGCCCCTGGTACATCAGTCAGCGGGTATACTCCTACATTTAACAAGCCTTGATTATGATGGGCCCTGAGTCCTGGGTTAGGCAGCTTAGCCAGACACATAGGGTCCTGATGATGAGCAAGTATCAGGCATCAGCCATTAAACAGCAGTCCTTATTGAGGTCGGGGCAAGGTACCCCAGGCCAGAAGATCCAGGATGGGTAAGAGCAAACAAGACCATGACCCAGTTGACAATTAGAGCAACATGGATGGATGGCCAAAGGCTAAGTTAATCTGGGCTGAATATATGAGAATGGCGACACAAGAGAAGGTTAATGGTCTGGAAACCACTGGCAGTGTAGTAGAGACAGCACCTTTGAACAGCTTCTTTAACACCTTGGCTGCTAAAGGTTTTCCCCCCGGTGCTGGAATCACAGAGTTTCCTTTATTCATGACGAGCTCAGCTCGTCATAAGCACAGCTCAACCGTGCCTCATGACGAGCTGAGCTCGTCATGAGCAGCGAAGGGGTTAAAGCATAAAGGTGGCTGGTAGGACACCCAAAGTGAATGTATTGCTGTAACAGTGATCCTTGAGAGGCATGATGGCCGAGACCCTGAGGGACATTGGTGTGAGCTAGAGTAGACTTCACCGAAAAGGAGTAAGAAGGATCAAATTCAAAAAAGGCAAAAGGGGGAGCCGCCTGGGGACGTGAGCCCAAAAGCGGCATAGCTGTAAAAGGGGTACGTTGGTTGGTAAAAGAGGCACATCAGAGGGCGGTGTACCGGGGGAAGGCCACTTACCTTGACATTCCTTAGAGCAGGGAAATAGGCCACCAGTGGAGAAAGCGGAGTACGGAACTCGCAGCCAAGACCCCGAGGTTGGCAGGGCACAAAATGGACAGACAAGGTAGTGAGTTGAAGCCTAACAGCAGCATGAGACTACCCCATGATCAGAGAAAGAATCAACAAAAGACCAACAAACATTACGACCTCAAAAATCAGCACAGGCATGGCCTCAACAACAAAATGTTGTAGAATTATGAAAAGCAAATAGCAAGGACTTGATTGATTGATACATGGTTGTGATGAATTAAGACAGGTCAACCGTTGATGATTTATGACCTGTCATGCAGCCAGGATTTATGATCCTGTTGAACTGAGTTATGTATGGCAGAGATGATTTATGACCTGTCTTATATTTATATTTATGACCCTGGCAGAAAGATTTGTGACACTCAGAATGAATTACGAGATTGTAAGAATGTTTTGGGGCCTTGTGATCTTGAATTATGACTAACCACTGTGATGTATGAGGTTTATAATGTAACATAGAGTCCATGCATGTAATAAAACTGCCGGCAGGTATTCTTCCAGAAAAGGTAAAAACATGTCTGGTGTTTGTATATGTGGGATGTGTACTAATTGGAGAGGGCCAAGTGCAGGGGGTTATGGCAGAGGCCGCCCCCAATGGGGGCATTTGGGGACAGTGCAATAACAGCTGCCGGGGGTCCAGCAATTACCAGTCTAAATCAACTTAGCAGCAAAACAACAAGGGGAAGAAAAGCACGCTAAAGTTGGTGTTCCCATGAGGCACAGGGTCATACTGATTTGCATATGGCCATGTCTAAACTGGGGTGGCGGAGTGAGCTAAAGAATGATGATGGAATAAACCCAGATCAGTTGACTGGGGGTGAGTGCTTGCATTGTTCAACACTCCGTCCATGATCCCCTTTGGTATTGCTTTGTTCGCCCTAAGTTGACAGGGTATGCCAAGCTGTGAGTCCCTTGTTCACTTTATCACTGAATTCAACCAGCCTGGCTGATGACGGCTGATTAGCCAGAAACCAGTCCCAGGATGCTTGTTTCCGGTCCAGGGAAGGCATGGATTGGCAGTTCCGGCTGGACTGTTCCCATGAGGCACAGGGTCAGACTGATTTGCATATGGCCATGTCTGAACTGGGGTGGTGGAGTGATCTAAAGAATGATGATGGATTAAACTCAATAAACAAAAGAAGAGAGGTTGAGGTCTCTTATAAGTCACTTAGATGGAGCCAAAAGACTCATGGAGTTCGCACCCTATTTGGGTTTGAGAAGAAAGCCCTCACACACTGACCTGGTCAGTGTCATGCTTCATCATCGGGCCCCACCGAAGAGACCTAATGCCTCTTCGGTGTGCTGCGACGCCAGGAGACTGCGGAGCTGGTATTGTGTGAAGGGTGTGTTGTGAGGTTAAATTAAACTTAAAAGTGTCTAAAGGGTATCTAAAAAAAGTTTATTAATGATCCCTAGGACACAAGTAAAAGGGTTCTATGTGTCTGAATTATAAAGCCAAAGGTAATGGATGGTTTAATTCAGATTTATCTTAGTCAACATGTTTCAGCCTTAGTGGTGGTTTTATTTTACCTAGGCATTCGTCAGGACAATGATAAACCCCGGCGGTATGGACTCTCTAATCGTCCACCCTAACCTGGGGGCGTGATCTCAAACAAATAGGGAAGCATAGTCAAATCGATTCCCACTCATGATCAAATCAAATGTATTTCGAGCAGCCAAGAAACACTCGGTTGTTTCATGCTGTCTTGTATTTACATTTCCGAATTCAATGATTGGCCCATGGATTCAAGCCTCCTTTTGGAGACAAAACGTAATATTCCACATTGAAACGAGCGCAACCAAGCCTCGTTTTCGTCCAACCCCGCCCACGGGGAAGAACACCCTGGCCTCGCTCGGGTGCAGCCACGCCCACCCGGAAGAGCGCCAACAACGTTACACAGCCTTTTTAAACGTTCCCACCGGCCCCGCTCTCCATCGTCGGGGTCCGGTTGAGGAAGTACGAGGTGTACAAGTGGGCTGCGAGTGCTGAGGGCGTGAGTAATACTGCAATGACGATCGGACAGAAACCACGCAATTAAGCTAAGTTGAACGCGATTCCGAATATTTCTAGCCTATTTTCTTTATCCTTAGGATGTGCCAGGGACACTCCAACCCCCCTCCTGAGACCCATGGTGCAGATAGCGCCAAACTTTAAAGTGAGATTTGTACTTTTATATCAAACTTACGTGTGTGGGTCACTGACTCTTTGTCCATTGATCCTCTGAAACACTTATACGATGTGATTTTAACCCCTATTAAGCCACTCATGGCTTTTTTAAATCACTTTTGTCACTACACTTCCCAGAACTAGATGTATCATCCCTAGAGGGTTTGCGGATGGTGATTAATTCTAGTAGTTAGTTTGGGAACACATTTGCTGCCACTTATTTGGAGCACCATGAACAGAAAAACGTTATGGCACAGCCCTACAAATAATTGTTTGTTTGTCTTATGTGTCTGTCTGTATTCTTGTTCCACAGGTGCCGATACACTCCACAACTAGGAGTGATTTTTCGGAATGAGCATTTCGCTCTTCCAATTTTTATGCACTTTAAACACTTTTTTTCATTAATTTTTCACTTTCACGCCCCCAGGTTAGGGTGGATGATTAGAGAGTCCATACCGCCGGGGTTTATCATTGTCCTGACGAATGCCTAGGTAAAATAAAACCACCACTAAGGCTGAAACATGTTGACTAAGATAAATCTGAATTAAACCATCCATTACCTTTGGCTTTATAATTCAGACACATAGAACCCTTTTACTTGTGTCCTAGGGATCATTAATAAACTTTTTTTAGATACCCTTTAGACACTTTTAAGTTTAATTTAACCTCACAACACACCCTTCACACAATACCAGCTCCGCAGTCTCCTGGCGTCGCAGCACACCGAAGAGGCATTAGGTCTCTTCGGTGGGGCCCGATGATGAAGCATGACACTGACCAGGTCAGTGTGTGAGGGCTTTCTTCTCAAACCCAAATAGGGTGCGAACTCCATGAGTCTTTTGGCTCCATCTAAGTGACTTATAAGAGACCTCAACCTCTCTTCTTTTGTTTATTGATATATTATTGGGGATTAAGAGAGTGTTCCTGTACTTCCCTACCTCTCCCATTGTTTTTCTGATGGATTAAACTCAGCAGTTGACTGGGGGTGAGTGCTTGTATTGTTCAACACTCCGTCCATCATCCCCTTTGGTATTGCTTTGTTCGCCCTGACTTGGCAGGGAATGCCCAGCTGAGGTCCCTTGCTCACTTTGCTACTGGATTCAAGCTAGCCTGGCTGATGATGTCTGATTAGCCAGAAACCAGTTCCAGGATGCTTGTTTCTGGTCCAGGGAAGACATGGCTTGGCAGTTTGGGCTGGACTGTTCCCATGAGGCACAGGGCAGACTGATTTGCACATGGCCATGTCTGAACTGGGGTGGCGGAGTGAGCTAAAGAATGATAATTGATTAAACCCAGATCAGTTGACTGGGGGTGAGTGCTTGCATTGTTAAACACTCCATCCATCATCCCCTTTGGTATTACTTTGTTCTCCCTAAGTTGACAGGGTATGCCCAGCCGTGGGTCCCTTGCTCACTTTGCCACTGGATTCAAGCTAGCCTGGCTGATGACGGCTGATTAGTCAGAAACCGGTCCCAGGATGCTCGTTTCCGGTCCGGGGAAGACATGGCTTGGCAGTTCGGGCTTGACTCTTCCCTTTTTTTTTTTTAAATTTATTTTATTATCATCGTTGGGTCTTTTGACTTTACAAGTGATTCATTCACCAATTTACATGACATTTAACAATCAAATAAAATCTTCTTTTACTAACAAAATATTTGTAACGGGTAGGTAATAAGGATGGGTTCCTATACAAAAGAAAAAAATAAGTTATTCATCTATATACTCTTTGAGTGTTCCCCATATAGAGATACCCAATCGTTTTTTCCTGATACCCTTCAAGGCATACAAGTTCCATTCTAGTTCATATATATTAAACATTTTCCTTCTCCAGAAATCAAAAGTCGGTGCTTCAGGTTGTAACCATTCTGTAGCTATACATAATCGGGCTATAGTCATAGCTAAAAATAGGAAATTTTTAAATTTACTTAGATCTTCATTTTCATTTATGATTTGACCTCCCCCTACTAACATCAATGCTGGAGATATTTTAATCGGATGATGAATGACCAAGGATATAAATTCCTCTATACTTGATATAAACGGCAATAATTTCGAGCATTTATAAAAAACATGAACAATATCAGCATCTTCCCCTCCGCAACGAAAGCATTTTCCATCATACATAGGCCCCCAAGCGGCCATACGTTTTGGAGTATAATACAATCTAAAAATTGTCTTATAAACCTGCGATTTCAAATTTGCTGATAAACATATATCCTTGGCCATCATTATATAATCCACAATATTCAAGTCAGTTTCTTCTAGTTGATTCTGCCAGTATAAGTTATATTTATTCAAATCATCTGGCTTATATTCAGTCAGCAATCAATATACAGTACCTATCTTTTTTTTTGCTTGAACAGCCGCTATTACCACATTAGGGTTAGGTCTGTTTAATTTCTTTAGGCAGAAATCTCTGATTTGAAGATATTTAAAGAAAGATAACTGAGAGATATTACATTTGATACATATGTTAGAAAAAGACTTGAATACTCCTTCAGTGTCATATAAATCTCCAATTTTACTCAAACCTTTTCTGCCCCATTCCTTTGTTACATTGTCCCAAAATATTGAAGGTAATATTTTTTCCGCAGAAAAGGGAGTATAATACCCTATTCTTTCCAGCTTCATTATCCTTACAACCTTTCTCCAAACTCTATATGCTGATTCTAGCACCTTAAAACGAGTGTGTTTGTAGTAATTCCCTTCCAATTCTTTTAACAAGCATCCCTTCGCGTGTTCCCCTAATAATAAGTAAAATATCGAAGGGGATTCTGCCGGATCCTCGATTTGTTCTCCCGTTAACAATATCCTCATTCTTCCTAAAAAACAGACATAATAATAAAGCAAAAGATCCGGAATCCCACGCCCTCCTCTCTCTATAGGAAGAGTCAACCATTTCATAGCTCGTCTTGTTTTACCGGGTGCCCATAAAAATTTGGTACATAAACTTTGCAATTTATATATATGATCTAGGGGTATCTCTAAGGGAATACTGCGATATAAATATAGGATTTTAGCTAATATGTTCATCTTAATGATGTTGCCTCTCCCTATTATAGACATTTGAAGTCTCCCCCATCTATCTAAAGATTGTTTAATTTGAGACATATTTTTATCCCAGTTAGTTTCTACTATCTCTCGTGTATGAGATTTGATTATAATACCTAAATATGTCACTTCATGAGTGACCCTATAATCATTAAACTGAACTGAATCTGAACAAAGCACCTGCGTTTTTGCAGCATTTAATTTGTAACCAGAACTATTTCCAAAATCAAGAGCAAGACGTTCAATCTCTGCCATAGCCTGTCTTGGATCTACAGTAGTAATAGCGATGTCGTCCGCATATGCGAATACGGAGTGGGGTATAGATGAAGCAACAAAAGGTTTAATGTACGGTGATTGCAAAAGTTTTAATAAAAATGGATTTATAAATAGCGCAAAAAGAAGTGGGGAGCAGGGACACCCCTGGCGAGTACCTCTTGTAATAATGATCTTCTCAGATTTCCTACCTATTGCTGTAACTCTCGCGTTAGGTGAGCGATACAGTGTTTTAATTGCCTTTAAAAAAAGGTCCCCAAATCCTATTCTTTGCATTACTTCCCACAAATATGCCCACTCTACGCGATCGAACGCTTTCTCAGCGTCAAGTAATATCAACGCCAAATCTCTTTTCTCAGTTTCCGCGATATCTATCAAGGTGATTACCTTATTGATATGTGATATGGTCCCTCTATTTGGGATAAACCCGTGCTGACTGAGTGACACTAATGGTGTTATTACCTTAGATATTCGGTTTGCAAGCATCTTTGAGTAAATTTTGCTATCACAATTTAGCAAAGATATAGGTCGGTATGAAGATGGTTGTTCCGGAGGTTTCCCTTTTTTAGGAAATATTACAATTATAGCATCATCCCAGGATTGTGGGGCCCTCCCCAGTTGTGCCTTTCTAAATGTCTCCAACATAAAAAATTTTAAGGGTTCGAAAAAACATTTATACACTTCCCCTGGAATATAATCGGGCCCGGCTGCTTTTCCATTCGGGATATTTTTTACTGCTCTTTCCAATTCTTCCATTGAGAAGGGTTGATCTAATACTTCTTTCTCAGTGTTAGTTAATTTATTAACTATTAACTCTTGTAAAAAATCTTCAGGGGAAAGATTAGATTGACATGTATATAGTTCAGAATAGAATTGATATAATATTTCCATTATTTTCTCTGGGTCTTCAGTCATTAGCCCATTTTGATCTTGCATTTTCTTAATCTGCCGAGCTGAATCCTTCATTTTTAATTTTAAAGCTAGTGCTTTTCCTATGGACTCTCCATATTCATGGATGTATCTTCTGTACGTTATATATTTCTTAGCTATATCCTCACTCCAGACTCCTGTTATATTAGCACGGCATTTGGCGATTATCCCCTCACATTCCTGAATTTTGGTCAAATTGTCTCTCTTTTCTATTTCTTTTATCAGATTTTCTTCTGCTTTAGACAGCTGATCATACAATGCCCGCATCTTCCCCTGTTGTGACTGTTGTTTATAAAGTCCAAAGCTCACTGCCTCCCCTCTAAAACAAGCTTTCCAGGTATCCCATATTACTTCAATATTTGCGGAGCCCATATTACACTGTAAAAACTCTATTATCCAGTTACCCATATGTTCTCTGTATTGTGCATCTAAACATAATTTTCTATCAAATGAGAAACTTCTGTTTTGTCGCTTTTCACCGAATTTGGTAATCTTAATCATTAATGGGGAATGATCCGAAGTTACCCTAGGGTAAAGTTGAATCTGAGTATATGATTGAATGCTAGTTGAAGCAAAAAAGTAATCCAGCCGGACATACTTTCTATGTGGTGAGGAATAATAAGTATATCCAGGTAATGCTGGAAAGTTTTTGCTCCATATATCAACCAACGCGTGGTCTTGAGTGAGATTAAATAATGCCTTAAATACACGAGGTTTTCGTCCCTTATAATTCTCTGGGCCAGCCTCTAATTCCCCCCCTGCCAAATTTATATTTAAGTCACCACATAACACTAGGGGAGAATCCCAATTAGCCAGCTCAGAATTTAGATATGTAAATACTTCCCCCTCATCCAAGTTAGATCCATATATTGAACATATCGTGATATTTATATCTCCTAAATTTAGTGTTGCTATTACCCATCTACCCCATTTGTCGGATAAACAGCGTACAAGTGTGCCTAGATTTGGTCTTATCAAAATCATTACCCCTCTTATCAAACTAGTTTGCTTAGATGCAGCCAAAATTACATATCCTAATTCAGCGGCCAACCCTCTTTTCTCCCAGGGAAGGTGGGTCTCCTGCAGGCACAATATGTCTGGTTTCAAAAAACGTATTTCAGATGCAATCCTTTTCCTTTTATTTATGTTGTTGAGGCCGGAGACGTTAAAAGAACATATTTTGATGTTACTTCCCATTATAATGACTTTCTATCCTCTGTATCTTTAAGTAGCCAGTAGTTACTTCTATATATCCCATCCTGTATACCATCCCGTCCCTATTTATTACTCTCTTGTTAGAGCTTGATTTCTCTATACTGTCATTAGAACCCAACGTGAATTTTACCCCCTTTAACCCCTGTGCCCCCCTCCACCACCCCCTCCCTGTCCCCCCTCCCCCCCCCTCCATTACCAAGGCTTTCGGACTCCTGGTCCTGGTGATGGAGTTGAGCGATCCACCCCCCCGTACCCCCACAGGTTACTTCTCCCATTTTGTATTTAGAAAAGAAAAGAGAGAAAAAACAAAAACAAAAAAAACAAACGTTCAATATCCGTATATCTGAGTCTTTCAATTCTTGATCCTAGTCTCAAGAGCCTTTGATCTATATTTATGTTTCTAAACTACTAAGCTGTTCCTCTCTAAATTACAGAAGAACAAAATGGCATCATTCTATATCAGACTTCATGCGAAATGTTTATCCTTTTGCTAATAAATTCCTTAGCCAGTTAAGACATTTAAATCAGTCACTTTACCCTCTAAGGGTCCTTAATTTTCTGAAGATATTCCTTTGCTGCTGACACATTTGTGAAGAAAGAAGTCTTCTCCTTATATATAACTTTAAGTTTAGCAGGGTTCATAATATAAGCCTGAGCTCCTTTTGTCTGGAATTGATTCACCAATTGTCGAAGCTGCCATCGCGTATCCATTGTGTATTTGCTATAATCCGCAGTTGCGAAAAAGGTAAACCCTTCACCCTGGCTTTTACTATTTGGGCGTGTATGCATATATATATCTTCTCTGGCACGAAAGTTGTTAAATGCTACTAAAAAAGGTCTCGGTTTGTTAACATTCTGTCCAGGTCGAAGTTGGATGTTAAACGGATATCTGTGGGCGCGCTCAATCTCTCGTTCCCAATCCCATTTTTTCAAATCTGGGAAAGCCTTCTGAAAAAGTTCCACGATAAATTTACGAGAGTCTTGGCCTTCTTTCCCTTCAGGGATTTGCATGAGTCTTAGATTATTGCGGCGTGCGCGATTTTCAAAATCGGCCATTTTCCATACTATATCCTCTTTATTAGCACTTAACGTTTCAGTGACCGCTTTCTGTTTTTGCAGTTCATCCTCAATATTGGATATCCTGGTTTCAACCTCCGTAAATCTTTCCCCAAAGTCTGCCTGTGATTTTGCAAGTCTGCGAATAGAGTTTTGGAGCTTCCGGCAGGAGTTTTGTATTTTAAGGCTTTCTTGTTCAGTTTTGTCCATATGGCTCAAAATTGTTTGATATATCATATCTAAGGTGATATTGCCGGTTGGACCTTCTAGACGCCCCCCTACAGCTCCCTCAGTCATGGAGGCATCCCCTTCACCTCTCACAGTAATTGGGCTATCCTCTGTAGGTTCATCAATTTCATCATCATCAACCTCGCTTTCAACTTCCTCCATACGCATTTGATTGGAATATTGTATAGCCAAGTCTTCACATGAAGAGGTTGAATTCTCTGACACAGAGTAGAAATCAACAGATTCTGCCTCGTGAGATGCCGCTGTATTTGTTCTTGCATTAAAAGCTTTCTCAACCATATTTACTTCTGTCCCGTGTTCTACTGCTGATTTATCAACAATCTTAGAAGGTTCCATATTATCTCCAGTTACCATATTTGCGTCTAGAAGCAAGTTTCTGGGTGATATAGTAGTCATTTGTGGCGTCATAATTGGAGTTTGTTTTTGCATATTACCCTCCAGTAGCTCCTCCGATAAATTAGCAATCTCACCCACATTATTCTCTGACTGAGATCTGCGCGCTGCATCTTTTCGTTTTTTCTCCTCTGCAGCTAAAAATAGGGTAGATATTGTTTGTCTAGCAGGACTAGGAGCTTCTGAAATTACCCCTGTCCCTTTTTTTACTGCTGCAGCCACTGTCCCCCTTGTACTCTTCTCACCTCCATTTACTGCCACAGTGCTGCCGTTCTCAAGGTCCCTTTTTTTCGTGAACCTTTCGGAGCCATTCCAAGAGCCGTTCTCGTTACTCCTCTGCTCTCACAAAATTTTCTGAAGTGGCGTTCAGTATGCGGGAAGCGGGGCCAAGCAGCAGCAGCTGTGATGGTTGCCGCCCACCAAACTCGGCGGAGCCTCGTTAACGCTGTAAGCACCTTCAGCATCAGCGTCAGTGCCGGCGTTCTCTCCCCCGTTCTCTTCTCCGTGGCTCCAATTCTCCTCAAGGTAAGAAAAAACAAAGATGCAGCACGATTCTCCTTTCATGCCAAACACGCTTCCTTTTCTTTTCCTTTCCTCTCCTTCCGTGTCTTTCCGTATCCGTGTGTGTTTAAGTCAACATCTTCCTCGCGTACTTTCAGATCCCTGTGGGTCAGGGAGAGCGGTCAGCTCACACGTCTTGCACGTCTGGTCGTGCAGGCACCATCTTGCCTCTCTACTCACCGGGCTTGACTCTTCCCATGAGGCACAGGGTCAGACTGATTTGCATACGGCCATGTCTCAACTGGGGTGGCACAGTGAGCTAAAGAATGATAATTGATTAAACCCAGATCAGTTGACTGGGGGTGAGTGCTTGCATTGTTAAACACTCCATCCATCATCCCCTTTGGTATTACTTTGTTCTCCCTAAGTTGACAGGGTATGCCCAGCCGTGGGTCCCTTGCTCACTTTGCCACTGGATTCAAGCTAGCCTGGCTGATGACGGCTGATTAGTCAGAAACCGGTCCCAGGATACTCGTTTCCGGTCCAGGGAAGACATGGCTTGGCAGTTCGGGCTGGACTTTTCCCATAAGGCACAGGGTCAGACTGATTTGCAAATGACCATGTCTGAACTGGGGTGGGGGAATGAGCTAAAGAATGATGAAGGTTTAAACCCAGATCAGTGTACTGGGGGTGAGTGCTTGCATTGTTCAACACTCCATCCATCATCCCCTTTGTTAGAAACTTTGTTCACCCTAAGTTGGCAGGGTATGCCCAGCCATGGGTCCTTTGCTCACTGTGCCACTGGATTCAAGCTAGCCTGGCTGATGATGGCTGATTAGCCAGAAACTGGTCCCTGGATACTTGTTTCCGGTCCAGGGAAGACATGGCTTGGCAGTTCAGGCTGGATTGTTCCCATGAGGCACAGGGTCAGACTGATTTGCATATGGCCATATCTGAACTGGGGTGGCGGAGTGAGCTACACAATTATGATGGATTAAACCCAGATCAGTTGACTGGGGGTAAGTGCTTGCATTGTTCAACACTCCGCCCATCATCCCCTTTGGTATTGCTTTGTTCACCCTACGTTGGTGTGAAGACACCAGACCAATGAGTGACCTGTAATGCCAAGTAACGTTTTGAACCCAGCCTATGGGAGGACACAATCACATCCTCATCTGGGGCACAGGAGTTTAAAAAGACTTTGCTGCCCATGCCGAAGGTACATTCGTGGGCCAGAGGCAGCATACAGGAAATTCGAGCCTCAACCGCACAAAAAAAAAAGCAGCATTTCTGCAGGGCTGAGAGAGCATGCCAGAGATAAAAGGGGCTCGTTGGTTGGTAAAGGAGGCACACTGGAGAGCGGTGTGCTTGAGGAAGGCCACTTACCTTGGGAAGAGTAAGTAGGCCAACAGGGGTGTAAGTGGAGCACAGCACTTGAAGCCCAAACCTGCAGGTTGGCTGTGCACAAAATGGAAAGACAAGGTAGCGAGTGGAAGCCTAAAGGCAATAAGAAGCTACCCCCCTCACAATCAGAGAAAGAACCAACAGAAGACCAACAAACTTTATGACCCCAAAAAGCGGCACGGGGATGGCCTCAACAACAAAAGGTGTCAGAATAATGACAAGTAAATGACAAGGACTTGATTGATATATGGCAGAGATGATTAGGGCATGTCAACTGCTAATGATGTATGACCTGTCATGCAGCAAGGTTTTATGATCCTGTCGAAATGAGTTATTTACGACAGAGATGATTTATGACTTATTATCTGCGATTCATGACTTATCTCAGAATTATGATTTATGATCCCGTCAGAATGATTTGTGACACTCAGAATGAATTATGACACTGTAAGAATATTTTGTGGCCTTGTTGTGTTAAATTATGAGTGACCATTGTGATTTACTAGAACAGTGATGTAACGTAGAGTCCATGCACGTAATAAAACTGCTGCCAAGTATTCCCACAGAAAAGTCAACCACATGTCTGGTGTAAGTTTATTCATAAATGTATATGTGGGATGTGTACTAATTGGAGTGGGCCAAGTATGGAGGTCGCCCCCAAAGGGGTCATCAGGAACCAGCGCAATAACAGGGACGTGGAAATTACCAGTTTAATCCACCTTAACAGCAAAACAACGAGGGAAAGAAAAGCATTCCAAAATGGGTGTGAAGACACCAGGCCGATGAGTACCTTGTAATGCCAAGTAAAGTGTTGAACCCCCCTATGGGGGGACATCACCGTACCCTGAGCTGGGGCACAGGGGGTTAAAAGGACTTCGCTGTCCTTGCAGAAGGTACAGTCGAGGGCCAAAGGCAGCACACAAGAAATGTGAGACCCACACCAGAAAAGCAGCATTGTTGCAGAGCTGAGAGAGCAGGCCAGTGGTAAAAGCGGTATGTTGGTAGGTAAAGGAGGCACAGCGGAGGGCGGTGTGCCGGAGGAAGGCCACTTACCCTGGGATGCCTAATGGCAGGGTAAATAGGCCATGAGGGAATAAGCAGAGCACGGTAATCGCAGCCCAGACCCGTAGGTCTGCAAGGCACAAAATTGACAGACATGGTAGGAAGTTAAAGCCTACCAGAAGTAAGAAACTACCCTCTCACGATCAGAGAAAGAACCAACAGAAGACCAACAAACTTTATGACCCCAGAGAGAGGCACGGGAGATGGCCTCAACACCAAAATATTCCAGAAGTATGATAAGCAAATAACACGGATTTGATTGATGTATGATGATTTAGGACATGTCAACTGTTGATGATTTATGACCTGTCATGCAGCAAGGTTTTACGATCTTGTCGAAATGAGTTATGTACGGCAGAGATGATTTATGACCTGTCAACCGTGATTTATGATGACATGTGTCATAATTATGACTTATGAATTTTGACACTGTAAGTATGCTTTGTGGCCTTATCGTCTTGAATTATGGCTGACCACTGTGATTTACGAGGTCAATGATGTAACCTAGAGGACATGCATGTAATGAAACTGCAGCCAAGTATTCCCAAAGAAAAGGCAAAAACACGGCTGGTGTAAGTTTATTCATAATGTATATGTGGGATGTGTACTATTTGGAGTGGGACAAGTACGGGGGTGATGTGGGATCCCACAAACATCAATGCAACCCTGGACTCCACCTAAAACTGTGTGCTCTCTGTGCCTCCCTCAGGCATCCAGCCACACAAACATGCTGACCAAGCAGCAGATACAACCAATTTCCTGTGAACCGGAAGTGCATGTACCGGATAAAGGTTACACAGCAGCATGTGTGTATGGCCATCCATTGTATGGATGCATGTATGTGCATTGCTGGAGTGCAGTCTCTTGGTAATTGCGGAGCGGATAGGCAGTGGACCAGGCTTAAAATATAAATTTTTCAGATGCATATAAAAAAGTTTTATTCTTTACTGTTTTTTGACGCAACATCACAGACATATGATGCCAAATCAATTTGCTCTATTTAAAAAAAAAAACGTATTACACCCCATAAGGTGTAAGGAATAAATTGAAGACAGAGAGGCTTTGTGTTGTCCGTATAAATTGAACATGCCACGATTTTTAAAGTATTGAAGGGATGCGATTCTGATTTTAACAGGAAGAGACTCCCAGCCTTGCTTTTTGCATCTGAGCTTCTCCCCAGCAGACCTGCCTGTACTGTTGCTGAATGTGAGCTGCCGGGTCTCGGTTCCTGGAGGTTTATGATAGAGAGCGGCTCGCAGGAGAAGGCCAGGCGGGCACAGAAGAGCATTATCTGGAAGCCTGCTGCTCGTGCCGCGGTTTCAGCGATGGATGTCAGCTCTGCTTACCAGGGAGGTTGCAAATTGCCAGTGGCAACCGCACTCCGCGCGGCAGCCCGTTGTTACATTGCTTTGGCATCAGATGCGCGGTGCTGTGCCTTCATAAACAGGGAAGGGCCGGGGGATTGCATTAGCACTACAGACAGCCATAGGCAGCAGTGAAGTGCCTAGTCACTGCGTGGTGCACCCAAATGTGGTCCTCGGGCACACTTTCAGGAGATCTGCTGAGCATGTTTTTGTTAGTTTTACACATTTACTGTAAATTGCATATGTTTAAAAACAAAAAGAATCACGGATTTGCCAGACCGATTAGCTTGGCCAATGCTTGTTTATTTATATTTTTTAATTCCCTCTGGAAGTGTGTCTCCTCCAAGGATACTGTCAAAATGGCAAATTAGGTCTTTTGTAGTGCCTACGCCTTATCTGGAGTAGTAAGGGCAGTTACAGAACAATAAAGGAGTTTGGAAAGGGCAACTGTCAGTCAGCTGCTGAAAAGTATTCAACTCCAGCTTAATAGTGCCATTTTGTTTATGGCCACAACAAGGTTTGCTCCAAAATCGTTAAGTGCTAACCAAAAAAATCGATAAAAAGAGCGGGTCAGATTTACAAGCCCCTTGCGCCACTTTTGCTTCATTTTTAACATGGGAAAAGTGATGCGAGGCTTGTCGATAAGCCCCAGTATATGTTATTTAAAATGTTTTGTTTAGACCTTATTGTATGACAAATTGTGCATTGAACAGGAAAGATGTTGGCAGGTATTTGCATAAGCATTAGAGTGAAATATGTTCTAACACTTCTCTGTTTACTATCTTCTTCAGTTTTTACAGTATCATAACAACAAACATAAATTGTTCTGCCACTTTTCAGTGCCAGACCTGAGTTTTGCCGACACAGGTGCTCAGTCTGGCCATTGACCCTAAATCTTCCCAGGGAGTGATGTTTATTATAAAAATGCAACACACATGTCTGTTTTGGATACCCCTATATTAGGGTGCTGACTTAATCTTTGAAAGTGGTGAGGTGGGATACAATACGTACTCTAAACTGTACTGAGCAAAGTGAATGAACCACAGCTCTTTTGAATGGCTTCAGGGTTAAGGGTTTCTCCAAAAAAGAAAAAAATGAAAATATGGGTCAAATGGTGCATTTTAGAGCAAAGTTTTCACATAAATCTGCTAAAAAGCCATGGGCTATTAAATCGCAGTCATTAAATATATAAGTCCGTTCAGGGTGTGCCAAGTCAAGGAAACCTGTCGCTCAACAGAAGTTGTCCCCCTGTTTTCCAAAATGTGCACTGGGTGCCACCATATGCCAAAAAAGACCTCCACAGTGCCAGGGCCACATTTTGCCACCAGTTCTCTCTAGATCCAGTAAGTGCCCCTTATGCCAACTGTTAGACCAGACATCTTTTGGGGTTATTTCCCCTGTCCCTTTTGCTTCTGACCTCCTGTTTTTGACTGTGTGCCTTACTTTTTGTTTTGCTGGTTTTAGGACTCTGGGCACTTTACCTCTGCTGACAAGTGCTACGATTCAAGTACTCCCTACACAACATGTATTGGTGATTGGTTTATCCATGATTGGTATATTTGATTAACTAGTAAGTCCCTAGTAAATTCTCCAGGTATGTCCAGTGCCTGTAACTCAAATGTTACTAGTGGGCCTGCAGCACTGATTGTGCCACCCACATAAGTGGTTCTGAAAACATGTTTTAGGCATGCCACTGCAGTGTCTGTGAGTGCAGTTTTAAACTGCCATTTCGGTCTGGCAAGTAGACCTACTTGCCTTGCCCAAACCTTCCCTATTACTTCCCAAACCTTCCCTTTTACTTCTACCCAAGGCAGGCTCATGGCAGCCCCATGCGGTACAAAAGGGGGTGGGCAGGGTGCAGTGTATTTAAAAGGTGGGACCTGTACTGGTGTGTTTTACATGTCATAATAGTGAAATACAGCTAATTTCATTTTGTCAATATTGCAAGGCCTATCTCTCACTTAAGGGTAACATCGGAATTGCCTTGAAATATCTTTTAACCCCTTGCATGCTCATGACGGCCCCGGCCGTCATGTGTCACGCTGGGCGTGTGCTGATGATGGTTGGGGTCCGTCCGAATCCCACCCACTATGTAAATCTCCCAAACAGCGTGCAAAATTTGGAGCAAATGCAAGGGGTTAAGTGTAATTTCCAGTTGAGAACAGATGGAGATATGGAGTTTGGGTTCTCTGAACTCGCAATTTAAAAATAAATCTTTTTGTGAAGTTGGTATTTGAATTATATGTGTTTGTTGATGGATATCAATGTTTTAGAATCTCTGACACATTCACAAAGTAGTCAAGCTTCAGGGGAGATTGGCCATGTGGGTGAGTACTGCTCTAGGTGGGTATGTTAAAAGCATAGAAACCCATGACAGCAGTTTTCAGTGCAAAGTAGTTAAGACCATGCTGAGTCTACATATTGTACATTTTTACAGTAATGATTTTAGTTGGGTACCTAACACCAAATTTCCACTTCTATTTAACTTCATCTCCAAATTAGCAGATAACCTGGAATCTTCTGCACATATATTTTACCTCTGCCTGGCTGGAGACTTTAATGTGCGGTTCCCCCTAATCTTGGGGACCGCAATACAGTGGCTTGCCCACCCCAATAAAACTAACAATAATGATCCACATAGTAGGGAACTATTATCATTCCTTGCCCCACTCACTTTGGTTAAGGCTTTGGTATTCATGTGATTGCCTAGCTGCAAGGTTCCTACTTATAGGGGTAGAGGTAACCCCTCGATAATAGAGCATGTTTTTGTTACTCGTAACCTACAGGACCTTATCTTACAAGGAACGGTCTTTCCATCCAGTTTTATTGACCAAAATCCCATCCAGGTTTTAAGGGCATGTAACCAGCAACCTACCACTAATACTTTGAGGCTGATGTGTAAATTGCAGGATCCTACACAATTCTTCTATACGATAATAAGGGAGAATATAGAGCTGGTTATCTTATGCTTGTCTGAGGAGGATCAAGAATGTCAGGTCGTGGAGGCCTTCACAGCTCTGTGTTCTGTGATCCAGAAGGCTCTCCTGAAACCCTCAGGGCTTTCACTATACACCCCAAGATGGTTCAACTCTGAGTGCTCAGCAGCTAATAGAGCTCTGCACCTAGCCCTGGTCTCCAAACAAAAGGAATCAGTGTTGGTAACTTCTTTATGTAAGCAACACAAAAAAATCACTGCAAATACTGGCAAGAGGTTCTTGTAACACATTGGGAAACGTTAGCTCAGGCATCATGGTTGGTAAATAGCAAGCTGTTTTGGACCACTGTATATGAGGTAAAGTGTAATGCCAGACCCTCTTATTCTATCTCATGCCATATTGGTATGAATTTCTGAGAGGAGCATTTTAGCAAAATGTATGCAGTACCTTTATACTCTGGCCACTTTGAGATAGACCCCTGCTTGGTTGAATGTTTCCAGGTGACCTAAAAGGAAGTTGAGGTTGCCATTAACCAAAGTGTTTGGGCAAGGCTCTAGGTCCGGATGGGGTCTCAATTGATCTGGTAAAAAATAATCTTATCTTTTGGGCACCTCTTCTCACTAACTTCTTTGCCAATCTCGCCTACTCTCCTATCGCTGACATATGGGGCACATCTATAATAGGGACGATCTTTAAAAAAGGGGATCATTCAGAGCTGTTATCCTCTGATCTCACTTATCAATACCACTGCAAAAATTCTGGGCAGAATTATTTATAGCATTGGGATTGGGTATGAGAAGAGTCAGTATTACATCAACGTCAGCATGGGTTTAGGCACAAAGTAGAAGCTATTGAGTGGCCTCAACTTAAATTTGATCTTAGGGAAAATACACATTTGCCAAACATTCCCCCCTTTACTTAGCATTCAAGGATCTGTCGTCAGCATTTGACTGTGTGATTTGGGCTAAACTGTGGCACCTGCTTGTTGCTCAGGGCCTGGATATAGTTATAGTCCATTTTCTTGCCTACCTGCACATTGACATGACGGCCAGGGTATGCATAAACTCACATGGGGAGGTATCAGGAGACTTAGGCATCTACAGAGGAGTGAGGCAGAGGTGTGTGCTGGCCCCCTCTCATGTATTCTTTATATTAATCATCTTTATTCCTCTCTAGTATGTGCTAATCCTGATGTACCCATGATTAAAGGAAAGCCACTCCCCACACTGGATGACACAGTGCTCATTACAACCCCTTCCAGGGCAAGTGCCAGCTAGTTCATGCTTTTGTTGATGTTATGGCCTCATTTGATTTACAAACACATTTTCTAAGTCCCACATCATGTCTTGTGGCCCTAAGTGTAAACCGCTTTCAGGAAAAGACAATTTGTAACCATTATCTGAGCAGTATCAACAATTTTTCATATCTCTGCCAATTTCCTGCTCTTGGGTCTTGGTTTCCTAATATTGTGCACTGATCTACTAAATTTTCCATGGCCATTGGCTCGCTAAGTAGTCTCTCACAACCAAAGGAGTATGGATCTACCGCCGCCCTGTTAGAAGTATATGAATCTCAATGATTGCTTATTGACGCATATGGGGTGGAAGTTGTTCAGTTATCCAAAATGTAGATAACAGCTTTTGTAGGACGCTATTATCTGTTACCATATTAGTTCCCAATTTAACAGTGCTTAGAAGCCAAATGCTCCAAATAGGGCTATCTTGTTGCACTTGACTGGGGCAAATCCAAAGGTGCAGACCTGCTGACAGTACCTTGGATGCAACGATGCTTAGGGGCAATATATTTAAATACAGAGGTGATGAGTCGCTGTTGTAGGCGATGTATCAGTTCTGAAGTTAGGCAAAGTCATTAATGAGTCGATGTTAAGAGCGCTGTGTCAGTTCTGAGGCATCGATGTCAAATGACTGGGCTAAAGGCGACGAGTTGTTAGAAGCCTTGGCGGCCTGGGAATGTGCCAGAGTCGTAGACGTCGGGGGTGCATTGTCTGAGACTCCTGCAGCAGCGGTGATTCAGATGCACTGTGTCAGCAAACTTGGGGCTGTGTAGTAAGTCAGGGTCATTCCATCAGCGAGCGGTTTCCATGGCTTCAGGCAGGCATTGTAAATTCGTTGGTTTTGCAGGGAACAGTACTTTGGGGTCGATGCATTGGTTTCTTGGGTTGCAGCAGCAAAAACTCACTTCCAAGGGCCTAGGACTGGATTTGGCACCACTTAGCAGAGCAGGACTCCCAGCAGAGGAGGCCAGGGGCTGGTAGCAAGATGCATGCAGAGAAAGTCTTTGATATCTCTGAGACTTTATAAACAGGAGGCACGCCCAAACAAGTCCTTGGAGAATCTTTAGAGATGTCGGAAGTAGAGAAAAAAGTCAAGTCTTCTCACTCCCAAGCAAGGAGGAGCATGCAGCAGGTCAACACAGCAAAGCAAGCAGCAAAGTGTCAGTCCTTCCTGGCAGCACAACAGATTTTCTTCCTAGCAGAATGTCCTTAGTCCGGAAGCATTCTGAGTATATGGTGGCAGGGGTCCAGTACTTATACCCATTTTAGCCTTTGATGTAGGGAGACTTCAAGAAAGGTCTTTGTAGTGCACAAGACCCTGCACTTCTGGTCCCTGGCTCCAGACACACTACACGAGGGAATGTAGCTCTTTGTGTGGGGACAGGCACAGCACTATTTATGTGCAAGTGTTGGATCCTCCCTCTCACTTTAGCTCAGGAAGACCCATCAGCCTGGTGATGGGCCAACAGGATATATAGGGCAAACTTCAACTTCCTTTGTGTGTCACTGTCTTGAGACAGTGCAAAAAACCAGCTGATGACCCAGACCCAGACTGAAGATTAGCTGATCACCTCCCTCACCAAGAACCCACCCACCGACCCCACAAACCCAGACGCGCAGCCCGAAATCCCAGACAATGGATCGACGACTGTGCCAACACCCTGCCCGCTCATGAAACCCTCCAACAGCCACGCCAACAAGAGAGCCACCTGGTTCACCGTCGAGCTCCAGACCTCTAAACGCGCATGCCAGAAACTGGAGAAGACATGGCTCCACGAACGCACACCGGACAACCACGCAGCCCACAAGGACGCCACCCGCAGACACCACCACCTCATCAGATTAGCCAAAGAGATCCTCCTTCAAAGAACACTTGGATAACAACGCACATGGCAGCAAAGAGCTCTTCAGCATCTTAAAGGAACTCCCCAACCCCAGCGCCAACGCCAACGACATCCCGTCCTCACAAGAACTGTGCGACTCACTAGCCTTCTTCTTCCACTGCAAGATCGTTGACATCCACGACAGCTTCAACACCACGACCGCCCGACTATGCCAGACTCCACCTCCCCTGTGAACACCACCAGCGCCAATCGCCTGACCTCCTGGTCCAACATCAAGGACGACGAGACACGCAAGGTCATGAACTCCATCCACTCAGGATCTCTGTCTGACCAGTGCCCACACCACGTATTCAACAAAGCAGATGAAGCCATCGCACCCAAACTACGGAAGATCATCAACATCTCCTTCGAAACAGCAACATCCCCGAAAGCTGGAAGCACGCCGAAATCAACGCCCTCCTCAAGAAGCCCAAAGCAGACCCCAAGGACCTCAAGAACTTCCGGCTCATCTCCCTGCTCCCGTTCCCTGCAAAGGTCATCGAGAAAATTGTCAACATGCAACTGGCCCACCACTTGGAAGACAACACCATCTTGGACCCATCCCAGTCCGGATTCAGATGAAATCACAGCACTGAGACAGCCCTCATCGCCGCCACAGATGAGATCAGGTGCCAACTAGACAACGGCGAAACATCAGCCCTCATCCTCCTGGACCTGTCAGCCGCCTTCAGCACGGTCTGCCATCGCACTCTAAAGACACACCTCCTAGAAGCTGGAATCCAAGAGAAGGCTCTTGACTGGACCACGTCCTTCCTCTCCGGCAGTACCCAGAGCGTCCGCCTCCCACCCTTCCAAACAGAAGCCACCGACATCATCTGCGGCATCCCCCAGGGCTCATCCATCAGCCCAACGCTGTTCAATGTCTACATGGCCCCCCTCGCACAAGTGGCCCGCCATCAGGGCCTCAACATCATCTCCTACGCTGACGTCACCCAGCTCATCCTCTCCCTCACCAAGGACCCACACACCGCCAAAACCAACCTCCACGAAGGAATGAAGGCCATCGCTGACTGGATGAGGAGCAGCTGTCTGTAACTGAACTCGGACAAGACGGAGGTCCTCATCCTCGGATCCACCCACTCTGCCTGGGACGACTCTTGGTGGCCAACCACACTGGGAACAGCACCAACACCCACCGACCATGCACTCAATCTAGAATTCATCCTCAACTCCTCCCTCTCCATGTCTAAGCAGGTCAACGCTGTCTCCTCCTCCTGCTACAACACCCTCCGCATGCTCCGCAGGATCTACAAGTGGATCCCGACCAAAACAAGAAACGGTGACACAGGCCCTCATCAGCAGCAGACTGGACTACGGCAACGTACTCTACGCAGGAATCCCAGCCAAACACCTACGATGACTACAACGCATCCAAAACGCGTCCGTCCGACTGATCGTCAACGGCCCCCACAGCAGCCACATCACCCCCACCTGAGAGACCTACGCTGGTTCCCCATCGACAAGAGGATCAGCTTCAAGCTCCTCACCCACGGACACAAAGCACTCCACAACGCCGGACCAGCCTACCTGAACAGCAGACTCAGCTTCCACACCCCTACCAGCCAGCTCCGCTCCGCCAGCTTCACCCTCGTCGCGGTCCCCTGCATCCAACGAACGTCCTCTGGTGGCAGATCCTTCTCCTACCTCGCTGCCAAGACCTGGAACACGCTCCCTACCCACATACCGCAGACCGAAGACCTACTCGCCTTCAGTAGACTCCTCAAGACCTGGCTCTTCGAGCAGTAGCAGCATCCCCTCTCCCCTCAGCGCCTTGGGACCCTCACAGGTAAGTAGCGTGCTTTACAAGTACTCTGATTGATTGATTGATTGTATTCCAGGGACAGGCAGAGGCATAGAATGGTAAAAGTAAGAAAATGGCAACCTTTTAAAAGTGGTATTTTCAGACCCACAACATAAAAAACAACTTCACGAAAAGATAGGTTTTAAAATTGTGAGTCCAGAGACACCAAACCTACTCTTTCTGTATTTACCCAACTGGAAGTTACACTTGGAAAGTGTTACAAAGCAGCTCTAATGCTAACCTATGGTGACAGATTGGCCTTGCTTTAGTGAAAAATGAGTTTTTCAGTTATTCATTACCAAGACATGTAAAACTCAATAGCACATGTCCTAACTTTTAAGTACACTGCCTACCTTTGGGGTGCCCTACATGTAATAAAATGGAAGGTTTGGGCCTGGCAAGTAGATGAACTTGCCAAGTCGACATGGTAGTTTAAAACTGTACACACAATCTCTGCATTGGCAGGTTACAGACAGGTTTGAAGGGCTACTCATGTGGGTGGCACAATCAGTGCTGCAGGCCCACTAGATCAATTTGATTTATACGCCCTGGGTAGATGTAGTGCACTGTACAAGGGACTTATCAGTAAATAAAACATGCCAGTCATGGAGAAACTAAATGACATTACATTTTAGACACAGAGCGCAAGCTCTTTAGCACTGATCAGCAGTGAAAAAGAAGCGCCAAGAGTCCTAATACCAGCAAAAACAACATAAAAAACAGAGTGGGAAGAAGGCAAACAGTCTGGGGTAACCCTGCAGAAAGGTCCATTTCCAACAACCCTGATCTCATAGACTTGAATAGGAGTCCAATCATAATGGCAGTCTCAAAAGAAAATGGGACAATAACAGAAATCACAGACATTTTAAAAGTAAGGACCTCAGACAATAAATTAGTTTGTGACATTTGATGGAGATTTGTGATGGCATGTGTAATAATAATGAACATATTAGGAGATCGTCAAATGAGTTAGGAAATACAAGGTCAGATATGTTTAGGGATTCCATAGTTCAGATTATATTTGGAAGATCTGACTAGAGTATATCGGCAATTGACTAAGATACACTGTAAAAAAAATCATCATAATCAATCTCTCTTTTGATATCTTCAAATAATGCAAATAGCTTGTTTTCTCTTATGTTATTCTGACCACTCCTTTTATGTCATCCACAAAAAATAAACACATGGAACATTCCATTCTCCAGTGTTGCTTTACCTGTGCTTACAGTTACATCTTCTTCAAGTCATATGCCTATTAAGTAGATTTCACATTTCTCTCACTTTATTCTAAGTTTTAAATTACCACTACACCAAAATAGGTTTGTAGAATAATTTACACCGCCTACCCCAAAAATAGATAGATACAAGTTGTTGGACTTGGCCCTTCTGGCAGGTTCACCCTTAAACTTTTTACTTTTTATTTGCGACTTGGTGTTAGTGATTTTTGGTTTCTGCACACTTTACCACTGTGTCCCAGGGTAAAGTGCGTGCGTGTAGTGAGGTTGGCCTGCCCTCCCATAGGAATGCATTGGGAATGTGTGTATCCATGTTAGTTCCTGATGCGTGGGGATTGCAAGCTCGAGTTTGGTATGTGCGGACTCGTGTGATTAAATGCTGCGTGATGATGTGTGCTGCATGAATGTGTCTAGTGTGGAAGTGCCACTTCTAGAAGTTAGTATAATATGAAGTGGCCAGCAAGGGATTTTATTTGTATGAGGTTGCAGCACTAGTTAGGACCTGTTGAAGGGCAATCAAAGTACCTAAATCTGAGTTTAATCAGCGGCTGTTCAATAAAATTAAAAGGTTTCTAACAATGAGAAACAAAGGATGTTACCACACTAACATCATGGGTACAGTAAATGAATAATAAAACATGAAACCAAGATAATTTGTTTGTCTGAAAAGTTATTATTTTGGATTCAAGACAAAGAGTAGTTCTGTACAAAAAATGAACTGTAGCATAAGACAGGGTACATACAAAGATATACAATGGATATTTAAGGTATTGGTTACTTTTCCTATACTATATCCAAGAAAACAGTCCAGACTGCTAAGAAAAGGTGATAACTAGATTTCCACTATTAATCAAGAGAAAATCAAAAGTCGATACAAATCAAACTGTGCAGAATTGGACTAGGTAGGTCGACGTTTCGGTCTTATCTTGATCATTTACAAGACCATCATCAGGACGGAGTAGTACTATATACAATGGTTGACCCTTTTTTATTTCTAAATCACGACAATTTTAGGCTTTAGTGACGGCATCCGCTAATTTCTTTTAGAAGTGGGCAGTGTGCAAACTCAGTTTTGAGTGTCAAGCACTTGTGCATACAGCGGTATTGCAGTGAACAGGTTCTGGTAATTTGTTCAATTCGCGGTACTGTTCCAAGGCGTTCACAGTTATTTGTCAGTCACGAGCACGGGACGTCAATTACGAGCAGTCCAGGTAGACTGCAATTACGAGCAGTCCAGGTAGACCTGGACTGCTCGTAATTGACGTCCCGTGCTCGTGACTGACAAATAACTGTGAACGCCTTGGAACAGTACCGCGAATTGAACAAATTACCAGAACCTGTTCACTGCAATACCGCTGTATGCACAAGTGCTTGACACTCAAAACTGAGTTTGCACACTGCCCGCTTCTAAAAGAAATTAGCGGATGCCGTCACTAAAGCCTAAAATTGTCGTGATTTGGAAATAAAAAAGGGTCAACCATTGTATATAGTACTACTCCGTCCTGATGATGGTCTTGTAAATGATCAAGATAAGACCGAAACGTCGACCTACCTAGTCCAATTCTGCACAGTTTGATTTGTATCGACTTTTGATTTTCTCTTGATTAATAGTGGAAATCTAGTTATCACCTTTTCTTAGCAGTCTGGACTGTTTTCTTGGATATAGTATAGGAAAAGTAACCAATACCTTAAATATCCATTGTATATCTTTGTATGTACCCTGTCTTATGTTACAGTTCATTTTTTGTACAGAACTACTCTTTGTCTTGAATCCAAAATAATAACTTTTCAGACAAACAAATTATCCTGGTTTCATGTTTTATTATTCATTTACTGTACCCATGATGTTAGTGTGGTAACATCCTTTGTTTCTCATTGTTAGAAACCTTTTAATTTTATTGAACAGCCGCTGATTAAACTCAGATTTAGGTACTTTGATTGCCCTTCAACAGGTCCTAACTAGTGCTGCAACCTCATACAAATAAAATCCCTTGCTGGCCACATCATATTATACTAAACTCTGCCCGAGCCCGCAAGGGTATATTGGGTTACTCACCTTTCTAAACACTTCTAGAAGTTGGCATGTCTGTGTAATTTAGGTGAAATGACTGGCTGGCTTGTGATTGGCTGGATCTGTCTGGTGAGCCTGGCTCCATGAGTCATGATGGGTCTTCCTCGGTGGTGAATGGGAGATCTGCATGTTGATGGCCGGGGAGGAGCACACCTTGGACCTGAATAGGGCTGGGCTTTCCCCCCACAATGCTTGCTCCACCCCCTATTGTGCGTCTAATGTCCCTAGCCTGGCCAGTGAATGGAAAGGGTGGCTGAGCACAACAAAGTGCTCCAAAACCAGTTGCATCTGGTTTTACCTTCACCCTGCAGCCTCAGACAAAGGATTTCTCTGTATAAAAAGGGGATGTCTCCCCTTGCAAAATGTTCTCTTGTACCTGACCTGAAGAGGGGGGCCTGCTGCTGCTGGGCACCAGGAGGATACTGCCACTAGGGGCTGCCTCCCTTCCTGGAGGGCCCTGTGAGCTGGATCCTGTGCCCAGCCTTTGCCCCCCTGACCCTCTCCTGAAGGACTTTTGCTTTTCTTGGGGGACTGCTGTGGCCTGCCAAGTGCCTGGAGGCGCTTTGTCCCTACTTCCCCAGGAGCACTGTTTGACTGGCCCCTTGCCAGTTAGGGGTATTTATTTGTGCAGGTGCCCACTCTGCGATTTGCTTGGTGTGTCAGGGACTTTCTATTTAATTACAACAGGAGCCTACCCCGTGTTTGCCGCCACTTTCATTGATTTCTAAAGCAGGTGCCCACCCTGCATTTGACCCGCGATTTGGTCGTGGTTGTGCGCCTCCTGAGGGAGCCTACCCCTTAGTCGGCCCGTATCGCCGTTTTGCGAGTGCCTGGAGGGCCGCCGCACTGCCCGCGGCGACCCGGAAGTGCTGCAGTCTGAACCGGAAGCCGACGGGAGGCCACCACGTGCTCCAGTGTGAGGAGAGGGAGAGAAGTGCCGGCGAAACAGGGGCGCCCGGTAACAGCAGAGGAGACGAGGCAGACGGGGCCCGAGGCACATTGCCGGTGCCTGCCCCCGCCGCAGAGAGAGGAGACGCGCTGCTCTTCTCGCAAGCCGAGACCCGGTGAGTGGAGACCAGGGCGGGTGGTTGCTGAAAGGTGCGGGCTCTTCGCCCCGAGCCCCGAGAGGCCCCAACTGGTAGTGGGCCACTCCCACGAGTCTCCCTAGTGCTGAGAGGGAGAGGGGGCATATCGGGGCAGATTGCCGTTGCCCGTCCCAAGAGTGGGGCAGTTTGCTTGTTTCGAGTCCACGAGGGACTCCAATGAAAGGGGCCATCTTCTGAGGTTCCGTGACAATTGTAAGTGGTGTTTTTTTAACTCGCACGAATATGGTCGAGTTTGGTATCTATGAACCGCAAATGACGAGTTTAGTAAGTGTGCGCGGTTTCGCTGAGCTAACTTAAACCGTTTGTTTGTTATGTGGGTTTTTCATCTGTACCCACGGGTTCCATCTTAGATACGGCATCCATTTTGTCTCTTGCCCTCAAGTAGCCAGCGAACGGACGATGTCCGCTTCGCGACCCTGGGACTCCCAAGATATTTGCGGAAGACACATGTTCTTTGTGAGTGTCTTTATGACGAGGGGGATGCTACTGTAAGGCAGATGGCGCCGCTCAAGGCTCATCTTGCCGCACGGACTTATTGTCTCAGCCGTGCATCTCATTAGGCACGTCCCTTTGATGCCTGTATCTCGTGTTTCCCGATACCTCCCCTTTTACACCCTTTCCGATCTCCCCACTGTCTCCGTCTTCCTCTGCACCTGTCTTTGTTCCTATTTCGATCTGTTTTACTGCTGATTGGAATTCGCTAATGGTGGGAAGATGGGTTTTTACAGTTGGGAACCGCCAAATGTTTCCGCACTTATGTTCCGGACCTGATGTGTTTCAAAGTGACCAAAGCGACCCCTCTGGGGGATAATGGTGGGAACCGGGTTGTAAACTTTCGTGTTCAATGTAACTCTATGGGTAAAAACTGTATAAAAGGAGCGATCCACAGAACCAATTTGAAGCAGTCTCCCCAAGTTGCACGTGGTGTACTTGTCGTGACTTCTGTGTTCCCTGCAGCAAATAAACCTTGAATCTTTGACGCCGAAGGAAGTGTCCCGTGTCTCTGTGATTCGTACGCCAGAGCAGGTTACCCACGAAGGTTTCAGGTGTTGTGCCCTGGCACCGCTGGGTCTTAAAGAACCCAGTCCTTCAGTTGGCGCCCAACGTGGGGCTGCATCAGTGGTACCGGTCCAAGCCCGACGATCGTGAGGAACTTCGTGTGAAATCTCCGAGGGAAGGTGCACTCCGCTTCATCGATCCTGTTGTCGAAACAAGTGGCCCGAAGACTTTTCCCGCGAAGATTCCCGCCTCCTGACGGCTGCGACGGACTGCTGCCCTGACTGTAGACCTGTTTTGGCGCCTGGCGTAGACCTTGGTATAGCGAGACGATTGACGGGCCTTCCTGGTGACGCCATTGATTTTTGAGTTAAGTATTGGTGGGTCGCTCCCAGAGTTCTTGGTTGTTGACACTTTAGCGAGTGTTTTTGTTGTTAGACGCTGTGTGAGTGTTTTTGTCGGTGACACTTTGCTAGCGTACTTTGTTGTGTTGTTTGACGACTGCAGCCGCCAAAAACCGAGGGTTTTGTTCTTTGCTGGGACTTGGTAAATCCCGTAACCCTTGAAGTTTGTGAAACTCGGCTAGTGTGCAAGATGCCTGGCCGCAGTACTTTGTTTAGTTGTTTCAAGCCTTGTGGTACGGATTCCCGACTGGAGGACTCGTGTCCGATACCTCCGGTTGGAACTCCCACTTATGAGCTCTATAGTAAACATGGGCTAGGCCCGATTACCTTTAATGAATACTGGATTAAATATACGAAGAAGGACGGCGACCTTCGTTGGCCACCTCATGGTAGCTTCGAGGCCCCGATCTTAGATAATCTAGAGATTAAATTGTTCGAAAGAAAGTCAAGGCCGGCCATGTTTGATGCCTTTCGGTTGTGGCGTAAAGAAGCCCGACAGAAAGAAATCAGACAGACTAAACGTAATCAGCGAGATAATGTTGCTACCATAGTGAAGAAAGCAGAGCAATTTCAGCGTGATAAGGAGGTTAAGGATAAGGAAGTGTTTGACAGATTACAGCGTATGACCGTAGATAAATGTTATCCCGCTCTGCCTATGGAGTCGGAAAAGAAGGAAGAGCCAGTTGAGGATCCTTTAATGTCTTATCTTATGAAGTCGCCACCTCCGTACGTACAGGGTACCACAGCCCCTGTGATTCCCCCTGTACCTGTTCTTCCGCCTATTCCTCCTCCGCCTGTTCCTCAACCTGCACCCGTTCTTCCGACTGTTCCTGCTCCTTTGCCTGTTGCTATCCCTACTGCTCCTCCGCTTCCACATACTCCTGCTCCCGCTACTGCTCCTGCTACTGCTCCTGTTTTGTTAACTCCTGCTGTTGCTACTGTTTCTACTCCTTCTCTTGTTAGTCCTGTGTCTTATTCTTCTCCCTCTATTCGTAGTCGCAATTCTCCTCTTGCGGCTAGCTTCTTTCATTCGCTCGGACCTGTTCATGGGTCCGCTGGTTCCGATGGTCCTCAGAGACGTAGTCAGCTTCCTGGAAATAGAGAACGCGTTGCGTTATATAATATGGCGATGGGTTGGATGGTAAATCCTCTTAGGTGTCCACCCCGTGTTGTCCTCGATACGTTTTGTCAATTTAATATACCAACCCAGAGATATGTGTTTAATGAAATGTGCAAGTTCCTTTATGATCAAATAGCGGCCGATGCGCCTGACGAGGTGCTGACCGCCCTGTCTGATCTTCAGCTTCAGTTCGCAAATGGACTGATAGTGGATACCAATGTTCGACGTGCTGTTGAACGATTGCTATCTCTTCGTCCCGCTCCAATCCCTCATGCATTGTTTGTTGAGGATATTGAAAAACAACCAGATGAGTCTGGCCAATATCCCATGCGTGAAGTTCCACCGGTTTGGATACCAGCTAATCCTAATGCTGCTCCTCCGGTATTGGCGCACTTCCAGAGAGTATGGATACATCTCCCATGGAAACGCTCGGAAGTGTTACAGGTGAAGCAATCTTTGCCTGACCCACGCAAGAACCCTACCGGGTATTACAAGGAATTATCGCAGCTCGTAGATGCTACGGTAATGAATCTTGCCGATATCGATATGTTGTTCGGCAATGTCGTACCGCAACCGGTATGGGCTAAGATTCGCCATGAAAACCATCCGAATGAATTAGGTGGTGCTTGGGCTGCCATTGTAGCGGCAGATGCCGGACAAGCGGCTGCTACTAAACCCGACCAGTTGATTATTGACCTTCCTCAAAGAATTATTTCGCTAATGAAAACTCTTATGCCAGCTATGAAGGTGAACTTGGACAAATTGTCAGCTTGTAAACAGAAAAAGGACGAGAGTGTTTCCGACTTCTTTACGAGGTTCGAGGAGGCATTCATCGACCATAGTGGCCAGGATATGAGCACTGAGGGTGGTCAAAGGTTGTTCGTGGATAAATTTGTTTCGAACTTATTGCCCGATTTGAGCAATAAATTGAGGAATTCGGAAAGTGCATGGGCCGTTTCTACCTCAGCTCAGATATTGGCTACGGCACAATATTATGAGAACAGAGAGAAAGAAGAGAACGACCGTGCTGATAAAAAGACGAAGGAACTAAAAACTAAAGTGCTGCTTCAGCAAGCGTATCCCCCACGTTCAAATCAGAATAATTCGCAACAGAATAGATCGCAGTCGCAATCGAACCGATCTCAAACTCGTAATGACTCCTCCTCTCAAAGATCTTCGTTAGGGTACAATCAATGTGCTTATTGTAGACAAGAAGGCCACATTAAATTCAATTGTCCTGTTCTAAACGAACGTAATAGTGGTAACTCATCTAGAGGAGGTCGTGGTGGTTCACAGCAGGCATCACGTGGTAGAGGTCGTGGTTCTCAGAACGATCGTTCTGATAACTCATCCGATTCTAATAATTGTTTCGATCAACGTGGATCGTCGCAAGGACGATCTGCGCAGTACAATGTAGATGATTATTACGTCGATCAGGGAACTGACGACAGTAATTACTAGGACAGCCAAAGACAAGGAGAGGGAGTGGTATCAGTTCCGGTTGATCAGAGAGGGCCTTACGTCGCAGTTGCTACATCGGGCGTCGTTGAGCCTTTTCTGTTGGACACTGGTGCAGCGAAAAGTTCTATCATGCATTCGAAACTCCCTGGCGCACCTTTGTCTGGCTTAACAAATGTTTCCGTTGGATTCTCTGGCGCCCCCGTTAGCAATCCAGTTTCGCGCCCTTTGCCCCTTCAAATTGGGCCCCGTGAGCTAGAAGCTCCGTTGATTCTAACCACGGGTTGTGGCGAAAATCTTTTGGGCCTGGATTTGCTTAAACGTTTGTATGCGACTTTGTATTGTTCTCCTGCGGGTGTAAAGCTTACGTTAGGAGAGAGGGTTGTCTCTCCCATGTACTTGTCCCTCGATAAGCTCCCACCGGAATTGAGTTCTCTTCCTGCGTCTTTGTGGGCAACGGGTCCAAATGATGTGGGCCTACTTGATATCTCACCATATGTTGTTCAGTTGAAATCTAATGTACGATTGCCACGTATTCCCCAATATCGTATCTCCCTTGATGGTGAACGAGCACTGTTAGCGATCATTTATGATCTGATCGAGAAAGATGTTATCGAAGAGACTCGGGGAAACGTGTGCAACAGCCCTGTACTGCCCATTCTTAAACGTACAGATCCTTCAAAACCGCCTGTTTATCGTTTTGTTATCGATTTACGGGAAGTGAATAAAATTGTGGTTCCTCAATTTCCCGTTGTGCCTGACATCACGGCGCTACTGACTCTGATTCCAGCTTCTGCATCGTGGTTTTCGGTGATTGACTTGAAAAATGCGTTTTTCAGCATCCCGATTGCCGAGGAGAGCAGGGACCTTTTCGGTTTCTCTCTTGGTGGACGCAGCTTCCGGTTCAAACGCGCTCCTCAGGGCTACTGTGAAAGTCCATCTATTTACAGCCAAGCCTTGAAGGGTCAACTGGATGCGTTTAGGTTGCCGGTTGGTGCGGCCTTGATCCAATACGTCAACGACTTATTGGTGGCTGCTGATACTCAGGACATTTGCAAAATTGCTACGGTATCGTTGCTGCAACATCTCTGTGAGTTAAATCACAAGGTGTCGCCTTCTAAACTCCAATATTGTTGTCAAGAAGTAACCTATCTAGGTCACTTATTGTCAAAGGAGGGAAGGAGGTTGACCCCAGAGAGAATTGCAGCAATTGCGCGAATGGCTGTGCCAAAAACCCAAAGAGATGTGCGTGCCTTTCTAGGTATCACGTCGTACTGCAGGCAATGGATTCCTAATTTTTCATTGCTAGCGAAACCATTGGTGGCTCTTACGTGCAAGGATGTTTCAACTCCTTTACCATGGACGGAAGAATGTCAGGAAAGTTTTTCTGAACTACGTGATTCATTGTGTTCGGCTCCTGTGTTAGGTACTCCTGACTACAGTAAGCCGTTTACATTATATGTTCACGAGAGGGAAGGTTGTGCGTTGAGTGTCTTAACGCAACCTTTTGGTGGTAAGCAACGTCCATGTGCATATTTTTCCTCGACCTTGGACCCAGTAGCTAGAGCATTGCCGAGTTGTTTGAGAGCAACTGCGGCAGCTGCGGTCTCCATCCGACAATCAGCAGGATTGGTCATGGATAATATGCTTACGGTGATGGTTCCGCATGCAGTCGATACTCTTTTGAATCGAACGAAAACTCAGCACTTGACGAGTGCGAGGTTGTCGGGATACGAGTTGACGTTATTGGCAAGCCACATTCAGATAAAACGTTGTAATGTTCTAAACCCGGCAACTTTGTTACCACTTAGCACAGAGTCAGATGACGTAGCAGAACATGATTGCTACTTGAGGACTGAAGAGGAAACAAAAGGTCGAGTGGACCTTAAAAACACCCCATTGGAAGATCCGGATGGTACACTGTATGTGGATGGGTCATGTTTTAAACTGCCGAATGGCGATGTGACTACTGCTTATGCTGTTGTAACATTGAATACTGTGGTTGAGACTGCAAGGTTGAATCAGAATTCTGCCCAGGCTGCAGAGCTGATCGCTCTTACTAGAGCGTGTGTGTTAGCGAAAGGGAAACGTGTGAATGTGTTTACCGATAGCCAATACGCGTTTGGCGTTGCACATAGTTTTGGACGATTGTGGAGAGAGAGAGGTTTCTTGACGTCGCACGGTACGAAGATTCAGCATGGCCAGCTTGTGAATGATCTTTTGGATGCATTGACTTTGCCTACGCAAGTTGCGATTGTTAAATGTAGTGCGCATCGTAAGGTGACGGATGATGTTGGTCGTGGTAATGCGTTTGCGGATGAGACTGCTAAGGAGACTGCCCGGAACCTTAGCACTCGAATGTATGTGACGAGTTCGGTTAGGTGGCCTACAGAATCGAGCATGTGTGAAGACACTATCGAAAGTGTGAAAGAAATTCAGAATGAGGCCACCGAGACTGAAAAGGCGAAGTGGAAAGAAAGTACGGGAAAGTTGGATGCGAATGGTTGTTGGATTGATTTGTCTGATCAGAAGAGATGGATGTTACCGGATGCGTATGTGCTGGCCGTTGTGACAATGGCACATGGGTTAGCACATATTAGCGTGAAAGGTATTTGCAAATTGTTGTCCCCTGTATGGAAGAATGATGGCATTACGAAATGTGCTGAACGTCTGGTGAAGAATTGTATGGTGTGTATGATGTACAATCCTGGCAAAGGAACCCCAACTCCCCCTGGCAGTTTTGCTCCTCCTTCGTATCCCTTTGAGGTGATTCAATTGGACTTCATCCATATGGAGCGATGCAATAACCTGAAATACGTTTTAGTTGTGGTTTGCGCATTCTCCCGATGGATTGAGGCCTATCCTCTCAAAGACAATACTGCTTTGTCTACTGCGAAAATCCTACTGAAGGAATATTTTCCTCGGTATGGAATGCCTAGAGTCGTGTGGTCAGATAACGGAAGTGAGTTTGTGGGTAGTGTGATGAAGAGTGTGTGTAAGGGCCTTGGAATTAATCAGAAATTCCACAGCGCCAATCATCCCCAGTCAGCTGGATTGGTTGAAGGGTACAACGGCACCCTCAAACTAAAGCTAGCAAAGATTCAGGCTACGACTGGTCTTTCGTGGCCTGACGCTTTACCTTTAGCATTACTGTCAACTAGGGCGACTGTACACTCCCGAGTAGGGCTTAGTCCCTATGAAATAGTGTTCGGCCGTCCAGCGAATGTGTGGGGGGTCCCTAGGCCAGGAATGTTCTCTGATCTTGAGTACCCAATGTTGATTGATTATCTTTATGACTTGACTGCTAAACTGAGGTTAATTCACCAACAGGTTTACGACGCATTGCCGACGCAGACGGAGGGTCCAGGCCACCAGCTCCAGCCCGGAGACTGGGTGGTGACGAGAAATTTTTCACGCAAGAATAACCTGGACCCGAGGTTTACTGGACCCTACCAGGTGCTCCTTGCCACGAGGACTGCTGTTCGTCTCGAGGGACGTAAGAATTGGGTGCATGCCACCCACACCAAAAGAGTCCCCATCCCTTTGCCGGCAGATCCGTGGGTAAGGAGAGGCATTGCGTCATCTGAAACAGAAACATTACCTTTTAGCGACGCACAGCCTGTTGGAGAATCCTCAGCGCAGCAGAAAGACACTGTTGAACAATTAGCATCAAAAGACTCAAGACCAGAACACTCAACTGATCAGCAGGACGCTGTCTCTTCAACGGACCCTTTGTTTGACGAGCAGACACGTCCTGGGAAAACCCGATACTTTTTGCGATCTCGCACTAAGGACAAATAAAAAGATCTTGCCTTGCTGTATTGACAACTGCATTATCCCGTTTTCCGTGATCAGTTTTGAACTTTCGTATTACTGTAATTATTCCTGTACATATATTGAGCCTCATTCCTTATACTTTTGCTTCCTCAGCTGAGAGACTTTGTTTTTGCATATATACATACTGTGCATTAAAGGCCGTAGTGCCGCGCGCGTACTTCCTTCTGGATAGTAGGTCTTGACGCTAGGTTAAAGGCCGTCGGTTCCTGGGAACTCCTAGGGATTGACTATTGCTACACAGAACGAAGTGCGTCAAGAAACGTTGCGGACGGTCGTAGGGAATGGCATTCTCGAAGCTGAATGATTTGGAGGGAGCTCAGTTTCACAGATTCAAGCTGCAGCAACTCAGTCGTACCAAACGTTTTATATTCCAACTGTTTGTATTATTCTTGACTGCTTCTGCATTATTGGCGGGTGGGGTGTATTATACGATGTCTTACTTCTTACCTTCTGCTACACCTACTCCTACTCCTGACCCTAAACTTACCTCCACTGTTTCTCCTCATTCCTTTTACATGTTACCGGAACACGAACAGGCTAGACGTGTAGAATTCCGCAACAATTCCTTTATTCAGCTCCTTCATCAGCATCAGTTAGTGGTTAACACTACTAATTGTTGGGTGTGTGGGTTGATGCCACACACTACGGATAAGGGAATTCCATATCTGGTGTTACCGTATAGTTCCCAAGGGTCAGCTCGAGCATTTCAAACAATGTTTCGAAGCGCACTGGGTTTCCACCCCATTCGAGAACCACGTTCCCCCTACTCTGGTCCTACTTCGTATCAAAAACCTTTGTCGATAGCAATAGAGGATTTAGATAGCGATATCTATGATCCTTCGCTTATCCCTGAAGAAGAGATACAAGCCTATAGGGTCCTAAGTAGAGGTGAATATAGTGCGTTCACTAGCGAAAAGCAGCTTAAAAGCTCGCCTCCGATATGGGTCGTACCCCACACTGGTAATTTCTGTCTCATGGGTCGTGGCCGAAGATCGCAAGCCCGACTTGGAGCAAGTGCTTGCACTGAAAATTACATTCTGCCGATGTCCTCGTCCCCTGTGTTTCTGGCTGCCAAGGGTACATACTTTATCTGCTATGATCGTGCATATGCATGGTTGCCCGCTGACTTCATGGGCTCATGTTTCATTGCAAATCTGTTGCCTCCGACGTTTACCGTAGATGCCGATTATCATAAGATTAGAGTTGTGCGAGGCGTAATTAGCGAAGAGGATACTGCCGGTCAAGAGGCAGGAGACTTTTTCAAGGGTTTCCTCCCGTTTTGGGGACCTATGGTTAATAGTAGGAACCTGAGACAGTTGACTCGAGTGGTAGAATCGACAGCTAATATTACTGCCAGTGCCCTTGGTAATATCACCACAGAACTTCAGGCGGAGAGACTTATGACGTTACAAAACCGTATGGTTTTAGATGTCATCTTAGCAGATCGAGGTGGGGTATGTAAGGTGATCCATTCGAGCTGCTGCATTTTCATTCCAGATAACGCTCCTACTGTCTATCAAGCCATCTCGAGGTTGCATAAGATCTCCGAATCCATACACGTGGATGTAGGGGATTGGACGCTACTTGGATGGTTTTGGGGCCTGATGTCGACTTGGGGTTGGAAGATTCTGATGATCATCGGAGTCGTTGTAGTGTTCCTGTTCACGTGTTGCCTTTGTGTGCAGTGTGGTCCTGCCTTATGTGGCCTCTGTGCTACAACGTGTATGAGACAACCACCTGTTACCAAGGGGGCTCGGTTGGACAGAGCTATGTTACAGCAACATCTCGATGGTTTGATGAATATCGAATATGATTCCGACTAGTGCTTGCCTACATGAGGGCAAAAGGAGCGTCTGAGGTTCCGTGACAATTGTAAGTGGTGTTTTTTTAACTCGCACGAATATGGTCGAGTTTGGTATCTATGAACCGCAAATGACGAGTTTAGTAAGTGTGCGCGGTTTCGCTGCGCTAACTTAAACCGTTTGTTTGTTATGTGGGTTTTTCATCTGTACCCACGGGTTCCATCTTAGATACGGCATCCATTTTGTCTCTTGCCCTCAAGTAGCCAGCGAACGGACGATGTCCGCTTCGCGACCCTGGGACTCCCAAGATATTTGCGGAAGACACATGTTCTTTGTGAGTGTCTTTATGACGAGGGGGATGCTACTGTAAGGCAGATGGCGCCGCTCGAGGCTCATCTTGCCGCACGGACTTATTGTCTCAGCCGTGCATCTCATTAGGCACGTCCCTTTGATGCCTGTATCTCGTGTTTCCCGATACCTCCCCTTTTACACCCTTTCCGATCTCCCCACTGTCTCCGTCTTCCTCTGCACCTGTCTTTGTTCCTATTTCGATCTGTTTTACTGCTGATTGGAATTCGCTAATGGTGGGAAGATGGGTTTTTACAGTTGGGAACCGCCAAATGTTTCCGCACTTATGTTCCGGACCTGATGTGTTTCAAAGTGACCAAAGCGACCCCTCTGGGGGATAATGGTGGGAACCGGGTTGTAAACTTTCGTGTTCAATGTAACTCTATGGGTAAAAACTGTATAAAAGGAGCGATCCACAGAACCAATTTGAAGCAGTCTCCCCAAGTTGCACGTGGTGTACTTGTCGTGACTTCTGTGTTCCCTGCAGCAAATAAACCTTGAATCTTTGACGCCGAAGGAAGTGTCCCGTGTCTCTGTGATTCGTACGCCGGAGCAGGTTACCCACGAAGGTTTCAGGTGTTGTGCCCTGGCACCGCTGGGTCTTAAAGAACCCAGTCCTTCACTTCTTTTGAGCCACGAGGGCTCCGGGGGCATTTTGGTTATCCTGAGCCCAGGAGGCTCCTACGCTGGTTCTCGCCCCATTGTGTGTTTCGAGCCCACGCGGCTCCCACATGTGTTTTGGCCCATTGGTGATTCAGCTGCCCAAGACTTAGTGGGCAGCTGCTACGTTTAGGCTGGGAACTCTCGAGCAGTTCTCCTTTGGCTGCCTGCGCAGCCTGCCCTGACTTTACTGGACAGAGGGCGTGTGAGACCTCGAGAGGTCAGGTTGGCCTGGGGGCGGTGTTATGATGCTTTGGCGCAAATGTTTCACCTGCCTAACGTGGTTTATGCAATGCTTTGGCCCATACGTCTAGAAATGTGTTTTTATGCCTAGGAGGTTGGTTGCCCTACAAGAGTGATGCTAGTGAGGCCGTGGTGCCCTGCGTGATATTGCCTAAGTTGTTTAGGGTTGCGTAGGTGGTAATAACCTTTTACCAGTGGTTACTGGTTGTGTGCTACATTTGTTATTTGGTGCTACAGTTATTATATGTTCTATGTGTTAAGTGCTAGTTCTACCAAGTGCTTTTTCCTGACAGTGGTCCATGTGGCCCTGTCCCATGTACATAATCCCCTGTAAATTTTGCCCGTGCCTATGGCACATTGTAAAGTGTGTGTTTATTATCTAATGTGTTTGGTATAATACAAAGGCTATTTTTATATATAACCTTGTGTGGAGTTTCCTTTGTGGTGGGCCATGGGTGTTGTTGCTGGGTGCGCGCGCAAACGCTTTACACATCGCCTCCGGGATATGTCTGTCTGCTCGTGCCAAGCTACCAAGGGGGTGAGCAGGGGTTATCTTGGCGTGTGACTCCCTTGCCCTGACTAGAGTGGTGGGTTCTGCCTGGCTTTGGCGCAAGCCTTAGCCAACCGGAAGTCGCCATTTCTATCACAAGTGCTCAGAAACATGAAATGAATCATCCAGATGATATCATACGTTTTTTTTTAGTTTTATATACCACGAACTCTACGCAAAGGTATCAGACCGCTTTACATGAGCCCCAGTTGTGTCGCAGTTGTCATTGTTCTGCTGTTTTGTGTCTTTTTAATACCACAGTAAATGTTTAATTTTAGCTTAGGGTGGTATGGGCGCAAAATCTGTTCCGCTCGCGAAATGTTCGAATTTTCGGCAATTTCGCGATCGGCGAATCTCGCAAAATTGCCAAAAAATTAGCAAATTCGCTCGCGGGCGGATTTCTTTGGACATGCCCGAGCTGAACCTCAAATAATCAGTCCAAACAACTAGTGAGCACGGTCTAGGCTAGGCAGGTGTGCTTCCTCCCCATATCTACCGCCTACAATTACATGTAATTCTTGATGGAGGTCTTTTCATCCACGAGTTTCACGAGCGCAATCCCCATGTACTTCCTGTGAACAGGAGGCTGCTTTCTCCTCATCTGGTGCTCTGATCGTCTCTGACCCTTTATAAACAAGAGGCATGTGAACTCGCATTGAAGCCCCGCCACACACACACTCGTGTATGCAACGTTTTCCCGCCCTTTCCTCACTATGATGGACAGCCCACTCAAGGGACCTCGGCGCCCAACCAGCACGGTCTAGGCTAGGCAGGTGTGCTTCCTCCCCATATCTACCGCCTACAATTACATGTAATCCTTGATGGTGGTCTTTGCATCTACGAGTTTCTCGAGTGCAATCCCCGTGTACTTCCTGTGAACAGGAGGCTGCTTTCTCCTCATCTGGTGCTCTGATCGTCTCTGACCCTTTATAAACAAGAGGCATGTGAACTCGCATAGAAGCCCCGCCACACACAAACTAGGGTATGCAACGTCTTCCCGTCCTTTCCTCACTTTGATGGACAGCTCACTCGAGGGACCTCGGTGCCTTTCGGTGCGGTGGCAAAGTTACAGACACACGTGGTGGCATTTGTAAAAAATGGCAAAAAAATCCGCGAGTTCGCGGGAAAATCCGCAGACCTTGTGGATTTTTTCGCCATGTCGCGCAAATTCGTGGACCGCGAATCTGCAAAATTCACCCACACTTCCCTCCAAGCAGAAAGGGCACTATTTCCCATCCGGTACCTTCCTGAGATAACCTAATGCGTCCTTGGCATTGTAGAATTGTTTTGCTTTAACTGAAATAATTATACTACGACAGCTGAACTTAATGATTTCAGATAACAACATCAGGAATGGAGACTGTAGCCCTCATTACAATTTCCGCAGATTACGTGAGGTATTTACCACACCTGGTAAATACCATTAACATAGAGTAAGGTAATTACCTCCTATTCCAACTTTTAACGATGCAAATGAGGCATAACATGTGAAGTCTGTATTTAGCACACCAAATCTTGCATGTTTTGTTTTATTATGGGACTTTTCGCCCAATTTCAGCAGGTTTGACATGTCGAAATTTATCAGGGGGAAACTGCGAGGGTGTGATAATTATCATATAACCTATAATTGCCATCTCTGTGCAAACTTGTGTTTGAACAGGAATGGGAATATAGCCTTAAATTTGTCACGAAGTGCTGTGTCCACAATGACCAGGAATGAGGCGGTCACCCTATTTTTATATGCACAATTTCAAAAAATGAATGAGAAACTCTAACTATTTCCAGCCCACATGCCTTTCTGCAAAATGTTTATCTATTATTATTTTTTATGTAAGCTGCTGGCTGTGGTGCAACAGGCAGTAGCATTCTTGGCGCTGTCAGCAGAAGGGGACACATCCATGGAAGGGAGGCCCACTCGGAATGTGGGGTTATGTCTTTTCAATGCAGCAGAAATCTGGAGCAAAAAAAAGACACATTTCAGAGACCAAAACATGTTTCATACCCGCAGCCTACTGCAGATGTCTTATAGTTATGAGCAGAAGTGATAGTTGGTGAAATGAATGTTGACTTTTCAATCCTGTACCTTTTATTGCAGGAGCCTGCAGAAATGCCAGAATAGGCAGGGCTCCCATGCAGACTGGAATAGATTAATTCAGAGAGAATTGCTGTCGCGGGTCAACAACCTTTCTCTCTTGCCGGTTCTCTTTCCTTTCTATTAGAGCACAGAGGAGAACAAAACCCTGCGGGCCTCTGGTGAGGCCAGCGGCTCCTGCTGCCCCCTCCTCCCCCTCCAGCCTGTGACCTCTTTCTGCCTGTTAAGAATGGTGTGCACACAATGTATACACGACCCGCGCGCAGCACGTATAATTGATTTGGTTCCGCCTTGGCTCCAATGGAGAACACTCCATTCATACTTTTTACCACCAGCTCCTCTAGACTGCAAAAAGGCACACCTGAGGGAGGCCCACGAAATTGCCTTTCACTGGAGATTGATGGGAGGTCTGGGGTCTCCGGAGAAGTCCGCCTAATAATCGCGAATCGCAGTTTCTGTGCCCACTGCCCTTAAATTTCTTATGTAGGTCATAAACCTATCTATTATCTGACTTTTTTTTTTAAGAACACCGCATCTCTCGTGGGAAACAATTACCCATTGACAGCAACACAAATAAACAATGTTATTTTTTTTATTTTTATCTCAGAACATCTTTTAGAGGTTTTATATTTCAGCAGAATTCACTTTTGGAATACACCCAGGATTTGTCATGGTTTTCGTCGAAACATAGTAATGTTAGCATGGCGGCCAATTCATCTTCATGGGGCTTTGACATTGTAAAAGATGGTGTGAGCAAACATTTGTGTGCCAATGGTTGTTTAGAAACACAGCAATATATTCAGGGCTGTCTTTTCTACGATCACTTTTTAAAAAACTCTGAATCTGGCTCAGCGAGCTGACCTTGTAAATGGCTTTCCTCACACTGAAGAGAAAAGTATAGCTAGTGCCACATGTTCCTATAGTGGAAGGCACCTGCAAAACGTACCAAAAACCCAGAAAGTAAGACTTTTGTAGGTATTCATAAACGTTTGGGGAGTACTTCCAGTCCTGAAAGTGACCTAGTGTGGGAAAGGAATGGAAGGAAACACCCCTAAAATTAGCAGAGGCGTAGGATATGCAAGTTTACATGTGCATAATTATTTTCAATGCGAATAAACATAAAAGTTAGACAAACAATACTGTGGCCGTTTTAGAAAATGTTTGTGCATACAGGAAGTAATGCTATAGAGTACACTGATATATATGCTCACATGCCGTTGTGAGGTGCCACCGACCGTCCACTCCCTAGTACTAAAAATGCTAAGAGGACAGACTATTTTCTGTTGGCACTAATTGTAAATGAATATTCACTAAGCTTTCTCATTTAATTCCCACTTTAGATGTTTTTGGGCTGTCAGAAGCCCTTTCAGGGTGCCGTGGGACACACAGGGGCTACTGGGTCTAACCGTGGGGGTCGATGCCTTTTACACCCTTTGTCCGGGGACCTGGCTTAGTTTGGAACCTGAGCGACTTGGCCAAGTAGCCCTTCTGCACTTGTCTCTCAGCGGTAGACACTAGCGAGCAGTCTAAGGCTCACAACAGCAGCAGTAAATCAATGTCCATCCCAATACTTACTTTTACAACAAAAATAAATATTTTATTTCGAACTCGAGTCAATGCAAGGAAAATGATGGTACTTACAGACAACAACACACTTTTCACTTTAGGTCAGGGCTCTAGTGTTCCATTGGCAAGTGTCTCTTCAATCCAATCCTTGCAATATGATCAGGGTTACTCCCCATTCACTGCTGGTTGCATATAGAGAATGCTCACAAGTAGGCCTTACCTCAAGAGTCCACTCAGACTCTTTTATTACAGTCAAAGGTGTCATAGCGCCACAGCGAGTCCCCTGGGGCCCAATAAGCCCGTTGCAAGTCTTACCCCCTTTGCCAAAGAGGAAGCATGTAAGGTCTTGGAGGGTGCCCCTATCAATAGCTGCAGTCGTGCTTAGGTGAGCTGGCTGCACACGAGCATTCTGGCAGCAAATCGCAAGTGCAGATTCTTCTCTGAGCCAACATGGTCATGCTCTGGCTGCGAACAGAGATGTTTTTGCTGTCCTCCCACAGGGTAAGAATTCACGCTCCCAAAGAGGGGATGAGCGGGTGGGACCGATGCTCCTCATCTCAATCACGCTGAGGCGACATTGCTTCCATGGCATCCACACTTGATCCACAGGGACAAGTCAGATTCAGTCCTCATTGCTTTGGTGACCAACAGGTCACCGCTGCTCACAGTTTGCGGGCTACTGCCCAATCCACACAGCACAATTATTTCTGGCAGCTCCTCTTGACAAATGGGATTGCAGATCCAGTGCCACACAAGGCGATCTCACTTCGCCACAAGGCAGCTTTTTCCTCACAGCTGTCTTCACAGCAGCCATCTCCTGGTGTACAGGGGTCATCAACTCATGCCTGCACACTGGAATGACCCAATCGGTACAGCAGCTGTTTCCTCATACCTTGCACTGGGAGTCCACTTGACAGCACTCCTCATTGGACCCCACTCCCTCCAACTCTTCCCTCTTCCTCACGGGGCACACTAGTCTTGGCAAGACCAGTCTCCAGAGAAGGTGGCCTAGGTTTCCCTGGGTGATGGCCCCGTACCCAGCAGGGAGACTGGCAGGATGTGGCACCCTCTGCCTGACACAGGCAGAAGTTTTGAAAAGCATCCCATTCTCACACAGCCTGTCTTCGGCTTGGCAGAAGACAATTTTGGTGAATCAACGTCCCCTTCTTACAGTCCATATCCAGACACCAAATGTGATTTAGGGTCTGGGTCTTTGAACTTTTATGTTGGGGTTTTATTTCTTTAAAATACATACTTCATTCATTTCTCTTGAAAAGCCATCTGTTGTAGGTGAAGAGACTCCCAAGCTGATAGTACAAAAACAAAGGCCATGGAAGTGACTAGACCCCACACCTGGATGTCAGCCATAGTGATATGTGCATCAAAAGGCTAGTCCTGGGCTCCCAGCACCACTGTGTATGATTCCCTTATTAGTCTCATCTCCTTCCTGAGATTGTTCCAGGACTCTTCCTTGTGATCTCTCACTGAATCAAAGAGCACCCTTATAATTGTATAGGTGAGACTTGCCCTGACTCTCAAGTGTGTTCACCAAACTCACATTAATACAGAAATACACACATCTCTCCGCGAGGTTTCCTCTACCTCCTCATGTTTTCACCATATAGGCCTGGGCAACCCAAAATGGAACCCAGGGTCTTCCATGTAATGTACCATTACTAGCACACTTGCACTCAATATATGTATGCCGCACACACACTGTCCAGGCACTGTTACCTGTATGTATTGTGCCACCACAGGCAGACATACTCTTAGCACAGACATTCACTCTGCGCGTACTGCTTAGGACCGTAGCCTAATTGTGTTGCCACTTGCTGTCACATATGCAGCCAGCATAACATTCCCCATGTTCACATTGCACAACACTACATCCTTCTTATACTGTACTTCTCGTAGGTACATATAAACCCGCTACATGCACTGATCATGTATACAATGCACAACACTGCTCTGCTCTATCTCTGTACTTTACCCTTCTCAGGCACATATAATCAGTGCAGAGTCACCTCTCCTTGGGTGCTCAGCACTTTACATCTAACTGATGTAGGCCAATGGGTGAGTTAAATGCACAGTAGCAGAACTTTTAAAAGTATGTGGGCTAGTGGGACTCATTCCAATGACACAGATTAAAAGAACCTGTTCACTTCTACTGATCACTACATGGTATGTGGCCAAGCCCGCACTCGTGATGGTAGTTATCTTCCACCACTATGAGGGTAGCGCTTTGGGCACCCCTCCCAGTCGAACAAGACTGAAATTCATGAGGCAAGCCTTAGACATGGCATGCCTGCATGATCTGTGTTTGACTATGACAACAAAAATCAGCAACAGTACAGTTGGGCACTCAGGGCCGGGGTACACGCCCATTATCATGCAAAAGACTTTTCTATCCCAAAATGTGCCAAATCACAAATGCGTGTAAGAGTTAGCAAAAGAGTACAACTAGAGTGTTATTTTATGTACTCCAGAGTGCCTTGGGGAATAGGCTCTATTGTTTAAATACATTAAAACCTCCTCAAAATCTATCAAATATTTTAAGAACTAAAATCATTTTAAAAAAACTAGGAAATGTGAAATATGCTCCAAGCATATGTGAAACTTTAGGGAGCAAAATTCAGATTTCTCTTTAGCCTTTATTGGAATTAGACCAATATATATTTAACCTAATCAACCAGAGGTACTTTAAAAAACTAAAAAAGCTCTTTGTTCACTTTTAAACATGGCATTTATCACATACATAAACAAAATATCCAACATATAATAAAAATGTTAGCATCATTATTGACATGGCGAAGTGTCAATCTCAAGCAGTTGTGCAACATAACTCCATTGTAACTTACCTTTGCAATTCCAATCTATCCAATTGAAAACACGCTAATGGTATACATTTCTTCCTTATTGTATCTTCCATAGCCCCTTTACACACCCTTCCTTTCGACCAAGGTACCTTATTTGGCTTTGCCTAAATTAGGAAAGAAGACTTGGAAGGGTTTATGAAGGTAGGTAAATCAGACTCCAAATCAGTTCCCACCCCCCTCTATGAACTCACACAATGGAAAAATGCAATCTATCCACTATAAACTTAATGGGCCAAGACTGAGGTGTTGGTGGTGGGGAATGAGTTCAATCATTGGTCAGCGAGGCACTGGCCAGTTTCCCTAGGTAGCCATTAAATCTCCAAAACCAGAGTCAAAAGTCTGGGTGTGTGGATAGACAATACACTTACCTTTGAGATTGAAGTGGAAAAGCTAACCACTAGTTGTTTTGGCATCCTAAGGTTGCTCAGGAAAATCTGATATTTCCTGCCTCTGCCTTCATGCACACTTCTGGTACTAGAATTAGGGTCTGCTTTCCAGTTTAGCAGATGGGGTTACTCCATTACAAACATCACGGATATCCTGTCTGCCGTATTACAAGTCCTTTATATATCCTAAAGCACTTATAATACGGCAGATGGGATATCCTTCATGGTTGTGATGGAATGTCCCATCTGCCAAGCTCAGGCCCTTAGGGCCTTATTACGATGGAGGATGGACTTCAGTACATCTGCCATCTTTTCGTATTTGGGACCGGCCGCCTAAGAGGTGGCCTTCCCACAATCTGAATTACGATGTGACTGGCCACGGCTGTCACATCATCCATATTTTGCATTGAGGCAGGGATGCGGTCAGCAGCCACCGCCGCAATACAAAATATAGGGTGCAGACACATCCCTACACTACGTGGCAGGCACCATGTGGGAACAAGTCCCTGCACCTGGGATTAATGTTGGCCCGTTATGGGCCCAGAAAAACGGTTTCTGCTAGCTGTTTTGCGGCGGGTTGACTGCTGCACCACAACAGGACAAAAGAGATATCATAATCCCTAAGGCAGTGCCTGGCAGGCGCAGCCACAATTCAGGGCTGTACATTTGGTGCAATGGGCGGTCTGATTTGATCCGCCTGTCTGGATTGTGGTGATCGGTCTTTCCGACTGCCACGCTTCCCCCGCCGAGGGACTGCCACCGACAGCCTGTCAGTGACGGCCCCTCGGCCATCGTAATGAGGTCCTAGTCCTGTCACGATTGGACTTGGGTGATTCTCTTTACCTTAGAAGTCATCATTATGTTGTAAGAAGACTGAAAAATAATTTAAACTTCTGCAGCTCACATGCTGTTGAAAATCCCCAAATATAAGTCTGTTTCAGGAGCATAGGCTTCTTTGTACTGCCTACCTGTCAAACAGAGTATGCAGTTAAGGCCCTCTGTGAGGCTCATAAGTGAAACAATAAAGCTGCATGGCTAGTGAAACATCTGGTTAACCGTCTTACACCCCTAATAGGACGCTGTGTTTCACCACTTCATGTCTCTTGGCAATTCCTAAAATTCGTCAGCCAAGAAGTGGTAGTAGGTCCTTGCCTGTTTGGTTTCAAACTTTGGAACTCTTTGCCCATCAAGATACGTGAGACTAAAGATGAACTACGCTCCAGGGGCCTTATTTATGAAGGCCTTGCGCCGCCCTTGCATCACTTTTTCCCATGTTAAAAATGACGCACCGGCGGCGCAAGGCCTTCATAAATCTGCCCCCAGGAAGGCACTGAAAATGTTTTTGTTTACCTAATCTTGTTATAACAGGAGAATTGGTATATCCCTGCCAGTGCTCGGAGGCCCACTATTGGTAGCAATGCGCTTTAGAAATGCCAAGAATAGAATAGAAAAATATATATTGGTTCTATGTTTCAATCACTCCCCATATATTATACATCGAAGACCTGCAATACCTGTATAAAACTTAGAAATTAATATGTTGCTGCAACATCACTCCTTGCCTCTAATAAAAAATAACCATTATTATTCTCTGACAATGTGTTACTGTTACAGAATGTGGCCATAATTTAGAAATGTTGCAGACAAATTATTTTGCCCCGTCGTTGCTATTGTGCAAATTGACATGCACCAAAGGGTGTTTTAAGCGAGGCAAACACAAGATCTCCCAGTTCATTTGCTCTGTCTGCACAGTAGAAGAGAACATTACCTTTCTATTTTCAACTTGAACTTCTAAGTTTTTAGAACTATTACACAAAATATGTTTTTCCTACTTTCAATATAGAAGTAGAAAAATATTGGAAAATGAGTTTGCATTCTTTTTTTAAAGTGCTATTCCTGGAGGAAGGTGACTTGTCACAATCTTTCTTTCTACTCTATTGCGTAGTAACATTTATATAGTGATTCCTACCTCATTAGTGGTTGCTGAAGCACGTTATACGATGGGTTGCACAGTGCATCCTGGGAAGCGCATGGGTGGCAGATTGTTGCATTTGTTGTGATCCTTTGTGGGAAGCGTCTTACTGTCCAGAGAGGTGCTCTTATTTTATCCGAAGGCACAGAACATAATGTGATGGAGGTGGAGATGCAAGAAATACACATATACTATGTTAACATTTAAATCGATTATAACCAATACATGTGTTTCAAGTTGATCACAACTTGATTCCTCCATTTTTTCTTTAATATCGACTGGAGCCAACTTTCTTTCTCCCGTATCGGTTACAAAACCGGCACAAAATGTACACATTATTTTGTCCTTTTTTTAACACCCTTTCAAATGTAGCTCATGATGCAATAATACCTTTTACTAGAGCTAGCCAATAGGTCGTCATTAGGAGTTATTTTATCACCAGGGGTGGTTAGCTATGCCTTGTAATAATATTACTGTGTTTTAAATCTGGGCCTGGAAAACACAGATTTATTAGGTGCACAATTGTTTCGTAAAATTGCATGTGATTTTTTCACACTCTGAATTACCGGATGCAAATACATTTTATGCAGAATTGCCACATATGTGCAAAGTTTCCCAATTCTTCAAAATCACATGAAACACAGGCAATACCATTTTTTTGTGAGAGAAACACTGGAGTTGTTTAACAAGACAAAAAGCTGATGGATGGAATGTTGCACAATGGCAAAACATTCACCCCCAGTCACAGATCTGGGTTGAATCCTTCGTTAATTTGCTCACAAAGCCACCCAGTTCAGACATGGCCATATGCAAATCAGTCTTGGCCCTGTGCCTCATGGGAACAGTCAGCGAGAACTGCCAAGGCATGTTTTTTTCATGGATTGGAATCAAGCATCCTAGGACCTGTTTCTGGCTATCAGCTGTCTTCAGCCAGGATAGCTGGACTCCAGTGGTGTAGTGAGCAAGGGACCCACGTCTGTACATACCCTTCCCACATAGGGTGAACAGCAAAACAAAAACAAGACACCAGTGTTTGTTGATTTGGAAGACTAAAACCCACCTCTTTCATCAGCGAGAGGACTAAACAACTATCAGGCATTTCAGCATTACTTTTTAATGGAAACTTGTGAGGTTGTAATCCATAGCCATCGATTTATCTGAAGAATTTTTCTTTCAAAAACTGTTTGCAGCAACCTTACACCATGGCTTCAGAAAAATAGCTTTTGGGTTTGGCTGAAGAGATGGTCAAAGAGGAGCCTCTCCTCAATGGAAGTCTCTTTCTCTAAACACCATCAAAGGTGAGGACAAGACCAGGGCTGCTCATAGATATGGGATTTGGGGCTCCACCCTCTCTATGTTTCTGAACATATAAGTCTTTTTTAAAAAGATACCACCACTGCCTATAACACTTTGCCTAGGCAGTAGCACCCACAGCCATCTGAGTCTGGCTGTCTTGGACCTGGCCCTTTTTGCAGGGTTATCCCCAACGTTTTACCTTCCTGACCTTCTTTTTGTTGGTTTTAGAACTCTGGGCACTTTCCCACTGCTGATCAGTGCTAAAGGTCATGTACTCTCTCCCCGAAACATGGTATGAATGGATTACACCTGTTTGGCATATTTAATTTACTTATTCTTCCCATATAAAGTGGTATCTCATAGACCCATGGCCAGTAAATGAAATGCTGTTAGTAAGCCTGCAGCACTGATTGTGTCACCCACTGATGTAGCTTTTCAAACCTGTCTCAGGCCTGCCACTGCTGGGCCTGTGTGCACAGTTTACTGATACTTTGACTTGGCATTTAAAACTACTTGTCAGGCCTTAAACGTCCCTTTAATTACGCATAGGTCACACCTAATGTAGGCCCTAATTAGCCCTATGGGCAGGGTGCTTTGTAAGTAAAAGGTAGGACATGTGCCTTTCAGTGCTTAATTTGTAATCAAATATGTGCCAGAGGAGGCATGGCAGCATTGTTTATCCCGGAGCCACTGATGATGTAATGCATGCCATTCTGATTCCTGCATTGTCAGGATAACAAGTACTGGCTCAGTAATGGCATATTATGCACAGTACGTATGAGTATTGTCATTTTGGTCTACTGTTATGTACAATACACTATATATTTTTATATAATTCTGTGTGGAGTCTCTTTTGTGGTGTATTCATTGTGTTTCTGTGTGAGTGTGTTGCACAAACACTTTACACATTGCCTCTGATGATAAGCCTGCCCGCTTTTTGCCAAGCTATCAGAGGGTGAGCAAAGGTTATCTTGGGTGTGTAACTTCTTTACCCGGAATAGAGTTGTGGGTTCTGCCTGGCTTAGGCGCATACCTTAGCCAACCAGAACCCCAATTTCCTACAGCCTGGCAAACACATACTATATGCTATTGCAAGTTAGCACTTGCAGGCTCTGGAATCAGTTTGCTTCACAGCAGTCATTATAGGCACAGAAAGTAGAATTGGGACTGTCTTGGAATATGCTTCAGAGGCACTCACTGCGCTCTACAGAGTGCTTACTGCATGTACCTAATTAATGACACTCACATTGAGGTACCTGATGGACCAAACAAGTGGTCGAAGGTCACCCATCCCTCGAGGCTTCATCCATTGTGTGTGTTGCATGAGGGCAAAGCAGATTAGCTATTGTGAGAGTGGAAGGTGTGATGGAACATGATATACTCTCAGTCTACTAACCAACTCAATACTTTTCCAAACCTATGCTGTCGACACTAAAATAGGAAACTGTTTGCCATGTTCCTCTGAAACTTCTGCATTCCAGGTGAGACGTTCTTAAAGGCAAGGTCAGGCTGAGCCATGGCACTTGATGAATTATCAAGCCAGCAGGTAGCATATTGTAAGTGCTAAGAACCTGGTATCTGCATTTCTCGGAACTCTACCTTCCAGGTAGAACAGATAAATGAGGGTTTTTCAAAGGTCACTGTTCTTCACATGCAAATACTCTACCTAGACATTCAGCCTCTGTAGTGACGTGCTCGCCCAGGCCAATCCTTTATGTGCTTGAAACATCCATGAAAGAACTGTGGGTGGAAAAATGTTTCCTAAAACTGCAACAGTAAATAAAGTAATAAGAATGTGGTATACCTAATACTCCACTTTGAAATCAAAAAGATGGTGCACAGTAGAGTTGAAAGTCCTTGACGTGCAGTGTAAGAGCACTGGGTTCACAATAAATTGTGCTTAAATGACCTGCCTGTGTAGCCCTAAGCAATATTTGCATGCTCTTGGCAGTGGCTCTTCATGATGGCTGTGGTAAATATTGTAAACAAAGTGCCAGCAGTCAGTCAGTCAGTCAAAATACTTCATTGCGATAACTTAATATCATACAAAGACAATGGCAAATATATACACAAAGTCACAAACGACAAATACGTTAAGAACAGTTAAAAAAACATTTTAGGATTAACATGTTAAAAAGCCAACGTGCACCATGTTACATTTTTTAACTATAAAATTTATACAAAGTGCAAAGTGCTAAAGTGCAAGGTGCTAAAGTGCAAAGAAGGTTTAAAAATTACTTAAGGATGTCCCCATCTGAATGTTAAGAAAGGGCAACTACTAACCCTGATACAGTGCTTTCTAAAAATTCTTGGCCAATGGTCACCAGCAGTCAGACTAACTAGTATGCAGGTCTATACTACAAAGGGAGGTAGACCCGTTTTTAAGTCTGATATTCCTGCTTCTTATAGCTCTCACCAGGAAACTAGCCACATGAAACATAATCCTGGGAGTTTGTAACATTTGCAAATAAATAAGAGCAGGTCTGACTAAAATAAATCCTGCTTCCTTGAGTATAGGTACAAGAAACAATCTCCGAGCTTCATTGTAATAACTACAGAACATTATAAAGTGCATAGTACTTTGCTCAGAGAAATGATCGCAAGAACAGGGCGGTGCCTTTTCAGGGGTACTCCAAACGGCGTAAAAACCCAAGTTAAAATGTATCAAATTAAATCGAAAACGAGTTAAAATAAACCTGTGGTAGGGATGGGTCACCACATTAAGGTAACTGTCAGGACCGTTGGGTATAGCCAACAATAAACTGGCCCTGACACAGGGTTTCTTCAGCTCAGTTTCTTCCCTCTCCAGGGATAGGAGCTCCTTCATAGCCACCTTGGTGTAAGCAATATCTTTGGATGTTATAGAATCAATAACAGAGAATAGTTCAGGCCTCCCCAACCTCGAAAAACTATCCTTAATATACATCAACCACCTAATCCTATATACATTATCTAGGGTCAAACAGTCCCTCATTATGATATGATTTAGAGGAATTTCTGTATTAAGCCACATCCTAAGCCAGGCGATTAAAGGTGCAATTCTAATCAGATCTGAGATGTAGCCTTCCCCCAGTTCCATATGAACGGTATAGGACGGGGTTGACTGTGGGACGCCCAAAACAGATCTAAAAAATTTATTTTCCATTGTCTGTATGGGATCGACTCCCCTATGACCCCACAATGAGCCACCATATGAAGCAACTGAGATGCATTTAGCTTTGTATATTTTACTGACAGCTGCAATTGGCCTACCCCCCAGTTTTTTAGAAAACCCATGGAGGGCAGCGGATGTCCTGGCCAGCATGGCTGCTCTGCTTTTTACATGAGGACCCCAGCTACCTTTCTCATCAAAGGTGATCCCCAGGTAGGGAAAAGAGGAGACGCGTGCAAGCTTTTCCTGCCCACAGAAAAAGGTTTTATGAAAAGGTTTCCTTGAGGCCAGGCCCATGAGCATAACCTGTGATTTTTTCGCGTTTATTTTCAGGTCAAGAGACCCCATAAAGGATTCAAAAGCATCCAGGAGTCGTTGAAGCCCCACCCCAGTTCGTGCGAGGAGAACCGCGTCGTCCGCGTAAAGGAGAACTGGTATTCCCTGTTCCCCTGCACATGGGATGTCGCTTGTAACACCCCTGAGGGCAGGCTCCAGGGCGTTCACATATAACGTGAACAACAGTGGTGCCAGTATGCAACCCTGTCTGACTCCCTTTTCAGACGCAAAAACATCTGTACACCTTCCATTAGTAGATACTCTGATTTTAGCGGTAAGGCCAGAATGAAGGTCAGCCAATAAATTGACTATGGATCTATCCAGGCCCATGTCAAGTAATTTTCGCCAGAGCTTAGTTCTGTTGACCATATCAAACGCAGAGGAGAGGTCCATGAACCCGAGGTACATGGACCCCTCCTTAGCCCTGGTGTATTTCTCGATCAGCAGGTGGAGATTGAGACACTGATCCAGGGTACTTTTTTTGGGTCTAAACCCATATTGCACATTACTCAAGATGTTGTTGTCATTGGCCCATTCATTCAATTTCACTAATATGACTCTCCCTAGGATCTTAACTGAGGAATCTATCAGTGAAATTGGCCTATAGCATGCAGGATCCTGCCTATTTCCTTTTTTAAAAACAGGAATAATTATTGATGTTTTCCATGACTTAGGGATATTGTCACGGTTTAAAGCATTAAAGACCCTGCAAAGCAATCTTGACCAGAAGTTAGGGAAGCATTTAAAGGCATCAGCAGGAACACCATCTGGTCCCGGTGCCTTTTTATTCAGGGTACAATCAATAGCAGATAATACTTCCTCAACTTCAAAGTGCAAATGATTCCCTATTGGAATGGTAATCGCTTCCTGTGCCCTGTTTTCAGCGTTATAGTGGTCTGAGTAGATGTCTCTGAAGTGTTTAATCCAACCCTCATCAGGGATATTAGTTTCTAGGGGGGAGTTATCCTCCCCTGTGAGTAGGGGTTGATTGACAATCCTCCAGAATTCTCCACTATTTTTTAATATGGCTGGATCTGTGAGTTGTGTCCAGGCTTCATCTTTAAGCTGTTTTTTCCTTTCTACAATGGCCTTTTTATATAAAGCTCTACTATTACTGATGAGGTCACGATCTTTTGGAACGGTTTTTAGAGCATTGAGCAATGCAGAATGTGCTATTGAGCATCTGTGATCAAACCATCTTTTAAGAGGTTTCGACTTGGGTTTACTAATCACAGAGAGCCTGCCGTTTATCTTGCTACATATGCTACTAAATGCAAGGATCACTTCCCCATCATTAGCTTCACTAGATAAACACACTCCGACCTCCTCCTCAGCCTCTAAAAGAACTTCTTGAACAAAGGGTTCTGGGATTATACTATCCCATTTCAGTCTCCGTCCCTGGTCCTTAACTTTAAGTTTTCTTTCTTCATAACGAGGACCATGGTTTCGCCCTAAAAGTTCAGACGCTACTAGGTCCATGAAAACTGGGTTATGATCACTAAAGGCGGATACCACAGTTCTATACATTAAAACTTTGAATAAAAAACATGCAGAAATAAAAATATAATCGATAATAGAGCCATTGTCTGAGCCCTTAAAAGTAGGGGCCCTGACCCCCCCCTCCCCACAACTGGATTCGTATAGGTTCCATCTTGCGAGGAAGTTTTCTAGACAACCCCCCTGTTTATTATGCTCAAGATGGACCATTGCACAATTAGGAGGGGATTCGGTGTCATCGCAAACACACATAAGTGAGCAAGGGTGTATATTAAAATCCCCTAAGAAGATGATTTCAAATGCATTAACATCTTCGCTATAGACTGACAGAAAGTCATCCAATCTACCTAGACTATGTGATGTACAGTCAGCAGCGTTGGAATTATAAAAATTAATAAACAAAATGTTGGGAGATTCCACACGAGACAATTCAACAATAAGACATTGCTCAGATCCTGAGTCACATTTCTTAAGGCTACCTTTGATGTCAAGTTTAAAGAGGCTTAACAGGCCTCCCTTCGCTCTTCCTGCTGTGCTAGCCACAGCAGGAATACAAAAATAACTGTAGCCATCAAGAGAACAACTATTGTTTGTTTCCCAGGTTTCCTGTAAAGCAATAATATCATACTTGGATATAAAGTTTAGCCATATTGCATTATTTGCTTTAGTCTTGATACCTGCTATGTTCCAAGTAAGCATGCTGAGAACAGGCACACTATTCCCTGTCTGTCCAGAATGTTCTGGCAGAAGTCAGTCATTATGATCCAAAAAGGATAAGGGTGCAAAACGATTAGACAGTAAGAGGGGTTGAGCAAAAGGATTCTGATGAGCTAGGGGTGCTGATTGATTTACAATGTTGCGATGATGTTCACGACCCCATCTATAGTTTGAATCAGAATTAGAATCCCATCCAAAGGCTGGTGTTTTAGGGTATGTAACATTCTATTGCTCACCATAAAAGAATTTCAAGGTTAATGGTAAAACAGAACCCTGCCTGCGTTGTGGTGGGAGTAAGTTAATGAGAATGTTAGGTAACACGCCTGAATGTGAAAAGCTTACTGCCACGCAATCCCCCTTAAATTTTTGAGGGCGATTACCTAGCCATGGAACCCTTTTAGCAGTTTTAATCTCTTGAGCCAGCTGTTGTCCCCCCCCTGGGGCTAATCTCATGTTAGTTGTAAGCCACTGTAAGGCTTTATTAGACAGAGAGGAAGGGGATTCTTCAGTACCGGCTTCTAAAGGTGGTACATTTGCCAGTACTAAAACAACAGGAGATGCTTCAACTATAAATTGAAGAGGGTCAGTTGGCTGAGCATGTGCAGGGGGTATCTCAACCGTTAAAAGACCGTCCCCTCTATTAGTATTAGAACCACTAGTTTTTGGCTCAGGAAGCTGGGGTGGTGGATTATTTAAGGCGTCAACTATGTTCTCCCCCTCTTGATCATCAACTTCTCTACTATTATTTCCCAGGTTTGACACCAACATCATGACATTATCAACACCCTCTGTTAATTTGTTCATCTGCCCTCCCAGCTTTTTGACTTCAGATTGTAATTTGTCAATTTTAGAAAGCAATGGTTTAACAATGGATTTAATTTTCATATCTATTAAGTCAGCAATTCTGTCAAACAAGTCCTCATCATGGCTGACATTAGGCTTAACACTTCCCCCTCCAGCTTCCTTATGGGTTGCTTTTGGGGTGTTTACCCTCTTCCTCCTGGTCCCAGATCTTAGTCCCCCCCGCCTCGGCGGGTTTTTAGTTTTCCCAGAGTCTAACCGAGAAGGTTGTTCAGTGATTGAAATATCTTCATCTGTAGGGGTAGCACGAATTTCCTGATCCACGTCACTGTCAGATTTATTTCCAAGCTCCACTATAAGAACCTCAGGACCAGATAATACATTGTCATTTAAGCCGGATTCCTGCGTGGTGGGACAGTTGAAACAAGCATCAGAGAAAGTCTGCAGGGACACTAAGTCCTCAGGTGAGGGGGTTAGAGAAGGGGACAAACAGTGTAGGTCAGGTGACTGACTCAGTCCCAGGGATTCTCTCCTCTGTAGATTAATTTTTTTCACTGTTTGCACCAAATAGTTTTCCATTGTGTTAGCTGGTGGTGCAGATCCCTTTTTAGACATAATGATGATTATAACAAGGGGCCTGAACTCCTCAAACACACAGGGAGCTATGTATTACCAACAAAACAGTCTTACTTGTTCAGTAGGGTCCCTCGTGAACCTCGTGCAGAGTTTCTGGCCCTGCCCCTGCCTCCTCCTACCGATGAGGGCCGTAGAGGGCCCGCCCTTTGCCCGGGCTTCGCCCCGGGCGTCCCGCGATGCCGGGGTTCTCCTTCCTTTAAGCTGGTGTTTGGCGCTCACAGGGCGCTACCGCGTCACTCAGACGCGCCGCCGTGCTGCCTGCCCGGATTTGAAGTCTCCCGGAGCGGCGGCGCGGAGTCCGATGCCCCTTGACTCTTGGCGGTGGCAGCGGTAATGGCAATGAAGTCTGGCGGCTTCTGAGCGCTTCTCTGGGTAGGTATGACTCTCGGCGGTGGCGGCGGTTTAATGATTGTCACATTGAGGTACCTGATGGACCAAACAAGTGGTCGAAGGTCACCCATCCCTCGAGGCTTCATCCATTGTGTGTGTTGCATGAGGGCAAAGCAGATTAGCTATTGTGAGAGTGGAAGGTGTGATGGAACATGATATACTCTCAGTCTACTAACCAACTCAATACTTTTCCAAGCCTATGCTGTCGACACTAAAATAGGAAACTGTTTGCCATGTTCCTCTGAAACTTCTGCATTCCAGGTGAGACGTTCTTAAAGGCAAGGTCAGGCTGAGCCATGGCACTTGATGAATTATCAAGCCAGCAGGTAGCATATTGTAAGTGCTAAGAACCTGGTATCTGCATTTCTCGGAACTCTACCTTCCAGGTAGAACAGATAAATGAGGGTTTTTCAAAGGTCACTGTTCTTCACATGCAAATACTCTACCTAGACATTCAGCCTCTGTAGTGACGTGCTCGCCCAGGCCAATCCTTTATGTGCTTGAAACATCCATGAAAGAACTGTGGGTGGAAAAATGTTTCCTAAAACTGCAACAGTAAATAAAGTAATAAGAATGTGGTATACCTAATGCTCCACTTTGAAATCAAAAAGATGGTGCACAGTAGAGTTGAAAGTCCTTGACGTGCAGTGTAAGAGCACTGGGTTCACAATAAATTGCGGTTAAATGACCTGCCTGTGTAGCCATCAGCAATATTTGCATGCTCTTGGCAGTGGCTCTTCATGATGGCTGTGGTAAATATTGTAAACAAAGTGCCAGCAGTCCTCAGAGGAACCAATGATCTTACTAGGCCTTCATGTGTATCACTAAATAATGCTTTCCACATTTTCAATGTGAGCAGCACTTACTTGTAACCTAAATACTGCAAGGAAAGTAATCTAGAGTGGCCGGCCAGTGTATTAGTATAAACCACAGTCCTCTTGTGTCAGGTTTGTAGTCTGCCTCTCCTTTGGCATCCAGGCTGTTGCATACACTGATACTTAGTTCCACTTTGAAATAACTTTTTGTGCTGTGAGGCTCAATGCAAAATGTACTGGATTAGGCGATACTGGAGGCTACAGAAATGACAATTAATAATCTACACCGCTAGGACGACAATCTTTTATCAACAATAGTATAACGTACTGCTAGAATCCTTTAAAGCGCTAGACATAAAGGCACACTGAATACACTTCACTCTTTTCTCAAATTAATAACGCCGCTTCCAACCATGGCGACAACACTCCTAAGAATCAATTCCTGCAGTAGCTGCTAACTGGAAGTAGTTACGGAACTGTGGCAATCTTTCACAAGCAAAACTGCCTGAACAAATCCCAACAACTCCTAAACACAAGAAATAGGTACCAACAAACCCATGTATTACTATTTCAGTTTGAAATGATCAGTCCGTGAACAAATAAAACAGCTTCCAACAACCATCGCTTTACTAACCACCAATCCTTATTCCAACAAAATAGTAGATGGGATGGATGAACCAGTTCACTCCAGTCCCTCCCTATCGGCCCTTTTGTATAACAAAGCACCTTTTTTTATAGCTAGGTCAAGGGCAACAACGAGGAAGGAACAAATGGGTTACCCAGATCCATTGCGGAGAACAACCAAATGATCCAAACTCAGAACACAAACAGGGTATCCTCACCTGCACCGAATCCCAGCACAACGTAGTGGTGAGCTTAATCAATAAGGAGTTGAGCCTGGTACAACTGAGAGTTTTGAATAAGGTATTGAGGCTTGTATCAACTCATGCACTGGACAAATTGAAAGCCCATTACAAACTGGCCATATTTTTCAGGTACTAGAAACTGAAAGCCTTTTGTAGACAAGGGGAAATAGACATTGAGAGAGGTGAAACAGGTCTTCATAAGAAATCAAAGTTCTGCCCCCTACATCAAGCGTACATATATATAGAAGCATTGGATGGTGTGTTCATACTCACCTCGCAACCATGTTCCTTATGAGTGAAATATTGTCATGGAATATGTTATCTGACTGTTTCATAAAATCATAGAATAATGTGTTGATCCACGGAAAAGGTGTCAGGATTCTGTTATCCTTCCTGGAGAAGTCACTCATGATAACCCTTTATGACCCTGCCTTTTAACCAGAAAAGGTCAGTATGCCCCTCAACACTTATCATACTTAGTTTTACTTCACCTTTTAGTCCGGGTGTCTGTTACACTTCCCTGATGCATTCTGGCACTTGTAGTTCTCTGTGTCTTCAGACTCTTCCCAGATGATGTACTGGTGGTCCCTGTTCACTAGATTTGTTCCTAGATTCTATGATTATACTTTATATTTGCAATCTTGATCCTTCTCTATATTTGATTGAATGCAAAGTGTGTTCCATGTTTTCCTACTCCTTGTCTTGTGTCACCTGGTTCCCCTGGTCTTCCCTTCTCCAGGTCCCAGTCCAACTTTCCCTTCCTTGGTGATTCCTTGTACCTGGGTAAACCCTTGCACCAGGATTTCTCCTTGCACTGTGCCTGCACGTATTCTAGCCCTGTGAGCCAGAGTGCAGCGGCTTGAGTCTCATTGTGCTCTGTTGTGTTCCTGCTGCTGTTAATACAGGTGTTTTTTATATTCTAGTTCCTTTTTCCCCTGTATCCAATTTCCTGTTTTTGGCTATTTATAGTATCAGTCTCTGTCCCTTGTTTTCCTGCATCTCTAGTCCTGTGATAGCGATTGAACATAGCTTCCTGTCTGCACCCTTCTTTATCTGCTGTGTTGTATGCAGACTCCTTGCATTGTGTTCTGTGTTCCTGTTTGTCTGCATATTTTTATGTTGCCTTGTTTGAGTGCAGATCTATCCTAACCTCGTTTTCAGCAGTTCACCTCTGTGTATTTCAGTCCTGTTACTGACACTGATTCTAGTCCGTTTTTTCCTTGCGCTCCATTTCTGTTATGGTGTTCCTTGTTCTGTTCCTTTTGTTCTGTCTTTTTGTTATATTGTAATTTTTGCTTGTCCTAGCTTCCAAGGGTGCCAGTTAGACTCCAAGGATTGTGCCTTTGGCACAGAGAACTACCCAGCACTCCTGCTCCATAACAGATACTAGGTGTCTCCCCGAACTCACAGAGAGATCCAAGGGGCATACTCATTATAACTGATGATAGTTTGTCCATCTTCTTCAGTGGCGTAACGGAACTTGAGAGGCCCCCAGCAAGTTCTGTGAAGGTCCCCCCCTGGACTCAAACAGGAGTACTCCCGCCGGGGCACTGTGCTGAGGGTGCCCCCTGGTGCTTGGGGCCCCCAACACAATGGGGGCTGCAGGGACCTATGTTACACCACTGATCTTTTACCTTGTTTCCCTTTTTTGCAGAACTTGTGCTAATCTATACTTTCCCTTTACAGACGTTCAGTTTCCTAATCAAAGCCTGTTCCTGCCTACTTCACTTTTAAGCCTCTATGCCCCCTTCATTCCCATCCTTCAGGAACTAATTTGTACATGCTTTTCCTCAGCATTGGAGATCCTTTTTTCCTACACAGATCTTACATGTTGTGTTGCTTGGCAACTAGGTTGACTCATTGCGTTCTTGTGACATGGAGAGAATGTTCCCACTTAAGTATATGTTCTGGTTCCACTAAATGTTGTTGCCAGAACGTTACTGGGTGGACTGGAAGATGGTAATGTCCACCAGTGCTCCACAGATAATAAAAGGATTGCTACGAAGTTGAGCTTGTAAGCTTGTAAGCTTATGCTGGAATTTATGGGTGCTGTTTCCCGATTTGGCTTTACAACCATCTCCGTTTTTGAATCAAGTTAGAGGGATCGCTGAAGGATCGTCTATGTCATGCAATCGGATGCCGTTGAAGGATTACCGTGTTTGAAGTCTTCTTAACGTTCCAGACTTCTTCTCCTTGGCTGCCTTCCATTCCGGATTCTCGGAAGCATCTGATTCCTTGTGACGCCCTTGCGATCAATACCGGGTTTCCTGAATCAACGGAGCAATGTCATCACACGAGTTCACGCTCCGTGACCTCGCAAAAGGCCATTTTGGATTATTCATTCTGTTTGCAATCGTTGCTAAGTAACCAAGACTATCAGAACTGTATTTTCTCAGTTTTTCACGCAGCCTGCATTTTGTGGTACTACCTTGTTTTTACCTATTTTTAGGTATTTTTTTTGATTTTGTACTTTTTTGTATACTGTACTGCACTTTGGAATTTGGAACTTATAGTATTACTAATTATTGTACTGAATTTCATCACCATGACTACGGAGGGCACAAGCTCAACCATGGTCAACACTACAGATTTCAGCATTTCTCCTCCTCAACCTTTTTGGTCCACTGGAGTTGAACCTCCCCTTAAGTGGTCTGAGTGGAAAGCCAATACTAACAAGAAGGGGGAGGGGGGGGCCAAAGGAGTTTAGAGACCAAGCAAAGACACGTTCCCTAACTTAAGTACAAAACACAAAGGTATCAATGGGTCTATGAATTAAAGTCTACATGTGTCACATTCAACCTAGCCGTCCTTTGGCATCCTACCTAAAAACAGTGGAAAAAAAGAAAACTAAAAGGTACCCTGATCTCAATGTGATCTAAAAGGATACCCATCAGTCACCACACGGAACCACCCTTCTTCATTTGGGATTCCTTGTAGCCCAACCACTTGGAAAACTACCTGTAAATATGGAGGCTCGGATCTAATTACTTTAAATGAACCTGGTAGTAACCAGTATGGTCTAAGTATAGATGGTACTAGCTTGTGAGTAAATGTGTGACTGATTTGCAGTGCATGTGAGAGAAAATAGTGAATAGTGGTGAAAATAAAATTGGGTGAGGCAGCAATATGAAATTTTATTCTGTGTTCTGCTCACTCCTCCAATGTTAAAAAAGCAGCAAAGGTAGTCTTAACAAATAGCTACCTGGTTGGAAAAGGTGGTCAAAAGGTTTCAGCAAAAATGTAGGACAAATGTGTCCATTGCCTTAATCAGGACCTAAATATAAATTATGCTACTGCAATTAGATAGTGCACAGATGAAAAAGGTACAGTGACTGCATGGGTGTCATGCTATGACAAAGAAAGAGATCACCTGATTTCCTAGGTGTTTTCTTAACCTGTAGCGGTTATGCCTGCATGTCACTGGTAGGAAGACAAAAACACAGACAGACAATAGGTATAAACACTAGACACAATAGTAGACATATCGATATGTAAGTGATAAACATACTCTACTCAAACATGAATGTTTCATTCAAAATTAGGTTTTGCTATCTGTTTTTAACATGAAGGCACATAGTTTTTTTTTAAAATATTTTATTTTGAATTTTTTAGCAAGGTAACAAACAGTAACCCAGAGTGTACATACTCAAACCCCCCCTCCCATCCCACAAATTGTCAGTAAGTCCTTACGTACTCAATCGCACGTCCCACCACACTTAAGCTAATACACAGCCATTTAGCCAACAACCCATTAAATTGGGCAGGCTGCACTTCTAGTGCATAACATGCCTAACATATGCAATCCAGACAGTGTTCTCCCACAACTAAGCCGGTATCTCTGGCTCTAGCCCCCTAGATTAGAAGTTTACTCAATGTCCCAGTTAAGTCACCTCTGATCCCAGACGGTCTCAAACTCCCTGCAATTCTGTGTCAGCGGTGCTATCTCCTTTATCCGCCAAATAAGTTTGGTAAAGCCCCCAAAAGTTCTTGGGTCTACTGGTGGGGGGGAGGAGTTCGCTATAGTTCTCGTACTGTGTACAACAATATATCATATCGTGTGCCCACCTTTTCGGTGTCAGTGCAGGTCCCCTCATCCAGCAGCATGCCACAACTCTGCGCGCTATCAATAAACCCATGTCTACTAGTCTACGCACAGCTTCCGTTAGATGTTTGGTGTATCCTAGCAAAGCCATCATGGGTTCTGGTGCGATGTCAAGTTTTACCACAGCGCTGATTTCAGCAAAAATCTTCTCCCAGAAGTACCATATTCTAGGGCATTCCCACGCTGGGTGTAGGAAACCCGCATCAAAAGCGTGACATCTCTCACAGTCCGCTGAGGTTCTAAGGCCATACCTGCAGAGCCTGGCAGGCATATAATATATTCTATTTAGGAATTTAAAGTGAACCAGCCTATGCCGGCCATTCAATGAGAGCCTCCAGTGTTGGTGCAGCAGTGTTGCCACATGTCATCGTCCAATACCATTTGTAAATCTAACTGCCATGCCAGTCGTGCTTTGGTGTACGTGTTTTCTCTATGTGTCTGCTCCAGTGCGTATAAATGAGACAGCATTTTCTGGGGAAAAGTGGCTTAAATAACGTACGTGAGTTCTCTCACCTCTGGAGGTTGTGCCATGTCTCCTCCTAAAAGTTCAGAAAGCGCGTGACGGACTCTGTAAAACTGGAACCTCATCAGGAGTGATGATGATTCCAGGCCAACTACTGCCTGCTCCCAGGTCTTGACAACTCCATCATTGAACAGGTCTCCCGCGGCCTTGATGTTAATTTTCTGCATTTCCGTTACCACCCCTTTCTCCCCGAAAGGAGGCAGCCACCGGGCCTAATCAATAGGCATAATAGGCAAGTATAGCAGTGCACCATGTTGTGCCTGCAAAAGACAAAACCATGTGTGATTCGTGGTCAAAATTGAGTCTAGTGTTCCAGTCCTACGAACCGTCGGTTCGAAAATCGTATGAGGGAGTGTAAGAGGCTGGGTGAACAGAGTCTCCATTTTCACATGCGGTATATCTCGGTTTCCGTGTATCCAAGTGTGCAAGTGAGCAGCCTGCGCTACTCTGTAATATAATGCGAGGTCTTGCGCACCAAGCCCTCGCATGGAGTAAGGTAGTGTGAGGAGCGACCATTTCGCATGAGGCTGACCACCTGCCCAAGCAAGTGTTGTCATCAATTGTTGTAGCCGCAGGAAGAATGACTTAGGGAGGACCATCGGAATGGTCGTAAACAAGAATAAGAATCTGGGGTGCACAACCATTTTCATAATGTCAATTCGCCCCAAAAGTGACAGCAGGATCTTGCCCCAGGTAGCTACATCGTCCTCCAGCTTGCTGAATGCCGTTCCATAATTAGCTCTAAATATGATCTCAGGATCTGTGTGTAGATGCACCCCCAGGTATCTGATCTCGTCAGTTGTCCAGTGGAGCGGGTACTCCATGGTAGTAGGTTGTGTGATAGGAGTCAGGGGGAATGCCAGTGACTTCGACCAGTTAACTTTTAGTCCAGATAATGCGCCAAAACTGACCACTTCCCTGAGAACCGAGGATAGGTTGGCATCAGAGTCGCGGACATATAACAATACGTCGTCTTCATACATTGACACCACAATCTTCTAGTTTGGGAAGCTTATGCCTTCGTTTCCATGGTACTCCGGTAGAGCGCAGGCCAGGGGTTCAGCCACTAGGTCATATAACAGAGGCGAGAGTGGGCAACCCTGCCTGGTGCCCCTTGTGATTGGAAAAGAATCTGTAACCAAATCATTCAATCTGAGTCTAGCACACGGCCGGCAGTACAGCGCTCCTATCATTTGAAGGAAAGGTAGTCCCAGGCCCATGCGCAGCAAAACCCTCCTCATGAACGTCCATTCCACTGAATCGAAGGCTTTTTCCATGTCAAGGAAAACCGCAAACGCCTTCCTATCCTGTCGGACATGCTGTATCGTGCCTAGAACTGTCCGAATATTATATGACAACTTCCTGCTTGGGATAAATCCCGCCTGCTCTGGGGCCACCAGTGTGGGTGCCAGGAGTGCCAGCCGAGTGGCTAACACTTTGGCAAATAGCTTTGCATCTACATTGAGTAAGGAGAGAGGCATGTATGAAGTACATTCCTCCCTAGGTTTGCCCGGTTTCAATATCGTCACAATAAGAGCCTCTCTCATCGATACCGGCATACTACCCTCCACACATATATCGTCAAAGAGAGCAGACAGGTGCGGGATAAGTTGGTCCTTGAAAGCTTTATAAAAGCCCGCCGTTAGGCCGTCTGCCCCTGGGGCACTACCCGACTTCATACCAGCCAGAGCCTTGGATATTTCGTCTTTCTCTATGGGGAGCATGAGAAATTCCCTGCGGGTGTTGGTTAGCATGGAAATATCTATATGGCTAAGATAGTCATCAATGTTATCGTCAAGGTCCCCACTCTGTGACTTGTACAGGTCTGCATAGTAGGCCCTAAATTCCTCAGCTATGTCAAATGGATTAGTAAGGGCTACTCCGTTAGAAGACTTAATCTCTGTGATATGCGGTTGTTTTCTCGTCCCTCCAATGACCCTGGCCAACAACGCACTAGGTCTGTCACGCTCTCCATACACTCTAGCCGTTGCATGCTTCCCCGTATGTCTGATTTCCCTGTCAGCTTCCTCATGGTATACGACTAGCAGCTTTTTGATTTCATCTCCCACCTCCCCATCTGCCTGCCTTCTTTGTCTCTCCTCAAGGGCCTCTAGCTGTTTCTCAAAGTCTGCCAGTTTCTTCCTAATAGCTTTGAGGACTCCAGAGTGCTTAGACATTGCTACTCCCCGTATATACACCTTGAAAGCTTCCCAGACTGTTGGAAAGCTCTCAACAGAGCCTAGATTAGTATAAAAAAATACATCAATGGCTTCCGCCAATTCACTCCTAAATACCGGATCCAGTAGGGAGTATGACGGGAACCGCCAGGTAAAGGGCGGGATGGACCTGCCCAGGGCTAGCAGCTCAAGGAGTACAGGAGAGTGGTCCGATAGTGTTCTAGGGAGTATTCTACACTCACTGATAACACCCCTTCTGGAAGAGGGGACTAGCCAGTAGTCTATCCTGGTATGTATGTCGTGGTACGCAGAGTAATGTGTATAGCCTCCCTGCTGCGGGTTGCGGGATCGCCAGGCTCCTCCAGGCCCAGGCAAGTCATGGCGTTCTGTAATTCCACCGCCGCCGCCGATGGCTTGCGGTGGGGGCCAGCTGACCTATCCAGGGCGGGGACGAGAGTGAAGTTCATATCTCCCCCCCACCAAAGGTTGTTCGGGTCGTATTGTCGGGCCTTGGCCACCAAGGTCCGATAGAAAGTTGGAGAGTCAAAGTTAGGACCATAAGTGTTAACAATTACCAAATTCAGGCCAAGGCCAATGCATCTAGAAATGAAGTATCTACCCTCCGGATCAGCCTCTAGGGTATGCAGTGTTAGCTTGGATTTCGGGTTCACCCATGTCATGACACCCCTGGCATGTGTAGTGAAGCCCGCAACAGCTATATTCCTCACTAGACCCCTACATTTCAGCATCTGACTGCTAATTGGAAGGTGAGTCTCCTGGATTAATGCTAAATCTATACATTGGCGTTGTAGGTAGCCAATTACTTTCCTGACCTTTCTATGGTCGTTAAGCCGCGCACGATGAAGGCAATCAATCAATCAATCAATCATAACACTTGTATAGCGCGCTACTCACCCGGGAGGGTCTCAAGGTGCTTGGGGGAGGGGGTCCTCTACTGCTCAAACAGCCAGGTCTTGAGTTGTCTCCTGAAGGCGAGATGGTCCTGGGTCAGTCGAAGGTGGATGGGGAGGGAGTTCCAAGTCTTGGCCGCCAGGTAGGAGAAGGATCTGGCTCCGGCGGTGGCTCTTCGGATGCGTGGTACAGCGGCGAGGGCGAGGCTGGTAGATCGTAGCTGGTGGGTGGACGTGTAGAAGGTCAGTCGGTCGTTGAGGTACTTGGGGCCCAGGTCGTGGAGAGACTTGTGTGCGTGGGTGAGGAGCCTGAACGTGATCCTCTTGTTGATGGGGAGCCAGTGCAGGTCCCTCAGGTGGCCGGAGATGTGGCTGCGTCGGGGGATGTTCAGGATGAGTCAGGAGGAGGCGTTCTGGATACGTTGGAGTCTCCTCTGTAGCTTGGCTGTGGTTCTGGCGTAGAGGGTGTTTCCGTAGTCCAGTCGGCTGGTGATGAGTGCCTGGGTGACCGTCTTCCTGGTTTCGGTCGGGATCCATCGGAAGATCTTGTGGAGCATGCGTAGGGTGTTGAAGCACGATGAGGAATCGGCGTTGACTTGTCTGGTCATCGAGAGGGAAGAGTCCAGGATGAAGCCCAGGTTGCGTGCGTGGTCTGTTGGTTTGGGAGCGGTGCCCAGGGCGGGAGGCCACCAGGAGTCATCCCAGGCGGAGGGCGATGGTCCCAGGATGAGGACTTCCGTCGTGTCCGAGTTCAGTTTCAGGCGGCTGTTCTTCATCCACTCGGCGACGTCTTTCATTGCTTCGTGTAGGCAGGTTCTGGCGGTGTCGGGGTCCCTGGTGAGGGAGAGGATCAGCTGGGTGTTGTCGGCGTAGGAGATGATGTTGAGGTTGTGTTGGTGTGCGATGGCTGCAAGTAGTCTCATGTAGACGTTGAAGAGGGTGGGGCTGAGTGATGATCCTTGTGGTACGCTGCAGATGACTTCGGTGGCCTCGGATCGAAACGGGGGGAGGCAAACTCTCTGTGTTCTTCCGGCGAGGAACGAGATGATCCACTCCAGTGCCTTCTCTTGGATGCCGATGTTGCTGAGGCGTTGAACTAGGGTGCGGTGGCAGACCGTGTCGAACGCTCCGGAGAGGTCCAGGAGGATGAGTGCCGCTGTTTCCCTGTTGTCGAGCAGGGCTCGGATGTCGTCCATGGCTGAGATCAGGGCGGTCTCGGTGCTGTGGTTGGCTCTGAAACCGGATTGCGAGGGGTCGAGGGATCCGTTCGTCTCGAGGAAGGCGGCCAGCTGTCTGTTGACAATCTTCTCGATGACTTTGGCAGGAAAATGGAGGAGACTGATGGGGCAGAAGTTCTTGAGGTCGGTGGGGTCCGCTGTTGGTTTCTTCAGTAGGGCGCTGAGCTCAGCATGCTTCCAGCTCTCCGGGAAGGTGGCGGTGTTGAAGGAGCTGTTGATGATGTTCCGGAGTTGGGGTGCAATGGTGGAGCAGGCGGTTAGCCACTGTGTGAAGTTGCGGGCTGCTTCGTTGGGGTCCTTTGTGCTGGCGGGTGGGCTCTGGCTAAGGGAGGGTGTGAGCTGGTCGGCGGTGATCTTGCTGCAGCTCCTGTGAGGAACCTGTTGCTGGTGGTGGTGGATCGTGGTTCTTCTGAAGCTGAAGTGGACGCAGCTGTGGTCGGTCCAGTGGAGTCCGGTGGCGTGGCTGAAGGTGATGTGCTTGCTGGAAGAGAAGACGGGATCAAGCGTGTGGCCGGCGTAGTGGGTGGGGATGTTGACCAGTTGCTTGAGTCCGAGGTTGGCGTGGTTTTCTAGCAGGGCGGCAGTGTTGCGGTCCTTGTTGTTCTCCAGGTGGAAGTTGAGGTCCCCTAGGAGGATGTAGTCGGCGGAGGGGAGGGCGTGCGGGCTGATGAAGTCCGTGATGTCTTCGCTGAATTGGGTGCGTGGTCCCGGGGGTCTGTAGACGAGGGTGCCTCTGAGGGTTGTCTTTGGGTCGGTGTGTATCTGGCGAAGGTGTCGTGGGAATCGGTCGAGATGCAGATGGTGTTCTTGTGGACGATGGCGATGCCTCCTCCGGTCTGGTTGATGCGATCCCTCCTGATGATCTTGTACCCGTCCGGGATGGCGATGGCGATGTCGGGGGCTGAGCAGGCGTTCATCCAGGTTTCCGTGAGGAAGGCGATGTCTGGTGATGTTGTGTCGAGGAGGTTCCAGAGTTCCACGGCTTGTCTGTGGACGGAGCGGGTGTTGAGCAGGATACACTTGAGGTGGTTGCTGCTGGTGTCTGGCTTGGCGGGTGCGGTGCAGGTTCGGAGGCAGGTGAACTTGCAGGTTTTGCAGGTGAAGGGTCTGTGGGTGCGTTTCATGGTGCCCGGCAGCAGGCGGGGTTCCGGCCAGCATTGAGTGCGTTGAGGGCGGCAGCGTCATAGGTCTGTCAGGTCGTCTTGCATCGGCGAGGGCCAGGGGTCCTGGCGCTGGGCGCGGTCCAGGTGCGGACAAGCGTAGACGGGCTTGCCTTTGGCGCTCCTTCGGCGCACAATCGGCGTGCCCGCTGCGCTTCAACGCTGCGCGTCGACGCTGCGTGTGGGCGTCATAAGAAGGTATCCGGGAGGGCGGGTCAGCTGGGTGGCGGGAGCAGGGCGGCGAATTGGCTGGCGGGGGCGGGGCCGCAGGGAGGCAATGGCGGGAAAAGACTGTGGCAAGCGGGTGGCTCAGCGGCGACTGGGTCGCTCGAGACAGGCAGAGACAGGAGGCAGGCAGCGGCAACAGCGGTGACGCGTGGGGGGTGACCTCGTCTGGAGCAGGCTCAGCGGTCACTCCCTCGTGGTCAGTGCAGTCCCCTTAAGAAGGTATCCGGGAGGGCGGGTCAGCTGGGTGGCGGGAGCGGGGCGGCAAATGGGCTGGCGGGGGGCGGGCCGCAGGGAGGCAGCGGCGGGAAAGGACTGTGGCAAGCGGGCAGCTCAGCGGCGGCTGGGTCGCTTGAGACAGGCAGAGACAGGAGGCAGGCAGCGGCAACAGCGGTGACGCGTGGGGGGTGACCTCGCCTGGAGCAGGCTCAGCTGTCACTCCCTTGTGGTCAGCGCGGTCCCCTTAAGGCACATATTTATTGTTCCTGCTCCATCTTACCCCAGGAGTAGGAGTTTGCGACCTCACCTCGCCTGGCAGCGGCTCAGGGAGCGAGGGAATCACCGCACTGTTAAAAAAGAGGCAAAAACAAGAAAATAGTGATTGCTTCCTGTCAAATGAAAAGTATGCACACAAGTGAAAATGACACATCCATAATGGTTAATAAAAAGTCGATGTTTCAGTTGTTGTATATCAGGGCCTGAATAGAACATCTAGAGAAAGGTTTGCCCTTAGCCTCTCCTGACGCTTAGCCTGGAAGATAGTCTAGTAGCAATGCATAGTGTCACGGAGAAATACGCGTCTTATGCAGACAACCAATCACTTAATACTTAAGGTTGCCACTTATCACGTAAGGGTAATGACAAATGCTCTATCGAGTCTCATACCGGCTGATGAGAAAGTTAATTTATGATGGAGCTGGCAAAGTAAATGGCCGCTCAAAGCATACAGCGTGAACCGCCATATGCGTATGAACAATCACCTAATCGCCCACCAAGAGAACGCTTAGCGTGTACTGACGGATATGATGTAGCAAGAGGAAATGACTGCCGGTAGCTACAAGCTGCTGCTCGTTGTGCGTAATAGGAAACTGCTTAGTGCGCAGAGCAAACTCACCTCTCCGTCGGTACTTCTCCACCGGCTTCTGAGCCGACTGGGGAGGTATCAGAGCCGAGGGTGAGCCGCGCTTAAGAGCAGTGTGCCAATTGGATCTTGAGAATCATGTGACATTAACTCAAAGGCCGCTTGTTTGTTTACATCCTACGCAGAAGTGCTGCCTTTCTGATAGGTCGGAGACAATCCCAAGTTAAAAGTAGCTTGGAGTAGTGGCCTTTCTTCACGCTAATAGTGGTTTTAGTCGGAATATTTACACATAAAAATGTGATACTATAAGCGTCACAATATTTATTATTAAATCTTGAATAAATTAATACAGACACGTGGATGTTAAATTTTAGCGATCATATGGTGCTCGTCGAAACAAGTTAGTTAATGTGTGATTCAGAACATAGGTATGATGTTGAGATAGTATCCACATCGTTCGAGTATAGTATGTGTTGAACTCGTCGGAAACAATTTTAGGCGAATTGTCACTCCGGGCGCAAAACATCAGGAAGTTCTAACGATTCCTCATAAAAATTGCCTGAAAATAGTTTCAAAAAGATAGTTATCAGCAGAACTATAGAGGATCCTAATGAATTTAACAAGAGGGCATGGAAAATTTTTTTGTCAGTATGGTAACCTTCCCTCATTGCTGGACTATGAAGGGATGTATATATGTCGAGATTATCATGGTGGAATGACGCCCCTAGTATGATCTGTCATAAGGTGAACCAAGGAATCTCATCATTTAATCCTCCGTTGTTTGTCCCCAATTTGAATACCCATTTTTGTTCTCTGTAGAGTAGAAATTTGGTCGGGTTTAGGTGACTGTTCATACGCATATGGCGGTTCACGCTGTATGCTTTGGGCGGCTATTTCCTTCGCCGGCTCCATCATAACTTAACTTTCTCATCAGCCGGTATGAGACTCAATAGAGCATTTGTCATTACCCTTAGCTGATAGGTGGAAACCTTAACTATTAAGTTAATGGTTGTCAGCATAAGACGCGTATTTCTCCGTGACACTATGCATTGCTACTAGACTATCTTCCAGGCTAAGCGTCAGGAGAGGCTATGGGCAAACCTTTCTCTAGATGTTCTAATCAGCCCTGATATACAACAACTGAAACATCGACTATTTAACCATTATGGATGTGACATTTTCTTTGGTGTGCAAACTTTTCATTTGACAGGAAGCAATCACAATTTTCTTGTTTTTGCCTCCTTTTTAACAGAGCGGTGCTTCCCTTGTTCCCTGAGCCGCTGCCAGGCGAGGTGAGGTCGCAAACTCCTACGACTGGGGTAAGATGGCGTTTTCTGAGTCACATGCAGGAACAATAACTATGTGCCTTCATGTTAAAAACAGATAGCAAAACCAAATTTTGAGTAGAGTATGTTTATCACTTACATATTGATATGTCCACTATTGTGTCTAGTGTTTATACCTATTGTCTGACTGTGTTTTTGTCTTCCTGACATGCAGGCATAACCACTACAGGTTAAGAAAACACCTAGGAAATCAGGTGATCTCTTTCTTTGTCATAGCATGACACCCAGTCACTGTACCTTTTTCATCTTTGCACTATCTAATTGAAGTAGCATAATTTATATTTAGGTCCTGATGAAGGCAATTTACACTTTTGTCCTACATTTTTGCTGAAACATGTCGACCACCTTTTCCATCCAGGTAGCTATTTGTTAAGACAACCTTTGCTGCTTTTTTAACATTGGAGGAGTGAGCAGAACACAGAATAAAATTTCATATTGCTCCCTCACCCAATTTTATTTTCACCACTATTCACTATTTTTTCTCACATGCACTGCAAATCAGTCACACATTTACTCACAAGCTAGTACCATCTATACTTAGACTATACTGGTTACTACCAGGTTCATTGGAAGTAATTAGATCCGAGCCTCCATATGTACATGTAGTTTTCCAAGTGGTTGGTCTACAAGGAATCCGAACTGATGAAGGGCGGTTCCGTGTGGTGACTGATGGGTATCCTTTTAGATCACATTGAAATCAGGGTACCTTTCAGTATCGAACTCTCATCAGCCTATCACCAAATTTCCATGTCTCATGATTCAAAGCATCTTACATCATTCTTAACCCATTTTGGCTTTTACCAATTTGCTTGCATGCCATTTGGCCTCGCCTCAGCTGCAACTGTATTCAGAGCTTGATGTTTCACTTATTTAATAAGGAGGATGTAGTAACATTATTTCAAGACGATATACTGATCTATGGTGGGGCTAAGGAGGAGCATGATTCCAGACTCATCAAAGTATTGAGCATTTTGGATAGCAGAGGGCTTACTATTGAATGCTCAAAATGTAAATTTGCATGTGAAAGTGTAAAGTATTTAGGCCATGTCATTGATCATGAAGGTGTTAGACCTAAGCCTTCTTTGGTTTCATCTTTTGAAAATGCACTGACTCCTGTGGTAAATATTTGATTTACCGTCCTAATTTCTATGCAGGTAAGTACTTAACAAAAATAACTCAATCGGAAAGAAAGAGGCAGAGTCCGTGGTGTTAGAGTTCTTAGGGGTTTATTCCTTAAAAAGGAATGGTCATGGTACCAGATCGGATATCGTGTTCCTGCCACCACTGGGGTGCAGGAAGGGATAGAGCAATATTTTATTGACAATACATAGCTTTTATACTTAAACCATACAATAGAAACCAATACAGTAGGCGTAACAGCTGAGAGAAACAAGATAACAGCATACACGTGTTAGCAATACGTAATCAAAAGGCGTGAACTAGGCGTGGACATAGAGGTGTGTGCTAGAAACGTCACATGTAAGTGTCACGAGTAGGTGGGTACTTTAGCAGAATTTGACAATGTCAGCAGAAATCTGAGGCCTGGATGCACGCGCAGCTGCATGACGCGTGAATGACGTGGAACTGGAGGGTGCAGGGGACTTGACATTTACACTTGCGGAAAGAGACAGAAGTCTGGCATGTCAGATCAACTCGTACCTATATCATATCTGATATCTAATGTTTGGGAACCATATTATCTAGAGGAAAAGGTCTCTTGGGCAGAGGCTATTCTATACTGACTGTGAGTGCGTGTATAAGCGTCTAAGTGTCTGCATGAGATGCGAGGGGGCATGGGCCTACCATGGTAACAGAGGCTATGAATTACTTGCACGGAGACAGTGAGGCCAGGCCCTTTGCTCTGCAGCTGGAAGATGTTTACTTGAACTAGTAGGCAGGAATGTATGTTTGAGGAGCGGAACAGATAATTCGAAGGTTGAATACAGTGTTGGCAGGCAGCAGGCATGAGCTAAGCACCGTTAGCCGCACAGGGAGTAAGGCAGAGGTCACGGGTACAGAGGCAGCCCAGGCTGAGGCGTTCAGAATCAGAAGGCAGGAAAAGGCTCGATGGCAGAATTCAGGGCCTACTTCGCCAGAGCTGAAAAACGTGTAAAGTACACCACAAAAAGACGTTGGCATGGCATACTTAGGAACAGGATATTCAACCCATTCAGGGTGGATCTGAAAGAGGACATGTTAACGTTGGACGCAAATGTATTTGCGTCTTCATAGCTGGCACAGGAGGGAAGTTACATGCACTTTAAGCTGGTACATGGAGACGGTGGGGTACACGTTAGGGAACATTTCTTGACCATAAAATTTATATTTCCTCATTCCCTCCTTGTTCCCTACGGACCCTTCATGATATATCAATTCTCATGAATCGATCAGTCTGTTCTTGTAACATTATTTGCTCTTCTTTCTTCTTTTCGCGTTTTAAGTGAAAACTGGAATGTGTAATACATGAAGTGGCGCACAGACCACAAATCGCTGGCCCACACTGTAGGCACAGGCAGCAACTGAATACTATGACAAGGGCAATGCCTAGGAAGGATAGGATCTTCCATCCCCAAGCTGTCAACGTTGTCCAGAACCAACCGGACCAAGTCCAGGTGCCTGGATTCTGATGTATCAAACTTGCAATCTTATGAAGACGTGTAATAGCTTTATATACTGTAGGCGCGTTTTCTGGAATGAAAACACAGCAACTTGACCCGATGACCTTACAAGCTCCGCCCCTATCTGCTAGGATGACGTCAATAACAAGACGATTCTGGAGAACAACAACCCGCATGGCAGATTGCTCCTCTGTTAAGTTGCCTAGAGCGGAGGTAGTTTCATTCACTACTGCTTCGAGTGTTCTAGTTAATCTGCGTATTAGTTTACTATTTTGAACGGGGCCTGTGAAGAAAAAGAATCCTTTATTGAAATCTGTGTATTGCTCCCATGCCGTTTCAGTATAGTCGACAATCGGGAGATCTCTTCGGAGTCTGTCCTTTACTAGATTTGTATTTCTGTGATAATCAGGAGGGGCTAGAAAAACAGGTGGCAGAAGGAATGCAATGTAACAGGTACCATCCCAATCTAGAGGTAAACGTATGTATGCGGTATGGCCACAAACAAAATAGGAATGACGAGTAGCTCTAAAGGAAGATTTGCCTTGATCACTGAATTCGACCACAGTAGTACATTTGCTATGACCTAAGTGTACTGAACCCTTCTTTCTGACACATAAATCACCTTTGACTGGTAATACTGACATAGCAGGGAGAACTGGTGCAGCTTCGGATTCGACAGTAAGAATCATAAGGTTAATTGTATAATTACCCAATCCATACACTTCATTTTCTAGATCAGTTCCTATTCTAGTGGGAAGTCCCTTTTTGTCAGGATAACAGGCGTTAAGCAGAACTAAGTTCAAGTTTCCCCAAACCCAGTTTCCTTCGAAAACAGCAATATCAGGATCTAAGGAATTAATTATTCGAAACCATGCTCCACAGGAGCCATTGTGAGTGAACGGGTACGGAAAGAGGGGCAGAACTCCCTTGTATTTCTGATAGGGAGGGAGTCGGCCACATATCCAACAGTTTGTAGCATTGTTAGTCTGATGGGAGTGATGTAACATACTAATGAAGGTGTTGTTGCGCAGCGCAAGTCTATAAGATAATTCATGGGGGGGTAACTCGCTAAAAGAATGTTCGGCAGTGACATTGTAAGCAGATTGTTCACGCTTGAAGATAGGGTAGTATATGGGAAGCAATATACTGGCAACAATAATCAGAAGACTTAGAAAAAACATAATCAATAATGTCACTATACAGTGACTGCGGAGTGATTTACAATATGCATGTTTCTTGAGTTGTCTCTCTCTCTCTCTATCTCGATCTAGGGGATACATGTCAGAAACTATTTAACCGATTCACCTAGGGGAGGACTTAAACAATTAAACTGTCTGACTTGCTAGATCGAAGTTTTGTTCGATACTCCTCTTGGGGAGTTTTCTCTCGTTTTGGAACTTTGAAGTCTTTAGTATCGAGGCAGTCCTTGGAGGGGGTGGACGAGTCAGTTTCTGGCAACAGTTCATTACATTTTTTAATATGACTCGTGTGGATCCACCCCTTTCGGCCTTCCACTTTGATCGCGGTCCTCGTGGTAAGAAGGACGATCTTCGGCTCTTTCCAGCGGGGCTCCAGCGGGCTTTTCCTGTCGAAGTTGCGAATTAAAACTGTATCCCCGGGACGGACATCGTGTGGCTTTACATCAGTGTTGTCGGGGAAGGCTGCAGCAACCTGTGAACGACATGATTGGAGTGCAGACATCAAGGAGGCAAGGTAATCTGTCAGCATATTACAATCAACATCGGTTATTTTCTTAGGCATGGGCGTCCCCCACATATTCGGTGGTCTGCCAAAGAACACTTCATACGGGGATAGTCCTGATCTCGAATGGGGGACCATTCTCATATAGAACAGTGCAACTGGCAGGGCGACTATCCAGTCGACCCCTTTCTCTTTACAGATTTTAGCAAGGCGTGTTTTCAGTGTCTGGTTATGCCTCTCTACAAGGCCAGCGGCCTCGGGATGTCGGATGCAGTGGAATTTCCACTGATATCCTAGCAGAAGGGAAACCTGTTTCATGAGTTCGGATGAGAATGGCTGTCCGTTATCTGAGTACACGACACGAGGCAAGCCGTACCGTGGGAAGAATTCTCGAACCAGCTGCCTGGCAGTGGTCGGGGCAGTGTAATCTGGGACTGGATATGCTTCGGTCCAACGGGAAAGTGCACAAACAACTACGAGGACGTACTTGAATCCTCGACAACGGTCCATCTGGATATAATCCATCTGGAGGACTTCAAAAAAGGGTGATCGGGAGGATGGAATCCACCTTGCTCTACAGGGACGCTTTTACCTGGATTGAACTGACAACAGATCATGCAAGTACGCACTTTCTGTTTTGCTGCTGCTCGTAAGTGTTTGTTGTACCAGAGATTCTGTAAGCTGTCTAACATAGCTTTTTCTCCTAGGTGTGCTGGACTATGTGCTGTATTTATTATGACTTGAACCATAGAGTCGGGGAGAAACCATGTAGATTTTCCCTTCGTCATCCATCCCTGATCTGTCTGGATCCCTCCTAGTTCAGTCCATTTCTTGATTTCATCGGGAGTAGCATGTGTCTGAATATCGATTACATCTAGTGTGGGATCCCTAACTGTCATACAATGTGTCGGTACTATTGTCTTTGTCATATCAGTTGTCTGGGTGTGAGTCGATGCTGTATGTTTTGCTGTTTGATCTGCCAGGTCGTTACCCTGGGAAATGGAATCTGTAACTTTAGTATGTGCTTTGCACTTCATGATGGATATGCCTGAAGGCAGATGTATTGCTTCTAACAGTGCTTGAATGAGGGGACCGTGTTGGATCTTGGCACCGTGAGAGGTCAGGAAACCTCGTTCTTGCCATAACACTCCGAAGTCGTGTACAACTCCGAAAGCATAACGTGAATCTGTGTATATGTTAACGTTTCTGTTCTTGGCTAGTATACAAGCTCGGGTCAGAGCGATGAGCTCTGCTGCTTGAGCGGACAGTGTATCAATACGATATGTTTCTTTAACTTCGGTTTCAGTGGTCACTGCATAGGCGGCCACTAATTCTCCTGTGTTTGTTCTCATACATGAGCCATCCACATAAAGTGTCAGGTCTGGATTTGTCAGTGGAACATCTGTTAAGTCTCGTCGGGGTTTTGTTACTGTATTAATGATCTCTATACAATCATGCGGGGCTGAATTAGTCATAATCGAAGGTAACAATGTTGCGGGATTCAGGATGTTACAGCGTTTGATTTCTATGTGTGGCTGGAATAGTGTCAGTTCATAACCTGTCAGTCGTGCTATAGTCAAGTGTTGAGTCTGGGTTCGGTTTAAAAGAACCTCTACAGAATGTGGAACTTGTACTGTTAATTGATGTCCTAAAACAATTGAGTCGCTCTGTCTGATTGCTAGGGCTGTTGCTGCTACTGACTTTAAGCACGCAGGGAGCGCCTGGGCTACTGAATCCAATGTACTTGAAAAATAAGCGCAAGGCTTATGTGAACCGCCTTGATCTTGAGTGAGGACAGACAACGCTGTACCATCACGTTCTGTAACAAAAAGTGTAAAGGGTTTGCTGTAACATGGTGTTGCTAAAACTGGTGCTTGACATAAAGCTTTCTTTAATTCCTCAAAAGCCTGTGTATGTTCCTGAGTCCAGGGCAGGGCAGTCGAAGTCGCTGCCTCCTGTGTTGTCAACTGAATGAGTGGTTTAGCTAGAAATGCATACTGGGGAATCCATTGTCTGCAGTACGAGGTGAGGCCTATAAAGGCCCGCACTTCCTTTTGTGTCTGGGGTTGTGGCATGTTTACAATTAACTGAATGCGGTCGGGAGTGAGCTGTCTCCCCACTTTGGACAGCAAGTGACCCAAGTACACAACTTGCTGAACACAGAACTGTAGCTTCGAAGGAGACACCTTGTGTCCCTTGTCGGCCAGAAAATGTAAAACTGTCAGTGATGCTTGTTCACATTCGGGCTCACTTCGTGCGGTGATCAGCAGATCATCGACGTATTGTAGTAAGGCGGTGTTAATTGGCATTTGAATACAATCAAGTTGTCTTTTCAGTGCTTGACTATAGATGTTGGGGCTTTCTGTGAATCCTTGAGGTGCGCGTGAAAATTTGAAACTTCGTCCATTTAAACTGAATCCGAAGAGGTATTGGCTCTCTGGATCAATGGGCACACTGAAGAAGGCGACTTGAGGTCAATTACAGTAAAGAACGTTGCTTCTGAATCAATAGCAGTCAATAGGGAAGAGATGTCGGGAACCACAGGGTACTGTGGAACGATGCATTTATTCAGTTCTCGTAAATCAATCACCAGCCGATACACTGGCGGTGCATTGGGATCAGTACGTTTAAGAATCGGAATGATAGGGGAATTACAGATATTGGAGTCGGTCTCTACGACCACTCCTTGGGCAATGAGCTCTTCAATGATTTCCAGTAAAGCCACTACAGCATCGGGTGGTAACTTGTACTGTCTTATTCTCGGTAAAACAACTCCTTGTTTGAGTGTAACACGGTATGGTGTAATGTGCATGCAACCTACATCGGATGGGCCTTGTGCCCACAGGTGCTTCGGTACATTCTTCAATCTGACATCAAACTCTCGTAATACATAGTGACCCTTAAAGTCACGCAAAAAGAGTCTAACTCCTTCCGGAGAACAACATATCACAGCTCCTAGAGCCTTCAATGTTTTGATACCTAACAGATTTTCTGGACATGATTTCGTAAGTAACAAGTCTGTAACACGTGATAATGGACCCACAGCCAGGGGGACTGGTTTCGATACCTCATTTACAATAGGCTGTCCTGAAAAACCAAGGGAAACATTCTGTGAGCCTGAGAGGGGTGCCCCTGGGACTTCATTGTGGCTGATTGTTGTACGGCTTGCCCCTGTATCAATTAAAAACTTTCTGTCTTTTCCCAATACTTGACTGTGTACATAAGGACCCTCTTGATCTACAGGAACCTCAATAAGAGGCAAGCCAACCTCCCTCTCTAGGCTGTTTCATGTGTATCGCTGATAATCGGGATAATCAGATTGAGCATACTGGCACATCTGCCGTGAAACTTGCTGCGTTGCGGCAATGGGCTGTGGCTGTGATACCGCTGCGGTCTGTGCTGTATGTGGAGCATGCATAGGTTGTGAATTCTGTGAAGTCTGTTGCTGGCCCTGGTCTTGTCTAGGCGGATGCGGTCTTTCTTTAGTTTTGCCTGTAGCTATATTGTGTTTCAGGACTGGACATTCATGTACGTAGTGACCTGGCTGCTTGCAATAATTGCATGTCCCTTTAACGGGAGCTGCGGCATTACCTGTCTGGGTCGTACCTTTTCTCTGGCCGTCGGCTGGAACCGACTGGGCCACTAACATTTTCATTTTCGTGTCTTTCATACGTCTCTGTTCGTGATCCTGTTCTTCTCTAATTCTGTTCTGATGGTATTGTAACATTTGTAACATTATTATTATTATTATTATTAAATTACACTTGTATAGCGCTATCTACCCGGAGGCCTCGTAGCGCTCATGACTGACACTTTATTAGCGCGGGCGCAGGGCAGATCAATGTGCTTTTGCATACAAGTGTGTTTTAAGGGTTTTCCTGAAAGCAAGATGATTAGTTGTTTCCCGAAGAGATAGGGGGAGGGCGTTCCAGAGCCTGGCCGCGGTATGTGAAAAGGAGCGACCACCCCATCGAGCCTTCTTGACTCTGACGGAGGTGGCCAGCTGAAGGGAGCCAGAACGGAGGGAACGCACAGGAACGTAGGGGGTGACCAAGGTCTGCAGAATTGCGGGACCAGTGTGATGGAAGGCCTTGTGTAGAATACACATAGATTTGAATTGCACTCTCGCCGCAATAGGGAGCCAATGGAGTTTTCTTAAGGCATCCCTAGCTGACTGTCGGCGAGGAAGATTGTAGAGGAGGCGGGCCGCACTGTTTTGGGTGACTTGGAGCTTTTGGATGACAAAGGAAGGGGCTCCCAAAAAAAGAGCATTCCCATAGTCCAGGCGCGATAATATCAGGGCCTGGACCAGTATCCTCCTGGCCTGAAAAGGAAGCAAGGGGAGCACCTTCCGCAGCATCCTCATCAACCCAAAACAGGTGGCTGCAATCTTAGTGGCTTGTACTGAGAAATTCAAGGCTGGGTCAAGCCAGATCCCTAGGCTCTTTATCTGGGGCTTGGGAGTCGGGGGCTCGCCCAGACATGGTGGCCAGATGGATGTAAAAGCGGAGGGGGAAGAATTCCCCAACAGAATGACATCTGTTTTCTCCCCATTGAGTTTTAGACAGGAGGAGTGCATCCATCTGGCGACCGCCTCCAGACAGGGACCTAAGGTGTGGGACGAACCCTCCGCGTGGTCTAAAGAGACCACCAGTTGGGTATCGTCCGCGTAGGTGACAATACGCACACCGAAGGGTTGGACTATCCTGTCTAGAGGCTCCATATAAACATTAAACAGGGTGGGGCTCAGGGAGGAGCCCTGAGGAACCCCACACCTGAGAGAATGTTTAGGTGATACTGCCTCACCCTCAAAGACCTGGAAAAACCGGTCGGTCAAGAAGGACGTCAGCCATTCCAGGGCCGCGCCCGACACGCCCATGTCCGTCAATCGTTGCAACAACGTGACATGGTTCACCGTGTCGAACGCGGCACTCAGGTCCAATAAAATAATGGCGACTTTCCCACCCTGATCCAGCACAGCTCTTGCTTCTTCCGTGACCGCTAGAAGCGCAGTTTCTGTCCCATGTCGCGGACGGAACCCTGTCTGAGAGGCACGCAGGAGACAGTTTGACTCCAGATAGTTCGTTAGGGTGTTGTTTACGTGCCTCTCAAGCAGTTTGCTCAACCAGGGGAGCAGGGAGATGGGACGGTAGTTTGCCAAGTTACTTTGGTCAAGATTGGGCTTTTTCAGCAGCGCTCTTACCATTGCGCACTTCCATGGCGGGGGAACGGATTTGGAGGAGATGGAGGTGTTAAGAACATCCAATATGATGGGGCGAATCGTATCCATCGCCAGTTTAAGAGTGTGTGGGGGTGCTGGATCATTGGGAGATCCAGAGGTGACTTTAGCAATCAGTTTATCTAGTGCTGGGGCGTCCAAGGGAGGAATAGTGTCTAGCCTACAAGAAGCCAAGGCATCGGAGGTTGGGGGAGTGGAGGGTTCCAGCTCGTTATTTGAGTCCTCAAATGAGGAGTAGATTGTAAGAATCTTTTGAGAGAAAAAGTTAGCCAGATCGTTGCAGCGGTTTTGAGCGCCCTCAGTATCGGGGCATTCAACTGGGGGGGAAACGAGGGATTTCACAATTTTAAAAATTTCCCTAGGGGCATTGGCGGCTGCTTGAATTCTGCTATCGTAGAAGGAGGTTTGCGCTAGTTTTAGCTCCTGTTTGTAGAGCCTAATATTGGTTCTATATTCATCCTTCTTAGTTTGGGAATAGTCCTGTCTCCAGGCTCTCTCCTGCTTACGGCAGGCTAATTTCATACTCCTAAGTGCGGGGGTATACCATGGAGCAGCTTTTGGTTTTTTGGTAAGATTGTTGTTTTGAGCAGGAAGAACCATATCAAGTGTAGAGGTGATCCATCCGTCAAAATTGTTAGCTGCTATGTTGGCATGCATCACCTTCCCGGGGGGGTCTCTAGCCAGAGCAGCTTCCCATGCAGGGAGGGAGAGAGAAGACCATTTCCTAGCTTGGTGTTTGGCGAGACAGTAGGCAGAGGGGAGGGTATTGGTGCGCCAGATGAAAGGTATCACAAAATGATCCGTCCAAGGTAAAGGGATGGGGGGCTCCACTGTGATGTCGTTGATATTACTAAAGACAGTGTCGAGAAGGTGACCTCTATTGTGCGTTACATGAAATCCCTTTTGATAGAGGTCCAATGCTTGTAGATTAGCACGGAGCGAGTTAGCGGCAGTGTCGAGAGGATCATCAAAGTGCAGGTTGAGGTCCCCCAACAGGGTAAGATTAGGTGAGGATAAGACGACACTGGCAGCCAACTCAGTGATCTTAGTAATAAAATCACTAAGGGCGCCGGGAGGACGGTAGATCAGAATGCCAGAGAAGGTGGTAGTGGGGGAGAGTTCTAGCGAAAATTGAAGACTTTCGCAGGTCGATGAAGTAAATGGGGTGATTCGGCACTTATAATTGTTCCGATAAACAATAGCCAATCCACCGCCTCTCCCAATTTGGCGATCCAATCTCTTAAGAGTGAATCCTGGTGGGATGGCTTCAACAATGGCCGGGTCGTTGTCTGCCTGAAGCCAGGTTTCTGTAAGAAAAAGGGCGTGGGGATTGAGCTCCTCAATCAATAAACGTAATTCGGTGTGGTGTTTATTAAAAGACCTACAGTTGAGTAGGAACATTCTCCACTCCTGAACTGAAAATGGGCGTCGGTTGACGCGAATTGAGGGACTCCAATTACAGTTTTTACAGACAAAATCAGAGAGAGTAGGCAGAACCAGGTGATCACAAGCCGGACTAGTAGCATAACGTAGGGCATGGAGTGTGGAACAGTCATACACCATCGTGGGCGCAGCCCCAGCCATGATGGGCAGGTCTTACCGCAGGTAGCAGGAAGCGTCTGGACGCGGACTGGCGCAGACTGGCTTCTCTCTGGCGCCTCTCCGGCGCGTCTGCGGCGCTACCGCTGCGCGTCACCGCTGCGCGAATGAGCGAGGGACTAAGTAGGTTAGGCGGATCTGGGATGGCGTGTTTGCTTGCCATGTACTTTCAACTTTATATACACGGTTTTTGACTGCTGTCAGGGAATTCTCGACTAGCTTTGATACAAAAAGATGTGGGTACGACTCGCTACCTGGTTTTAGGCCACTATTAATAATGAAACATTTCTCGAATCTTGAATAGAAGTCACTGGTATCTTCATCGTGTTTCTGTTTACAGGCTGAGATTGCGTCCCAGTCTTCCTTTTTAGTGGTCAGTAATCTTGGCAGAACCTGTACTATCAAACCTGGTAATGCTTTGGCTTTCTCCCCAAGGCCTAGCCCTGGGGTACGAAGTTTTTCCTCGTCTTCTATTTCTGCCCATATAATCTTTTTATCTCCCACCTCCCATTCTCTTTCCTTGAGTTTCTCGTAAATGCCGGTGGGCAGCAGTACCTTTAACATTTTCATGACATCAGTATATGTGTAATCTCCCATCAGTAACATGTCTTTAAGTTCTCTGTGAAAACCTGCAGGGTCTTTATCGTGACAGGGTACTAGTTTCTTCATCTCCAATAGTTCTAACTTGGTCAGAGGTGTGTGTACATACACACGTTTCAAGGTATTATCGGTACCCATAACTGGATGTACTTCTCGTAAAGGGTTCTGCCTTTCAAAACGTTCCATATGATACATTTTTCTTTCTGGGGGCGGAGCGGGAACATATTGTGGGCCTAAGAAAGTGTTATATCTGTGCCGTTGTTCTAGAATTATTTGTATTAATTTGGTACTTAGGCCTCTCCATCTATCCATGAGTAATGCTTCTAATGTATCGTGTAAGGGACCTGGATCAGAATGTTTATTTCTGTATAATGTGAGGAGGTGCTGAATCATATATATACCTGCTAATTTCTGCTCGTCTGGGGAAAGGTTCAGGAATGTCTGCGCTACTGTGTCATCATTGTATATATTAGGATTGTCAGCCCATAGTACTGCTGACCGGGCTAGTTCTTGTTCATCCATAGAATTGAGTACATGGTACCCCATTCGTTCTCGAAGCATTTTATCAGTGTCTTGAAACAGATATTCAGGAGAATTCGGTTTTGATATGCCAGAGAGAAAAACTCTCTTGCTTTCTGGACGAATGCCTTTCCTGAGGTAAGTTCCCTTACCTACATACGCTATCGTATCTGTATTCGTTTCTTGTTCTTCAGGTTCTTCCTCCTCCTCGGAGGAGGCATTTTCTTTTTCTTTTTCGTGTATTTCTATTACTGTTTTTCTTATTTTCTTGTACATACTGGCTATACAATTCACTTTATCATGTTTTCCTTCGGCTATATTTTGACCCCACCTGTTTAGTGCTTCCATTTCATCCTGGTCTGTCCCAGGCCTGTCTCGGTCTCTTATTAAGCAATTTATGAAAAAACGTAATATATATGCTTGAGTGTCAACTTTCTGGTGTACCAGGGCCTTCTTAATACTATCGGGATTTTCTCCAGTCTGGACAAAATGATATATTCTATCTAGGTGATCAGTCATCCCTGAGAATAACACTAGGTAATCTGTAGCTTGTCGCAAGCGTAGTGATGCTATCAACATTCTATCGTCTATGCCGGGTACTGGATCGTATCTGCAAACGGGAAGTTGTTCTTTGAGTATGTCGAGACGTGGTGATTGGAGTGTAGGGTGCTTCTGCATGTCCCTAAAATGTAATCTGTGTGATGCTGGCGGGGTCTGGAGACCCCCTGTCGCACCTCCTGAACCAGAGGCTTGAGCATTACTTCTCTGTGGAGTCTGTATCTGTATCTGAACTTGTCTCTGACTGGGATTGGGTACAATCGGATTTGATATATCAATCTTAGGTACGGGAAGTGGTGGAGGTGGAGGAACAGGTGGGACGGGCTGTCGAACGGGGGAACCCTGTTGGGGTAATGGCGGGATATGGTCTGGAGGCAGGTTGCCACCTCCGTCCCCGTCACCGTCAGTAGGCGGGGCGCGTGAGTTGGTGTAAGCGGGTGCTACATCGTCTAGATAGGAATTCAGAAATATGTCTTTAGTAGTCCTGTGATTTACTTTAGTTGGAACCAATGGGGGCGGCAAATTTTTCGGTATTTCTGAAGTGGCTTCAGGCGAACCCTCGGCCACAAGATACATGCCATTTACAAGATTGTTTCGTGCGCGGTCTACTTGTTCTGCTTTTACTCGGATTCCTTCAGTAACTAATTCGTTTTCTCGGGCTCTATCTGACTCTTCTCTATGTCTGTCTTCTCTACGGAGCGCTCTTTCAGCACGTTTGTGTGATTCTTTACGCCAAAATTCTATGGCGTCTTTCTGAGATTGTCTGGCTTTCTTTTTCCATAGCGCTTCTTCTACCTTCACGATGCACTCGGCATCCCATGTTCCTGTAACGGGCCATCTGTATCTCTCGTCTAGATGCTTAGTATAATCGGCCCATAAATCTAGATACAATATGGCATCTAAGCCATGCTTATGGTACATAAAGGTTCCAGGAGTGTCCCTAGGGGGGATAGGAATTTCTTCCTCTAGTATCCCTTTCCTAGTTCCTATCTGTCTTAGTTTATTGAAGAACGGCATCTTGTTACTTAGTACTAGATACTTGGTACTGGTTACTTATTCTGAACACAGCTAGTTACACAAAAACACAATAATGTACATCAAACAGTCACTCATACCACGACATTAATTACATGAAAAACATTTGGAACATATATCACTACCCTTGTTACTCGATGTACTGCTAAACAGCACAGATACACTGTCGAAGACAGTGCAAGAACTTAAATAACGGATATACTGCTAAACAGTACAGATACACTGTCTAAAACAGTGCAGACCGCGTTTGTGTACCCAAACCCGTCTTTACCGGATACATAATAATGCACCCGTCTAGATACGTCCCAGCAATGGTACTCACCGGGAAGCACGGAATCGGAAGGCCTCGGAAAACTCGACTGGACTGGACCGGACTGGACTCGACTCGACTCGACACGTGGATACTTCGGAAACTGGTGGGCCTCTTGACACCTCGGACCTTGCTTCTTTCGGCTAGGCTCTGGTCGGGATCCTCCGCACTCCTCACCGCCTCGTCTGGGTGCTGATCGCAGTCTCCGTCACCTCCGTGGGCCAGAGGGAGATACAGGAAATCCTGCGGGTACGCGTAGTTCCGTCTTGACTGATGGCAGGGGGCAAAGCTTGCAACGCACCAACCGGCGCGTGGGGTGGGGGAGGAGTCCCTATTCGGGCGCCAAAATAATGTGGTAAATATTTGATTTACCGTCCTAATTTCTATGCAGGTAAGTACTTAACAAAAATAACTCAATCGGAAAGAAAGAGGCAGAGTCCGTGGTGTTAGAGTTCTTAGGGGTTTATTCCTTAAAAAGGAATGGTCATGGTACCAGATCGGATATCGTGTTCCTGCCACCACTGGGGTGCAGGAAGGGATAGAGCAATATTTTATTGACAATACATAGCTTTTATACTTAAACCATACAATAGAAACGAATACAGTAGGCGTAACAGCTGAGAGAAACAAGATAACAGCATACACGTGTTAGCAATATGTAATCAAAAGGCGTGAACTAGGCGTGGACATAGAGGTGTGTGCTAGAAACGTCACATGTAAGTGTCACGAGTAGGTGGGTACTTTAGCAGAATTTGACAATGTCAGCAGAAATCTGAGGCCTGGATGCGCGCGCAGCTGCATGACGCGTGAATGACGTGGAACTGGAGGGTGCAGGGGACTTGACATTTACACTTGCGGAAAGAGACAGAAGTCTGGCATGTCAGATCAACTCGTACCTATATCATATCTGATATCTAATGTTTGGGAACCATATTATCTAGAGGAAAAGGTCTCTTGGGCAGAGGCTATTCTATACTGACTGTGAGTGCGTGTATAAGCGTCTAAGTGTCTGCATGAGATGCGAGGGGGCATGGGCCTACCATGGTAACAGAGGCTATGAATTACTTGCACGGAGAGAGTGAGGCCAGGCCCTTTGCTCTGCAGCTGGAAGATGTTTACTTGAACTAGTAGGCAGGAATGTATGTTTGAGGAGTGGAACAGATAATTCGAAGGTTGAATACAGTGTTGGCAGGCAGCAGGCATGAGCTAAGCACCGTTAGCCGCACAGGGAGTAAGGCAGAGGTCACGGGTACAGAGGCAGCCCAGGCTGAGGCGTTCAGAATCAGAAGGCAGGAAAAGGCTCGATGGCAGAATTCAGGGCCTACTTCGCCAGAGCTGAAAAACGTGTAAAGTACACCACAAAAAGACGTTGGCATGGCATACTTAGGAACAGGATATTCAACCCATTCAGGGTGGATCTGAAAGAGGACATGTTAACGTTGGACGCAAATGTATTTGCGTCTTCATAGCTGGCACAGGAGGGAAGTTACATGCACTTTAAGCTGGTACATGGAGACGGTGGGGTACACGTTAGGGAACATTTCATGACCATAAAATTTATATTTCCTCACTCCTATTAATACGGATGATGTCAGATCCATTTTAGGCATGGCTGAGTTCTGTGCCAAATATGTTCCTAACTTTCCTGACAAATGTTTTAATATCTGCCAATTACTTAAGAACATTTTTAATTTTTTATGGTCTACTGAGCGTGATAAGGATTTTAAAGCTATTAAGGCTGCGATTGCTGATGCCGCTAGTCTCAATAGTTTTGATCCTGCAGCAGAAAGTATTGTGACTACTGATGTAAGAAATAAAGGCTTGGGCACGGTTTTATCGCTAGAATTTCAATGCAGATGCAAAATTCTACTTACAGAATTGTCTATACTCCTGGTGATGGAGCAAGGATTCACACGTTAAGCGACTAGCTTTTTCTAATCTAGGTAAAAGTCTTGTGAGTAAAATACTGATGCCAATAGCGGGAGTAGGTTTATTTATTAGTGTTCACTATAATAATTTGCTGTAAATGTCGAAAATACAAAAAGAAATATACTGTCAATAGGAGAGGAATGAAACGAAATGTTGAAGAACTCGAACTAGAAGAAATGACTAATCAAATTTATAAAAGAGTGAAAAATTCTCATCCTAATAAAGATCCAGAGAAAAAGCTGAATAGAAAGTTTGAAGAGATTGAGATGGGTGAAATGTGAAAAGTTGGCATCTGGTTCCATTAATAGTGATGATAGTAAATATCATCAAAGAGGGGATTGATGGAGCAAGGATTCGCACGTTAAGCGACTTGCTTGTATTCATGAACCTCGAATAACCCTAACTATGTAATCAACTCGTTTTGTTTTACTAATCTGCCCCTTGTACGACATTTGGTGTCCGAGAGAGGCTTGCTTATGTGTTTAATAACCTTAATACTCTTGCATATTAAAATGGCCGCTGCTATGCGGGAATTTAGACTGCGCATGCGTCGGTCATAACCATGTGACATGACATATTCAACGTCTTAGAGGGAAAATAATTGCACATGCGCAAATAAAGCTAAAAAGGCTGCTTTGTGTTCTCACATGCTTTAAGCTTGCATTGCAGCTTTCGCAAAGCTGTCCGTTCTGCATAATCAATTATGCTATAGTTATTATGAAGAAATTGGTGAAGTATAGAAATTCATGGTATATACTGTAATCATTTATTACTGTGTTCTAAATTGTTTTCTCTTGCTTTTCATGTATCGTATTCTTTGGGCCTGGGAGGTGCTTACTACTCCATTTTGAAAGTCCTTACTGTGCAAGTCACGTTGCGGAGGGATAAGAACTCTGCAGCAGTGGAAACCAGCCAGCTGGCAGCCACAGCCAAGATGCTCCTGGGAACCTGACCTGTGACCTAGCTGAACAAAGTTGAACTGTACTAAAGTAGTAACAAATGTATTTGAATATTGTATTCACCATTGTTAGATGAACGGCATATATCATGAGAACCTGGAATTTAAGGGGTGGGTACGGAAACTGAATATTAAGCCTGAGAAAGTCTAAAAATTAGGTGGTGTGATGACCTAACCTTTTCCTTTGTCCAATCAAAATTGGGGATCCTTACACTTGCAACATTGAGGGGTGGTACACTGACCCGAAAAACAGTATAACTAGCGTAGGTTTAGCTAGAGAAATTGTCCGACTTGTCCGAATAGCTGACTTGTCACTGACCCAACGCACTCTTTAGGTGACTGATACAGAGAGCTGCGGAGCACTCTGTTGGGAGGTTCGAGAAACCCATTTCGGGGTTTTTTACAAATTGGAAGTGCTGGGGAAGCACTTTGCTGGGTGGTTTGAGAACCCATTCGGGGTTACTGGCAGATTCCCTGCAGAGAGGGAGTAACGCAGGCGTTGGAACCGAAGCTGCGGGTGTTGGTCGTACCCTTTGGTGAATCCGGTCCTGATCAAAATTCTGGGGTTATCCTGTCCTGACTGTCCATGAGCTGTACCTGCTCGCCTACTGGCACCTAAGTCCTTGAGGGTTCCTTCCCGTCTTTTCCAACTGACCCGTGGCCAGGGTTGGTCTTCACTCTATACTAGGTAAATATAAAATCTGTGTGGGTCATTGCTTATCTATATTTGCATTTCTAATTCTCGAATATTGCAAAGCATAATTGCATATGTTCCCTTTTCTCCCCCGTCTCTTGATAAATGAGATTTTCATGCATTACTTATCTGTTAGCATGTTCCACTTTCAACCTACCTTTAGTCAATTGTAAATCGTTTCTATTTTAGTATATGTTCCTTAACTTACCTTCCCTTTAGTAGATAAGCTGAATTTAAAAGTATGTTACAAATCCTACCTACCCTATAGTATTTTGATCTTGAATTGAAATTAGTTCTTCTTTAAAACTGCTGCTTTATTTGCAAAAGTCTTTTGGGTTTAGTATGTTCCCTGTCTTTACCCTCCTTTAATCAAAGTTTGCGAGAGATTGTTATCTAAATTAGTATGTTCTTTGTTCTCACTTTCCCTTTCAGTTTGAATTCTTAAATACCTTGCATACCAGGCAGAAGAAGCTGAAATAAGACCTGGAACTAGTCAGACAGGAAGAGAAAAAGAAGAAAATGAAATAGAAGTGCCACAACTGAACGAGAATAAAAGAGCACTTGAAGAAAACCAGATTACAGTGCCAGTTAAAAGATTCAGAAAAGGAGATAAAGTACCGAGATTTGTCAAATGACTGAGACTGAGTTTAAAGACTATTGACGAAGAACTTGAGCAAGAAAATCAAGACTCCAGTGAAACTGATCAGTCTGTGATAAAGCCTAAAAGAAGTGCTCGAATAAAAATACTGAATAACAATTATCAGAGTCCTGAATGGACTTATCTGGTGTTGGAAGACTTTGAAAACCTTGAAATAAGTGATGAAAGTGAAGAAGAATTGATTACTGACCAGACTGACGAAGAAGTGAAACCAACCTGAAAAGTTGCCCTAAGTAAGCAACCTGTGCAAAGTTATAAAGAGGGGTTGAAGCTTCTTTTGAGCCTAAATGTCTGATTCCTCTGTGAATGGAAGACCGAGACAAAATTGTTGTAAAACATGCTGCAAAGTATGTTTATGTAGTGTAGCATTAGTACTTATACTATGGATAGGACTAACAATAACTATTCCTTACATGATGAGTAAAGATACTAATTTGTACCCTACTAAATCTGTGACAAAGGACACAGAAGAGCTGCAAACGAAAGATACACCACAAAGAGTAGAGACACCAGAGAAAGCACTTATCTTTAGACAAACTAGAATGGACGTAGATGCACCAGATGAGGAAGGACTGCATTATCATAGAATCAAGAATAGAACTCATTTAAATGTATTTGCAAACCTTTTAGTACATTACGTAGAAGCAATGGAGATAGAAGACAGTTACGTCTGTATGAAGCTACCTACTTCAGTAGCTGAGGGTGTGACCTACCATCAATTGCCACTAACATATGGAATTTCCTGTAGTATTTTAGCTAGTTTATTCTATAAGAGAGGACCTTTACAGTATTATTACTCTAATTCAGATGTGATATTTTCTGAACTTCCTATACGTGGGAATCTAAATCCTGTACATACTAAGAGTGATGTAACACGTTATATATTCTTTCTTACTTTCGTACTGTAGGTACAATAGATTTAGGTGAAGCACATAGAGATAACTTAACATGTTCATTACACGAACAAGAGAAAATGTTTCTAAATATGGCAGAGAAATGAAGAGAAAGTTTCCAAAGAAACGGGAATGGCAAAAGGCAGAAAACTCCTAAATGAGCTGAAAATATAGGGAGCACCGCAAATGGTGGAGCTAATGCTGCTATGTTGCTGGATTTCGATAAAAGGGGGAAACTTTGTCTTCACAGAGAAAAGACTAGTTACTATAATAACATATTCATTGGTTCCAGTGAATGTGAACACAATTACAATGTAATTGGAGGTTGGGGTTTCAAAAATGGGCCAGAATCTGTGTTTCCCGGACTTTATTCTATATGTGGGAAAAAGGCTTATTTCAAATTGCCAGATTATTGGTATGGAAGCTGTTATTTTGGTATTGTCTTCCCAAAGATATACCATGTAAATGAAGTCGCAGGAAGCAATGAAAACACTAATGGATTAATACGGAGTAAAAGAGAAAGTGTAGGAGAAATAATAGGTGATATATTTAGTGCATTGATACCTACAGTGGGAGCGGCTCTGAATACACACAGAATCTGCAAATTGTCAACAGTAGTACATCGGTTATCAACTGACACTGCTGGAGGTTTCCTGATGGTCAATACCGAATTGGTTGCGATCAGATCTAAGGTTTTACAAAATTGACTTGCTCTTGACACCCTATTGGCAAAGGAGGGCGGAATCTGTAGAATGTTGAAAGTGCAACATTGTTGCACGTATATTGCAGACAAAAGTGTTGAATTTGAGAGTTATGTGAAAAACATCATTAATTTGGAAAGAGAGCTCAACCACTGGAGGTTGATAGTGCCTGGAAGAGACTAACTGATGGTCTTTCCTCTGTAGGTAGTTATTTTTCTAATCTAGGTAAAAGTCTTGTGAGTAAAATACTGATGCCAATAGCGGGAATAGGTTTATTAGTGTTCACTATAATAATGTCGAAAACACAAAAAGAAATATACTGTCAATAGGAGAGGAATGAAACGAAATGTTGAAGAACTCGAACTAGAAGAAATGAATAATCAAATTTATAAAAGAGTGAAAAATTCACATCCTAATAAAGATCCAGAGAAAAAGCTGAATAGAAAGTTTGAAGAGATTGAGATGGGTGAAATGTGAAAAGTTGGCATCTGGTTCCATTAATAGTGATGATAGTAAATATCATCAAAGAGGGGATTGATGGAGCAAGGATTCGCACGTTAAGCGACTTGTTTGTATTCATGAACCTCGAATAACCCTAACTATGTAATCAACTCGTTTTGTTTTACTAATCTGCCCCTTGTACAACATTTGGGCGTCCGAGAGACGCTTATGTGTTTTTTAACCTTAATAAGCTTGCATAATAAAATGGCCGCTGCTACGCGGGAATTTAGACTGCGCATGCGTCGGTCATAACCATGTGATGTGACGTATTCAATGTCTTGAAGGGAAAATAATTGCACATGCACAATAAAGCTAAAAATGCTGCTCTGTGTTCTCACATGCTCTAAGCTTGCATTGCCGCTTTCGCAAAGCTGTCCGTTCTGCATAATCAATAATGCTATTGTTATTATGAAGTAATGGGTGAAGTATAGAAATTCATGGTATACACTGTAATCATTTATTACTGTGTTCTAAATTGTTTTCTCTTGCTTTTCATGTATCGTATCCTTTGGGCCTGGGAGGTGCTTACTACTCCATTTTGAAAGTCCTTACTGCGCAAGTCATGTTGCAGAGGGATAAGACCTCTGCAGCAGTGCAACCCAGCCAGCTGGCAGCCACAGCTAAGATGCTCCTGGGAACCTGACCTGTGAACTAGCTGAACGAAGTTGAACTGTACTAAAGTAGTAACAAATGTATTTGAATATTGTATTCACCATTGTTAGATGAACGGCATATGTCATGAGAACCTGGAATTTAAGGGGTGGGTATGGAAACTGAATATTAAGCCTGAAAAAGTCTAAAAATTAGGTGGTGTGATGACCTAACCTTTTCCTTTTTCCAATCAAAATTGGGGATCCTTACACTTGCAACATTGAGGGGTGGTACACTGACCCGAAAAACAGTATAACTAGCGTAGGTTTAGCTAGAGAAATTGTCCGACTTGTCCGAATAGCTGACTTGTCACTGACCCAACGCACTCTTTAGGTGACTGATACAGAGAGCTGCGGAGCACTCTGTTGGGAGGTTCGAGAAACCCATTTCGGGGTTTTTTACAAATTGGAAGTGCTGGCGAAGCACTTTGCTGGGTGGTTTGAGAACCCATTCGGGGTTACTGGCAGATTCCCTGCAGAGAGGGAGTAACGCAGGCGTTGGAACCGAAGCTGCGGGTGTTGGTCGTACCCTTTGGTGAATCCGGTCCTGATCAAAATTCTGGGGTTATCCTGTCCTGACTGTCCATGAGCTGTACCTGCTCGCCTACTGGCACCTAAGTCCTTGAGGGTTCCTTCCCGTATTTTCCAACTGACCCGTGGCCAGGGTTGGTCTTCACTCTATACTAGGTAAATATAAAATCTGTGTGGGTCATTGCTTATCTATATTTGCATTTCTAATTCTCGAATATTGCAAAGCATAATTGCATATGTTCCCTTTTCTCCCCCGTCTCTTGATAAATGAGATTTTCATGCATTACTTATCTGTTAGCATGTTCCACTTTCAACCTACCTTTAGTCAATTGTAAATCGTTTCTATTTTAGTATATGTTCCTTATCTTACCTTCCCTTTAGTAGATAAGCTGAATTTAAAAGTATGTTACAAATCCTACCTACCCTATAGTATTTTGATCTTGAATTGAAATTAGTTCTTCTTTAAAACTGCTGCTTTATTTGCGAAAGTCTTTTGGGTTTAGTATGTTCCCTGTCTTTACCCTCCTTTAATCAAAGTTTGCGAGAGATTGTTATCTAAATTAGTATGTTCTTTGTTCTCACTTTCCCTTTCAGTTTGAATTCTTAAATACCTTGCATACCAGGCAGAAGAAGCTGAAATAAGACCTGGAACTAGTCAGACAGGAAGAGAAAAAGAAGAAAATGAAATAGAAGTGCCACAACTGAACGAGAATAAAAGAGCACTTGAAGAAAACCAGATTACAGTGCCAGTTAAAAGATTCAGAAAAGGAGATAAAGTACCGAGATTTGTCAAATGACTGAGACTGAGTTTAAAGACTATTGACGAAGAACTTGAGCAAGAAAATCAAGACTCCAGTGAAACTGATCAGTCTGTGATAAAGCCTAAAAGAAGTGCTCGAATAAAAATACTGAATAACAATTATCAGAGTCCTGAATGGACTTATCTGGTGTTGGAAGACTTTGAAAACCTTGAAATAAGTGATGAAAGTGAAGAAGAATTGATTACTGACCAGACTGACGAAGAAGTGAAACCAACCTGAAAAGTTGCCCTAAGTAAGCAACCTGTGCAAAGTTATAAAGAGGGGTTGAAGCTTCTTTTGAGCCTAAATGTCTGATTCCTCTGTGAATGGAAGACCGAGACAAAATTGTTGTAAAACATGCTGCAAAGTATGTTTATGTAGTGTAGCATTAGTACTTATACTATGGATAGGACTAACAATAACTATTCCTTACATGATGAGTAAAGATACTAATTTGTACCCTACTAAATCTGTGACAAAGGACACAGAAGAGCTGCAAACGAAAGATACACCACAAAGAGTAGAGACACCAGAGAAAGCACTTATCTTTAGACAAACTAGAATGGACGTAGATGCACCAGATGAGGAAGGACTGCATTATCATAGAATCAAGAATAGAACTCATTTAAATGTATTTGCAAACCTTTTAGTACATTACGTAGAAGCAATGGAGATAGAAGACAGTTACGTCTGTATGAAGCTACCTACTTCAGTAGCTGAGGGTGTTGACCTACCATCAATTGCCACTAACATATGGAATTTCCTGTAGTATTTTAGCTAGTTTATTCTATAAGAGAGGACCTTTACAGTATTATTACTCTAATTCAGATGTGATATTTTCTGAACTTCCTATACGTGGGAATCTAAATCCTGTACATACTAAGAGTGATGTAACACGTTATATATTCTTTCTTACTTTCGTACTGTAGGTACAATAGATTTAGGTGAAGCACATAGAGATAACTTAACATGTTCATTACACGAACAAGAGAAAATGTTTCTAAATATGGCAGAGAAATGAAGAGAAAGTTTCCAAAGAAACGGGAATGGCAAAAGGCAGAAAACTCCTAAATGAGCTGAAAATATAGGGAGCACCGCAAATGGTGGAGCTAATGCTGCTATGTTGCTGGATTTCGATAAAAGGGGGAAACTTTGTCTTCACAGAGAAAAGACTAGTTACTATAATAACATATTCATTGGTTCCAGTGAATGTGAACACAATTACAATGTAATTGGAGGTTGGGGTTTCAAAAATGGGCCAGAATCTGTGTTTCCCGGACTTTATTCTATATGTGGGAAAAAGGCTTATTTCAAATTGCCAGATTATTGGTATGGAAGCTGTTATTTTGGTATTGTCTTCCCAAAGATATACCATGTAAATGAAGTCGCAGGAAGCAATGAAAACACTAATGGATTAATACGGAGTAAAAGAGAAAGTGTAGGAGAAATAATAGGTGATATATTTAGTGCATTGATACCTACAGTGGGAGCGGCTCTGAATACACACAGAATCTGCAAATTGTCAACAGTAGTACATCGGTTATCAACTGACACTGCTGGAGGTTTCCTGATGGTCAATACCGAATTGGTTGCGATCAGATCTAAGGTTTTACAAAATTGACTTGCTCTTGACACCCTATTGGCAAAGGAGGGCGGAATCTGTAGAATGTTGAAAGTGCAACATTGTTGCACGTATATTCCAGACAAAAGTGTTGAATTTGAGAGTTATGTGAAAAACATCATTAATTTGGAAAGAGAGCTCAACCACTGGAGGTTGATAGTGCCTGGAAGAGACTAACTGATGGTCTTTCCTCTGTAGGTAGTTATTTTTCTAATCTAGGTAAAAGTCTTGTGAGTAAAATACTGATGCCAATAGCGGGAATAGGTTTATTAGTGTTCACTATAATAATGTCGAAAACACAAAAAGAAATATACTGTCAATAGGAGAGGAATGAAACGAAATGTTGAAGAACTCGAACTAGAAGAAATGAATAATCAAATTTATAAAAGAGTGAAAAATTCACATCCTAATAAAGATCCAGAGAAAAAGCTGAATAGAAAGTTTGAAGAGATTGAGATGGGTGAAATGTGAAAAGTTGGCATCTGGTTCCATTAATAGTGATGATAGTAAATATCATCAAAGAGGGGATTGATGGAGCAAGGATTCGCACGTTAAGCGACTTGTTTGTATTCATGAACCTCGAATAACCCTAACTATGTAATCAACTCGTTTTGTTTTACTAATCTGCCCCTTGTACAACATTTGGGCGTCCGAGAGACGCTTATGTGTTTTTTAACCTTAATAAGCTTGCATAATAAAATGGCCGCTGCTACGCGGGAATTTAGACTGCGCATGCGTCGGTCATAACCATGTGATGTGACGTATTCAATGTCTTGAAGGGAAAATAATTGCACATGCACAATAAAGCTAAAAATGCTGCTCTGTGTTCTCACATGCTCTAAGCTTGCATTGCCGCTTTCGCAAAGCTGTCCGTTCTGCATAATCAATAATGCTATTGTTATTATGAAGTAATGGGTGAAGTATAGAAATTCATGGTATACACTGTAATCATTTATTACTGTGTTCTAAATTGTTTTCTCTTGCTTTTCATGTATCGTATCCTTTGGGCCTGGGAGGTGCTTACTACTCCATTTTGAAAGTCCTTACTGCGCAAGTCATGTTGCAGAGGGATAAGACCTCTGCAGCAGTGCAACCCAGCCAGCTGGCAGCCACAGCTAAGATGCTCTTGGGAACCTGACCTGTGACCTAGCTGAACGAAGTTGAACTGTACTAAAGTAGTAACAAATGTATTTGAATATTGTATTCACCATTGTTAGATGAACGGCATATGTCATGAGAACCTGGAATTTAAGGGGTGGGTATGGAAACTGAATATTAAGCCTGAAAAAGTCTAAAAATTAGGTGGTGTGATGACCTAACCTTTTCCTTTGTCCAATCAAATTTGGGGATCCTTACACTTGCAACATTGAGGGGTGGTACACTGACCTGAAAAACAGTATAACTAGCGTAGGTTTAGCTAGAGAAATTGTCTGACTTGTCCAAATAGCTGACCTGTCACTGACCCAACCCACTCTTTAGGTGACTGATACAGAGAGCTGCGGAGCACTCTGTTGGGAGGTTCGAGAAACCCATTTCGGGGTTTTTTACAAATTGGAAGTGCTGGCGAAGCACTTTGCTGGGTGGTTTGAGAACCCAATCGGGGTTCTGGCAGATTTCTTGCAGAGAGGGAGTAGCGCAGGCGTTGCAACCGAAGCTGCGGATGTTGGTCATACCCTTTGGTGAACCCGGTCCTGATCAAAATTCTGGGGTTATCCTGTCCTGACCGTCCATGAGCTGTACCTGCTCGCCTACTGGCACTTAAGTCCTTGAGGGTTCCTTCCCATCTTTTCCAACTGACTCGTGGCCAGGGTTGGGCTTCACTCTATCTTAGGTAAATATAAAATCGGTGTGGGTGATTGCTTATCTATATTTGCATTTCTAATTCTTGAATATTGCAAAGCATATTTGCATATGTTCCCTTTTTTCCCCTGTCTCTTGATAAATGAGATTTTCATGCATTACTTGTCTGTTAGCATGTTCCACTTTCAAAGCTACCTTTAGTCAATTGTAAATCGTTTCTATTTTAGTATATGTTCCTTATCTTACCCTCCCTTTAGGAGATAAGCTGAATTAAATAGTATGTTCCAAATCTTACCTACCCTATAGTATTTTGATCTTGAATTGAAATAAGTTCTTCTTTAAAACTGCTGCTTTAATTGCGAAAGTCTTTTCGGTTTAGTATGTTCCCTGTCTTTACCCTCCTTTAATCAAAGTTTGCAAAAGATTGTTATCTAAATTAGTATGTTGTTTGTTCTTACTTTCCCTTTCATTTTGAATTTCTAAATGCTTAGCATACTTTACTCATGATTTTGATTATAGAACGCTTAGTATGTTTCAACTTGATGCTCATGACATATGATGAAGATGATTAGATAAAGTTTTGAACCTACCCAGAGTCTGTGGGTATTTCATTTTACAAATGTTATAAATGTTCTTGACTATCTGATTTATAACTCAACTCCCTGATCCTAGGTATTTAGGTTTCTAGTATCTACATTGCTAGGGTATAGATATAGGAATCAGAAGTGAAGAAATCTCAAGCTATACTGATAGTAGAACGTGAGTTACCCAAGTGAATGTTAAGGTGTATAAAAATTATAGTATCAGGTGAGTATTAGTAAAAATATCCTAGCTGGGTGACCTGCGCACTCTATCACTGGCAAAGACAACTTTGTTGTGACTTTCTTTATAGAATGCCTGTTATGTTGGGAAAATGTGAAGATGACAAATAGAATGATTTTCAAGTGGCATTAGTTCATGATCAAGGTCGTTCTGCAATTAATAAGACTGAATGGGAGACTGAATTTCATAGTGACAAAATTCTGACTAAAGTTGTGTCTTTAGTGTTGAACGGTTGGCTCTGTAAGGACAGTCTACCTGATACGGTCAAACCTTTTTGGGAGGTCAGATCCAAACTTTTTTTTTTTGATGGATTTCTGTTGATGGGAGAGAGAATTGTACCCCCAAAGAATCTCCGTTCATTCATTATTGAGTTGTGTCATGAGGGTCATTCAGGCCTCACCAGAACCAAATCTTTGCTGAAGAATCGATTCTGGTGGCCTGGTTTTGATATTGAAACAGAGAGAGTTGTCAGAAACTGTACAGTGTGTGGCAATTCTGATAAATCCTTAAAGACTCTCAGACCACCTATGTGTGACACTGTAGTGTCAAAAGAACCTTGGGGTACCGTGGCCAATGACATTTTGGGACCTATAAGAGACCAATGTGGTGATTCACAAAAGTATATTATTGTGCTCATGGATCTCTTCTCACATTGGCCAGCGGTTAAGGTTGTTGATAAGGCTGATACCCTTTCTGTTCTTGAGTTTTTAGATGACGTTTTCTCTTCAGCAGGTATTCCAGCATTGTTGATTAGTGATAATGGAGTCCAGTTTGTGTCTACTAAGGCTAAGAATTATTTTGCAAAACGTGAAATCAATCACAGAAATACTTCTCTCTATAACCATAGCGGGAACGGAATGTTTGAAAGATTTAACCGAGTGTTAAAAGGCATAATTCAGATTTCTACCAGTGGTTCTCAAGATTGGATTACACAAGTTGGTAAAACTGTATGGGCCTATTGTGTGACCGCCACGGATGCCACTGGTTTGCCTCCTTTTGTTATTATTCGTGGTCGCAAACCCAGATCTAAGTTCAATCCTGGATGGTTATGTCCTTCTGGCACTGTCAATTGGTCTAAGGTTGAGGTGTGGAATATAATGCAACGTATTCATGAGAAAAGCAGAGATGACTTCAATGTTAAGCATTCCACCAAGCCAGTCATCATTGAAGTTGGTGATTGGGTTAGGGTTAAAAAACCTGGCTTTGTGTGCAAGGGTGAGTGTGCTTTCTTTGATGCTGAAGACGTTGTTGAAGTGCTACAAAATGCTGTGAGACTTAAAAATGGTGAAGTCTGGAATCTAAAAAGGGTTGCTTTTGACAGCTCTTGCCAATTTAAGAGAACCAGAGGTAATCTTTGCAATTCGGAATGGTTAGAGGATGATATTGATGGTACGTCCTATTCCCACTCGATTGTTTCCCCTGACTCCACAAAGGATGCTACTATTGAGCCTTTTGTTGTTGAGGAAGGAGATGGGGTGGTTTCGGCTGGATCAACTTTGGGTGAGAGCTCTGGTATTATGCCTTCTGGTTCTCCTGACTTTAATCAGAAGTTGCTCCATGAAAGAAGAGCCCCTACTTGGCTTAACGATTTTGTGGTTAATAAGATGTATTGCTTAAAGTTCTCTTCCTCCTCTCTTTAACAAGCTTTCTTTACTTTTTCTTTTTCTTTTTTTTTCTTTTCTTGTTTTAGTGTAAAGAGGAAGAAGTGTTGTGTTGTTTGGCAAGTAGGTTGCTTCTTTGCGTTCTCGTGACAAGGACAGAATGCTTGCACTTAAGTGTATGTTCTGGTTCAACTGAATGTTGTGGCCAGAACATTACTGGGTGGACTGGAAGATGTTCCACCAGTGCTGCTCATATAATAAAAGGATTACTACGAAGTTGAACCCGTTCATCTCCGTTACTTCATTACCCTATATTCCTTATATTCCAGTCTTACCCCAATCCCACCCTGATAGACCCCGACAAAAGGTCACAGCAATGAGTGAAGATGAGCTCTGCATCACACTCCATTGGTAGTATGCTACATCTTCCTAATCTGGTGTGTATGCTCTGGTGCTCTGGGTTATAGACATGCCCCATGAGTACACTCTGGGACATCTACGATAGTATGAAATCCACCAAGGGCATCAAACTTCAAATTCAAACCATTCACTATTTGAATATGAATTAAGTAAACAATATATTATGCTTAAAGTTGGAATAGCACTCTCATTAGCTGCTTTAACACCTTTGAAATGGTAGGCTCCGCCATAGCACAGAGACTTTCTACTGGAACCTGAAGTCCTCCTGTAGCCAAACAATGTAGTACCATCAACATTTTTAAGATTGGTGAAATAGCAGCTTTTATTTCAATAATGGACTGTGAAGCAGTCCTTGTTGCATCCAGTAAGCTAATGATGCTGCAAATCAAGCTTACAGTTGGTAAGAACATATTCCCTAGACATATTTAAAGGATGCAGACACCTTTTGATCATTGTAGGCCTTCTTCTACACCTATTGGTTGTTCGTGCTCTTTGTTGTTGATTATGCTGCTTCTCTTGGAACTGCAGTTGCAGCTGCAGAACCAGTAAATGAACCTCCTGGAGGAAGTGACACAAAGCAAGTGCTTCAGCCATAAGTGATGCCTGGCAGAGTGAAAGAGAGAAGGTTTTGCCTGAAAGTTGTGAATTGCTTACAGTGTAATGGTTAATTTGAGTATGGTGTGCTTGTCTGCTTAGATGAATATGTTTAGAACTTAAAGTTAAAATGTATCTTTTTAATTTAAAAAATATTAACATCAAATAAACGTAATAGAAATTAATTTATGGTGTCCTCAAAGTGAATATACAGAATGATTTTAACTCTTATTAAATAAAAAATCATACCACTTGCTTTGGTGCTAACTCACTATGCCAGCATGTGATAGTAGTTTTATTTATGCACATAGTAAATCCGGGTGCTATTTTTCCAAACTAATCCGGGTTCAATAAAATCAGACCTGCATTACAATCGCACCCAGTAAATCCTGGATTTAATGTACCAATAAATCATATTTGTATGAAGCAGATTTAAGACAAAAAAGCAGAACATGTGACCCGCACAACTCGTAATGAGAGCCATACTGTTGAACACAGCAACTAGTGGCGCTGGAAGTAGGGGTGCACCAGGCAGTCATCCCCCAGAAAAGCTAGAAGGAGAATAGTCAATAATGATGCCCTATGAGGTTTTTGCACAACATGGTGCTTGTTAAAGTCAGGGAGAAGCAGATATAATGAAGCCAAGAAGGGACATTATTTTTTTTACACACCACTGTTAGTTCAGTTATCATAGAAAACATGTGTTTGCCTGCAACCTGAGTGCATTTCGGTGGAATTCACACTTTTTCTAGAAAGAAATTCAATACCTCTCATTCATCAATTACAACAATGAAGAAACTTTTATATAACATTGTGCAGTTATTTAGGAAGTTTAAATTGGTAACAAAGGAGAATTTTTGTGAAAAAAAGATTTCTAATCGCCTTTTATACGTATGCTGGAAACACAAATTCTTAATGCACACCAATGTTACCTAGTGTGATGCACATGCAGCTACAACTACTGTGATTAATTACACATTGTTTTACTATCTCCATTTTGTTGTGAAATTGACAAAATTTGCTAATTGTGAGAAACGGGAGTATTAGTCGAGGGGTAACTACCCACCTCAAGTAATAATCACATGGTAAACAATTAAAGTCAATAAACTGGCCTAAGCTCAACACTTTGGTATCTATGGCACAGACCGGCCTTAACAAAGTGTAAAGTATTTATGTGGTACCAATAAAATAATAAAGTCAAAACTCAACACAAGAAAAATACCAAGGTAATTTAGAAAAATAGAGAAACAAAAAAAAATTAAACAACACCAAAATGAAAAAAGTATAGTAAACGGATTTGGAAATACACATTTTTAAATATAGAAACAAAAAGTGTTGTGTTGTAATTACTGTCAACTGGTTTCTGTTATGATCTTTAATGTTCATTATGCAGTGTGGAGCACTGTGTTAGTGCATTCCACATTCCAGTTGTGTGTGGATGTTCTTAACTCTGCAGTTGCTGTCTGGCTGGCCAGGGGAGAGCCACACTTTCTTTGCTCAGGTTACTTTAATAAGAATAAACCTTTTATTCTTCATTTACCACTTCGATTATTTATTGGATCTACTTACAACAGTTTTGATAGACTAGGACTTTAGCACAATTTAATTTTGACCTTGATATAGCGCGTATCGGCTACAGAAATCAGGCTCAACCCAGCCAGAGGTTTTGTCTTTGGAATTAGTCTCAGACATGAAAGTCCAAAATCTTCAGGAGGGCAAAGGACCGGGCTAGAGCTGAGAATGGCTCTACAAGGTCGTATAGTTGTTGAATGAGGTCCCGAATATGCCATTGGCTTTTGGTGATTAGGATCCAAGTGTTGGGAATTCAAATTTTGTTCACAATGAAGTTCGCTCGCTCAAAGGATACTTTTGGTGTCTTCACCCCATGAAGATTTCCACATTCACACTTTAGTCACTTTTTTGGAGCTCAGATTTGTACAGTAGGGCAAGACTGCAAGCTCTAGCCGAACAAGGCTTCATGAGGCCGGATACCTTCTCTGTAAGGTTCCATTGAATTAGATGTGTTGCTGCAGAAAATACCCAGGCAATGGATGAAGATCAGCCGTCTGAAACTGAACTCAGACAAGACGGAAGTCCTCATCCTCGGACCATCTCCCTCCACCTGGGACGACTTCTGGTGGCCCCCTGCCCTGGGCAGCGCTCCCAAACCAACGGACAACGCACGCAACCTTGGCTTCATCCTGGACTCCTCCCTCATGATGACCAAGCAAGTGAACGCCGTCTCATCATCCTGCTTCAACACCCTGCGCATGCTCCAAAAGATCTTCCGATGGATCCTCCTTTTGCTTGGGTTGAAGCTAACTGAATTGCTTTCAGATGTAGAGTACTATATCCGTCAGTGGTCCATGTTTCTTGGAAACATAAAACTGTATGTTTCTTCACAAAATTTAAGCCTGTCTTCATTGTTTATTTTACTCTTAAAACTCAGTACATTCCAAATATAAAATTCATTCAACTCCTATCCTGCTTTGTCCAGCTTCCAATCTTCGGGCTTCAAGGCTGGATAGACCAACAGTAGTGCCACCAGCCAAAATGAACCCTTCCTGGGAAGGTAGGCAAGAGGCCATGACCCCATCTAACCCAAAACATATCTTGAAATTGCTGTTTAACCTAGGTAATCATGTAGTTATACTAGAATGGAAACTATCTCAGAGTCAATCCTATTCCTCATAAGCCCTCAATGCAAAGAATATGTTTGCAGCTGGTATATAGGACCCTTCCAGAGATTGACCATAGGAAGCGTAAGATAATCAGGCATGTAAAAGAAGCATAGGGGGTGTGTGATTTGAGTTGGCAGATGAATAGTAGATCTTAGTTTGAATAGTAACCACTCTACCAAACTCGGGACTCAAAGTTAAGAAGAACACAATCACCAGAACATTCTTTCTCCCCTTTTCCCACCCATTGCACTTTTGTGTCATAATAATGTCATTAAAAGTTTGTTAGTACATGCAATCTTCTTCCCTATTCCTTATTTTTAAGGTCACTGCAGCTCTCCTTCTGTGTCTGTTTAGGTGTGGGAACATTGGTGAGTACCAAGACATATGGGGAGGCATTAGGGGACAAGTCCAAAGTAGTTTCTTGAGGAGCGGAAGTAAGCTATTTGCTTCTAGTCGCTAGTGAAGTCACATATACTCCACTGTATAATCTCTCCTGTTGTGATGTGGGTGGCAGATAGACACGTATTACCATGTTAACTCTCCAGAGATGGAAATATCACTTGTCCTGTCCAAAGTACATCGGAAGGCTCCATTTTTACAACCAGCTGATATGATGGAATTAGGGTAAGCGATAGACAATTTGATGTCATTGACAGTTGCGAGGCAGTGAGTCACATTAGTTTCTACCGCCCTTGGACAAGAGCTTAAGTTTTCCAGAGTGTTTAATACCTGGGATTCCATGACCATAAACAAGGATTTTAAGCTCATTATGATAGTCTCTTGCAGGGTAAACAAATCCTTTTACCTTAAGGCCAGTTCTTAAATCAATAATAAAAAATGCCAGCCCCTGTTTCCCCTCTTGAATAACAGTCAAGCTCCTAGGATATGATTTGGAAGATGTGCTGGACATTCCTCCTTTCTTTTGTTTTTTTAAGGGGGGGGCGGGGGGGGGGGATTTAGGTGATGGCAGAGAGACAACCGAGGTTTTTCAGCAGATAATTAGAGACTGAGGGATTAGGTAGATTTTTCCCTTGATCCTTGCATCCGTGCCTTTTCCTGCCGCATGCTGGGACTCCTTTCACACCTCACCCTGAAGGCTGTCACCATTTGGTGGGTCTCCTCTAATCTCTGCTCATTAAAGCCAATGTCTTGATTAATGGTCCCCATAGCACTGGTAAGAAAGTTTGCTATAGTTTTGGCATGGATAATAGTTTTCCCTACAGAAGGACTTGGTAATTTCCTCTTGCCCATTTTGGGTCCAAAGTCACAGGACCAGCAAGCATGGCCCAGCTCAGAGAAACTTGCACAATGGATTAGCTTATTCTCCCCACAACCAGAGTATTTGACTTTTTAATGCAAGTTTGATAAACAGCACTGGACATTGTGAGCTATATTTAAGGCATGGTACAGTTGTTTCGTCACATGTAGTTGCACACATCACAGCATTGGAAGGTGTTTATCTTAATTAGTAAATACATCAGGATTTTGCATTAGCAAGCCATAATGTTAGGAAACAATGTGAATCTTTTTTGTATTTTGCAAGCCAACCTGTCGGGATGCAATGTGAACTTTTACATAATGACAATATTTTTGCTGAACATAACCCTCAGTGATTAAGAAAACGTGTGACCCAGTTAACCTCATCTTACTAGGCATCAACTTTCTAGAAATACATTTTGATTTTACATTTTTCTTATCAAATCAATACTGTATGGATATCAAGGTGAGGTTCAGGACTATCTTTCAGTGGAGTAGGACCGGTTTTTAAAACTGTTGACTGCATCATTTTCTCCACATATTTGATTAATGATTAAAATATGTATTTATTTATGCACATAACTGTGTTGGAATATACATGGTTACAATACCACAGAGGTTACCTAGCAGCATTCCAAGAATAGTTTAGAAGATTAGCATTAGACGTTTAGATCGGGTTACCTATTAGGCATATAGCCAGTCTGATAGTGATCACATGAAATAGGTGTGCTTTCTAGGGAGATTCTAAAAATCTGCCTAGAATGCAAATTGCTGGTTATTAGTGAGTCTATCAGAACCTTGATTTTGTAGGAAGAGGGATTTTACTTTGCAGTGGTTGTAATGGTGATGAAAGATTCACCTGCATAGAGGGGTTCGATAAAATCCTATGGGTCTTGCTTATGAGGCATAGGTTAATATGTCAGGAGGCCTATTCAGAGCTAGGAGTACCATTAAAAGCAAAAGGAAGGTGTAACATCTCTGTCTTAAATATCAGCATGTTGGAACATATGGCCAGTCTCTGACAATGCAAATGTCAAGCCACCAGACGTAAGAGCACAGAAACGACCCTTAAGACATCAAACTAGGCGGAGGCAAAGTCAAATGTACAATGTAGACCGGCTTGGAAAGGGCAAATACCTCAGTGAGACAAATCAGTTGCACTGCATCAGATATATAAACCCAGTTATAGCAGTGTCCCTTCTGGGTCAACAGAGACAGAGTCATTTTAAAATCTACCAACTGCAGAAGCAAAATCTATCTTTCTCTGTCTCTCTCTCTCTCACTCACTCCCCCCCTCACTTATCCTCTCCGGCCTTGCACCAGTTTTGATTGAAAATAAGGTTTGAGCATCTATATAGATGATCTCAAATGAGGAGATGAGGGCAGCAAGAGAGGTGTGGCGTTACAGTCAGAGTTTCCGACTTGCCAACTGGGTTACCAGGTTCAAGTCTCGGCATTGAATCAACATCCTGTGTTTTTGGGCAATTCACGAAATCTTCCCATGTTTAAAAATTGAATGTGAAGTTGTGAATTGTAACAGGTGCTCATGTAAAATGCTCCAATACATTTGGGCCAAGTATTTGCTATATAAAACTGCAAGAAAAGTGTTATGAAGATAAAAAGCAGAGGGCCCAGTACAGAGCCTTGGGGGCTTGCCAACAGGTAATGTGACTGTGGTGATTTTTTTGATTTCTAAACAACAAAGAAGGATCAAATCACAGAGCTACGATGTATATCAATTAAGGGCAGTGCCTGTGATGCCAATGGTCTTCAAGTAACAAAGTAAAATAGGATGCTAAATGATGTCAAAAGTTGGATAAATATCAAGGAGCATGAGGGTGGCGTATCATTGAGTAGAGGTGGTAAAGTTGTAACTACATGTAAGGGTTTTTCTGTAAAGCCTAAAGAAACACTTTCTGGATGAACAATTACCAAAACTATGGCTACCCGCCCTCCCCTTCACATACTTTCTTAGAGATTTTTTCTGATAATTATAATGTCTACTTCTATCCACCTGCTGCAAACTTGTTCTGCTACGTGTGACCCAGGTTCCGCCACTGGTATTCTAAGTATCTGATTGTTTGTATAGGTTAATGTATGACATTGGGTAATTAGTTGAGCTCCACTGAATAAACACATTCTTTGTCAGGGGAACCACAAAAGTCTTTAAATAGACACATGAGTTTAAACATATGGTAGCTTGGCACAAAAGCAGTCAGGCTTAACTTGGAGGCAATGCAGGTATGCAGCAGTCAAACACTAATAAAGTGAGACCACAATTAAGGAGAAACATAGAATACATTTTAATGAATACAATGATACCAAAACAATAACAGTCCAATCAGTGGAATCAGAGTTATGAATTTTTGCAAGGTGAAAATAGCACCAAAAAGGACAAAGTGCCACTTTAAGTCATCTGGTCACACTGGACCACGTCAAAGTTAAAATTGCAGGCTGATCATAATGGGGCACAAGTTGGATACATGAACCGGGTTCATCCTGGTCAAGAGTTTGCCTTCTCAAAGTCTAAATCCACGTGGCGAGCCTAAGCTGGAGCTTTGATTTGGCCAGGGTCATGAGAAGTCCTCGTCAGCACAAAGAGCAGGTTGCCATTTGGAGGTTTGCATTGGCAGCAGTTGGAGTGGGTCACTGTTTGGTGTGAAGAGTAGGTAGCCATTGGAATTTCTCATTGGTGTGAGACGAGGCAATAGTTGCTGGAGTGAGGATCCTGCAGCCATTACAACGAGCCCCAAATGTCTGGGTTTTCCCTTGCAGCTCAGTTTAGTTTTGAAGCACAAGGAATACACTCTGATGCCAGCCAAGGATCCAGAACCTGAGGAGCACCACTTGCAGATCAGGACTCACACCAGCAGATGCAAGCAGCAGGAATTAGGCAGGTTCAGGGAGTGCTGGTGAGCTGGGCAGTTGCAGGGAAGGCCTCTGGAAGCTTGTTGTGTCCCTGTAGCACAGACAGGAGGTTAACTATCTGAACCTTGGAATCACTTCTGGGGATCCTGGGTTAAAGGCAAGCAAGTCCAATCTTCCTTCTTCATACAGCATGGCAGTCCTTCTTCTGAATCTACCATAGGTCTAGGAGTGTTCTCTTTAGAGGTTCTGAGGGTGCCACTTTTATACACAGTGTCAGTCTGTCTGTGGGGTTGCTTTCTTTGTCTACTCCCAAACTTGTTCTGATCAGTTGTGAGAAACCAGGACCTGTTTGCAGTATTGCGCCACTTTTTGCCCCCTTTTTGACTTCTAGTTGCTTGTTTTCCGACTCGATTGTGTCCTGGGCTCTGCCTGCTGACCAGACCTAGGGCCTGTGCTCTGATTAAAAGTACATGGTTAGGTTTAATTATAATTGGCAATGACAGACTTATGAAAGGCCCTAATATATAATAAGTCAAGGGGAATTTAAACTACCTATAAGTCCATAGTATATTATAGGGTAGGGAGGTTTAGAAGTCCACTAGATTTACTAAACTAGATAGTGCTCTGTTGAGTTCCCCTCTTGCCTTTTAAAAGCCTGCCCATTCTGCTTTTTAAATTGAAATTATATGCATACTCGACTTTGGAATTAGATGTACTGCCAAAGTAGTGCTCTACCTAGTTTTTACATTTAGGTCACCTCTAAAGTCTCCCCTAGTTTCTCCAGGGTGAGGGTGCCATGTAACTATAAGCATGGATATTATAAAGATATTTTATAAACCATGGTGAGGGAAAGAAAATGCCAACCTCATTGTTTCCCATTATATACAATGAGTTCCATAGGCTAACATTGGAATTCATTATTTAAGTATAAATATTGCTAGGAAGGAGTTGAAAAATGTAATTCAAGGATTTGATAGTTATGATACATCCAATAACTTGCCCATGTTAGATTTATATTAACTATCACAGAAAATAAGTTATTACACTTTCTTTTCTATATGTCAAAATTGAGCCTTCCAACTGCTCTCTCCTGATTGGCTAGCCTCTGCCAGGCTGAGCCAAGCTATCTTAAAGAGATGTGAAGTAGTCTGCTAGAGAGACAATAGGGTTCCCATGGGAGGAGAACTGAAACTGCAGAAGTAGGAGGGAGGAGGGGTAGCCATTATGGTCTTTGAAGGGAGAAGGACACTTTAGGACAGTACAGGCTCATCCCCACATACTCCACCTTAGCCACACAGGATCCCCTGTAAATAACTGATAGAGAAGGATGGAAGAGGAGTGATAGATCATTTTAGCTACACCAGTGGGTACACTTAGCCTGGTCTAACCTCTATGGACAGAATTCCTCCATGTTGGGCTTTGAGAGAGTAGTGCTTTCTGGGTGGGAATATGCCAAACTTTGGAGAAAGTAGTCATACACCTGGTTGGCATTCTGTTGTGGACAATGGGTTAATGACTCTGTCCTCCAGAATATATTCACTGGACAGTATTGTATCATCTGCTATTGATAGATTAGACCAGGACTTGCTAATGGTACAAAGTGGCCAGTCCCAATTACGTTCTATTGTACAGCTAGGCTGGACGTTGCAAAATCTCAGTTCAGGCTATGTGCCATGGCGTTTGATCAACACAACGTCATTGTTTTCTATCTTTAACCTTACTGATAAACAAATCAGTTTGGCACAGAAAGGAGCAGACTATACAATCCTGAGCATCGAAAAACTTGAGAGATTACTATTGACAATGTCAGAAAGACCTGTAATTGAATGGATAATACACGGATTATCACAATTCCGATAACAACTTTCCAGTTTAAAAATTGTCTTGAGTATATACCGGCAGGCCAGTATGAAAAGTTGGGTAAAGGATACATTAAGTCATCATGGAAATTACCTTATACACACACATGTTATAGTGACAACAACAAAATTGTATTTCTTAGTGGTGATAAGTGTAAACATTCACTAAGCGGTATACTTTTGTGCGAAGGTATTAACTTGCATGGGGCCTGTGAGGGTACTTCGAATAACCTTTCATGCCACCAGCACGGCACACCTGCAACACAGATAGACCCATTCTTTAGGGAGCTTTCTAATGGGAGTTACGTTCTAATAACGGATCACAGCTGTTGTGGCTTGGTGCCAGGGAAAGCATATCACTTAAGCTTGAGTTCCATGGTCACTTGCTGTATGCAAGCATTGTATCCAAATGGCCCTGGAGACTCAGTGGCTCCGATTTGGCCTCCTTTGAATATCTCTTCTATACGAATTGATACTTCAAGCAGAATGAAGTCTGTGCTTTTGCAGACAACAGTGCCCATCAAGTCATCAAAAGAGACGTATGATCTCCAAGTTGCAAGGACAACTGCAGAGATACATACACTTTTATCAACAAATTGCCCCGTGCATTTCACAGAAATGCTCAGCCAAATCCTAAATATGTCGAATGCCAGTGGTATCTCGAATGTATTTAAGACAATTTGTTCGGGACTGTTAACACCATTTGAAGCAGTCCTGGGCATCTTTCCCAATTTTGTCCATTCGATCTTTGGCGGCCTACCACTACTTTTGGGACTCGTAGCAGGTATTGTAGTTTTGACCCTCCTGCTCTGATATGGCAAACCAAAACGCAGACATGACTCCGGCAAGGATAGAAGAAACTATCCTAGCAATACGCTACCGGGACCTCATAACTAAAGTCCTTGGACTAGCCCGGCTAAGAGATCTGAATATGACCTGGTTTCTTTCAATTAGACCTATATGGCAGACCTGCATCTTACCTGTGCTTCAATGTAGGCTATGCGGAGAGGAATGCGTATTAGACACCTGTCTTGCACTACAATCAGCAGTACCAATGGATGTCGATACTTTGCTAAGTCCAGTAACGGCTCAGGCATCGTGTTGTCCCCAGCGGTTACCAATCCTGATGATGGCATTCGTTGAGACTCCTGTGCTACGACTAGGTGGTGGCAGTGAAGCAAGAAATGAAAGCAACATCCCAGGTACGACCTTCTGTGAGCATTGCTGATCCTGAAATCGATGATAGCAATCATTCTCACAACTGCCAAGTTACAGCATTATCGAACTTGGTCGAACTGTCACCTGAATATGTAGACCAATTCTTTGCGAGCCTGTCTGAAATGATGTTCTCCCCTGAACAGAAACAATAACCTTTGGAAAACAATCCGGCACACAGCGTTCCCATGAACTCTGAATTCGGCCTTCAGCTTTGATAAACAAAAGCTACTGAAAAGTGTTTGGAACTCTTATTTCCCCGCTCACCATGAAATTATTTTTCTCCAAAATTTCCAAAATATTTACCTTTTTTCTGGCACACGTACTCTGCTTAAAGTAGAACTATTCCTAAAGAACAGAGCTTCTATTTTTAGTAGATCTAGAGACAAAATATTACCTCAGCCTCTAGCACATTTTACAGCAATTGTATTTATATGTGATGATATAGTCTCGCCCTTCTTTTCTGTATTAAGAGACATTTCATGTGTAATTCTTCGCTAAATCGTTCAACTGAATATATATGCAAAAATGTTTTTGAATGATTACTCTGCTTGATAACGTACAGTACCTATTATCATTTTAATGTATTTCATATACCCCATTTCAAATGCAAAATGTATTTTGGGGTGGGTAGGAATACACGTGCTTCTTATTGCTTTCGTTTTTAGTAATTTGAGGGACATAAATTCGTGGAGTGGGTGATGTGTTTTATCTAGGACCCCAATCAATATTGTGACCTCATGCCCCTATGCGGCTATAATCAATACATATCCCTATAATGGCATAATAATCAGAGCCATATTTCAGTAACTCGCCACTGTAGTCCATGACACAGCAGAAGCCACTTCCTTAGATTCCTAGATAGCACACCGAGTTCTTTCGACATACCAAACCCCCAGCAACCTGGGAAAGCCCTGCTTGCTTTGTTTTAATTAGTAATAGAACTCCTGCGAGCACTGTAAGAACGACCAGTTCTTAGTGACATCTTTATTGACGTCTTATGTCCAAAAACCTACATCAAACTCTGCACCTTTCAGGTATAAATATACCAACGTTGCCTTAAGAAAGCACACGGTGGTGGTGAATACTGGAGCAGAACAGCTGTCCCCTTGCAGAGAGCCCAGCAGATGCGAGAAGCCCATGGACGCTTCCCCTCCTCCTTGACGCGCTGAGAAAGACGCTGTCTTTTCTCCTGCCGAGAAAATCCAGCTGCGGCGTTTCCAGCCTACCCTTGCGGGTGACTGGGATATCCGGTCCTAAGTAGGAGATACCAAACCTCCTACATTCTATTCCAGAGGTACGGTGCTGACTAAACCCTTAGAGAGAATTCTTGAAACAAACTCTTTGAAAAACCAACTTAACTTAAACTGCCACTTACTTCCTCCTCCCATGTATTAGGCTTAGGTCAGGTACACCGGGGTAGGTGTAGTTAGAAGCACCAGTTGAGGTTGTTAGCCAATGTATATATGAATGTATATATTTTATTCATTTTAACCATCTTATTGCTAAGAAACCATATCAATGCTTTTACAGTATTATTTCGTAATACTCCTTTTACTGTCCGCACTTTTTATAATAACAAGTCTTGCAATTGTGGCAATTCATTTCTCTTGCATGAGAAGGAAGACTGCTCAATATATAATATCTTTTATTGAAAATGCCCGTCTCTCCATTCTCTGCACTCTGGTGAAAGTAAATCTGCACAACTGACTGAGTGAAATAGCTCTCTATTGTTTCACACAACTCTAGAGATTGACTCTTATTCTGAGGAGCAAAGTTGTCATGTTTATGCGGTTGTCGGAAGCTGAATCCCTTCTTGTCTGAGCCAGGGTAGCTGAACACTTCCTATTCAGCCAAGAAAGTTTCCAGTGACCTCTGAGCTAGCTGGTGCAAACCTAAATTAAGTCTAACATAGTCAGTAGAGACCTAGAAGACCACAGTCCTACGTCTACACTGCTGTTTATGTTATTCCAATGCGCAGGGCCGATAGGGAAAAAAGGAACTACACTACAACATTGTCCAAGCGCTTCCCCCAGGGTATCAAATATACAGAAAGGGGTGGAGGTCTGGCTATAATACACCATAACATATTCAAATGTTCTACGTTCGAACTTATAGGGATCAAGGGCGCAGAAAGTCATGGATTCTGCTATCATGTTGATAGCTCTGTTTCCTTTTGCGGAGGGTTGATCTTCCACCCTCCAGCTTCCTAGACACCCTTGGTGACACATTAACTACCTTAATTATTAGAGACTCTAATTTTAAGTTTACTTGGAGATTTTATTCTCCATGTAGACTCACAGAATGCCCCAGGTGTCAACAACTTTTTAGAAATCTTAGAAAGATAACTAGCTTCACTCATTTGGTGGGCCATATTATTGATGGGATTTTCTCAAATTTTACCACCTTAAATACAGACTACCCAGTCATGCTAACCTGGTCTGACCACAAATGTATTCCTTCTGTTATTGGATGCCATTGCACTGATACCCATGAATATACCCTGTCAAACCATACAGCAATGGAATACAATGTTAGCCAATCCAAAAATCCATACAGAAGCAGATGACAGCAAACCCCCTCTGACAGGTAATCCTGCATTAGATACTCTTCATTTCCATTCTTGGATGACTTCACTTTGCAATATCTTTGCTCCACTGGTCCCTTTGAAAGATAATTTTCCTCAGAAATCTTCGGCTCCCTGATTCTCTTAAAAGCTAAGAGAACAACGAAAACTTTCTAGGCAGCTTGAACATAGATGGCAGAGAAGCTACAAACAAGAAGATATTATCTTGTTTAAAACCTCTCTCAAATTTTATCATCAACAAATTAAATCGGATAAGATATATCACTTTACCAACCTACTCAGACTGGCAGACTCTAATCCAAACACTATTTTAAAAATTGTGAAATCTTTCACACATCCCAAAGTACTTGATTATGTTAAATTCCACCCTCACAGATTTTGGGTGGCCAAATTACAAATTATTTTGAAGAAAAAATTCTAATTTTAAAAGTTGATTTTATGATCCCTCCCTCTCTCACCTATTCATATGTAGAGGGCCTGGACAACATACCAATCCTCCTGTCTTTTCAAGACATTAGTATGGAACAATCACGCCCATTCTCACCTGTAAGTCAGGATCTCTGTTTGACCCATGCCCCCCAGAGGTATTACATGCTATTATCGACATCATCAATCCGACTATCAATAGGAAAATAAATTCTTCACTTGCACGGGCAGAAGTACTGTCGTACTGGAGAATCTCAGCAGTTATCCTCCTTCCAAAAAAGTCATTATTGGATACTAAGACCCTTTCAAACCTCCATCCTATCTCTCTTTTACCCTGTCTCAGCAAAATTACTGTGAAATTAGTTAATACGCAACTGACGTCCTTCTTAGAAATGGCGAATATCTTGCATCCAAGCCAATCAGGCTTCAGGCCTATGCACTCCACAGAATCTGCATTATTACATAACACTGAAACTCTCAAATTTGCAGTAGACCAGTTGAAGAATGTGGTGCTAATTTTATTAGACCTCTCAGTCGCATTTGATACGATCTCCCATGATATCTTGGGGGACCATCTTAAAACCTATGGTATCTCCCACTTAGCCCTAGTATGGCTGAAATCCTTCCTTTCCAATCGAAGAGAAATAGTTACCCTTGCCACTATCAATCAACAGAAAAGCTCATAAACTCCGGGGTCCCACAGAGCTCTGCTCTTAGCCTGCACTTTTTAATATATACCTGGCCCCCCTATTAAACCTGATATCATCTTTCAATATTGAAATTATTTCCTATGTAGATCATACTCAATTACTTCTAGTATTGGATAAAAGCTCTACTGCATCAGATGAAAATCTACAGCTCTGTCTTACGGCGGGATTCCATTGGATGAAATCCAATCACCTGAAGTGTAACACCCAAAAAACAGAGATCATGTTGCTTGGAAATAACAACACTTTCTCACCCATCATTTAGTGGCCTAAGGACACCCCACTCCTCCCAGTACAGTAGACATAGCTAAGAATATGGGAATAAAATTCGGCACTTCTTTATCCTTTCGTAAACAAGTGCTCTCATTGGCTGGCACTTGCTTCCACCTCATAAAATTGCTTTCAAAGTTCTTTGACCTCCTACCCTGTGTGGCGAGAATGTCAGTTGCAGTGGCCCTTATTACATCTAGATTGGACTAATGAAACAGCCATTATGCAGGGACCAATAGGTCTGTCCTAAAGAAACTACAGATAGTCCAAAACGCTGCTGCTCATCTAGTCCTTAAGTGGCCGCTATGCTCTTCAGCCTCAGCTGCATTCAAATCCTTACATTGGCTACCTATTCCATCAATTAATCACACAGCTTTATTTGATCTTTTAAAACAGATCATAAAAGCACAATTATATAAAAAAAAATCCGCGACAACGATATATACACTAACTTACATGCTTAAAAGGAGAATTAAACATATTTGCTGTGATCATAAAAATTCATATAAAATCACTTAGGATAGAAACTATTCAGAATTTAGAATTCATTAATTACTCAAGCAAAATTATCGCCCCACTTTTTCCTCTTCCTAAAGCAGGCCCCCAAAAATGAGGCAACACAGCAGCATACAAGTTGATCGTGTTGGGTTTAAAAAAAATACATGGCCACCCGATATTGCCTAAAATTATGGTACCTCAGAATTGAGAGTATAAATGTTTGCCTTTCCTCTATGTACATTTTACAAAATAATACAATATGTAGGTCTGATTGTGCTGCGCGTTTTTTACAGGGACAGGGTGAAAGATCTGATAGTATATATTTCTTTTGGGGATATCCCAAGAATAGAGGAAACATATTCATGTGAAAACGCAAGAGAATAAACCTATGCTGCGCTTTTTTATGCGTGATAAATACTGAAAATCTTCCCCAATTCTTGGTGGTACCAGACTGTAAAGAGTAGAGGAGTGGCATATGCGTTTCTTTTCTCTGCAGGCATAATTGGATCTTTGAAAAAATAAATGTGTTATTTTTTCCTTTGTAACCCTTTTGCATTTGTCCGGGTCCTGAAATAGTTCACCCATCCCTAGCGCTTTCAGTTGGACCTCTATGTAGTTCAACAATTCAATTCTTTTGTAATAGTCTAGTTTACACCAATCCTTAATAATGGTTGGGGTCAAATCCACTGTAGACCTCTGCCATACTGATAGCCACAACAAAACTGGAGCCAGTCTTATGCTGTCCATTAAAAAAGGAAGCCCTAATTCACAATGGAAAATATAATTTGGGGCTGATTGTAGTAAAAACACACAGTTTTAAAAAAATGAATCTTCTATTTGCTGTAACGATGCAGCATTTACCAAACCTCAAACTCCTGCCCCATATACTGCGGCTGACTTTGTATTGGCGGAGTATATATTTTTAATTGTGTCTAATGCGCTATCACCCAACTTCTTAGCAAATCTCTTTACAGCATTAGTGCTCCTTTCCATACACTGTGCTCTTGCTGCCACTAAATTAGACCACGAAAGGTCTTTATCAAAGATCACTCCAAGGTACCAAAAGGAGTCCACAATCTTAATTTTTTTACCTAACAACTGGGGATGTTTCTCAATTTGTGTCGCTCAAGCCACAGGTACAAACAATTTGGACTCATTGACCTTTAAGTCAAGGGAGGCCATAAAAGCTGAATAGGCCGTGATTAGCATTTGCCAGGAAATACCTGATCTGGCCATCAATACTGCTTCGTCAGCATAAGCCAAAATTGGAAGGGGGTACGATCAAATTTGGGCACATCCGCCAGTAGAGCAGACAGGGAGGACTCTACCCCATTCATGTAGATTGAAAAAAGGAACGGGGCGAGAACACAACCCCGTCTTACTCCCTTTTCGATCTTAAAAAAGTGCATGCACTCCCCCTTCCTGATGTACCTTACACAGGTAAAAGCATCGGCGTACAACTGACGTATAAAACCAATTATTGGTGGATCAATACGAATAACCTCCAACATGGACCACAGCCTCAAGTGTGACACACAGTTGAAGGCTGCGGTTAGTTCCATGAAGACCATATACAATTTACCTCATTTTACCTTAGTGTATATCCTTATAGTTAGGGAGAGGTTTAGGCACTGATCGATGGTCCCCATTCCTCTACAGAACCCATATTGTGCTTTCATAAAAATATTGTGGGATTCTGCCCAGTCTTCCAATCTGACCAGGAGAACCCATCTCATCAGTTTAGCAGTAGTGTTGAGGCGAGATATAGGGCGATAGTTCTTTGGAGAGCCCCTCTCCCCTTTTTTAAAAATGTGAACAATTAAACTCTGGTTCCAAGAGCAAGGTGGGCCTACTAACTGAATACTGTGAAAAATATTTGTAAGTAGCGGCACCCACATATTATAGTCCTGTTGAAAAAGGTCAATTGAAACCCCTTCAGGGCCCGGCGTTTTACCTGGGGTACAGGCTTCCAATCTCTAAAATAGACAAAATTAGCCCTACCTGAGGTACGGTCTCTGAGCAGGGTAATAATGCAATTGGGGATGTTGCTAAACCAAATATTCCTTCAAAATGCCTCACCCAGACCTCTTCCTCTATATGCATACCTAATATAGGGTCATTAATATCTTTAAAAAATGGGGCATTCACAACTTTCAATAATTCTTTACTACTGCCTCCTATAGCTGCTTCCTCAAGATCTACTCAAGCCTGATCCCTAAGATCCCTAGCCCTCCTCGCTAATTTATAATCTGTATGTAACGCACAGATAAGAGAGGGCTCTCTAATTTGAATGTTTAAAGCTTTTGTAAGGGCTTTTTTTGCTGTTGAGCAGGCTATGTCAAACCACCCATATTAGCAGTATCATTTCTTGCCTTCACTCGCGCCATTGCTGCTTTTACTTTTTCCAGGAGGGCAGTAAACTGGGTGACCAAAATAGAGATGAGGATTTGTCCTCCAGGCAAGCTAATATTTCCTCCTTTATATGAACTAATATTTCAGGACGTAGATTTAGTCTTTGTACTTGTGACCACTTCAGTCGGTAACCATTCTTCCTAAACAGGTTCATGCCTTCTATGACCTTATTCTGCTCTTTGGGTTCAGTTAAAATACTTAGATGGATAGATATCATGGCATGATTGCTATGAGGCAAGAATCGAGTACTTGTATGGGCCACTTTCCCTTGAAGGTGGACCGAAGTTAAAAAATAATCTATAATGATTTCTTGGGTGCCCCTTCTAAAGGTAGGCTCTGGTCCCCCCTCCTCTGTTACATTTAATACTAACAAATTCCACTTGTATAGCAGGCTGTTCAAGAAATCACCATAGTCATTATGTGTGAAATGTGAAACGCAGTTCCTATAGGTATCCTCTACTTCACACACCCTACTGCTGTTGAACTTGCAAGGATGGACAATGAAATCTCCCACCCATACAAGATTTGTAATACCCACACTTTACCCATTGTACAATTTCTCAATCTCCAGTAGTGATGCTTCTGCCACTTGCCTCGAGTTCCTCCCAAACTCATTATTGTAAAAATTAACAATTGGCCAAAAGCCCTGCTTCCTAGTACCCATCTCAAAGATCTGAAAATAAGGGTGTATCGGGCCAACCTCCTTAATTTGTAGGAGCAAAGTATTTGGGACTAATGTAAGTAAGCCCTCATTCGCCCTTCCAGAGCTTGATGGAACAGCTGTGCATTAAAAGGTACGATAACCAGAGAAGAAAGTTGGAACTACGGCCCAGGTCTCCTGGAAAAAACTACCTCCATAGATCGTCAGTTGTTTTAGATTTTTTAGGTTATTTTAGAAGCGAAACCTGCCACATTCCACAAAATCCTATTAGGCCTGGATCCCTCAATATCAGTCATGGTCATTGGAGAGTTGTGTTCATATACCAGAGCCCTATGTGCTACGTTTAGCGTTTAGAGTTGGAATTATCTCCATGGGGGATGGTCTAATTGGTGGAATCCCCAAATGGTCTGGTCTCTGAAAGGGCCACAATAGTTGTCCTACTTGTTAATTTGTGCACTGTTATCGGTAGTCAATTGCTCTCCTCCAGGTTCGGCAGAGGTGCATACCTGTTATATAGACGAATCCACTGGTTTAAGAGGGAACCTTCTTTCGGGTCAGACACAAATGGCAATTGTCTACCCCTGTTCTTCCCCACCAGGATCAGACCCGGCCCATTATAAAAGAATTCCAGGGATAGAGGTATTAATTTGAGGAATGCTATAGGAATTGGCTAACATAAAAGCAGTAGTGTAAGCATTATTAAAATGAACCAGCACACAGTTACCGCCAATTGATTTCCTTGCACTCCCCACACATCCCACTCTCATAGCCATGTTGAGTTAATTTGCCCATTCAAAAAAGAATTCTTTTTAAGATTCTAATAATCACCTACAGAGCCTTTAGATCCGATGGACTCAGGTATCCTAGGACCATAATCAATTCTTATCTGACACTGCATACCTAAGATCTTCATCAGCCAACTTTCTCTCCCCTCCTGCTTCAACTACATCTCCAAAGGTGGCAAATCTGTGGCAGTACTAGGGACTAACGTATGAACATAAACTGACATCAGACATAAACGACTAAATATTGACAATGTGCATGGTACAAAAAATATATATATTTATTTTATTTGGTAATAGTCTTAAACATGTTTCTTTCTTTTTTTATATATATATATATGATATGTGGTCTATAGATACATAATATTGTACACTATTCAGTAAGAATAACCACCTAAATGTTGATTTGTATGTTATACCAACAGCACACAATACACTTCTACATTATACAAGTTACCATCCGAAGGCCCAAAAATCTAGTATTCCATTAGGCCAATTCCTGCGAGTCCGAAGGAATTGTTCCTCACTAGCAGACTTTGACATAAGAGCTGCAGAGATGAAAACCAAATTTATATACCGAGGCTATCCCAAACGTCTAGTCCGTGATTCCTACAAAAGAGCCAGGTTCTTTGACAGGCAACATTTATTAACACCACAAACCAAAGAACCAAATTCCAAAATGGTATTTGCAACAAGACATTAAACTATGAATGCCAAACTCCAACAAATAGTCCATGCAAATTGGCACATTTTGAATGCCACCAAATCCAAAGAAAATGCGCTACCGAAACCAGTCTTTGCCTATAGAAAAAATAAGAACCTTAAGGACCTAGTTGTACGGTCTAGAATGCAAACAAAAAATACTGATCTTACACAAAGATCTCTGACTGACAAGACCCCAGTCGTAGGCAATTTTAAATGCCTCTCTTGCACTGCCTGTGATTTTGCTATTGAGACCAAAAAGTGGACCTTCAATAACAGATCTATATCATCTCAAACTCTAACAAACTATAAAACCACAAATGTGGTCTACCTACTGTTATGCCCTTGTAATCTAGGGTATGTAGGTGAAACCGCTCGGATGATGTCGACACGTTTGTCTGAACACAGGTCCGCCATTCGAACAGGGAAAACCCAAGCCCCACTAGTTAAACAATATGTGGAGGCTAAACACAATTCCAATGACATACGTTCGTTCATCCTTGAAAAAATCCGCAAATCATCAGGTACACTAAGTACCCAGGTACGAAAATGCAGAGAAGTATACTGGATCTTTACTTTGGACACTTATGTCAAAGGGCTGAACAATGGAATACCCTGGGATCAGGTTCTCAAGTACAATCATGGCTAACCTACTGATGTATTATCTGCATTGTACTCTCCCAGGTTTCCACACTGGGATATGGCCTTCAAATATAACTATGGTTAAGTATAAGGAAACATTAGTTTATACCTTAGTTTTAGCCTCATACTATAGTACTTCCTTTCCACCTAAATCGGTAATACTAGGAGCACATTGCCATATATCTTGTGAACAGAAATTGAAGCTCTTCTCTCCCACTCTAAAATTTAATACCATCAGCCTCACATTATAAAACTTTCTTTCCTTTATACTTTGTAATACAAGTATCCCATAGGTATATATTTTGAGAACAGCAATCAAAGTTTTTCTCTTACTTTCAGATCCAATACCATCACTCCGACTTTCTATAAACCACACAAAATGAATTTGCAGATCTCTGAATTAAATTGCGTCTAAAATAATTATTTTTCGTCATTACAGATTTTAATCTGACACACCCTCAGTTTATTTCACATTACAATGGATTCTCTCCAAGAACTATATATTCATCGGATCAGCTCTGCACCAGATCCGATACACACATATTACCATATACAGGATCACCACCTCTGTTTTTGTCACGTTCTAAACCCGTTTCAAGATGGCTGCCATATATGCCAAGATTCGCTAGTGAATCCCAATCATAGCCATTACTCTTCTGGGTCAGACGATCACCGGTCCCGGCTGTAAGCTATACCTGATTGCGCGCGCGTTTTGGCTACATAAATACCAACAGCCTCTCGGCGCTTTCACTTCCATCTGATTGCCGACTGAAACGCCGGAAGAACAGATCCCACCATTGGAGGACGCGCCAGACCCCTGAACCAGGTAGAGACCCTTTTCCGCTCTCTTTAGGCACTCACCCCATAACCGTGTCACCTTGTTTCCCAATATAATTCCCCTAAACTTTCGCCCGCATTTTCATCTCTATCCTCAGATAATTATATACAAAATCATCAACAGCTCCCAGGGGCTCTCACTTTTATCCAACCAATCGACCGAAATGCCAGGCGAATAGATCTCATTATCGGAGGACGCGATGGACCCTTGAAACAGGTACAGACCTTTTCCCGTCCTCTCTTGGCACCTACCCTAGAGTCATGTAATTATGCCCCTCCATAACACTTTCCCTCTAAAACTTTCCCACACAATGTTTGTCTTTATCCATAGACAACTCGCATCCCTTCCTTTTGGATTACCAATATTGATGGCCCTTGATGCATTTAACCCACAACAAAAATAATAAGGTACATGGCTCCTGTATAAGTTATGAATACCGCTCTATTGGAACTTGGATCAATCCTAGACCACTGTCTGATCATCGTCCTCATTTCTACCCCATTGTCGTTTCTCCTTGTAGCTTTCACCGCATTGGGGCACAGCAATTGTTAACTCTTCTGGAACCTATCTTAATTGAATCCAGTACTACGTCCTTCAGGTACCTTTAACCCCTTTTTTGAGCCCGATTGCAGTGACGGTCACCCTAGCTCTCCTTCACTGCTTCTTCGTTCTGTTACTTACAGTGTTCATGCTTGCAGCCTTGAGCTTAGCACTTATCCTCGTGTTTTGTATTCTTTACAGCTCTTCATATTGCTGGCAACTGCTTTGACAATTTCGCTATTCGTCTATAACCACCAAATCTTAAGACAGGTACCCCCTTACCAGAACTACTTCACCATTGGCTTGTTCTTTGACCATATATAACAGACATTAATTGTTTGCCTGTATTATGTTCCTATCAGAGTGAAGAACTCCCCCCATGCATCTATAGAAGAGCCGTAATTTTAACCTCAGTAGTATACTAGCGGATACTGCAGCCGTTGTTTTTTGGTAAGAACACATCTCACCTGTCTAACAGTGCTTTAATATCCTTTTAGCTATACACTACTTCCCATTTATCCCCTCGCACTCTTCCCTACATCCCTTCTACTCACCATCCCTACTTTCCTCTGTGGTTTCAACATCACATCCATGATGTGTCCTCTGACAGTCACAAAACGGCCCCCTCTGTTTTCCCTGAGACCCCACCCAGTGGGTATTCCATGTCTTCTAAATTGCCAGATATACAATGTAGGATGTAATCAGCTAGAATATCTAATCAATGTAGATTCATCGACCCATATGTATAAATTGGACTTTTTATTAGTCTAGGTAGAACCCTACCAAAATGATACATAATGTGACGGTATGTGTCAACAGTTGATGCTGGTGTATGTAATTTTTGTATATATGTATATTGCAAGAATGCTTTGTGTATTTCCAAGTTTCTCCCCTTGTTTTTAATCACGGTCTTGTAAATATTGAAGCACTATATGTTCTTGTAACTCTTATGATTAGGACACTATACTGACACTGACATGGATTTTTTATGTATTTGTTTGTTTGCATAGGTACATTTGGAAAATACATCATGGCTCCCTGATGAAGGCTAATAGCCGAAACGCGCGTAGCAATTACCAATAATCTCTAGCCATGTTCCCAGACTAAGATTTAGCTATTTTGTTGTATCAACTTTTTGCACCTTTTTGATTAATTTTCTATTGTACAATGAATGGTAATGTACTCTGACCTTAAAGGAGAAAAAAAAAACATAAATTGCATAGCAAAATATTCACAGCTGATTCCAAATAACAAATGTGTACAATATTATGTATCTATAGACCACATATCATATATATATAAAAAAAGAAAAAAAGTTTTTTAGACTATTACCAAATAAAATAAATATATATATTTTTTGTACCATGCACATTGTCAATTTTTAGTCGTTTATGTCTGATGTCAGTTTATGTTCATAAGATACCCTTGTTCCTAATTTCCTGTTTTTCCAAATAATATAGATATCCCGAATTAGGAACTGTAGTCGGGGAAACCTCCTTCTTTTCACACACAGTACTAGGGACAAAAGCTTTGAAATCTTTACACATCCATCTTCGGTTCTTTGAAACTGAACTAACTTTTCAGAAATCCCTGAAATCCTGGATCTTCGAAGCCCCAGACTCTCTAGTCTCATCACTTATCTGATCCCCTAGTTCTCCTGCTATATGGCTTGGTACCAGCCCGTTCACAGCGCCCATGATGCTCCTCGAAGTGACAGTTGCACTCTACAAAAACTAGTATGCATACACTGAGTTTAAATAAAGATACTTTATTTTTCTAAGCTGGTGTGGTGTCAATTTGTGGTGTTATCACTGATTTACTGTGTGTTTCGAGTACAAATACTTTACACATTACCTTTGGGATAAGTCTGTCTGCTCATGCCAAGTTTCCCAGGGGGGGGAGGCGGTATTATCTAAAGTGTGTATCCCCATATCCCTGACTAGAAGCATGGGTCCCTATTTGGACAACAGTACCTACCTCTGCCAACTAGTGAAACCCCTTTCTAAAATTGGCGGTCAGCGGTGAGGATTTGAACCTGTATTTGTATTTAACCCACAATGATTGGTGTTCATCACTAGTTTAGTGCAGACCACTAAGCAAACACATAATGTATTTATTTGTGGTTCTGTTTTTGATGTGTTCCTTGAAGTATTCAATAACCATGTCTCTGAGTGATAAACCAGAAAGTGAGGCTGCACAATTGGAATTTGACATTGAAATGTTATGTAATTATAAAGTAGAACAACTCAAGCAATTCTTCAAGAGCTTTGGATCTCCCATGAAGAGCAACTCTAGGAAAGAGGAGCTACAGAATGCCTTGGGGTATGGTGGAAGGCCAAAGAAGCTGAAGAGACAGATGGTGCAAATGTGGATTAGGGCGGGCCAGAAAGTGGTTTCAGATCCCAAGATTTCCCTTGTGGGAGAGCAGCCTCTAGGGCTAGCGTCAATCATTGTTCTAGGAAGTTGTCCTCAGAGGGAACAGAGGTGAAGAAAAGGGCCAGAGAGCATGAGTTGGAAATCCTCAGGCTCAAGATGAAGCTGATGGAAATGGAAATCCAGAACAAGGTAGAGGAGAGCCACAGTGCTCATGCCTTGGAAGAAAAACAGTTGCTTTTTGTACATGAATTGAGCATGAGAGAGCTGGACCTCGAGAAAAAAGAGGCAGAGTTCAGTACAAATGGTGGCAGTCAACAGCCAGTGCAAGGGGGTAAGGTTTACATTCCTAAGAACCTAGTACATTTCCAGAAGGGGGAGGATATTTTTTTTGCATGTTTTGCATCTTATGAGGCAGTATTGCATATGAATGAAGTCCCTGAGATTAATTGGGGGGTGGGGGGGGGGGGGCGGACCTGTTGAGACACTTTGAGCATGGGAGGAACACCCAGACACCTTTGGAGGAGATGGGTGCTCTGACCTACCCAATATGAAGGTGGCTTTATGCATCAGATATGGGCTCACACCAGAGAATTACCAGGAAAAGTTTAGGTCTTTCAAGAAGCTTGAATCCAACATGTGGGTTGAGTTTGTGAACCTTTATTGCAGAGCGCTGGATGATTGTATAAAGGACATCAAGGTAACTGATTACCAGGGGTTATACAACTTGATTGGTTGGGAGCACTTGAGTTGTCTTTGTATTCCAGAGCTGCATCAGTATCTGATGGATAATAAGCTGACTCACCCCAGGAAGCTTGTTCAGGAGGTGGACTGTTGGACAAGTAACAGGGTCCACAAGGTATTTGTGGGAAATCCAGCCAAGGGTGGGCAGGGTCCCCATCAGAAGAGTGGGGGGGCAGAAGGGTAACCAAAGGGAGTTCTCTAAAGGGCCCCAAAATAGTTCCCAGGGTGAAGATTCCCAGACCCCCAGTTCTATGGAGCCATAATCCCCTTAAGTGTAGGCCAGACAACCTGGGTCCCCGCAAATGTTACACATGTGGTCAGGAGGATTAAATGCAGAATGATCACAAGTGCTCCAAGGCACCACCAGCACCCACTGTTACACCGTTATCAGGGTTAGTTAGTGTAGTGCTGAGGGGGGAATTGGTTCCAAGTGAGGGTGGGGAGCCAGCTGTGATGACCCTTATCTCATTAGGAGATAGAGAGATGGTCCAGGAAAGATGCCTGCCAGATAACGCTAAAAGTACCTGCAGTTGGGGACCATAAATGGGAGGAGGGTGGAGGCTTTGATAGACACAGGAGCCAGTGTGAGATTTGTCAGGTGTCAATGGGGTCATCCCTAGTGTGCTTCACCCTGTATTGCCACAGACAACTCTGAGCTCTTTCGTAAGGTGGCACAGGTTCCCTTTTATTGAGGGGGTCTCAAGTTCCTTGAAGGACATTGTAATTCCATCCATGCCTGTTGACTGTTTGCTTGGCAATGACCTGGAGAGCTCACCTTGGAAGGAGGTGGAACACCAGGCTCACTTAAAGATGTTTTGTCTGTCTGAGTGGGCCTGTGTGACCACTCGGTCAATGGCAGCCAGTAGGATTACTCCAGAGGACCTGGGGCCTTTAGCAGTGGCCTAGGTGCCTGCCATAAAGAGAAGGGGCACGGGGCATGGGAAACCCGGCCCAAACTTCCTAAAGTCCAGAAGGAGGCAGAACCTGGGGGGGGGGGTGCCCTGGAACCTACACGGGAGCTAGTGGCCGAGCAGGGAGACCTGCCTGAGATGACCCATTGGCAGTAGAAAGGAGGTCCCTGCAGGGAGGAATTCTGCATGGCGCAAATAGATCCCTACTCTTGCTGGTTTGCGGTAGGAAGCTGCACACCAGACAGCAGGTGGTCTGTTCGGATCACATTCAATTAATTGTGAGAACGGTCTCCTCTACAGTGAGCCTAAGGTTGCTGAGCCTGGGGCAGCCAGTGTGCTGGTGATACCTGCGTGCTACAGGTCCTTCCTACTGGGTCTGGCTCTGGCTCATGATGTGCCTTTGGCAGGACATTTGGGGAACGACAAGACCTTTCACAAGCTTGTCTCCCACTTTTTCTAGCCCCAAATGCAGAGGCACGTTTGCACACACTGTCAGACTTGCCAGGCAAGGGGCTAGACTGGAGGGAAGAGTAAGGCTACACTCCAACCCTTTCCTGTGGTGAGCACCCCTTTTGAGCAGGTGGGCATTGCCATTGTGTGGCCTCTCATGACAATCACAGCCCCTGTGGTTAGCCATGCATTGATTGTGATCTTTTTCTGTGTGGGGTTCCCCAGAGAGGTAGTCTCTGACCATGATGCCAATTTCATATCTAGGTATATGTGGGAGGAGTGTGGTGTAATGTACAAATTTACCACTGCTTACCATCCCCAAGGAAATTAGTTGGTTGAGAGATTTAACCGAACCCTGATAGACATGATAAAGGGTCTTGAAGAACCCATGAGATGTAAGTGGGATGTCTTCCTACCATGCCTGTTATTTGCCTACAGGGAGGTACCACAGAAATCCTTAGGGTTCAATCCCTTTAAATTGCTGTATGGGCACCCTGTGAGAGGACCTTTGAGTCTGGTAAAGGATGGCTGGCAGAAAACTCCTGGTAACACCCCCCCCCCCCCCCCAAGACGTGTTCAGCTACATGCTATTCTTCAGGAACCAGAATCTGCGGACCTGGTATCCAGCCAGGAAGAGATGAAGCATTGGTACGACCAGAATCACACTCTGGTTGAGATTCAGCCTGGCAAAAAAAGTGTGGGTGATGGCACCAGTGGAGCCTTGTGAACTGGTCCATTTGAGATCGTGGAACACAAGAGTGATTTGACCTACTTGGTCAACTTGTAGACTCCCAGGTACTCTTTGAGGGTCCTACATGTGAACCGCCTTTACATTTACAGAGTAACTGACAAAGTCAGGGCCAATATTAAGGAAGAGGTTTCAAGAATGTTGATGTTAGGGGTGATAGAGCCCTCCAGTGGTCCCTGGGATATCCCAGTGGTCATGGTTCCAAAAGCTGGTATACCCAGGGTCACTCCTGAACTCCGGTTCTGTGCAGACTAACGTGGGCTCGATGCTTTCACCATGACTGACGCGCACCCCATCTTCATAGCTGATGAGCTCATTGATCGGCTGGGAGCTGCCCGGTACCTTAGTGTGTTTGATCTAACATCTGCCTACTGGCAGATATCCTTGACTTAAGGGGCAAGAGAGAGGTATGCGTTTTCAACACCAGAGGGGCACTACCAGTTCTGTGCCATGTCCTTTGGGTTGAAGAGCATGCCAGAGACTGGTCAAGCAGTAACAGACTGGGCTGGAGGAATTCAGCACTGCCTAACTGGATGACATTGCTGTGCTCAGCTCCAGCTGGGAGGAACCCTTGCAACACCTCTGTGAAGTGTTGAAGGCTCTGCAGAAGGCAGGCCTCACAATCAAGGCCAGTAAGTTACAGATAGAACAGGTATCTGTGGTGTACTTAGGGCGCCAGGTAGGAAGTGGCCAGGCAGCACCCCTACCACCTAAGATCAACACCATTCTGGCTTGGGAGCCCCCAAGACCCATACTGAGCCATTTTAAGAATCTATTTAACAGGAGGGAGAGTAAGGGAATTTAGATAGACTATGTGAGGTGGGAACTCCTGGTCCCCAGGGATAATAGTAACAACAAAGAAGGAGTATCCCCTATGTGAGAGGAAAATAGCAATTAGCCATTTCCTACAGAATATTTAGGTTAGCACTAAATGCCCCAGCCCGTTTACCGGACAGTGCTTGTCCTTTGAGAAGACCCCTCACTCACCAACCTAGTTGGCGACAGGCTTCATCATTGGGGTCCCACCCCATAGGCCGAGTGCCCATAGGGTGTGCTACGACACCTGACTACAGTGGAGCGGAATATTGTTTCTTGGTTATATGTGCTTAAAATTATAGTGAGAAGGTATATTAAAAGGGGCCAGTACTACTCACTTCAAGACTTTATTCTTGAGCGTCTGAACCCCGAATAAAACAAATGTGGCACCTGTGCCTAGTTAGGAAGGCTTTGGTGTCTCAAGAAGTGTAATATATTAAAAATAGCAAAGTGTGCTATGTGAAAAATTATGAAGTAAAATAGGTCTACATGTTTCAACCAATAAAAAATTCTCTGGTTTTCGTCAGGACCGTGAATATTACACAGGGTGGTACACACACGCTAAGGTGCGCCCAGCCCACGTGCAATTTAAAGACCACAAAAATTGTGATCTAATGTAAAAGGATGTGTTTAAATCCTCATTTCAGGGAAAAACACTTAAAGCGGTAATTGTCACTTCATGGGCTTCGGATCTACCAAGACGGCCAGTGTCCGTCACTTTCGGTATGCGATCATCTGGCGGTAAACCTACTTGGTTACTGCGCTCGAAGCCCCGTTGAATGGGGCTTCGAGCGCAGTAACCAAGTAGGTTTACCGCCAGATGAAGCCCATGAAGCGACAATTACCGCTTTAAGTGTTTTTCCCTGTGACTTCAAGGAAGCAGCCAAGAAAAGTGATCTAAACCAATGCCTGTCAGATAGCTTTTGATGCCCTGAAATCTGCCATGTGCATGGCACCCGTGCTCAAGGTATTCAACTTCTCCCAAGAATTTGTTGTGCAGACAGATGATTCAGAGCATAGTGTGGGAACAGTATTCTGACAATTGAACGATGAGGGCTTGGACCAACCAGTAACTTTTATTAGTAGGAGGCTACTTCCCAGGGAACAGAGGTGGAGTGCAATTGAGTGAGAAACTTTTGCTGTAGTCTGGGCACTGAAGAAGCTAAGACCCTACTTGTTTCGGACTCACTACCGGGTGCAGCCAGACCACAGGCCCCTCAGATAGTTGGTGTAGATGAGGGGAAAATCCCAAACTGTTGATGTGGTCATCTCCCTACAGGGAATGTACTTTACGGTGGAACACTGCCATGGTATAGAACAATGCTGATGGTGTATCCAGATTCTTCCGCCTTAGTGATGAGAACCCCCAAGAGGGTGGGTACTTCTCATCTTTCAGCTGGTGAGGACAGGAGTTAGACTTGGCATCTTTGGTGTAGTTTCCACTGACGTTTTGCCTCTACCTCCTCTATTTTTGATGCTGTCCTGGATTTTGTTTTGCTTAGATGCTTTAAGCACTTTGCCATTGCTGATCAGTGTCAAAGTGCTTCATGTGTAAATTGTTGTTATGATTGGTTCTCTCTAATTGGTCTATTTCACTCACTGGTAAGTCCCTAGTAAAGTACGCTGAGTGTGCCAAGGCACATAAATCAAATGCTACTAGTCGGCCTGCAGCACTGATTGTGCCACCCACATGAGTAGCCCTAAAAAAATGTCTCAGACCTACCACCTCACTGTCTGTACGCAGGTTGTTTGTTAACTGCCATGTCGACTTGGCAAGTGCACCCACTTGCCAGGCTCTAACCTTCTCTTTTCTTACATGCTAAGCACCCCTATGGTAGGCCCAAGGTATCCACTGGGCAGGGTGCAGTGTGCAGTGTATGTGAAAGGTGGGACATGTACGGGTGTGTGTGAAATATGCTAATAGTGAACTAATACCAATTTCGTTTTTCTCTATTGAAAGGCTCTCTGTCCCATTGGATAAAATGGGAAATACTTTGTAACATCTTACAAGTATGATTTCAGATTGGGTCACAATAAAGATATAAAGTGTAGGCTCTCTCAAATCAGGATTTAATAACACATCTTTAAGTAAAGATGTTTTTTAAATTGTGTGTTTGAAAATGCCACCTTTACAAACAAAAAATCTATTTGAAAAAGAACATAAAAGCTCAACAACAACAAGCTATATGTAAATTGCAAGAGGACGATACAATAGTCTTAAAGCCAGCAGATAAAGGCCGGGGGTTGGAAGAAGTCAAGTGAACAACCTTTAATGGTATCGCCCTATTCTGGGAGACCCTACACAGCAAATCCAGGAACTACTCCTAGGAATCTTGAAATAAGGCTTGGAGCGGGGCATTCTTGGGCCAAAAGAATTTGACTTTTGACAAAGAAGCATCTGCGCATCCCTGTGATTTACTTCTTGCCAAAGATCCATAAACAACTAGTTGACCTACTAGGGAGACCAATCGTCTTGGGGTATGATTCCATCATGGAGCCTATCGAAAAATATGTTGACATCTTCATAAAACCATTTATTGAAGAGGCTCCTTCTTATTTAGAGGACACTACGGATTTAATCCTCAAGGTAGAAGGTCAACAATTTGACAGCCAATTACATTGAATGGTCTTGTTTGATGTAATCAGCTTATACACACTGATCCCTCAGGATGAGGTGCTAGAAGTGATAGTGATCTATTGGGAAAAGAGAGCAAGACCACACAGGGTTCCAACAGACTTTGTTTTACAACTGGCCAAAGTTGCATTGAAAAATATTTAAATTACATTTGCAGAATCATTCTTTAATGCGAACCAAGGGCACCGCAATGGGGTGTCCTTTTGCGCCGGAAATGGCGGTGCTCTTAATGGCGCAGTATAAAAATAAATTAATTACTAATAACAACCCGTTTGGAACTAACATCTTACAATGGCATCTATATTTAGATGACATTTGGTGCTTATGGAAAGGTTCTGAAGACACTCTGGATATGTTCCACGGATGGTTCAACAACAGACACCAGGATATAAAATTCAGTATCACAAAAAGTCCGACCATCTAGACCTTCATAGATGTCGAAATTGTCCCACGAGACGGAGAACTGACCACTACTTTGCATCATAAAGAAACAGACCGAAATCTGAATTTACACAGCAGCAGTTCACACCCCCGCAATCTAAAAGACAACCTCCCATATGGCCAGCTATTACAAATACTTAGGAACTATTCACGAAAAGAAGATTTTGAAATCCATGCATCAACATTTTGTCAACAAATGAGGGAAAGAAGATATTCAAAAAAATCACTCAGGCACGCAACCAAAAGAGCGTGGTTTACACCATGCGAAGTACTCTTCCAAAAAAAGTGAAACCGCCAGTGGAGCAACTAGTGTGTGTGTCTACTTATGGTCCGGTCACTAAAAAATTCCAGCAAATAATTTTAAAGAATTGACATTTGCTAGAAGATCTTGAGTGTCCATTCCCTAAACCTTTGTTTGCAATGACGAAAAACATCTACATTGGGCAACAAATCATCAGAGCAAATTTGCCTTCCATCCGCACCAAAAGTGATTTAAGAACACAATGGAAACTAAAACCTGTCCAAGGCCTTCATAAATGTGGCAATTGCTCTGTATGCAATTTGACGATAGAAGATACAGAATTCTGCCATTAGACCATCAGATGGAAACATACGAAATTCACGAACTGCAAAACAAAAAATGTCATCTATGCAGTCATTTGTCATTGTTCTAAGATCTATATTGGCAAGACAAACACACAGATAAACCAAAGGATTGTCCAGCAATGTTCGAAAATCAAAAAGATTGTTGCAAATGCGCCCATGGTTGCGCACTTCATTGAAAAAAATCATAAAGAAAACGATCTTAAATGAACTGTCTTCGCAGCCATCACAGCAAATGCGAGAGGGGGAGATGTTGAAGAACTGCTCCTCCGCAAAGAAGTGTATCACATTTTGAAATTTAAGTGCACCATCTTCGGATTGAACGAGATTACAAAGCGTTCACGGATGTGAAGAAACGGGATGAAAAACTACAACACCCATAATGCACCCGGTAGTTCCCAGCAGTAAAGTAGGAGCAAACAGGAAGCTCTTCTTGCTTCCGAAAACCGAAATACCTGTAAGGCTAACACGAGAGGCTTGAGGATTACATCTGTGAAAGAATGAAATGAAATGAAATTGGATTTGTAAAGCGCATGGCTGCCCGGAAGCGTCCCAGCGCTGCCTAACAAATAACAGAAAACTCAAAAGGAACAGGAAGTTTTTAAAGGAATTTTAGGGAAGAGAAAAAATTTAAGAAGCTTTCGAAACTTAGGAAGGGAAGGTTCAGTGCGAATGTGCCTCGGGAGGGTGTTCCAGTTTTTTGCCGCATTTACAGAAAAGCGGCGGCCTCCCGTGCGGGCCTTCCTTACTCTGGGAACTATGGCAACATTTTCAAGGTCCGATCGGAGGGCCCGAGGGGGTCTATAGGGACAGATCAGGCTCCTCAGGCTCCTCAAGGCTTGCCTTGGAGTGTTTTATGGACCATACAGGATGATTTAAAGGATATTCGCTCACGTACTGGGAGCCAGTGGAGGGCTCTCAGCAATGGTTTGGCGGACGCTCTTCTTGAAGCGCCCATGAGCATCCTGGCAGCAGAATTTTGCACCCGTTGTAAGGTGTTAATGGTGGCTTCTGGTGCTGCCAGGAGTAGCGTGTTGCTGTAGTCGTCCATTCTGGACAAAATCAATCCCTGGATCAAAAATTTCCTGGACTGAAAGGGTAACAGAGGGATAACTTTCCGCACTGTTCGGAGCAGGCCGAAGCATACACCCGCGACTTTCTGGGCATGTGACCTAAAGGTTAGTTCGGGCTCAAACCAAACCTCTAGGCTTTTGATTTTCTCTTTCGGTGGGGGCACCTCGCCCATGCAGGGCGGCCAAAAGGCTTTGGACAGGGATGTAAATTGGTGGCCCAGAATAAGGATCTTGGTTTTTGCTCCGTTCAGTTTGAGCTTAGAACTAGTCATCCAGGAAAAGATTCCAGTGAGGCAGGCCGAAAGGTTATCTGAACATCCCACTTGTTGAGTCAGCGAGACGACTAGTTGGGTGTCATCTGCGTAGGGGATGCATTTGATCCCGAAAGGGGCTACTACCTCCTCCAGTGGGGCCATATATACGTTAAACAAGGTAGGGCTCAATGATGAGCCCTGGGGAACTCCACACTGGAGGGGAGTAGATTCGGACATGACGCCATTTTCTCAGATCCTGAACGCTCGTTTGTCTAAAAAGGATTCCAGCCATCCCAGGGCCGATCCTGCAATCCCTAGTCTAGCAAGACGGTGGACTAGTATTTTGTGGTCCACATATCAAATGCGGCGCTTAGATCCAGGAAGATCAGGACTGCCGATCCCCCTGAATCTAAAATGCACCTTGCCTCCTCAGCCACCACTATAAGGGCTGTGTCAGTGCCCTGTCCTGGGTGAAAGCCCATTTGCGAGTCACTCAACAGGCCATTACTTTCTAAGAACCCCGAGAGCTGCAGGTTAACAATTTTTTCGGCAATTTTTCCCAGACCAGGTAGCAGAGAGATCGGGCGAAAATTGGCTAGGTCAGCTGTATCAAGGTCCGGCTTTTTTAGGAGTGTATTGATTCTGGCTTGCTTCCAGCTGGGTGGAACCACCCCGTTGGTAAAGGAGGAGTTTAACAATTCCGTTGCAAGAGGGGCAATGGTATCTGTGGCTTGTTTGAGGATGTACATGGGCGCCGGGTCGGATGGGGAGCCACTCTTCACAGCAGAGAGCGTGTTACAGAAATCATCCATAGTGATGCGTCTAGGGGGATCCAGCCGGGGCGCAGTAATCGGGACAAGGAAGTCTTCATCACCTGCAGTGGGGACAATCTATGGTAGACTATCAAGTATTCATTGTACCTTGATAACAAAGTACTCTGCTAGCAGGTCACACCTAGCTTCAGTGCATTCCTGATTGATAGTTGGGGTGGGTGTTTTAAGCAGTTGCTTTACAATTTTGAAAGTCTCCTTAGAGGAGTTGGCAGAAAAGTTAATTTTTTCCTCAAAGAAGGACGCCTGGGTTTTCTGCCGTGCCGCTTTGTATAGTCTCAGGGCCGCCTGATAGGAGGCTTTACTGTTGACTGCCCAGTCCTTCCTCCAGATACGTTCCAGCTTTTTCCAGCTTTTTCTAAGGTCTCTCAGTTCGGTGGTATACCACGGCGATTTGAAAGTACTACTTTTTTTGTAATCTTTTTAAGGGGCAGCACTACGTTCAGGGAGTCGTTAAGACAATTCTGAAAATTAAAATCTGCTACCAATGGATCTAATTCTGCCACAGGGGCCATTTGTTCTAGGGCACGAGTCCTTTTTTCCACAGATAATTTTGGCCAGGCTCTCTGTAATATACGAGGGCGGGGAGCACTTCTCTCTTCTGTGGAAATCTGTAACTTCAAAATAGTATCATATATATCGTCCGCAGGTATAAATCATTGTTGCAAGTCACCAGAGATTTCAACTTTGTTCAAATAAACGCTATCCACTAGCAAATAGGTATGCACCTTGTTGTTCATCGCCTAAGTGAATTTAATACCAATGCAAATAACAATGCAACAGAGTAACTGGCATCAATATAAATACAGTTCACAGGAAAGAAACAAACTTGAGCATTGATGTGAATAAAACAGAAATGCTGCACACAAGTAAAAAGATGCCGCCCATGACTCTGGTACACATTGTTTAACACCATGCGTGCGGCGGGTTTTCCCGCTGCGCGCTGACTTTTTTAAAAACCGGCTTTACATGACAAGCTCAGCTCATCATGAGCCTACGAGAACCGTAACTCATGATGAGCTGAGTTCGTCATGAGCGTCGAAGGGGTTAAAAGTAGTGCAACTTGACGATCGCACAGGGAAGCCACCTCCAAACTGCTCACGATTTGTCCTCTCACTATTTACAGCCTCCACAGAAGATAGAAAAGACTTTCATACGACCAAAAAGAGATAATGTAAATCTGAACACTGCAGGTAACTTGAATAATTTGCAGCTTTCAGAAATAGAGACGAGGAGAGGTTTGCAATGCAATGACACATATTTATTTATTTATGTTTATCTACTAGACTTTCTACACATTGAGTCAGATTTAAAAAGTGAGAAACCCTGATAAGAGTTCTATGAGTTCCACTGGAACTTGAAACGCGTCAGCATTTTTCTGAGAAGTATCTCTCAAAGGAATAGATTGACCCCTCCTTTTGCTCTCTTACAGTCAATATGAGATCAAACTACATAAGTTTACTGTAAAAATAATGTCTAACAATGTGTAAAGAGAACATACTATTACTGCTATTTTTTGTAAATATTGCACATTCACTGTAATTTTTCTGTTTATTTGTTTGTTTTAAGATTTTGCTTCTGAATGTATATAAATATAAATTGTTTCCGTTATGATCAGATGCTTTTAAGATCTACAATCAGTCTTGAAATTTAAAAAAGAGAAAAGGTTATATAAATAGCCAGATCTAAGCGTAATATGATGCTTGTTCGTCTTGTGTATCTGTTGAATTAATGGTCAGGAACATGAAACAGTAGCAAGGTAACTCCCCCAGTTTTTCAGACCTTAACAAAGGAGGCATTTTCTTGTTTAACAATTCTGAGTGCTTCTGCCTATTTGTGTATTGACTATATGGTTTTGGAGTGACATGGACTGGCGATGTGCATTCACTGTAGACAGCCACTGGGGGGTTGGGGTGTGCCTAGACCTTTCTGGATGACTCAGAGCTGAGCTGAATAGAGTAGTGGGAGGAGATTTCTCTGCACCTGAATAGGGCCTGTCTTCCTTGCACAATGCTTGCTCCCCCCCTGTGGTCACACTGCACCAGTGAGGACAGAGCTGGTTTGGACTGGGCTCAGATACCCTTGCACAAAGAGAACAAAGACATTTTGGGGTATAAATATTAGACCTAAAACCCCAAAACTTTAGATTACTTCTGTACTCAAGAGGAAACTTTGCCAAGGAGAAGAGTTGAAGAGCTGAGAGGAGCTGTGAGTAGGAGTACTGCCCTTTGCTATGTGCTGTGTAGACTGGCATGCAGTTGATGCGTCTGCCAAGGAAAAGAGAAAGACTGGAACTTTCCTTTGAACCTGCTTGAAGAAGATCTCCAAGGGCCAGTGTGTGCTGGCTTTCTGTTCTGAAGTCTCAGGGACACAAAGTCGTCACCCCCAGCTCACCTGAACTTTGCTGCTGAGAGTTCTGACCTGCCAGGAGGTGCCTGTTCCAGTTTGGGGAATTAGGAGGTTGTGCTTGCTGCTGGGAGCTGGAAGAAACCTTAAGAACTGAAGAAATCAATGCATCACTATTCTTGCAGCTATTTCCGATGCAGCACCGATGTGCAAGAAGAATCTCGATGCACCGCTGCCCCGGCTGAAGACACTGATGCAGCAACGCTAAACGCCGCTGCATCGATCATTGACACATCCCAGATTTCCACACATTACACCTGTCCCACAAGTTTTCCCGATGCATCGCCTGTGTGGGAGGTGGACTATGTTAACCAGTGCCTACCACTGCAGATTAATGCCTGGAGGCCGCCATCCAATACTGATTTCTCCTGCTAGCAGTGTTTCTCCACAGGTCGGGGTGCGCGCACCTTGGCCAAGGGCGGGCCTGTCTGTGCCCAGCAGTGGCTGGAGGAGGCTGAGCTGGGCAACCACTCTTGGTGTGATTATTTGAAATTCACTGCCATTGCCATCAAGTCATTTTGAATCCATGGGTAAGCCTAAAGCAAGCACCTTTGTAACTCTAGCAATTGATCAACCAAGGGCAGGGCTGATTACTTATTATCTAACTACCACAATGTCATCTATTAATTCCGAAATGGAATGCATGGAAGAGAGACTGGGGGCAGCTACAAGATCTTTGCTTCCATAAAAAATAGTGAGCAAATCACTATCTTCTCAGAAGCAGTTGCAGGTGGTGACACTGAATACGATGTGGGGGGCACTAATGTTTCCCTTCCAGGGAAAAGAGGCCCCTATGTATCAGCAGGGGGATCCTTTTGTTGCAGCAGTACTCCATGAACATCACTCTGGTACCGAAAGTCATTCAACTGTTGATGTTACAGGCTCCCCATCTAACAAAAGAAAGAAAGGCAACGTGATCCTGGTGCATGTGCCTAAGTGCAGAGCTAACAATGGCCATTGGAGGGAACAAATAAGTATTTAGCGTGTGAAGGGAAGTGCCTTGGTTTGTTAAGGCTTTGTTCTGCCTAAGCCTGTGAATAAGGGCCAGGAAGCCCGAAACGCGTCAGACAAGAACGACTGCTGTAAACAAATGCTGATTTGTTTAGAAATAAAGAACTCAGAAGAGTTATTTGCTGTGGAGTGCGTCTTCTTTGTGGACAAGTCTGGGAATCATAAATACAACAGTCCTGCCGTGAAGGCTGCACTGCCACAAGAAAGCAATGTGGATCTGCAGGGGCACAGAACTGGTCAATTCCTCGCATATATATATATATATATATATATATATATATATATATATATATATATATATATATATATATATATATATATATATATTCACTGAAAAAACCATAGGTTTCACACCAGTTATAGTTAGGAATTAGCATTTAAAAAACCTATTAAATTCACTGAAAAAAAAATAGGTTTCACACCAGTTATAGTTAGCTGGAAATTTTACTGATATAAAACCATTGAAATTCCCACGTTATAGTTAGTCGGACTCACTATAACTTGCGCGTGCAATGCACTGCTGATGACATCACATATTACATCACTCATGACATGGTCAGTGACATCACTCATGACATCACTGATGACACCATCCAATGAATATGTGCCTTTCTGAAAAATAAATATGTTTTATATATGTATATGTTAAGGTCGATGGAAGAATAAATGTTTAAATAAGTGTCTAATTGTTTTTTTTGTTTTTTAAAATTGATTGGTTAACTGGCTTATTAAGTGTATCTTAGTGAATACATATATTAGCGAGTAATGTTTAAATATTTAAATATATGTATCAGTGTTTTACTTTATGTATAAGTGGCTGCATGGGTTGGTGAGTAGCTACATGTGTGTGTATATGGGTTATTAGATGTTTTTTTAGTATCAGTATGAGTGTCTGTATGGTTTGGTGGGGCTGTTACTTAGCACATAGATGCATCAATGACTGACTCACTGTTTGTATGTGTTTTGAAGACAGCATTTATGTAGGATTGTATGGGTGGATGAGTGTGTATATGTGTGTGTTAGAGAGTGAATGCCTCTCTCACTAGTGTCTTTATGAGTAACTACATATGTTTTAATCTTGTATATATGAGAATTGATGTATATAAGTAAGTATATGTGAGAGTGAGAGATTGAAAGAGTTCCTGTTTAAATAAGTATGTGTTTCTATAAGTGATTGTTTAAGAGAGTAAGTATGTGTAAGTTTCCTTAGAAGTAATGTGCTAATGTGTGTATAGTTGTATATGCAAATAAATAGATGTTTATTAGTTTATTTGCATGTGTGAGTATATGTATGAGTAAGTTTTTGATGACTGTCGGTGTGTAACAGAATGAATAGGGGTATCACTACATATGATGAGTGAGTATATGTATGAGTGAATACATAAAACTGTTGGTGAATGTGTGAATTTGTATATAGATGGTGAAATTACTGAATTGGTTGTTGTAACTGGTATGGGTATATCCACTTTTTTGTTAATGTTAGTTTCTATTTTTGAATATGTGTTTCAAAGGTTACTTTACAGTGAAAGGAGGTCTGTCACTGTGTTACAAGGATGGTGTCATCAGTGATGTCATGAGTGATGTCACTGACCATGTCATGAGTGATGTAATATGTGATGTCATCAGCAGTGCATTGCACGCGCAAGTTATAGTGAGTCTGACTAACTATAACGTGGGAATTTCAATGGTTTTATATCAGTAAAATTTCCAGCTAACTATAACTGGTGTGAAACCTATTTTTTTTCAGTGAATTTAATAGGTTTTTTAAATGCTAATTCCTAACTATAACTGGTGTGAAACCTCTGGTTTTTTCAGTGAATTTCATAGGTTTTTTAAATGCTAATTCCTAACTATAACTGGTGTGAAACCTCTGGTTTTTTCAGTGAATTTCAAACGTTTTTTAAATGCTAATTCCTAACTATAAGTCTCAGTTTATATGTAAGACTGTTAGCACTCTAGTTGTTCTTTAGAACACTCTGGTACATTCTGTCATTGGGCTACAGTTGGGCTACATCTAGCTGATATTTGGGCTACATTTGGATTTTTTGGTCTCTGGTGGCCATCTTTGGGCTACATTGGGCTACATTGGGCTACATTTGGGCTACATTTTGGCATATATATAGCCCAATGTAGCACAATATATATTTTATCAAAGTTAATTTTCGTAAAAACCACTTAAGAATAAGGCTACCACTCCCTACAATTTTTCCCAATTTTTTTTTTATTTTTTGCTTTGGAGCACTTCCGGTGCGCTTCCCGGGGAGCGCCCCGAAAAGCGTACTTTTATAAAGCGCCCCCGGGCGCGCTCCGGGGAGCGTCTCGTAAGCGCCAATATCGCGAACGAAAACATGATCATGACGTATCGCGTAGCCGCGTCCGCGTGATACGCACGGCGTAAGCGCACCCGGAAGTACTCGAGCGAATACGATCGTGCAACGTAAACATCCGACACCGCTTACGCTACGCGACCCGGAGTGCCCCCGGGCGCGCCCGGGGGCGCGTAGCGTAAGCGCGTCGGGTCATGTGACCTGAAAATAACACTTTTCATTGGTTCATAACAGTTTTAGTTTCATAATTATGAAGCCCCTGGTCTTGTGACCTGAAAATAACACTTCTCATTGGTTCAGGACAGTTTTTTTTCAAAATGATGAAAGACCCCACCTTTTTTCCTTATTCTGACTTTGTCCTTTGACTGAGGAAGACCTGTTTGTACATCTCTGTACCTTTTTGATCTTAATAATGGCTTCAGTAAGAGCAGCAGCTGGTGCATCTGCCCCACCACCACCACCACAACCACCAAGAGGACCAGCTCCAAACTATATTGGTGGTCAAGAACAGGAGGAGGAGGAAGAGGAAGAGGAGGAGGGGAGGAGAAGATGGCTGCCTGAAGAAAATACCCCATACAAACCCAAGCCACACATTGTATGGGAGTTTTTTTCAATCCCAGAGGGCAAAAAAAAAGTGAATGCGGCCAAGGTAACTTGCCTAATCTGCAATGAAGAACTTTCACGGGGCAACCCAAACAAAAAATATTCATTTGGTAACCATACAATGATTCGTCATATGACCCGAAAGCACCCAAACAACTACGCTCGTGCAGAGTTCAGGGAACTGGCCAGTAACCTCCCCCAGTCGTCAAGGACCACCTCCCAAAGAACCCAACCCACTTCATCGGGACCAGAAACATCAGAGATGATGCCTTGCATTCAGCCAAGATTTGCTGATTTTAAAATCACTTGTTCTGCATGTGGCAAGCTTATCGCCTATGGTGAAAAAAGCGTTAAGCTCATCGTCCTTGCAGGTGATAATCACAAGTGCCCCAAAAAGAAGTAATTTTTGGGTTTTTTTGTTTTTTTGCTCCAGTTGAGCCAGTTTCAATTCCCTTTTTTTGTTTCTCCCCCTGAAAAAATACAAAAAAAATATAAAACTGTTTTGAAAAGCCAAAAAAAGTTCAAAAAGTTCAAAAAACACAAAAAAAATATAAAACAACAAAAAGAAGAAAAAAAAAAGTTCTTTTTAGAACTACCTCCAATTTCTAAATAAAGGCTTCTTTTTTTTATAAACTGTCATCTTTTTCCCTCATTTTACGCTCCCCGGTGCGCTACCTGGTGCGCGTACCGGGCGCTTCCCCGCGCAAAACAAAAAAAAAAAAATATTTTAAATGCCCCGCGGGGCCCTTTTATAGCCCCCACATCAAACCTAGGGGGTCAAGGGGGTGTCTACCCTGCCCCCTTATGGTCATTTCCCCCTTTGTTTTGGCCACCTCTCGTGTCTCGATCCTACCGAGACACAAGATGGCGGCCGCTCCGGACTGTTTAGAATGTTTACAGACAACTGAGAGCCAATCAGCTTTCTGCGGGCAAGTCGCGTGTCGCGCCGGGAGCGCACTCCGGTGCGCGCACCGGAGAGCGCCTATAGATATATATATTTTTTTGAACCTAAATTACTCAAAATCCACTGCAGCACATATCTTGAGACATAGCAAAGGCACATCGGGCTACCAGTCCCTACAATTTTGCCAAGTTTGGTGGAAATCCATTCAGCCGTTCGGGCTAAAAGTGAAATCGACCGCCCTATGGAAATTAACATGGGGAAAACGCGTTTTGGGACCCCCCTTTTATCTCGGCCCCCGCTTGACGTATCCCCCCCAAACTTTCAAGGAAGAACCGGAGCTCGACGAGGCCATTTTCAGGAAATTTTCAGGCAGATTCGTCAACCGGTGCCAAAGTTATTCCAAATAGAATTTTGAGATTTAACATTGAAAAAAATCCTAACTATAACTACCTACTGGCGACGGCCAGTAGGTAATATATATATATATATATGCACGGCACAGCTCGTTTCACAGGGCAAGTTTATTAAAGACAGACGCGTTTCGGGAGAGCCCTCCCTTTCTCAATGGTTTCATCTTACAAGACGGGCGCAGCGCCATTATGAATGTTTACAAACTCATATGAAAACAAACAAAGGACTGATACTTTTTCGCAGCAAGAGGCGCCATCTTAGAATGTGCTGATTTGACATGTATTATACTGTTTTGCTTATCAGAAAACCACAAACAAAATAATGCCGTGTATCGGCTATCCTATTGTCAAAAAGAAAAACCCCCAATACTATTCATATATAGTATATCACAAGGCTAAGACAATAACAAGGTGTTGGAAACTGACCAACCTACGACATGAACACCGTGTTTGCAATGTGAACAGGTCGGATAAATCTTGCCGTGGATCGGCAATTGCAGCCCCTGAGTGGACTGCAAAACATACAATGTGGTTAACTATTTAAGCACATCCTCCAGTATAATCTCAGTGGTGATGAAGGCATCCATCACACAACAGAACAATTCCAGTAAATCTTAGCACAAATAAACAGAATGTCAAGTCGATGTTTGAAATTCAGTACTTAACTTGACGGAAAGTCATTGCACAAAACTGCACATGTTTTCAACCCAAGTGAGAGGCCAGTTCCTCTCCCATATTTAAGCCTCCAGGTGCTTTCGTCTCAAGGTCGATGATATACCGGGACTCAAGTCTCCTGGTTCAAGTAATCTATTGCCTCCTCTAGGATTTTCCTCGACTCGGTCCAGGCAAAAATACCTGAGAAGGTTTCTATCACTGTTGTGTTTTAAGGAGAAATGACGGGCCACTGGATAAGTGAAGTCCTTATTCACAATGGCCCGCATGTGTTCCAAAATTCTCAACTTAACAGGATTGATGGTACTCCCTACATACCGTGACTGACAGGGGCACATTAGGCAATAGACAACAAAGTCAGACTTACATGACATAAACTTTGTTATTTTCCTACCATTCTTTTTACCCGGGACTTGGTATGTTAAAGTCCTTCTACTTGAAGCACAGGCTTTGCATTTTCCACAAGGAAAAAAGCCTTTGGCGTCTTTCAGGGTTCCTAGTGATTTTTTCATGGGTGGTAAGTAGCTATGAACCATTTGATCTCTGAGGGATCTGGCCTTTCAGAATGTGATCAGTGGGGTGTTGGGAATGTCCGGCCCTACGATCTGATCCGATTTTAAAATGTGCCAGTGTTTGGACAGAATAGATCGCAATTTAAATGAGTCGGCAGCATATGGTGTTATGATGAGAAATTTACCTTCTGTTTCAGGGCCTTGTTCCTTGGCAAAAAGACTAGCACGTGGTATTTTTCTGACCCTGTTTAGGGTGTCTTGCAAAAGGGAAAAGCTGTAACCTCTTGTTAAGAATCGTTCCATGCATTCACCAGCTGCTTTCTCGAAGTGAGTGTTATGGCTGCAATTACGCTTTAACCGCAAAAACTCCCCGTACGGGATGTTATTAATCAGTTTACGGGGATGGCCGCTAGAGACGTGTAAAACGCTATTGCCGGCCGTAGGCTTGCGGTAAAGTTGCGTGCAGATACGTCCCTCCCTTACACTAACTTCTAGGTCTAGATAGTTGACCCTGTCCAATGTATATATATATTCACTGAAAAAACCATAGGTTTCACACCAGTTATAGTTAGCTGGAAATGTTATTGACATAAAACCATTGAAATTCCCACGTTATAGTTAGTTGGACTCACTATAACTTGCACGCCTGCAATGCACTGCTGATGACGTCATATATTACATCACTCATGACATGGTCCGTGACATCACTCATGACATCACTGATGACACCATCCAGTGAATGTGTGTCTTTCTGAAAAATAAATTTGTTTTGTATATGTTTTTGTAAAGTACGATGGAAGAATAAATGGTTAAATAGGTGTGTAAATGGATGTTTGTTTTTAAAAGAATTGATTGGTTAACTGCCTTATTAAGTGTATCTTAGTGAATACATATATTAGCAAGTAACTTTTAAATATTGAAATGTATGTATCAGTGTTTCACTTTGTGTATAACTGGCTGTATGGGTTGGTGACTGACTCACTGTTTGTATGTGTTTTGAAGACAGCATATGTACAGGACTGTATGGATGGATGAGTGTGTATATGTGTATGTTAGTGAGTAAACGACTGTCTCACTATTGTCTTTTTCAGTAACGACATATGTTTTAATCTAGTATATGTGAGTATTGATTTATAAAAGTGAGTATATATGAGAGTGAGAGATTATAAGAGTTCCTGTTTAAATAAGTATGTGTTAATATAAGTGATTGTTTAAGAGAGTAAGTATGTGTAAGTATTCTTAGAAGTAAAGTGGTAGTGTGTGTATTGCTGTATATGCAAATAAATGGATGTTCAATAGTTTTTTTGCATGTGTGAATATGTGTGTGAGTAACTTTTGCATGACTCTCGAAGTGTAACAGGATGTATAGGTGTATCACTACATATAATGAGTGAGTATATGTATGAGTGACTATATAGAACTGTTGGTGAATGAGTGGATGTGTATATAGATGGTGGAATTACTGAATTGTTTGTTGTAACTGGTATGGGTATCTCCCTTTTTTTGAAAATGTTAAATCCTATTTTTGAATATGTGTTTCAAGGCTTACATTACACTGAAAGGAGGTCTCTCACTCGGTCACAAGGATGGTGTCATCAGTGATGTCATGAGTGATGTCACTGACCATGTCATGAGTGATGTAATATGTGATGTCATCAGCAGTGCATTGCAGGCGCGCAAGTTATAGTGAGTCCAACTAACTATAACGTGGGAATTTCAATGGTTTTATGTCAATAAAATTTCCAGCTAACTATAACTGGTGTGAAACCTATGGTTTTTTCAGTGAATTTAATAGGTTTTTTAAATGCTTATTCCTAACTATAACTGGTCTGAAACCTATGGTTTTTTCGGTGAATTTCATAGGTTTTTTAAATGCTAATTCCTTTCTTTATCGAGTTTCTAACCTATGTTTTTTTTACAGTTTGCTGTTTTGTGTAAGTATTAATTTTATTTTATTTTTTTTATCATTTTTTCCTGGGGCGCTCCGGGTGCGCGCTCCGGTAAGCTCTCCGGTAAGCTCTCCGGTAAGCTCTCCGGTAAGCTCACCGGTAAGCTCTCCGGAAAGCACACCCAGAGCGCTACTTTCGTTCGTGAAAAAAATATGAATGAAAAGTTAATAATAACGCAAAACATTTCATACCATACAAATAAAAGCAGTTTTTTTTTATAAGGAAATGAAAATGATTATGCATTTCCGTAAAACTATGATGACGTCACTTCGGCGCGCAACGTAAGCCCCCCCGGAAGCACCTACGTTCGCGCCGCGTATGCGCCCTGGAAGCGCCTACGTTCGCGCCGCATGTTCGCCCCCGGAAGCGCCTACGTTCGCGCCGGGTATGCGCCCCGGAAGCGCCTACGTTCGCGCTGCGTGTGCGCACCCGGAAGCGCTTCGGTGTGCGCAGCGTCAGCGCGTTAAGTCATGTGACCTTAAAATAACACTTTTCATTGGTTGCTAACAGTTTTTTTTACAAAGAAAGAAATCCCCACCCATTTACTTCACTTCTTCTTTCACTTTTGTGACTGCAAGACCTGCCTTTTTGCTCCTGGATCTTTCTTGGTTTCACCATGGCTGCCCGAGAATCCAGCAGTGATGAAGAACCTGAATTCATCAATGAAGAGCCTCCTCAACGAAAGGTGAAGGAACATTTTATTTGGAAATTTTTTAAAATACCACCTAATCAAAAAAAGGTTAATGCTCCAAAACTGGAGTGCAGGATCTGCAAAGAAGTCCTGTCACGGGGTAACCCCTTAAAAAAATACTAATTTGGAAACTTCACGATGATCCGGCATGTGGAGAGGAAGCACCCCCAGAATTTTGCCCGGGAAAGTGTCAGGGCTCTGGCACAAGAGGTTCCCAGTGATGGGGCCTTTACATCCACCGGAGGAGCAACTTCTTCTGGGAGGGGGCAATCCCAGCTGGTGCCAAACATTCAACCTGCTTTTAACCATGGTGTCCTGAGATGCAGATACTGCAATCAACTCCTCACCTATGGGGAGCAAAGTGTCCAGCTCATGGTTCGAGCATTGGAGAACCATCACTGCCCTTCCCACCCCTTATTTTTTTTGGTTTTTTTGCTCCTGTTGAGCAGTTTCCATTCCCTGTTTTTGTTCCTGTTTATATAGCACAACAAGGCACATTTTTTACACCGCTGGTGCGATGCGTCACTTTTCTGTGCCCACCCCTTACGACATTCCAGATCTTTCATATTTAATGTATAACGAATCATGTCACAAGGAGTTACAGATACGTCAGTATTTCTGACGTTTCTGTAAACACAAAAGTGACGCATTGCTGGAGTGCGTCACAAAAGTGACGCAACTCCAGTAATGCGTCCTTTCACATGGGGAAAGCACCATGTGAAAGGTCTTGCGTCAGTCTTACACCTGCTGTGAGGCAGGCGCAAGATTTTGACGCAACAACATCCTAAAAGTGACGCAATGAAATCTCATAGATTTCACTGCGTCGCTATTACGAAGCTTTTTGCGGGGGAACGCCCCCTCTGCATACATTATACCTGACGCAGGTATAATGTGGCACAGGGTTTTAAAAAGTGACCCATCTACCTAGATGCGTCACTTTTTAAATATAGCGCTCCCCGGTGCGCGCCTATAGATATATATATTTTTTTTAACCTAAATTACTCAAAATCCACTGGAGCACACATCTTGAGACATAGCAAAGGCACATCGGGCTACCAGTCCATACAATTTTGCCAAGTTTGGTGGAAATCCATTCAGCGGTTCGGGCTAAAAGTGAAATCGACCGCCCTATGGAAATTAACATGGGGAAAACGCGTTTTGGGACCCCCCTTTTATCTCTGCTCCCGCTTGACGAATCCCCCCCAAACTTTCAGGGAAGGATCGGAACACCGCAAGGCCATTTTGAGGAAATTTTCAGTCAGTTTAATTCCCATCTTTTGGTATTTTCTCATCTCACCTACCCAACAGACTAAAACCCGGGTCACCGACCGGCGCTGGCACAAACTCGTGCCAGACGAATGGACCACCATTCTCAGGGATTCTCTCCCCCCCTACCTCAGACCCAGCCAACGCTGATAAACAGTTCAACTCCTGGCTTACCTCATCATTGGATAAACTTCTCCCCAAAACCACCACCCTCAGGCGAATCAAAAGAGTGAGCCCTGCCCCTTGGTACACTCCAGAGCTCAATCTTTTACGAAAGGAATGTAAAAGAACGGAGCGCTCCTGGAGGAAGGATAAGCCGATTGCTAAGAAGGATGCCTACCATACCTCCTTAAAAAATTACAAGATCGCTCTCCGCAATACTAAAAGCATATTTTTCCAGGAAAGGATACAAAACTCCTCTTGCTCCAACAAGGAAACTTTTATTATTTTAAAAGAACTTCTTAAAGCCCCAGATTCCGGACCAAGAACTCTGCCAGACCCCAAAGCAGATGAAGAAAAATGCCTTAAACTCGCCAACTTCTTCGAGGAGAAGATTCAGAAAATCTTTGCCTCCATTCCACCTACTAATTCTAGCGAGGAAGAAGGCATTAATATGACTCCCACCTCTCCCCGTTTAACTTCATGGGGATCAGTAACTGCCGAAGAGGTCACAATCACGCTAGACACCATCAAAAGCGGATATCCTAGGGACCCTGTTCCGCTACGCATCCTTAAGAAAGTAGCCCCCACCATCATCCCTCCCCTTACCCATCTCATTAATGCCTCACTGCTACAGGGAATTGTTCCCTCTAGCTGGAAGGCGGCTGTTGTGAAGGCGCTACTGAAAAAACCCTCCCTGGACCTTTCGGATTTGGCCAACTACAGGCCAATCTCCCTTCTCCCCGGAACCAGTAAAATTGCTGAAAAGCTTGTGAATAAAAAACTTTTGCAGTATCTGGAAACCAACAATCTGCTTAGATGCTCGCAGACCGGATTCCGCCCAGGGCAGGGCACTGACATTGCCCTTCTCGCAGCGGTGGAGGAGGCCAGAGCACTTCTGGACGCAGGAGGATCAGTGGCAGTGATCCTCCTGGACCTCAGTGCGGCCTTCGAAACCGTTAACCATCGGCTTCTAATCCATCGACTTAGGAATATCGGCGTGGAGGGCACTGCGCTGACCTGGCTCACTTCCTTCCTGGGCCAACGCTCCTTTCAGGTCTGGGAGAATGACACACGCTCGCCCGAAACCCCCCTCCAATGTGGCGTGCCTCAGAGTTCTTCCCTGAGCCCGACATATTTAATGTCTACATGTCCCCATTGGAGGAGGTCGTCAACCCGTTCGGAGTGAGTATCGTCAGCTATGCTGATGATACTCAATTAGTGGTGTCCTTATCTCACCCAAATCAAGAACCATCGGATCTATACAACTGTCTGACACAAATACAAGGATGGATGAATAGCTCGTCTTTGAAACTCAACGGCTCAAAGACAGATATTCTCCTCCTCGGCCAGAAGGGGCTCTCCCTCTCACAGAACATCTGGCCCCCTTGCCTGGGTGAACCCCCTGCCCCTAAGTCTGAGATTAAAAGCCTGGGTATCTGTCTCGAAAAAGATCTATCTTTCAAGACGCAAGCCAAAAAAATTGCGGGGACTTGCTTTGGGCTCCTTAAATCGATCAGGAAGATTCTGCCCCTACTTCCCCCTGCCTCCCAGAAACTGTTAATCCAAGGCCTAATTTTATCAAGGTTGGATTACAGTAACACCATCTACCTAGGCGCTCCCGAGGCTACCCTGGACAAACTACAAAGGATCCAGAATGCCGCGGCTCGGATCCTTACCAATACTCCGGCCAGAGCTTCGGCCAAACCAGCCGTGAAGCTCCTCCACTGGCTTCCAGTGAGAGAGCGAGTGAAGTTCAAGGCTCTCTGTCTGTCTCACAGACTTCTACAAGACAAAGGCCCCCCTATTTTAAGAAAGTTTATCAGGCCCTAGAAAGCCCCAAGATCTCTCCGATCCGATCAGGAATTTCTTATCACCATCCCCAGAGTTAAGAAGGTGCGTACGGGTGGACGGCGCTTTTCAGTTAACACTGCCCGTCTTTGGAATTCACTACCCCGCGACCTTAGAACGGAACCAGATTATCTCCGATTCAGGAAGCGGCTGAAAACGCACCTTTTCCCCTGATCTGACTTCCCCCCTCGCCCCAGTGACCCTCAGATGTATGGATCTTAGCGCTGGGATACTTACGGGTGACTACGCGCTTTATAAAATCTAATAATAATAATAATAATAATAATGACTGACTGTATAAGTGAGTGATTGAGCGTGTCTCACTGATTGCATGGTTTAGTGACTAAACTGTGTGAAAGTCTGTATTAGTCTCTCAGTTGGTGTGTAAGCGGCTGCATGGGTTGGTGAGTAGCTACATGAGTGTCTATATGGGTTATTGATTTGTTCACTGAGTATCTGTATGGGTGCCTGAGTGTCTGTGTGGGTGGGTGGATGTTTGTGTGACCCTGTGCATAGATGTCTTTGTGGGTGATTCACTGGTTGTATGGATTCAAAAGTGCATCTGGGAAGGGCTGCATGAGTGAGTTAATGTGTGTATGGGTGTGTTGGTGAGTAGATGAATGTCTCAGTGGTATATGTGTGAGTAACAACATATGTTTTAAGGCAGTATATGTGGGTGTTGGAATTTATAAATGACTATATGTGAGAGTAAGTTATTTGAAGAGTGTGTATAAATGAGTGTCTGCTTTTATCAGTGATTGTATAAGACAGTAAGTATGCATTAGTATCTGCAGAAATAAGTGATGTAGTGTGTGTATAAATAACGGAGTTGGTGTGTATAACTGTATACATGAGTAAATTGGTATGTGATTGATTCTTTGCATGACTGACTAGGTGTGTGAGTAACTCTATGGATGAGTAGCAGAGTGTTACTGTAGGTGTATGAATGCATATTATAGTACAGTATTGATGAGTTACTGCATGTATAAGTGACTGGATGTATGTATAGACCTAAGAAAAAGTGGTTGGTATTTTACTATCTGGAATTGTTGTGTGTATGGTTTCAAAAATAGTAGTCTGTATTTTAGAGTGAGTGTATCAAACTTTATAATAGGGCATCAGTATATGCATCAGATTTTTACATGGATGATGTCATCAGTGATGTCATCAGTGATTTCATTTGAGATGCCATCAGTGATGTCGTCAGTGATGTCACTGACCATGTCATGAGTGATGTAATATGTGACGTCATCACCAGTGCATTGGGGGCGCGCGAGTTATAGTTCGCTCAACTAACTATAACAGGCAAATTTATCTGGTTATATATGAGTCAAATGTTCAACTAACTATAACGTTCCATGAACCTATGTTTTTTTAGTGAATGTCTAAGGTTTTTTAAATGCTAATTCCTAACTGTAACGTCTGTAAAACATATATTTTTTCAGTGAATTTCAAAGGTTTTTGAAATGTGAATTTCATATTTTAATGTTTATAAAACCTATATTTTTTCTATGATATTTTTAAATATTTTGGAACTCTATTATACTTCTTTCTTTTTAACTTTAAAAATGATATGTTTTATATCTTCCCCCAAAAATATGTATCTCTTTTTTGAGGGGAAAACTGCACTCCCATACAGGGAGTGTTCCTAGCTCCATCACCGCGCGAATCCGATCCAACATATTGCTAAACTCGTAAATGATGCGCATTTTGTAACCAACAGTTTCGTGACACCGCGTCCCACGTAACATCATATACGCATGAAGTCGCCCCAGCTGCTACTTTGGTATCCGACTTGTATGCAGTACCAAGCCATGCGTTACGTCATGTACTTATGGAGTTGCGCCCGCTACGCATTGCGTATGCATCTATCGCTAATGCGATGCTGTTAGAAAAGATTGAATGTCGAACATCACATGTCGTTGTCAAGGTTCTGGATATGTGCAGACATGCATGTCAATGTTGTGCGGTCTTATTTAAAGTGTTGCTATTGCGTAGCGTACACATGTGAATCTGCTTGGATGGAGGGAGGATCAGCAGTGAGGCTGTGTCATACACAGTGATAACGCTCATTAGAGTACACGCCGCCAGGCCCTGTTTTACATCACAGACGTATGGTATCGCGCCGGGTACGCCATTCCCTCTTTTTCTTTGTCTCATAAGTATATCTAAATAACTTTAAACAGTATATGACAGCAAGTGATAATCTCAAATATTTTAAACATTTATATATTTCTAACTGTAATAAACTTATATTATGATAAATTCATTTTCTCAAAATTGTGTCTGGTGCGGCTTCTTTGCACGCTCAGTGCGTGATTGCCATGTGACCTTAAAAAAAGCTTTTGATTGCTTCATAACATTTCCCAATATAACAGTTGGACGACCCCACCCATTTTAGTCATTCTCTCCACAGCGTTTGATGAGAGACACCTCGTCACCTTAAACAGCTTTTTTGAAAAGTTTTTTTGCTGTATACACATATCTTATACTACACACAACATGCAATGATCATCTTGATCAATATTCATGACCTGTACATTAGCCTTCCACGTGTGATGGTCATGCATCTCAAACTTTACATCAAAAAACAAATGTGTGTTACATTATGCCCCTGGTGTGTGTGTGTGCACATTATTGTGCTACCTTTCGGCCTCGGTATTTGTGGCTCTAAGAAGTATCATCAGCCACGGACAGAGTGCACATCCTAGATCACATGTGACAAACAGTGAACAGTAATGTGTAGATTTGTATTGCTGTACGCTCTGTTGTCAGGCTTTATCAATATAGTAGTGTGTTATATGTTAGACTTTCAGATTCATGTTTGACATACTTTGCTTGACTGTAATGAGCGTTATCACTGTGTATGACGCAGCCTCACTGCTGATCCTCCCTCAATCCGAGCAGATTCACATGTGTACGCTTCGCAATAGCAACACTTTCAATAATACTGCACACCATTGACATGCATGTCTGCGCATATCCAGAACCTTGACAACGACATGTGATGTTCGACATTCAATCTTTTCGAACAGCATCTCATTAGCGATAGATGCCGCCCTCCCGATACATGCTGCATTAATGTAAATTGAGCATTCTGCAATGTAAAAACTGCAAAAGAAAAACACATAAGTACACTTCCTGGCCAGGCAGGAACTGAACAACGCCCAGATCCCCAGAAAATTATTCACACCCCTATGCTGGCCTGGCGTACGCAAGCACAGTCCACTTTGTGTACATATAAATAGGATAACAACGACACCCCATGTCCCAGTTCTTCCACACTGCCTCAGGTGATATGGCCGCATCCACCTCCCATATCACAATGCGCAATAAAAAAAGGGATCCATGAGGTGCACTCCATCCTGCCAATCAACACTGATTCAAAATTGTGAACCCTACGGACCGTCGTGTTTCCAAAGGAATCCATGAGGTGTACACCATCCTACAATCAGACTGCAACTAAATTGTGAACACTGCGTCCCATAGTGTTTGCGCACACAACAATGACAGTAGGTGAGCTGTGAGGCCTGGGTGCACAGCGGCTCCAATTGAGGGCGGTGCTGCGGGAGGGGTGGGCTGCATCAGCCTGAGTGTGCAGGTGCGAAGAAGCGAAGTTGCCCTGCGTAATGATGTGATCTATGAGCTCATTCTGTCACATCTCTGTCACATTTTAAATACCTGCTGGACTGTACTGCAGGGCTGAGCCAGTGGAACGCGCTGCCCTACCGCCACGTGTTGAGCACAGTGCTGCGAGAGGGGTGGGCTGCATTAGCCTGGATGCACAGGTGTGAAAAATCGATGTTACCGTGCGTAATGATGCGATCTCTGACCTCATTGAGTCACATGTCTGTCTCATTTTAAAGGCCAGCTGGACCTTACTGTAGGCCTGAGCCAGCGGGCAGCGCTGCCCTACAGACACGTGGGGCATTGGCTTTTAGGGCACTGTAGTGAGTTCATTACTAAGTGTACATGCACACAGGCTTCCGCCACTGCATAACATGCACACATTATGCTTCTAGCATGAAATGAAATGAAAATAGTTCTTATATAGCGCATGGCTACCCGGAAGCATCCCAGCACTTGAAGCCGTGGCGACAGGAGGTCTGAGAATGAAAGATGGAATCTAATTATTAGTAGTTACCGGGAAAAAGCCATGTTTTTATTTTCTTGCGAAATGTGAAAAGGTTGGGTTCCTGACGAAGGGGAAGTGGTAGAGAGTTCCATAACTTTGAGGTATTATAAGAGAAAAGGCAGCCACCAGAGCGGGCCTTATTGATTCTGTTGACTTCTGCCAGATTGAGATCATTGGAACGCAGGTTCCTGAACATTTTGTATGGTTTAATCAGGTTAGTAAGGATCGGGGGGCCTTTGCCTTGGAGATTTTTATGGGCAATACAAAGGGCCTTAAAGTGTATCCGTTCTTTTATAGGTAGCCAATGGAGTGATCTTAGCGCTGGTTTGGCTGAGGAGCGATGGTTGGTGCTCGTCAGCAGTCTGGCAGCTGAATTTTGGACTACCTGGAGTTTGCAGATCACAGAGGCCGGGGCTCCCAGATTGAGTGCATTACCGTAGTCAAGCCTAGATAAAATCAAGGCTTTAACTAGGATCTTTTTGGCTCTATCAGGCAGTTGAGGCAGGATTTTTTGTATGGATCTTAACAGGCCAACACAGGTGGCCACAGTTTTCCTGGCTTGTACTTTAAATGACAGATCCTCATCCAACCAGAATCCTAAACTCTTAATCATGTTTCTTGGGGTAGCAACCAATGCCCATGGACGGAGCCCATAAAGTGGGGGAATTGAATGATGCCTTCTTGCCCAGTAGCATTAGTTCGGTCTTCTCATTGTTAATTCTGAGCTGAGACTGGCCCATCCACTTTGCTACCTCCTCAAGACAGTTACTCAGACTTGTGTGGGACAACTCTGCCTGGTTCAGAGAGACCACAAGCTGAGTGGCATCAGCATAGCTGATTAGTTCAATTCCGTAGGGGGCCACTATCTCAGCTAAGGGGGACATATACACGTTAAAAAGTGTGGGGCTAAAAGAGGAGCCCTGTGGCACCCCACACTGCAAGGGTATTGGCGACGAATGGCAATCCCCTTCACATACCTTAAAATACCTTTCCTGGAGGAAAGATTCAAGCTATTAGAGTCCTTTTTCCGAGACTCCGATTTTGTTAAGACGTGCTAAAAGGATACGGTGATTTACCGTATCAAAGGCGGCGCTGAGGTCTAGGAGGATAATGGCCACATTGCCACCTGTGCCCAGAATCCTCCTAGACCCTTCAACCACCTTAAGAAGTGTCGTCTCCGTCCCTTGTCCAGGGCGGAAGCCTGTTTGAGAAGGGTGGAGTAGATTAAAGGCTTCCAGAAATGAGGACAGTTGGCGGTGTACAAATCTTTCTGCCAGTTTACTGATACCCAGGAGAAGGGAGATGGGGCGGTAGTTGGATAAGTCTCCAGGGTACAGGTTAGTTTTTTTTAACAATGGTTTGACCATGGCCATTTTCCAGTCCCGTAGGACTGTGCCTGCTTCGATCGAGGAGTTGATCAGATTGATGACTGTAGTGGCGATAATGGGCAGTACTGATTTCAGGATGTTAATTGGATCAGGATCAAGTGGTGAGCCACTTTTTATTGGATTGTGGAGGGGGGGTAATAATTCCTCAGTGAGTGGGGTGAAGGAAGAGAGTACAGGAGTGGTGCCTTGAAAGAGGGGTTTGGTTGACAGTAGTGGTTCGAGGATGGGGATGGGTGGAAGACCCAGACGAATCTTTTGGATTTTAGTGCGGAAGAAGGATGCAAGTTCTTTACAGCGGGGCCCTGATGCATTTGGGGCAATAGGGGGGTCTCTGTTCCTTTGTATGTGAACCTTGGTAAAACATATTATTATTTAACCTTGTGTATTGTCGTGCACTCCAACTCCTCTTTGAACCATGATTACCACTAACAGTTGGTAGTTCGTACTTCAAAAATGAAGGATGCACTCAACTGGTGTTTTCTATTAAGCTTGAAATAAACCTTCATTTACCTCCAGACGTTTCCACAGTTAAAATATTTCTCCCTTTTCAGACATTGAATTAATTGAAAAAAAATGGGCGGAGTGGGTGCTCACCCCGTCATGATGACCTTGGCATTCTGACGCCTTCCATCGTGGTATCAAGACACCGTCCCCGTCCAGAGACCTGCTCTCCCACCCTACAAAGGTACTCCAGAGTCAGAGCTTGCACGGGCACGTCGTTGGGCACACCGGTGGTGTCAGGTGAGCAATAAAGCAACGGTGCACAGGACCTACAATTGAGGACAGTGCGGGGTAAGGTGCAGGGGTGCAGCGCCCTGGGTGCACAGGTACAGACAAGCGATGTTCCCGTAGCTAATAATGTAATCTCTGGTCTCATTCATATGTTTAATTTTAAGGACTTGCTGGACCACACTCTTTCTCACGGACCCAAGCGTCCTAGACAAACGGGTGACGGGACATAAACACTGAAGACTGGGTGTAGTAAGCCAACGCTCTGTCTCCTCCTCCCTCTGTCTTTTGACTCTCCCCTTCTCCCTTCCACCCACTCACACTCCCTCCCATTCTCACTATCTTCCTTTCATTCAGGCTACTTTTCTTTTTCTCTTACACATGGCACACACACTTATGTTTCATTTTTGTCTTTCAGGTTTTGTACGCTGCTTCCGGAGCAGTCGCACCCACCTACATCATGTTATACTGTTGTTTGTTCTAATAAACTTGTGTTTCCATTTATTTGTGTTGTTTTAATAAAGGTTATTTTTTTTCTCCAATAAATAAGTGAGTGTATACTTCTTCTTTTTCTGACAACACATGTCTGTAGTTTATTGTAAAAATCGTATGTTTATATGAGGTTATGAGAGAAAACATTTGTAATTTTGCGGTGCACCTACCAAATGTAAACCAACAGACTAATACATAAATGAATCATGTGTAATTCTACAACTGCAAGGGTTCTATGCGTGTATCATTTGTTAACACCATGAGTACTGCCCGTGTGATTACAGAACCAATAAGGCACTGCCTAGGACCACCGAGGCTTCAGGGACTGGCCAGGCCCACCCTGCATTTTTAAGTAAAGCCCCAGAGGGTGGCAATCCAGTTGGCCACGAAGGCCCCCAAACATTCGTGTGAGACCCCGCTTTTTTTTCTCCATTTTTACCATCCGGATCCGCTCTATTAAAGCGATACAAGGTTTTCCTCCCCTCGCTTCAACTATTCAAACAAGAATTTGCTGTCACAGTGTGGAGGCCATGCATCCGCCTCTAATAGCATAAATGTCCCATGGTTGCACACTCAGGGACATTGTATGAGCAGCGCCTTGGAGGTCGCGCTCCCTAGGACCACAATGCATTGGTTAGTGTAAACACATACTAACACTACTTACACACATGTAGTACAGCGATCACAGTGTAGTGAAGAGGCAGAGGAAGCACAAAATCTAAAAATATAAATCTTACTAGAGGTCAGATGACATAGTTCAATGAGCCAACGACCCTGGGATGAGTAGAAACAGCTACATGAAGAAAACGGGTCTTCATCACAACGCAAACAACTTTAAAATATTGGTGAGTGCTGCCTTCTTTTTACCTTCTCCCGCTTGTCACCAAATTTATGTAGTGAAGAGGCAGACAGCAGTGGATCTGATAAGTAGATTTATTGCAGGAAAACATGACACCTTAAGCACCCACCTACAGGAGCAGACAGCAAGGCAACCGTCTTCTCCAGCACCATGTACAAACTCGCCAAGGTTCCCCTCATGACAGCCCTACATTCTGACATTACATACTTACATTCTAGTAGAATTACATACTAACATTCTACTATTTCTTACATTTCTTACATTGGAATACTACACAGAGCACATGACTTTAAAGAAATGAGCTCATGGTTTCATCCAGGAGTCTTCATTCCGGTAGGGGTGAGTAGTTCGCTTCCCACTCCCTGTATTATATAAACACAAACTAACACTACTTCCTCAGGTATACTACAGCGCCCAGAGCACATAACTTTACAGCAATGAGCTCCCGATTTAGGCTCACAGTTTAATCCCCGAGTCTTCTGACCAGTAGGAGAAATTAGTTTGCTACCCACTCCGTATATACTATAAACACATACTAACATTACTTACACAGTTATACTACAGCGGCTAGTATCCTACAGCGCCCGGAGCCCATCACTTTACAGCAATCAGCTCGGTTTCATCCCTGAGTCTTCACAACGGTAGGCGTGAATACTTCACTTCCCTCTTCCGGTATAGTATAAACGCACCATAGCGGTCAGTAGTTCACTTCCTACTCCCTGTATGGTATAATTGCCTACTAACACTGCTTGCACATGTATGCTACAAAGACCAGAGCACATAACTTTACAGCAATGAGCTCACGGTTTAGGCTCTCGGTTTCATACCCGAGTGAAGCAGCATATCACCTCACCACTATGTCACTCTGAGCAACCCCGCACTTTCAGACCGGTAGGAGTGACTACTTCGCTTCGCACTCCCCCACAGAGGTTACAGTGCTCCTATCCTCCTGTTTCCTACTCTTTTCGTTCGACCTGTAGCCTTGTCTAAAGATTCCCATGAAAATTAACATGGAGAAAACACGTTTTGGGTTCCCCTTTTATCTAGGCCACCCCTTAACCAATCACCTCCAATCTTTCAAGATAGGAGCTGATATGAACAAAGAATTAGTTTTGAAAATGACATGAAGATTCATCAAACGACGCCAAAGGTTATAAGCAAAACAATAAAGGCTCTTCCTATGGAAACTTGGTCCTAACTATAACTACCTACTGGCGACTGCCAGTAGGTTTTATATATATATATATACAGATTCATAAGAAAATTTTAACTGAAAAATATCAGGTGCTCGCAAAAGACAAAAAGAACACAAAAGAAACAGCGATGGTGAAAACAAACAGGGGTGAAAAAGATCTAAGAGAAATGTCTGGAACATGGGATTTAACCCTATTAGAAACATTATTGGAATTACAAATGGCAAGTTCCACTGAGTCAGTAGATCTTATGAATCAACAACAGGACCATCAAAATACTAGGTAAGTTATTTCGACAGTCCTCTCACCAACAACAGAGGATGTACCAGACAGAAAGAAGACCCCTTTTAAAAGGAAATCTATCTTCAATCCCATATTGGCCAGAGACAGTATTGATATTTTCAACGAACAAGTAACTAATGAAGTAAAAAAACTTGGAAATGGCATCCCAAAGACAGGAAATACAAAGAGTTCATGACTAAAATACAAAGCAACAAAAATGTAATTGTAAGGAATGCCGACACGGGAGGCAACATTGTGCTGTGGGACAGAAAACAATATATGAAAGAGCCACTATCACAACTCAATGATAGAGAATGCTACAAAATCAGCAATTGGGGAGTATTTAAGGCAATACAAGACGACTTCTATGGAAAAGTGCTGGCATGGAAAAGTGCGGGAATTTTAACAATGGAAGAATATAAGTTTATCTGTAACATGTATTTTATACCAAAGATTCATAAAGACATATTGAATCCTCCTGGCCGACCTATCATCTCGGCACAAAACAGCCTATTGGAAAATGCCTGTGGATACATAGACTATTTTTTACAGGAACTTGTGCATTCTTTACCATCATATATCAGAAACACTAGTGACTTTTTGGGAAAAATTGACAATTTAACATGGAAAGACAGTTATCACCTAATTTCTCTAGATGTAGTGTCACTTTACACTAGAATAAGACATAGAGATGGTATAAGGGCTTTGGAATTCTTCCTCAGTAAACGCAAGCCAAGACTTTCTGCTCATGACATAATGCTATGCGATTTAACCAAGTTTTGTCTAAATAATAATGTCTTTCTCTTTGACAAAACTGTCTTTCAACACATGCGTGGTGTTGCGATGGGGGCCAGCTTCTCCTCCAGCTATGCCTGTTTACACATGGGCTGGTGGGAGAAGCTGGTCCTCAACGTAACACACAACAATGGACAAAAATGTAAGAGCATTTCTCAGATTTATTGATGATATTTTCGTGGTTTGGGATGGTCCAATCAATGAAGCCCATGGGTTTGTCCATAGTATCAACAACAATGGCAACAATTGATAGTCACACTATTACGTTTTTTAGATGTGGAGGTTTTTGTTAAAAACAACAAGCTAAAAACAAAACTTTTCAGAAAGACAACAGCAGGAAACTCAGTGCTTCACTCAACGAGTTTCCATCCAAGACACTTGGTTAATAGTATCCCCTACGGAGAAATGTCGAGAATAAAACACATTTGCAGTAATCCAATAGATTTACAAAAGGGACAATTGGAGAGCAAAAGTGGAATCTTAGCTAGGGGTTACAAATAAAAACAGTAGATGCAGCTATAGCAAAAACCATGAAGTTAGAGAGGGATACTCTCTTAAAACCTGAGTTTGGTAACTTGGAAAATGAAAAGAAAGCACAACAATTCTGTTTAATCACTACAGATAACCTGCAACACAAGACCATCAGAAATATAGTTCAACGCAATTGGCCAATTGTGCTTATTGACCCAACAATAGGAGGGCTCTTACCTAAAATACTGGGTGCAACTTACAGGAAGGCTGCGTCTATGAGCCTTACCTTAGTTACAAGCAGTCCAGAAGTAGTGGAAAGCCAGAATTGGCTCACAGAAAGACAAGGGTTTGTCAAATGCAATAATTGTAGGGCATGCCAATATGGTATAAATATGAAAAACTACAAGTCACCCTTCAGTGACATGGATATAAAAATATGTCGAGCTCTGCATTGCCTGACAGACTATGCTATCTACATTTTGGAATGTACATACAAACTTAAACATGTGGGTAGCACTAAAGCAATAAACGCATACTGCAACACCTTAGAGCCATAACCAACAAAGACCCTACCTACCCAGTCGCTAGACACTTTCAGTAAAAACATAATAGCGATCTGAAATTTTTATCATATTACGTCATAAACTCAGTTCCCAAAAACAGAAGAGGAGGGGATCGGGAAGGCATGTTACGTAAACTAGAGACAAGATATATAATTCATCTCGACAGCAAGATGCCGGGAGGTCTTAACACCACAGAAGACCTACACACTTGCATTTAAAGAGCTCTCTCCTCCGCCCTCGCTAGCTTCACCAAACTGCACACAATCAACATCTCAAATGAAACAACTAATCATGTATCTATAATTGTTGTCTAAAAACTGAAATAGCCTTAAAGAGATGCTAAACACATTTTTTTCCAAAGGGGATTATACAACTTAGTTATCTCAGACTGCCGCCTGACCTGAAACCAATACAATATGTTTTTTTAGTTTGCACTTGCACTTGCACTTTTTACACATAGGGTGGCAATATAAAAAAGTTTATTGCAATCATTACACAAATTTAGGTCACTCAATAGGTCCAACCCCTATTAAGGGGCAAAATATTGCTTTTGAGCACCATTAACACACTCGGTTTAAGGGATAAAACAGTACCCACACAAATCATATGATGACCATCAAAGACAGGAGTGATATTATATCATGACAAACATACAGCCTTATTAATTATGTCATTGCATTTAGGCAATAATATCAAGGTACAAAAAAAAGCAATGGTAATTTTATCTCACATTGATTTGATATAAAAAAATTCAAATGTTTGCTAGGATATTTTAGCAGGTCTTTTTTAATCAAGCTGGTCTTTTTATAAGTTTAAACACTTATTTATTGACTTAAATTATATATTTATATATTTATATAATTATTAAGGCCTGCATATTTATATATTTTTCTATTTATTAATATAGAAACAAACATTTAGAATGTAAAATCCGAATTAGTTCTACTTACTCACTGTCTATGAATTCGTTGTGGTGAACGCTTTTTTTGCACCAAGCACCCTCACTTTAAAACATATATAAAATGGTGTTGGAAGCCAGGGAGCGTTGTCATGTGATCAAGGTTCAGGAAGGACCAAAACGCATCATGGCCGACTAACATGGAATAAACAAAAAACGTTGCACAGAAACGTGGTCCGTGCCTGCTGTAATGTCCAGGAAACGAGATTCGAAGGAGCATTGTTTAAAATTATATATATATATATATATATATATATATATATATATATATATATATATATATATATACATTTTTTTTTTTTCCACTCCTGTTGTTTACACGATCGTAAACAGGCGCTGACACCGTGGGGTCTTCTTTCAGAAACAAGTTTTTATTTTTCCAAGTGCAAAGTTTGACGCGTTTCGACGGATGAAACCGTCTTGATCACTATATATATATATATATATATATATATATATATATATATGAACGCTCGCGTGTAAAGACACAGCCACACACGCGGGGAGAAACTTGAACTCGCCTTTCTTGCCACAGCATGCTTGAATAGCTGAGGAGCTCAAGAGAAAGTAATTCAGTCCCATTTCGCCGTGGAATTCCTGACGCGTTTCGAAGGCTCCCGCCTTCTCTTCAGAGGATTTGGCGAACTGATGCTGGGAATGCAGGTACCAGCCCTGATAATGATCATGGCACGCCCCTGGTGGGCAGTCCAAATGTCCCAGTGCCTGATGGGACTGGTAGTCCTGTTTAGTCGTGGCGCCCCATGTGTGGATCAAGGCGGACGAGTGGTCTCCCCTCGCCAACCAGGCGACCTCACGATAGCGGAGTAGTAGGCGGATATATGCCCGTCAAACTAGCAAGCTGGATGCTTGCCCTGGTCGGCTCCTACCCTATTTATCGTTTCTGTAGTCAAGAGCAGGAGAGTTGTTAAGAAATAATTTGTATTTTTATTCCGAGCACTCCTATTAGTGAACTGCACTTGGCTACTTTTATTCATCTGTATTTAATAACACTGTATTTTATATGTTATGGATTTTATACAAAACAATTCTTTTTAATTCACTGTGTCACTTTAATCTTCCCCTATACAAAATGTCAGTGGGGTATATTGTATGATTTTGATATTTTTATTTGTCAAAATCATTGCATTTTTTTTAACTGTTTGTATTTATATGTCTGCGTTTATGGTTTGTTTAAATCGAATAAAGGGCCCTATTAGGATGGCGTCCGTCTGCCACCCCAGAGGAGGAGAAACCGTCCGCAGGGGCTGCGGCGGTCCCTCCGTGCAAATTAGGATGTGACCGCCACCCTGGCGGTCACATCCTGTATGTTTAACATTGCGGCGGGTGCTGCTTGAAGCAGCACCTGCCGCAATGTTAAAAATGCATGCTTCGCATTTGCATGCACAAAGCGGCAGGCACCGTGCGGTGTCTGCCGCTTTGTGCATGCAAATGCAACACCTCACGTGCACCCCCCTACCCCCCGTCACCCTGGGGGCCCGCAACAGGCCCCCAAAGAAATCACTGTATGCCTTTCCACGGCGGAGAAGCTGCAGCGGAAAGGCATCTGTTCACCCCCATCCAAATATGGCTGGCGGTGTCTGTTAGACACCGCCTCCATATTAGAGCTTTTCCGCCGCGGTCGTAAGGCGACCGCGGCGGAAAAGCGGCGGACGGTCTTCCTGACCCCACCAGCCATCCTAATCTGGCAGGGGGTCTTTGAAGGCTCCGCAGGGGTTTTTCCGCATCCTTCTCCGCCGGCCCGGAGGATGCGGAAAAACCGCAATCCTAATAACCTCCAAAGTTTGCTTGAATGTCTGATGAAATATAGAATCTCTACATTTTAAAGTTTCACCATCAGTTTATTGCGGATACATGCATGCTCCCTCATTTGATTAGAAACCAAAGAGCTCATAAGCTCCACAGCCCATAGTTTTATACATTTTGTATTGACTGAGACTTGTGGTGCACATGGCAAAGTATAGCTTCCTTCTGGAGTCACATGCCATTTCCTGACTTGGAAGCCCTGATACCTTGCTATAGATTAATCAATACTCATTCGTGAAAAAAGGGTAAAAAAAGGTTATAAAGAGAATTAGGAAAAAGTGCTCTTCATATGTAAGACTCTTTCTGGGTTCGAATTTCTGGTTCATAATCAGATAAAAGAGATAAAGAAGGTTTCAAGGAAAAGTGTGGTTCCAGTTTTAACTTTTGCTGACCTTGCATCTGACAAAATGTTTTCATGAATAACATAGTTGTTGACTGTGGCAACAACTTCCTATTCTATTAAAATATTCTCCTGACATTTGCGTCAACATGCGTCATTAGATATTTTTACTTTGGAAGCCTTTCTTTATGTATGTTAATTGAGCGTCTATCTCTTTTGACAGCAAATGAATGCATGTGATTTGAATTCTCCAGATGAATACATTTTTTAATTCTTCTTTTAATGAAATTATTCGTCCATTCTTAATGCCCCATTATAATTGTTCTATCTTGCAATGAGTTATTGGCATTAATGAATAAAATTAAGGTAATTTATATTAAAAAAGAATACACTCCTGTCATTTACACAGTCTCCTTGCAGCAATAATAATGGTTTTCTTTACTAAAATTGAAGCATTGGTCAAAGAATCAGAGAAAAGATCATGAACCGGCCTCTTCCCAAATTAGTTTTGCAACATTTTGTGCTTAGGTATTTATCTGAAAAAAAGAAACATTATTGAAGAGGAATATTTTTTATTCAGGCATGTTCTAAATGTTTCAATATTTGCAAAGAGAGAGAGAAGGAGAAATTGTTTGGGGTGATTTTCATATCAATTCCCATATTTAGACTTCCAGAAAACTTTCTTTCTGGTATGATTTACTCAGCTTTTCATGGTGATTAACCAATTTGTTTGGTTACTTTATGGTATTGCCAACGTAGGAAGAGGTTGACACAGGGAGCAGAAGCTTCAAACTTCCAAGAGCAGGCTGTAGTCAACATTGAAGCATTGAAGGCAGATGGAAATTCTCTGCTGGGGATGCAGTTCTATATACATAGCTGAAGTATGAATATTAAGCATGTGCTATTTTTTTCTGATGTTCCTTACTCGCAAATGCATATTTTTAAATGATAAAATGTCAAAATGTTTGGATGATAAAAGCGTATTTAAGTTTCGCATTGGTGGTCAGCACAGACAGCAACCTGCTGGTACAAATGGACATGTTTGCAGTTGCAAAGAGTCTAAACCTCAGGATTTTTCATTGTCTTTTAGGAGGAGCTCAAAGTCTAATGATGCCACACCGAGGGTCCAGGGCCTGGAAGGCACCACTTGGGAATTAGTAATACCCTCCAGCAGAGGAGGCCTCTGGAGCTTGTTGTGCCCCTGTAGCTCAGAACAGGAGCTCAGTCAGCTGACCATTAGGGTCACCTCAACATGGCATAAAGGGTACAGGTCCAGTGTTCCTTCTCAGACAGCAAAGCAGGCCTCATGCAACAGGGTAGACCTTTGTCAGCAGGGCAGTCCTTCTGTAGTATCGACAAGTCTAGGAGTGTACTGAAGAGTGGCTCTGAATGCTCTACTTTATACCTGGTGCCCACTTTGAAGTAGAAGAAACTTATGGAGTCTTCCCCTAACAGAAAAGTCTGGAATTTCCTGCCTCTCTGTCTTGGTACCAGTCTGTCTGCAGGCATGATAGGCTAGTAGGAAGTCTTTTGAGTGTGAGCTTAGGCCATGTCTTTGAAGTGCACGTGTGGCAGGTGGCAGCTCCAATCCCCTCATCAAGTCAGGATAGCCCTTCCTGCCAACACCCAGACCCTCTATTGTGTGGTTGTCTGGGAGAAATACGCAAAGACCACTGACCAACTGCACCTAGTAGTGTGACCCAGGAACAGACTGCAGGCACCAAATGGGTAGGACAAGAAAAGACCAAATTTGAAAAGTGGAGTGTTTAGATTTGTGACTGAAAATCAAACGTTACCACTGAAGGGAGTTTTATAATTCAATTCCTCAGACAACAAACATGGTATTCCTACTTGCTTCCAATCAAAAGTTATCACTTATTAAATGTAATAGGGTAGCCTATTGTTAGCCTTTTGGAGAGGTAGGCCTTGCAATAGTGAAAATCAAATTGGAGAGTTTTTCAATAACAGGACATGCAAAACTCAAAAGTGCATTTTAAACTCTTTGAATAGCATGCGCCCTGCCATATGTTTGGGCTGTTTAGGATTGACCCTAGAGGTTACTTTTTTGTATTAAAAAGACAGGTTTAGGCCTGGCAAAATGTTTATTTTACTAAGGAGAGGAACCGTCGCAATCCTGGGTAGATGAATCAGGGGAATCTTCTTCCAAAAGGTTAAAAAAGGAATCGTGCTAGAGATGATCACCTCCTGTTCTTAGAGGTGCAAGGGTAAAAAATTTGAAAGATGCCATTCCCCGGGAAGGGTTGGAATCGGAAGCATTTCTAAGGCAAAACAGATCACTTTTCATGAAATTGGTATTATTTTTCAAGAAATTAAATTAATGCTGATGGAATGATCACGTTGTGCAATTTCACATGACGTAATGTAAAGTAATATGAAGAAATTTGGATTTCTTGACAAATAGTACCAGTTTCTTTGAATTTCATGAAAAGCGATCTCTATCGCCTTAGGAGTGCTTCAGATTCCTACCCTTCCCGGGGAAGGGCATCTTTCACAAAAAAATGTATTTTGCCTTGTCAAAATGGCATGCAAAACTGCACACAAAGGCAGCAATGGCAGGTCTGAGATAAAAGGCTACTTAAGTGGGTGGCATAATAACTTCTGCAGGCCTACTGGTAGTATATAATCTACATGGCCCCGGGTACATGTAGTACCACTTTGTATGGCACTTACAAGTAAATTAAGTATGCCAGTTGGGTGCGACCCACAAGCACTTTAGCTCTGGTAACAGTGGTGAAATGTGCAGATTCATAAAGCCCAAAAAATAGAATTTAGAAAAAACAAGAGTAAGAAGATGAAAAGTTTGGGGGTGACCCTACCGAGAGAGCAAGGCCGAACAACCTCCATAAAATTAAACTAGTGTTTTAAAATGAAACAGTTATCAATTAATTAATGCCTTGATCAGAAGTATGTAGTTATCATCATCAACATAAGCACACATTACATTTTTATTAGGCCTCTGGAAATGTTGATAATGCCTACAAATATTCACATCATTTCTGGCATTTCAAATTTGCATGTTATTTGAAATGGCCAAGAATATTCCATTATGTCAAGTCACATAATTGAAATTCTGTTTGTGTAAAACTCCTTTCCCTGGAGCACAAGGGAACTGTGGAGGAACAGAATGTGCCCACCAGTTGTTCAAGTAGATGTGATTTTGTGCTTTTTTTGTGCAAAATGCATCTTTGCATCTAAAATGGGCACAAGGATGCATTTTGAGTACAACATTCCAGAGTGACATTTTGATTAATGAAGCATAATTTTGGGTTCTTTTTCAGGAACTTCAACAGTGGAAATTTAACAAATTCCATGTGGGCCTTATTTTTAAGTTGACTAGAATGCTCCTCTTTGTGATTACACTATTTTCACCCCAAATCTTTCAACATTGGGTGATTTTTTCAAAGTGTGTACAGTGTTATAAGGTGTCTCCTTACCATTTCAGTGTAAAAAAATCCTGCAAGATCATTTCTCCTACTGGCTGAGAATTTGGTTACTACACAGGGGAGAGGAGAGAGGAGGGCTACACAGCCCAATATCCCTAAGGGCACTGGGCCAGGAAACACCAGGGTTCTAAGGGCGGTAGTACTTAACACACACTCCCTCCAGAAGCATAGTCTAGAGATCTTCCCCTTCTCAAGGAAGAGGCCCCTGACATCCTAGCAGTCACAGAAACCTGGCTTGATGGCTCAGCTGCACACATTGTAGTAGCTCTACCACTAGAGTACGATACCTTATGGCATAATAGGCAGGAGGGAAGAGAGGGGGGGATAGCGCTACTCTATATCAAACAGCTAGTAATGGAACAACTTGCCGGAGAGAACCTAGAGGGCGCTGATAGTTTAGTGGCAAAAGTATGCTCCAAGCCCTCATGCTTCGCAATAATGGTTGTGTATCGTCCCCCTCAATTGACCCCCCAGTTCAACGACCTTCTCAATGAAATAGTCACCGACCTACGCTCCCGTTACCAACAACTCCTGGTGGTGGGGGACTTCAACTACCACTGGGACCAGCTACCCAGAGATTCACAGGCCAGGTAGTTAGAGGAAACCATGGCCATTCTAGGGCTGCTCATGAATTCCCCCTCCCATGAGAAGGGACACACCCTAGACCTCATTTGGTCCACTCAGCCACTGGCCAAACTGCTGGATATCAGACCATTAAGCTGGTCGAACCACTACCTAATCATGTTCCAAATATGATATGATATTCAGATGACCAGATTTTGCCTACTACTTTTGCGTTTTGTTTGTGTCCCTTCAGTGGGTTAGTTGGACATCGGCTGGTGTCCCACTCCCATCACACTCTGTGCCTTATTTCCTTGAGATTATTTTTTATCAAGATATTCAACTGTCCGGCTGGACATTTCTTAAAAAATATAGTTCTATTTAGCCTATATTTATTTCCTTAACATCCTTCCTTTTGTCTAAGGACCACTGTTTCTACCAGTGATTGAGGCAGAGATCTAGGAGGGTTCCTAGTAACTTCAAGGAAGCCGGAGTAACCCCCTATTGAAAAAGGCAGGGACAGGCATCGCTAACCTGAAGAATTATAGGCCTATTTCCCAACTCCCTTTCTTGGCTAAAATAGTGGCACAGCATGTTCTTAAAACCCTGTCCCTATTTATGGAGAAACATCAGCTACTCGAGGTTCGGCAGGCAGGATTAAGGGCCCACCAGAGCACAGAGCTGATGATGCTGTCAGTGTTGGATGAACTCAGGCTCATGGCGTTAGACGCAGTCAACCACAGCCAACTCCTGGTACGAATCAGGGACATGGGCATCAGTGGGATAGTATATCAATGAATCACCTCCTTCCTTGACAGATCAGACTTAAAGGATCCATATGGGTGACTGTGTGTCCAATAAAGGGACTTTAACCTGTGGAGTCCCACAAGGGCCGGCACTATCTTCGCTCCTGTTCAATATTTATCTCAGACCTTTGGTGGGGGCCCTGGACCGTATGAACTGCCAGGTCTTCAACTATGCCGATGACACACAATTAATTCTTCAAATTGACAATACCTCACAAGCCCACGCACACGTGCAAAATATCTTCAGATACATGGACAACTGAATGACAGCTAACTCACTTAGAGTTAATCAGAACTGAGGTCCTAGCCGTCGCCACAAGAAGCAGCCCGTGGACCGACCTCTTTTGGCCACGAGAGCTGGGCGCCACGCCTACTCCAGCTCCAGTCGTAAAAAGCCTAGGCATTAAAATAGACGGCGAACTCACATTGTCTAATCTAGTGTCTATTGTGGTTGGGACCTGTGTGGACCTGCTGAGACAGTTGAGGAAATTATCACCCCTCCTCTCATTTTCCATCCTGCGGACAGTCATGACTGCACTGATTGTTTCATACCTAGATTATGGCAATGGGCTATATATTGGACTACCTAAAAAGCTGTTAGACAAGCTGTAAGTAGCAATGAATGATGCAGCTAGGCAGATCTTCAAGCTACCTAGACGGGAACGGTCCACACCTCTGTTGCAACAGCTACATTGGCTCCCCGTCAAATAGCAAGCCAGGTTCAAGGGCCTCTGCATTGCCCACAAGGCCCTTCATTGACAGGCTCCTGGATACATCAAGGAGCACCTGGGGAGATATGTCCCAGGATGTACCCTCCAATCATCCGAGGTCGGCCTGCAACACAACGACCAAAGAGTGTCGAGCCTTCTCGATTTTGATAGTTGTAGAATAAGCTGCCAGGAAACCTTCTAACAGAAAAAGCCCTTCTCCCTTCTAAAAAAAAACTGAAGACCTTCCTCTTTTCAGAGGCCTGGACATAACACACGCTTTGATTTGGGACCAACAGTCACTCCCTGGGTTGGGCCACAGCCACTCTCTCTTAGCACAGAGAGTCCTTGCGGTGATTATGTGCTCTACAAATCCCAATTAACATTAACATTATCATGCATTATCTATCCTTTTTAGTCACAATAGCAGGTTCAAGACTCTGATTCTTGTGGTGTCTCACTTTTTGCCTTCATTGTCATTAAGGCCCTTGTTACAAGTCCCTCAGAGCTGTATGTCCAGGAAGGACTGCTCCAGGTGATTCCGAGCATTACCAGTGTGAGAACATCGCACCCAGTGTTGCCTTTTTCAATAACGCATCTGGTAAAACTAGAGTTTCTTATGAACAGATTCCGCCAGTTCAGAGCAGGTTTAACAAAATGTTCCCCATTCCCCATGCCTGAAACACGTGATGGCCAAAAACTAGTGATAAGATGCCTCATTATATTTTTAAGACAGCCAGCCATTTCTACCCAGGCAGTTTCAGGCATTCTCTTATTAAGGTTCTATGTCTTTTTGATTACCTTTGCAGTTCCATTTGCCAATTTCATGGGTTTGCCTCCAAAATAAAGGGCATATGTACAAGGTGATTTCGCCACAGTGATATCACTTTTTTTGATGTCCCGGTGGCACAATACCCTTCACTGTATATATAAAGTTGCGTTAAGCCAATTTGTATGACTAAACACCGCTTTGTACATATGTTACCCTTAGCTGTGGGCATTCGACTACAAAACCCATTATTTTGTTACCCTGCCCCAGATTTACAAGGATCTTTAAATCTGAGGTAGCGCCAAAAACAAACTCCATGCAAATGCAGGTGTTAGATTGGTGCAACGAGGAGAAATACTTTTATTTCTCCTTGTTTTTGCTTTTGCTATGTGTGCTGCATTCTGCTGCATACATAGAAAGCGCAAAACACCATTAATGATTATGTTTTTTTGCAGGAAGGTGTCCCTTCCTGCACAAAAAAAATCATTAAATAATGGCGATATCTTACTTTTATGTATATTGCATTCTGCAGCAGACATAGAAGTAGCAAATCACCATTATTGATTGTTTATGTGCAGGAAGGCACACCTCCCTGCACCTAAACAATCATCCCTGCAATGCAGACACCCTTGCACTATGGCGCAAGCGTGTCTGTGATGGCAAAAGGTAGTTATTTTTAGCTCCAGGGAAAACATAGTGGTGCACCTTATTCTTGTAAATACGGCGCATTCCTACGTTTTGGAAATGACGCAGTGTGTCACTGCAAAATTTACCGCAGTACAGCGCTACATCATTTCTTTTTACATATGCCCCTAAATGTTTAAAATCTATCCTTGCTGGCTGAAAGACTAAAGTTGTTGTCATGCAAAGATTGTGATCCAATTGTAGGCCTTATCTGCCATCAACAACGTTAATATTATATAAGGGTGTGTGAAATTCACATAAGTTGATTTTGTGTGAATATTTGAAATTTCTGTAAAGTAATGTGAAATTACACATGATTTCACAAAACTGGCATGTGATACTATATTTTGGAGCAAACCGCATTGTTGTGTCCACTTTGGATGTAAGGATGCATTTTGGGCTAAAAAGTAGTGCTTAAAAACAAAAGAACAGCCACTCAAGCTCCATTGGTTGAGTTGTTCCTGTGCGTACACTGTAAAATTTTAAAGCAAACACCAAATTTACGTTACATTTTTACAGCAAACGGTGTGAAATTATGCAAATTACATGATGTGGCGTGATAGAGTAATCCAAAATTGGCCTTAATACTTTGGTGTAGCAAATAATTTTGCCATGGCCTAAAATTATATTGAGGTTTTAAACCAAATATTCAAGGCAGGGAAAATACCAGTAGCAAATTATAAAATGTGCTTTATTAAAAGAGACGCTGTTTAGACCAAAAGTTTAATAATTTCTCATTCAGAGAGATTCCCTCTCGTTCACTACATAGATAGAGTCTTCTTTGATCAAACTAAGGTCAAACGTAATACATCCAAACCTCGATTCACTTAGAGTGAAATATAAGGGAGAAATCCTCAGAACATCCTATTACTTCTGCTGTGAAACCTCCTGCACAAGTAAAAATGCATTTGAGGTACACAACGTCTACTGAAAGTTCTTCTCTTTCAGCAAGTCGGGCAGCAAATATTCTTTACACACATGTAGAAGTGAATGTACATCAACTTAAACAATTTGAATTATGACACGACAAACTTGACATCTAGACAAAGGTACAAGCACTATGAACTCTCAAGACGTGGCCAACTGTGAGTTAGACTAAGGGCCCCATTAGGATGGCAGGCGGATTTCCCCCCCTCCGGGCCGGCGGTAATCACCGCCGGCACAGTGGGGAGATCTGCCCGCCATCCCTGTACAAAAGACCCCTCGCCATATTACATTGGCTGGGTGGTCCGCGGCGGATGGAAAGATCATCTGCCGCTTTTCCACCCGGTCGACATGTCGACTGGGCGGAAAAGAGTTCAATATGGTGGCGGTGTCTGAAAGACACCGCCAGCCATATTAGAATGTGCATTTTTGAATGCCTTTCCGTGGCGGCATTGCTGCCACGAAAAGGCATGCAGAGCCTGCTTGGGGGGCCTGTTGCGGGTCCCCATGGACTCCGGGGGTATGGGGGGTGCACATGGGGAATACCTATGGTACCCGCCCGCCTTTCAAAGAACAACATGGCAGGCACCGCGCTGCGCCTGCCACGTTGTGCTTTGAAAAGCACAACATGCATTTTTAGCATTGCAATGTTAAAAATACAGGATGCGCCTGCCAGTGTGGTGGGCGCATCATAATGGGGTGTGCGGGACCACCGGTAGCATTGTGGACAGTCCCATTCCACACTGGTATGGCGGACCGACAAAGTCTAATGTGCCCCTAAGTATCGAGATAATACTCCATACTGTAATTGTTCGCTTCAATTCACTTTTTGAAGAGAATCATAGTAACATCCTAATGATATGCATGGCTCTTGTAAAGAGCATAAGAGTAAACAACTGGATTCTAACTACGCTCTTCCAGCCAAGCGCTCGCCACTGTACCTCGCATCAACAAGACCACCATGGGAGGCAGATCCTTTTCGTACCTGGCTGCCAAAACATGGAACTCACTCCCCGCTTACCTTCGCCTCACCCAGAACCACCTAGCATTCAGGAAGCAACTTAAAACGTGGATATTTGACAAGTAATCCTCCTCCCCTCCTAAGCGCCTTGAAACCCACTGGGTATGTAGTGCGCTATACAAATTTCTTGACTTGACTTGACTTGACTAAATCTGGCAATTCACTGCTATGGCATAGCTCCAGAGGTTAACAGAACATGATAATTGTTGCTGCTTCGTAAAGGAATGCCAGGTTGTTCTGGCTGGTCTTTTTGAGAGCCTATCAGAACAGCGCTAGAAAGCAGGAAACACAGCTTCTGGATAGTAGGGAAGCAAAGGGACACAGAGGGGTGTGTGTGAGTGGCAGAACGCTATGTTACCCATCTATAAATCTATATGTTGTGGCTGGTCTGGCTAGATTGTAGGACTACAGGTACTGTTGCAACAACATTTGACACCAGAGCTCTCTCAAAATCCTCTATGTGTACAAAAAATGGTGCAACATGTAAAATGTCCGATCTATCAGTTTTAAATACCTGAGTAGTAGATAGTGGGTCAAACTACAGAGCTTAAGGGTCATATATGAAAGACATTGCAAGGTACATATAAAGGTCACTGTGGTGCTTACATCACACATAGAACATACATAGTTTCAGGTGCCTTCTAATACTTTGTTTGGGACCATAAGCATGTGATTACAATACATTATTTTGCTCATGGTAGCAAACATAGAACACACATTGGTAAATTTAATATAAGATAAGGGGATACAGAGTTATGGTGGAGAACTGACAGAACTACTGGCAGAAATGCTATCTACCACCAGGACTTGAAAATATCAACAGGAGTACGCTTTTAAGCAAAAATTGCACTGGCCATTACAGATTATGTTTTGTGTGTGTTCCAAAGCCAGTGAACAGTGATGCCACATGGTTCAAGGTATGGAATATGCATGTAAGGAATTGGTTAAATTAGGATGTAAATAGCTTTGTTTTTATAGATAACAACTACATTTGGGAGGAAAGCTCCGTGATGAAGGAACAATGACTCCGAAATACATGTCTCACTCCCTCATTTGTATGGTGTATTGCATGCAGACTAATGTGAACCCTAAATGATCATAACGTATTAATTGGTTAGAAATATGTATATGGAAGAATATATATATATTTTTTAAATAATGAATATTTATAATGAATGCAAGCAATATTATAGAACTGTGGGGCTGATTCACAAAGAAAGTAGTAAATCTACAGTCTCAGATTTACATCTATGTCATCTATGTGCGTGTTTTTAACCTGTGCGTGTTTTTAACCTGTGCATGTTTTGACCTTTGCTTTCTTTGAAATTGTATGCTGCTCTTACCTGTTTCCCGCCCCGTTCTACCATGGTTGAATGCTGTTTGTGTGGAGGGCGTTGTAGTTATTTTCTTGTCCACTTCAGTCCATTTTTCCACTTCCGGGTGACGAAGGAGGGCGGTTTAGCTTTTCCACTCTCTCCCGTATTTAACCCGATGTGCAAGCCCGTCTGTGCTCGTCCATGCCCGGCCAATCAGCTTCTAGATGTTACTCTTCTCTAATGCTGCGTAATCTTCAACCTCCTTTGAACGCATCCTGCCAGGCTCTCATTCTTGATCTTTCCCTCCATCAGTGCTCATGCCGCCACTTTGAGCTCACTCCTAACATTCAGCTGACGGCTGTCCATGAGCTCCGAGGTCAGAGTGGGGCTCCCTGTTCTTCTCCTAATATGTTAACTGCTTCTTTGCCGTGAGGCGAATTCCACAGGTTTTTATTAACAATAAATTGATTTTACATGAGACATACCGGGACGTGTCCTGGAGGATACATTGTGATGGATATACAGAACGCCATGTACATCTATTCGTATTTGTTGTATAACTCCCCAACATAATAGTAACAACATTATAAATCCTACCAAATTATAATTGAGCCACTTAATATGCGGTTGGAAGTGATTAAATGAAACTTGCAGTAGGATGGAGGCCATTCGCCCCCCGGGGAAACAGTTGTTCAAGCTGTTCAAGCGTCTGACTCAATGAGTTGGGATAATTCTATGCCCCTGTAGTCCACCCACCACAACCATATTTTCTTATGTTTTTGGGGACATCCCAGAGCCTGAAACACAGCAATCTCTGCATTCACACATTCATTAATGGCATTTTACCATCTGCTGATCTTAGAAGAAAGTGCACTTTTCCACTGTTGGGGGATATCCCTTTTAGCAATGGTGACTGCTAAAAACAATAAGTGATGTTTGTAGTGGTTCCCACCAATACTATTGGTGCTATGTAGTAACAATAACTTTGGCTCAAGAGGTTAATTCCACAACAGCACCTCACTCAGTCAAGCCACTACCTTCGGCCAAAATAGCTGCAGTGTGGTACATCTCCAGACGTATGCAAGAAGGTCCCCTCTGCTATCCCACATTTCAGGCATACAGGGGACTAGCTGGCACCCATCTTCCATAGTCTATATCGGGTATAATATATGCTGTGCAAGTATTTAAACTGTATCAGTCGGTATCGGGTTGAGATTGCCGCACCTGGGGCTGGCCAACGCTCCCGCCCAGTCATCATCAGTTAGATCTGGTATATCTTCCTCCCATGCTGTTCTAGTCTTGTGTAATGTGGCATGAGTGTGCGTTGTCAGTGTTTGGTATAGCTGACATAACTGGTGAGCACCTATGTCACCCTTCAGTAGGCGTCCTTCTAGGGGGGCAAGGTATCAGTCTGTCATAGTATAGGGTTAAGTGCATTCTGACGTTGGAGGTTTTTATAGAATTGCGACTTATGAAGTTGAAACTCAGCCTGGAGTTCTTGAAATGACTTTAATACGGTGCCTTGCACTATGTCACCCAGGGTGGATATTTCCACCATGTCCCACCCACGGAATCCCGCAAGCACCGTTACCGGGCGCAGCAGTGTACCATGCCACAGCGGGGTCGTCTGGATCAGACGGCCATGCCATCCCATCTGTCGGACTATGGCCCGCCATAGACGGATGACGGTGCTGCGAGCGGGGGGTAGAAAGTCTAAGTTCTGCAAACTATATAGGAGTTGGAGGAGTGGTATTGCCATGTGATGCACTCTATATGAGCCCGATGATGGGTTGAACCACCATTCATTGGCCACCTGTAGGTGGGAGGCCTCATAGTAGGCATAGATGTCCTCAGCCGTTATACCACCACAATCGGTTGACTGCGTGCATATGCTTAACACCACTCGCACGGCCCTGTCATGCCAGAGTAATTCATTATGTGCTGCATTCACCTGATTAAACCAAGTCTGCTGTATGGCATTTGGTAAATTCTGCAACCTATAGAGTTTTCTGGGTAGGGAAACCATTTTAAAAGTTGCCAATCGCCCATATAATGAGAGCAGGAGATAGGACCAAAACGCTGTTTTGTCTTAAAGGCTTGTTAGGAGGGGATTAATGTTACGAGCCCATGAGGTCTATGAGCAGGGTGACATAAAGATGTTGCGGTACTTGAAGCCAGTTGTAGCGCGTGACAACTGCTCGGCCCACTTCTCGCTGCCCTGGTGTCCGTGCACAGGGAATAGTACAGGCTAAGTGGGGTTCGTGTGAAGCCCGATGGTTTGACCAAAAACACACAGGATCTGAAGGATGTGGGCCCCGAGAACCCGAGAATGAAGTGTGGCCTACTTACATCCTGGACCCAATCAATTCTGGTGCCCATTTTTAAGAAGGGAAATAGAGAGGAGGTGACCTGTTATCGACCGATCTCCCTCCTGGACTCACTGGGGAAAGTACTAGGCAGAGTGGTTCTCCAACGTTTACAGGAGTGGGCGGACGATACCGGGACCCTCTCGGATATCCAGTATGGCTTCCGAGAGGGTCTCGGAACAACGGAACAAGCTCTGAACTTGGCCCTGCTGATGGGAAAATATGTGTCGGCAAAACGCGAGAAGTTATACATGGTATATGTCGACCTTTCCGCAGCTTTCGACTGCGTTTCCCACGCAAAATTATGGTTGGTCCTGATCAATATGGGAATAGACAAGGTTCTTGTGACCTTTCTTAGAGAACTCTACTCTAATGCCTCCTCCAGGGTGCGTTTTGGAGTACGGGGTGAACTGACGGAATCTTTTTCCGTAGAGCGCAGCGCCAGGCAGGGGTGTGTCCTTGCCCCCTTCCTCTTCTCCCTCTATACAAACGGCCTTGAGGTAGAGATGTTGAGGAGGGGCTTGGACTTGCCCCGTGTGAAAGATCGACTGGTGCCCGCGCTCTTGTGTGCGGATGACACGGTGATCCTAGCACGCACCCCACGTGAGCTTCAAAAATCCCTGACAGTTACGCAAAATTCATGACGGACCTAGACCTTCATATAAACATAAAAAAAACTTATGTTATGAGAGCTGGCCAAATTAGGAAACAGGGAAAAAGCATCTTCCTCAATAATGAAAAATTAGAATCAACCCCCCAATACCTCTATTTAGGGATTACGATAGATGAGAATCTCAACTGGAGAGCGGCCATAGAAGCGCGTAAACATCAACTTTTGCGCTCTATTGCTGCCCTTATGAAATTTGCACAGAAATTAGGGAAAAAGCCTCCGGTTGAATTACTTCAGATCTATAGAGCCAAGTGCCATTCCATTGCACTTTATGGTGCGGGCCTGTGGGGTCACAAAAACACAAAAGCCCTCCAGGTAGCAGAGAACACCTTCACGAGATTCTTACTGGCAGTCCCAAAAAGAGTTTCCACCTTTGCCTGTCACGCAGAATTGGGATTGCCACATAGCGAGGACCTGGCCAAAATTGAACCCGTACTTCTTTGGCGCCGAATATGGGTGTCAACAAGAAAAACTCTCACCAAAGATATTGTCACGGACTATATGACCCTAGATCGTGCTGAAAAAATTGACTGGTTAACATACGTAAAAAAATCTTCTCACTGACTTAGGAATGGCTGAGTACTACCATAATCCTGAAACGATTGCTGAAATTAAAAAAAAAGAGCTAAAGGCAAAGGCGCTGAGCCATTTTGAAGACTTACGTATTACTGTGGAGATTAAGAAACCATCTGTACAACACTCCCTAGCGGTCATGACCACCCTGGAAATGGAACCATACTTAACCTATGTTGATTCGCAGTTTGAACGATTCTTATTAGCGAGATTTAGGCTGAACATCTTCCACAGGGTTGTAGCATTCCCTAATAGAAACAGCTGGGAAGAAAGTCTATTGCCCTGCCCATGCGACGATCTATCCGAACAGTCAACAATTCACACTGTACTGTTCTGCAAATTTTACTCCGCACAACGCAAACTTTGGCTAATTCCCTTGCTGCGAACTTTAGGCCTCAGAAGGTGTCGTCCTGCCAAGCTGTGGCTGCAATTCTTAAGTTCTGAATACGTATGTAAAGTTGTAAGCACCTTCCTAAAATGTATTTTTAAACATAGGCTAAATCTTCAAAATAATAATCTTCAATCTTCTTGAAAAAGTAACAGTGATATAAATTTTAAATGAACTGAATATGTATTAGTAATGTTAAAATGCACGTAAATGAAATGTATAAATGCTTTTATGGTTTTTCATGTAAAACTGAAACCGAATAAAGATTTTACTACTACTACTCGACACCAGAACACCGGACGTCGCCTTTCTTACAGAAACCTGGATGAACGCCTCATCAGTGCCCGACATCGCCATAGCCATCCAGGACGGTTACAAGATCATCCGTAGGGACCGCATCAACCAAACAGGAGGAGGCATCGCCATCGTCCACAAGAACACCATCCGCATCACGACCAGCTCCGACAACCCCCTCACAGCCGCCAAACACCTTCACTTCCAGATACACACCAACCCCAAGACCACACTTAGAGGCACCCTCATCTACAGACCACCAGGACCTCGCTCACAATTCTGCGAAGACATCACTGACTTTATCAGCCCACACGCCCTCCCCTCTGAGGACTACATTCTCCTAGGGGACCTCAACTTCCACTTGGAAAAGAACAACGATAGCAACACCACCACTCTTCTGGACAACCTCGCCAATCTAGGACTCAAACAATTGGTAAACACCCCCACCCACTACGCCGGACACACGCTCGACCCAATCTTCTCCTCCAGGAAGCACATCTCCTTTAATCATGCATCAGGACTCCACTGGACGGACCACAGCTGCGTCCAATTCAACTTCAGAAAGGACACGACCCACCACCACACACAACAAGTCCTCCGCAGAAACTGGAACAAAATTACAACCGACCAGCTCACCACATCGCTAAACCAAAACCCTCCCGCCAGATCATCGGACCCAAATGAAGCAGCCATCAATCTCGCACAATGGATCACCCACTGCGCTGACGAATTGGCACCCTTGAAAAAACATCACAACAAGCCAGGAAGCAAAAAAGCCTCCTGGTTCAATGACGACCTCAAGCACTCCAAAAAGAACTGCCGCACCCTGGAGAAAACCTGGCGAAGAAACCCAACCACAGACAACATGACCGCCCTCAAGAAAGCCACTCACAAACACCACCACCTGATCCGATCCACCAAGAAATCAGCATTCAAGGATCGACTCGACAACAATGCCCACAACAGCAAGGAACTCTTCAGCATCGTTAAAGAGCTTACCAATCCCAGCGCCGACACCAACGACATCACTCCCTCTAAAGACCTCTGCGACTCTCTAGCCTCGTTCTTCCACAGCAAGATCGCTGACATACATAACAGCTTCGGCGACCAGCCCACTCCTTTTACCACCGAACTGAAGCCCACCACCATCCTTTGCGCATGGAACCCGATAAGCACTAAAGACACCATCCGCTTGATGAACTCCATCCACTCCGGATCACCAACCGACCCATGCCCTCACCACATCTTCAACAAGGCCGACTCCATCATCGCACCCTAACTCCAGGATATCATCAACTGCTCCTTCAACACCGCTACCTTCCCAGAAAGCTGCAAACATGTTGAACTCAGTGCCCTCCTGAAGAAACCTACAGCAGACCCCACTGAACCTAAAAACTACCGCCCCATCTCGCTCCTCCCATTCCCTGCCAAAGTCATAGAGAAGACCGTCAATAGTCAACTCGCTGCCTTCCTCGAGTCTAACGGCTCCCTCGACCCCTCACAGTTCGGCTTCCGAGCCAAACACAGCACTGAGACCGCTCTCATCGCAGCCACAGACAACATCCGAACACTACTCGACAACGGGGAAACAGCTGCCCTCATCCTCCTGGACCTCTCCGCAGCGTTTGACACAGTCTGCCATAGCACCCTTGTACAACGCCTTAGCAACGTCGGGATACAAGAAAAAGCATTGGATTGGATCATCTCGTTCCTTGCCAGAAGAACCCAGAGAGTCCGCCTCCCCCCCTTCAGATCAGAGGCCACCGAAGTCATCTGCGGCGTACCACAAGGATCATCGCTCAGCCCCACCCTCTTCAACGTCTACATGAGCCCCCTCGCATCCATCGCACGCCAGCACAACCGCAACATAATCTCCTAGGCTGACGACACACAGCTGATCCTCTCCCTCACCAAAGACCCAAACACCGCCATAACCAACCTACACAAAGGAATGAAAGACGTAGCCGAGTGGATGAAGAACAGCCGCTTAAAACTGAATTCTGACAAGACGGAAGTCCTCATCCTAGGATCATTCCCCTCTGCATGGGACGACTCATGGTGGCCACCGGCCCTAGGCAGCGCACCAAAACCAACGGACCATGCTCGCAACCTGGGATTCATTTTAGACTCCTCCCTCTCGATGACCAGACAAGTCAACGCCTTCTCATCATCATGCTTTAACACCTTACGCATGCTCCGAAAGATCTTCCAATGGATCCCCACCGAAACAAGAAAGTCGGTCACCCATGCACTTGTCACAAGCCGACTGGACTACGGAAACACCCTCTACGCCGGAACCACAGCCAAATTACAGAAAAAACTCCAACGCATTCAGAACGCCTCCGCCCGACTCATCCTAGACATACCCCGCCAAAATCACATATCCGGTCACCTGAGAGACCTTCACTGGCTCCCCGTCAACAAGAGAATAAGGTTCCGCCTTCTCACCCACGCACACAAGGCCCTCTACGACCTAGGACCCAGATACCTCAACACGTGCCTGACCTTTTACACCCCCACCCACCAACTACGTTCGTCCAATCAAGCCCTTGCCGCTATTCCACGCATCCGAAGAACCACCATGGGAGGAAGATCATTCTCCTACTTAGCGGCCAAAACCTGGAATTCTCTCCCCACCCACCTCCGCCTTACACAGAACCACCTTTCCTTCAGAAAACAACTCAAAACTTGACTATTTGATAAGTAGCGATCCCCCCTCCCTCAAGCGCCTTGAGACCCTCTGGGTGAGTAGTGCGCTATACAAATGTTGACTTGACTTGACTTGATCTATAAATCTATATGTTGTGGCTGGCCTGGCTTGATTGTGGGACTACAGGTACTGTTGCAACAACAACATTTGACACAAGAGCTCTCTCAAAAACCACTATGTGTACAAAAAATGGTGCAACATGTAAAATGTCCGATCTATCAGGTTTAAGTACCCTATTCATAGCGCAGACCTACAGTAGATAGTGGATCAAACTACAGAGCTCAAGGGTCATATATGAAAGACATTTCAAGGGTACATATATATAAAGGTCACTGTGGCTTTTACATCACACATAGAACATACATAGTTTCAGGTGCCAGTGATTACAATAACTTATTTTGCTCATGGTAGCAAACATAGAACACACATTGGTAAATTAAATATAAGATAAGGGGATACAGAGTTAAGGTGGAGAACTGACAGAACTACTGGCAGAAATGCTATCTACCACCAGGACTTGAAAATGTCAACAGGAGTACGCTTTTAACCAATCATTGCACTGGCCAATAAGGATATGTTTTGTGTGTGTTCCAAAGCCAGTGAACAGTGATGCCACATGGTTCAAGGTATGGAATATGCATTTAAGGATTTGGTTAAATTAGATGTCAATAGCTTCGTTTTTATAGATAACAACTACATTTGTGAGGAAAGCTCCATGATGAAGGAACAATGACTCCAAAATACATGTCTTTCTCCCTCATTTGTATTGTGTATTGCATGCAGACTAATGAGAACCCTAAATGATCATAACGTATTAATTGGTTAGAAATATGTATATGGAAGAATATATATATATTCCAGACCATCGGGTATAACAAAGCCTTCACCCACCTGGGACGAGCTCTCCCTCTTTCTCCCCAGAATTCCCTTGGCTGCTGGGATTGTGCTGGGCGGAGATTTCAACTGCCAGTTTGAGCCACTTACCCTGATCATTGAGGGTGCAGTCATGGAGGAGGATGACCAGTGGGGAATCCCACAACTGGTTGGCCCCCCACCAAAGTCATGGTCCCCGCTAGCAATACAAATCACGGCTCTAACGCTCAGCCACTCCCTGAGAGCTTGCAATGGCCGAGCTAAGAGTGACATCCCCGCAAAACCTACCTTTAAGAAATCAGGGCAGGGGTCTCATCTGGACTATATCCTGGTCCAGACATCTAACTGGAATAGGGTCTCTGATCTTGTGGTAGTCGAAAGAACCGACAGTGACCACAACGCATTAATTCTCTCTTTTATCGCACCAAGCGGGTTCTTGGGTAACCCAATTGCAGAGGCACCCCCAAATCCCAATTTAATTCTCACAAACGATAGGCGTAGAGTGAGGTGGGCAAAGCTCGTGAACAATCCTGCACACATCTCCGAGTTGTATGCCCAGCTAATCCCCATATTTTAATGGGTTGGGGATCTCATTAGTCATCCTTTGCTAGGAAATATAGTCCGCAAGCTGGGCATTCTCCATGCGGAACTGGTGGATACCCTCATGGAATTTTTAAACCCAATTGTGCGGAAGGGTAACTATAGGACCAAAAGACTCTCCTGGTATAATACAGTTTGCAAGAAGGCAAAGGCCAACCTCCTTGCTGTACTGAGATACCCTAGGGATACGGATTTAATTAAGAAAAGAAGGGAGGAATTAAAGCAAGCAATCCACAACGCAAAGGTGGAATGGGATCATTCCAATTGGGATAATATGTTGGCTGCTCTCCAGACCAGAGATGCCCGAAAATTCTGGCAGATAGTGAGAACAGGGTCTGCCGAGCCGACTCAGGCTGTGGAAGCTAATATAGCGGCCTCGGTGTGGGAGGACCACTTTCGCAGCCTTTATGAATAGGCTGGTTCTATCTCCTCTTACAATTGTGATGATTTGATCCCCGAATATCAGTTACCTCCCAGTGGGCTCTTAGCGCACTCTCAAATTACTGGGAGTACTGAGCCACTACAATTTACCTTAAAGGAGGTCCATAATACAATAGCCAAGTTGCCCTCGGGCAAGGCCCCTGGGTTAGATAAAATACCGGGTGACTTATTCAAGTACCAGCCCAGGGTTTGGGCCCTGTATCTGTTAGAGGTCTTTAACGCAATACTTGGGGGAATGGCAGTTCCTAGTACTTGGCTGGGAGCAGAGATTGTACCTATCTTCAAGAAGGGCTCTCCTCTGCTCCCAGCTAACTATAGGCCAATCAGCCTTATTGATGTAGCACAAAAATTTTCTCTAGGCTAATACTTGACCGCCTCCAAGAATGGATGATGGACAATTCCATTTTAAGTACATATCAGGCAGGGTTTAGATCCAAGGTCTCGATGATGGACCAAATTTTTCGCCTGGCCCTCTTGTTCTGGAAGACGGTGCGGGTGCAGGGGGGTTCGTTGTACACTGTATTTGTCGATCTCCACGCAGCCTTTGATTTGGTTCTGCGGAGTAAACTGTCGGCAGTACTTGCAAAACTTGGGGTCCCTTCTGTTCTTTTAAACATCATTGTCCGATTGCATACTCAAAATTATGCTCAGGTTAGGTGTGGGAGGTTGGGTACCCTCTCACAAAGATTCCCCGTTGGCAGAGGGGTAAGGCAGGGATGTGTTCTTGCACCGACCCTGTTTCGCCTACTTTGTCAACGGGGTAATCGACTACCTTGACAATGTTCCCATTATAGATGCACCAAGCCTTGGTGGCAGAAGGGTGCCCGCAATTATGTTTGCGGATGACACCCTCCTGCTATTGAAATCCCCAATGGGGATCCAGCGCATTCTGGAGGGCTTTGAGGCATTGTGCCAAGACCACGGTCTTGAAATAAATGCCCTGAAGACAAAGTACATGATTTTTAATCCCCCCAAAAAAACACGCCCTAAACCCTCTATAGGCCCTAATAGGTTTGAAAGAGTCTTCACATTTGACTACCTGGGCGTGACTTTGAATGACAAACTGGAATGGGGTGAACACCAAACCAAGTCACAGCTCAGATTGGCTCAACTAGCAGGGGGAATAATTAGGCTAGTCAATTCTAACAAATCATCTATTAGACCTCTAGCCCCCCCCCCTGGAGATCTACAGACTCCAGGCCAGAGGTGCGATTCTTTATGGCAGTGAACTTTGGGGACATACCTGCAAGAGGGATTTGGTCACAGTCGAGAACAAGTTTTTTAGACAACTGTTAAAGTTACCGGCTAGCACCCCGCTTCTCCTTATTAGATTGGATATGGGCTTAAAACCGTTGGATGAAGTAGTGGGTGTAAAGCCTCTAGCTTTTTGGAGAAGATTATGGTCTACCCCTGAGCTAGCCAATTATAGACAGGAATTGAAGGAAATCCTTGCTCTCCCTACTACCGAGAACATCCCGTGGTTCATATATCTGAGTACTGAGTTTACCCGGTTGGGTCTCCCCACCCTCTGGAGCGATCCTGAAATGGCTTGCCAGGGTTTGTCTCGTAAAGATCTGGTAGCAACTTTTTATGCTTGTAACCTTGAATCCCATACACAGGGTGCACGCCCAGATTCCCTGGTCAACATCTTCCTTGGGGTGAAAGACGATTACAAGTTTGAACCCGTTCTTGCCCATATTTTCCCGAATCTGGCCAGAAAGTTATACTTACAATGGCGGTATGGCACTCTTCCGCTCAGAGCATTCACAAGCAAATGGAACCTCCAGTCTATGAAAAATTGCCCAGGCTGTAATTGCGGGCTTGAAGACGATTTACACCTAGTCTTCTTTTGTCCCGCTTACTCTGTGGCCAGGAGGTACTGGATAACCCCACTATGCAGGAACTTAGGGTTTGTTAAATGCTCGCAGGCCTTTAGAATCCTTAAGACTGATCTTACAAAAGTAACTGTTTTTGCTATGGCTAAATTCCTCGAAGAATTGTGGTGTAAGAGAAGGCTTTTAATTTTCAGGTCACCACACCCCTGACCAGATCATGTATTAGTGATTGTGCAACCCTTATCTACCGGACTCTTTTTAACTAAAATGTAATATTATTATAACATTGTCCTGTTTTTTACCTTGAATATATTTCCAAAACTATTTCATAGTATTGTTTTACCGAGGGTTGTAGCTCTTATGTTGCTATTCTTGGGGACATTGTCCTGTTTTATTGTATGCCATCCTACTACTGTTGTAATACTGATGTTTAAATTTGGTTATTGTAATTTTATGTATCTTTTATGGCAATTGCTGAAATAAAGATTATGGAATGGATATATATTTTTTAAATAATGAATATTTATAATGAATGCAAGCAATAATATAGAACTGTGGGGCTGATTCACAAAGAAAGTAGTAAATCTACAGTCTCAGATTTACATCTATGTCATCTATGTTCGTGTTTTTAACCTGTGCATATTTTAACCTTTGCTTTCTTTGAAATTGTATGCTGCTCTTACCTGTTTCCCGCCCCGTTCTACCATGGTTGAATGCTGTTTGTGTGGAGGGCGTTGTAGTTATTTTCTTGTCCACTTCAGTCCATTTTTCCACTTCCGGGTGACGAAGGAGGGCGGTTTAGCTTTTCCACTCTCTCCCGTATTTAACCCGATGTGCAAGCCTGTCTGTGCTCGTCCATGCCCGGCCAGAATTTATGGCCCCTTTCAATCAGCTTCTAGATATTACTCTTCTCTAATGCTGCGTAATCTTCAACCTCCTTTGAACGCATCCTGCCAGGCTCTCATTCTTGATCTTTCCCTCCATCAGTGCTCATGCCGCCACTTTGAGCTCACTCCTAACATTCAGCTGACGGCTGTCCATGAGCTCCGAGGTCAGAGTGGGGCTCCCTGTTCTTCTCCTAATATTTTAACTGCTTCTTTGCCGTGAGGCAAATTCCACAGGTTTTTATTAACAATAAATTGATTTTACATGAGACATACCGGGACGTGTCCTGGAGGATACATTGTGATGGATATACATAACACCATGTACATCTATTCGTATTTGTTGTATAACTCCCTAACATAATAGTAACAACATTATAAATCCTACCAAATTATAATTGAGCCACTTAATATGCGGTTGGAAGTGATTAAATGAAACTTGCAGTAGGATGGAGGCCATTCGCCCCCCGGGGAAACAGTTGTTCAAGCGTCTGACTCAATGAGTTGGGATAATTCTATGCCCCTGTAGTCCACCCACCGCAACCATATTTTCTTATGTTTTTGGGGACATCCCAGAGCCTGAAACACAGCAATCTCTGCATTCACACATTCATTAATGGCATTTTACCATCTGCTGATCTTAGAAGAAAGTGCACTTTTCCACTGTTGGGCGATATCCCTTTTAGCAATGGTGACTGCTAAAAACAATAAGTGATGTTTGTAGTGGTTCCCACCAATACTATTGGTGCTATGTAGTAACAATAACTTTGGCTCAAGAGGTTAATTCCACAACAGCACCTCACTCAGTCAAGCCACTAACTTCGGCCAAAATAGCTGCAGTGTGGTACAGCTCCAGACCGTATGCAAGAAGGTCCCCTCTGCTATCCCACATTTCAGGCATACAGGGGACTAGCTGGCACCCATCTTCCATAGTCTATATCGGGTATAATATATGCTGTGCAAGTATTTAAACTGTATCAGTCGGTATCGGGTTGAGATTGCCGCACCTCGGGCTGGCCAACGTTCCCGCCCAGTCATCATCAGTTAGATCTGGTATATCTTCCTCCCATGCTGTTCTAGTCTTGTGTAATGTGGTATGAGTGTGCGTTGTCAGTGTTTGGTACAGCTGACATAACTGGTGAGTACCTATGTCACCCTTCAGTAGGCGTCCTTCTAGGGGGGCAAGGTATCAGTCTGTCATAGTATAGGGTTAAGTGCATTCTGACGTTGGAGGTTTTTATAGAATTGCGACTTATGAAGTTGAAACTCAGTCTGGAGTTCTTGAAATGACTTTAATACGGTGCCTTGCACTATGTCATCCAGGGTGGATATTCCCACCATGTCCCACCCACGGAATCCCGCAAGCACAGTTACCGGGCGCAGCAGTGTACCATGCCACAGCGGGGTCGTCTGGATCAGACGGCCATGCCATCCCATCTGTCGGACTATGGCCCGCCATAGACGGATGACGGTGCTGCAAGCGGGGGGTAGAAAGTCTAAGTTCTGCAAACTATATAGGAGTTGGAGGAGTGGTATTGCCATGTGATGCACTGTATATGAGCCCGATGATGGGTTGTACCACAATTCATTGGCCACCTGTAGGTGGGAGGCCTCATAGTAGGCATAGATGTCCTCAGCCGTTATACCACCACAATCGGTTGACTGCGTGCATATGCTTAACTCCACTCGCACGGCCTTGTCATGCCAGAGTAATTCATTATGTGCTGCATTCACCTGATTAAACCAAGTCTGCTGTATGGCATTTGGTAAATTCTGCAACCTATAGAGTTTTCTGAGTAGGGAAACCATTTTAAAAGTTGCCAATCGCCCATATTGTCTTAAAGGCTTGTTAGGAGGGGATTAATGTTACGAGCCCATGAGGTCTATGAGCAGGGTGACATAAAGATGTCGCGGTACTTGAAGCCAGTTGTAGCGCATGACAACTGCTCGGCCCACTTCTCGCTGCCCTGGTGTCCGTGCACAGGGAATAGTACAGGCTAAGTGGGGTTCGTGTGAAGCCCGATGGTTTGACCAAAAACACACAGGATCTGAAGGATGTGGGCCCCGAGAACCATGGGTCTGTCATAAAGAATAAGACGTCGTCAACATATAAGGTATGCGATCAGTTCGAGATGTGTCCAAGTCGTAGCCTCTGAGCACCTTGATCACCATGCACCCACACCGCCAGAGGCTCCACAGTGAGGGAAAACAATAATGTTGATAGGGGGCAGTCCTGTTGCGTACCGGTATGTATTGGGAATGGGGCTGAGCGATGTCCAGCGACCCGAATCGAAGCAGTCAACCCTGTATAGAGAAGGCGCACATAAGTTAAAAAGCGCGGGCCAAAGTTGACAGCTTCCAAGAGACAAAAAAGGTATGCCCAATAAAAATATCTCAAATTCCACTGTTTAAGCTTAAATTGTCATTACTTACCCAAACATCAGCTCCACTTGTTTGACTTTCTCACTGAGACTTGGCTCCATGATGGCTCTCGTCCAGATGTCATATTGGCCCTTCCTAATAATTTTTTGTTGTTGGGAATTAATAGGCCCCTCAAAGTTGGGGGTGGTATTGCCATTTAAAAAATTAAGAAATAACTGTAAAAGTGTGGACCTCCAGATTCCTAACTGTGAAGCCCATGCCTTCCATCTCTATCCCTTTTAACCATAAGTTTACATTCTTGGGCGCTCTTATTTATTGCGCTCCTGGGCCGTCTCATAACTGGAGTTCAGCATTTTGTGATCTACTGGTGCCCCATATTCTCTGATCTGCTAATTTATCGGTGCTTGGAGATCTTAAGCTCCATTTCAAGAATCCTGAAGACAATGTTTTCACATTCATAGAGGATATGAATATTCTTAATCTCTCATTAATCTCTCATTGCTAAATTCATTTCCTACCCACCTTGCTGGTCATCTATTGGACCCTTTTTTTCTAATATTTCCACCTTATTTGTTGCATCGCTTGTCCAGCTTTGCTGGACTGATCCTTTTGAAGTCCCTTTTACCAACAAGCTTCCGTGTACCTCATCTACTAGGCCAATTTCACTACCTAAAACACAAAAGTGGTCCAAACCTAATAAAAAAACACTCAAAAAAGCCCTTCTGGACAATATTCCATCCCTTGACTACACCCTGACCTAGCCAAGCCTACCGAAAATCAATGGCTCACAGCAGCCCCTGACTCTACCTTACCCCTGTCTATAAAACCACAGTGGAGGACCCACCTTCCTGCCCCATGGTTTACTGACTCTCATAAACAACAGAAAAAAACTTGGCAAAGCCTTAGAAAGGCACTGGAGGAAACACTTTTTGCCTGATGCTAAGTTGGAGTATTTGGGAGAATTAAAGAGGAATTAAAGAGATATCATGCTCTTTGCAGATCTTGCAGCCTTTTATATTGAGAAGATTTTGAGTTCCTAACACTGCCAGAAAACTTTGTTTAAGGTGGTTACTAAACTCTCAGCCGACAGTACATTCCTTGCTCCTCGCTCGCTCTCCCAACCTCAATGTGATGAGTTACCATCCTTCTTCTACAATAAAGGGAATCTAATGTTTCCTACTAGCCCCTTGACAAGGTCTCCTGAATTTTCCTCCCAGGCTTATGTGTCTGTGTATCCTTCACAGATTAGATCATGGCCTCTTTTGGATTTGCCTTCCTTGAAGCTGTTACTGAGATCTATCAAGTCTTGATCACCTCTTGATCTTCTCCCCCTGTCTAAACTCACTCTCCTGGACGGCACAGTCCTTTCTGTAATTTTTAACCTCCACAATACTTCTCTTAGTACAGGTTTGATTCCTCATCCCTCTTCTAAAAAAGGAAGGTCTTGACCCCCCTTGTTGGTCTAATGTTCGTCCTATCTCGCTTTTGTCTGTGTTTTCAAAAATGTTGTAACAACACATGAATACTCTACTTTCCTCCTATGCCACTACTCCTAATTTGTTGCATCCTTGTCAGTCTGGTTTAGACCTGGCCATAGTACAGAGTCTGCTCGTCTCTGGGTCACTGAGAGCTCCTCAGGCTACAATTAGACCACGGAGGTACTTCTGCCATCATCCTGTTGGATTTGAGCACAGCTTTCAATATGGTGTCTCATTCATTTCTGTTAGACCGTCTCGAAGCCTCTGGTTTCATGGTTCTGGCTCTGGCTCAGAGATGGTTGATCTCCTTTTTAAAGGACCATACCTTTCAGGTGTTTTTGAATGAAGTGAGATCTAACACTTTACCTTTAACCTCTGGAGTTCCTTGGGGCTCTATTTTGAGCCTGCTACTTTTTAATATATATGTTTACCCTTTTGCCAGGATTGCTGAGAAGTCAGGTTTGACTCTTTTTCCCTATCCCAATGATACCCAATACGTTTTATCCATTTATGCTGCCCAGCACCAAGATTCTTCCCTGCTGGAGCTTGGTTTGAGGAATGTTTCTTTGTGGCTGACCAGTAAAGCTCCGAAGCTAAATAGCACCAAAACTGAGTTGCTTATTCTGGGTAACAACCCGGAGCGTTGGAAATCAAACACTGGCCTGAAAATCTGGGCCCTGTACCTGCCTCTGTCCCTTAAGGCATAAAACCTGGGTTTTAAGATTGATAAAAAGCTTTCCCTTAAGCCTCAGGTCTCCACGGTAGCAACATCTTGCTTTGTTGCTCATAGATGGATCAAAAAAGTCCTCTGGCTAATCCCACCCCCAGCTCAGAGAGCGTTTCTACAGGCTTTGGTAATATCCAGGCTGGACTAATGGCAGTGTGCTGTACCTGGGCTCTGACAAAGCCTCAATACGTTGCTTACAGGTCATTCAAAATGCTGCTGCTTGTCTTCTTTTCCATCTGCCCAGATATGCTTCTGCATCTCCTCTGCTCTACCAACTCCACTGGCTTGGTGTTAATAAGCGTATTGAGATCAAGGTCCTCTGTTATATGTTTCTTATATTCAAAGTCTGGTTACACGTTATGTTCCGGCTCAGCAGTTGAGATCTTCCAGCCTCTCACTGTTTTCAGTCCCCAGATTTCGTCTTATCTGAATGAGGGGTCGTTCCTTTTGCCTGTCTTAGCCCCAGGCTTTGGAATTCTCTTCCAATTACCCTTAGGAACTGTCATTCCCTGCCATCCTTCGATAAACGGTTAAAGCCGCTTCAGTTTGGTGACTCTGCTTGATCTCTGTGCTCCATTTTTTACCTGCTGTTTAATTTGGTCCTGCCTCCACATGCTTCAGCGCCTGGAGACCCTATTGGGTAGCTGCACACTTTACAAGTGCAATAAATAAATTAAGTACCTCCTGGAATAGTCTAAAATTACCAGGAGCCAGCACAGAAAGATGTGCTTGGATTCCTGAAAGGTCATCTGAGTATCCAATCATGATTACATTTACACTGTACAGTGTAGGGTTCTCCATGGTAGAGACATATACAGAATTCGAAACAAATCTCCTGTCAAATGCACATTATAAAAAATGTTTTGTACTCCACACAGAAAATATGTTCCCTATGGAGAAATAGCACAGTGCTGGAGTAATAAAGGTTGAGAAGATGAAATATAAGCAATGAGCGAATGTCCACAATGTTTGTATCTACCTTGGACTGTCTCAGAATGCCCATATTCCCTCCTCCTGAGTAGAATTTAAATGTGTGTCGAAGTCCACAACCATGAATCTCATAACACCTGCCAGCAAACCCTGTGTATATTCCTGACAGCCACACAGTATGATATATTTGGCTGTCACTAGATTTTTACAAAAGACTTTACTGAGTTGGGGAACTATAGTGGCATAAGTGGTAGCAGCAACCTAATGTGACCTTTGTGATCTCAAATCATTGCCTTGTTCTACAAATTTATTGGATCACTCGGAAGATGAGTACAGCCAGTACTTTAGATTCAATGGTTTACAACCAATAATTACTAATCGTTAAGTGTGGCAAGTAAAATAGAATATAAAACCTTGAGTAGGTCCAACGACCACAACCACGACCAAGAATATCTCTGATAAGTCAACACGTCCTTCACATTCTATCTCCCACTCTATGGACATCATACATCCAGACACACAAACACATCTCCAGAAGCAAAACTTTGTACTATCTCCAGTACTTTTCTTCATAGGTCTGCAGCATTTCTTCAGGAACACTTTCTCTTGTGCTTCTCAAACTTGCTCTTTTTAAAATTAGTGATTTAGAAAAGGGGGTGGTGATGAACAGAGTGTCTGAGTTAAACAGACCACTCTTACCCAGTCCAAAGATCAGGGCTTGATCCATCACCGTTATTTATCTCACTGCCCCATCCCAGCTCAGAACCTGGCTATATGCAAATCAGTCTGTCCCTGGCCCAGTGCATCATGGGAACAGGGCAGACTAAACTACCAAGCCAATTCTTCACCAGAAAGGAGACAAGCTACCGGGGACCGGTTTCTGGCATTTCAGCCTTCTTCGGCCCGGCTTGCTTGAATCCTGATGGAGCAGTGAGAAAGGGACTCATGTCTGAGTATACCCTGCCACACCTATAGTGGCCAAAAACGATTTAGAAAAGGGGGTGGTGAGACCCTTGCTCATTGCACCATCAGGATTCAAGCAAACCGGGCCGAAGACGGCTGTAATGCCAGAAACCGGTCCCCGGGAGCTTGTTTCCTTCCCAGTGTAAGAATTGGCTTTTGTAGTTTGGTTTGCCCTGTTCCCATCATGCACTGGGACAGGAACAGACTAATTTGCATACAGCCAGGTTCTGAAACTGGGATGGTGCAGTGAGCTAAAAAACGGTGTTGGATCTAGCCCTGATCTCTTGACTGGGTGAGAGCGTTCTGCTTAATTCAGAGACTCTGTCCCTCACCACCCCTTGTTGTAAATATTTTTGTCCACCCTAAGCGTGGAAGGGTATTCTCAGATGTGAGACCCTTGCTCATTGCACCATCAGGATTCAAGCAAACCGGGCCGAAGACGGCTGTAATGCCAGAAACCGGTCCCCGGGAGCTTGTTTCCTTCCCAGTGTAAGAATTGGCTTTTGTAGTTTGGTTTGCCCTGTTCCCATCATGCACTGGGACAGGAACAGACTAATTTGCATACAGCCAGGTTCTGAAACTGGGATGGTGCAGTGAGCTAAAAAACGGTGTTGGATCTAGCCCTGATCTCTTGACTGGGTGAGAGCTTTCTGCTTAATTCAGAGACTCTGTCCCTCACCACCCCTTGTTGTAAATCTTTTTAAAATTAGAACATAGATATTTACAACTAGTCTGATTCTATAAAATATTCACGTTTTAAGGTGAAGACTTTGTGACTTTACCCCATATTACATAGAAAAGTCGGTATACACCTGTTACAACGCATTCGTTACTCCGCACTACCATTACAACGCGACTTTTACAACGCATACCATTACAACGCATTGCGCTGGGGGGCGCTCTAGGATAGGGAATAAGTATAATTTACTATCCAACACCTTCCCTAGGGTCCACGGGGACTGGAGTTAGAATAGTAAATTATACTTACCACTATCCAGCACCTCAAAGCGCTATGCGTTGTAATGGTATGCGTTGTAATGGTCGCGTTGTAATAGTAGGTAGTTGTAACGGTATGCGTTGTAACATGGTACATCCAGAAAAGTCTACCTATTGCTTTACAATTCGATGAAAATATTTGCAGTGCAGACAAAAATATTGACCAAAAGCAACCAACTTTCAATTGAAATCTTTCCTGGTTCTCCGGTCGAGAGGAGTGGTTCAGTTTCCCACTTGGGCCCAACAGCAGTGCATGATGAAGGGCGGACATGCCCTTTTCCTCCATTCATTTGAAAACTAGAAGATACATGGATAAAGAACTAAATAATGGAGGATTTGTCGTAAATTCTATTACTTTTTGATGGATCATTTCAGGAAGCCTTATATTCGGAATGACGGTTGAAAGAGATAAGATTAACATTTTTTTGTGAGATTGGATTAGCCAAAAGAATTTTCCACTATTTTTGTTACCTGAAGAAGTCCATTTGTATATGGACGAAATGCTTTGGCTTGGTTTGCTGTGTACATATGAAGCAACAATAAAGAGAAGATTTCATATAAATGTTATACCTTTGTGAAAACATTTCTCAATCTTTGTAATTTTTGTAATTGTGATGCACCTCTGGTTCTCATGTTTATTGTTTCTCCCTTGTTTAGAGTGACACATTTGGCATAGGGTTTTTACAGGGAGTGCACACAGCGAAGTATAAATGTTTTGCAATTATTTTTGGAGATAATGTTTTAGCTGCAGCAGTCTCCTTGGCTCACTGCCATTTGTCTTTTTATATTGCTCTGGAGAACTGTTGATATGTAAAACCAGAAATAACTATTTATGCATTTCCCCTTTTAAATTCCAATTCGTCAACCTTAATATGGCATATGATAAACCTTGCATGTCTAACTCTCTGCAAGAAGTTGCAACCTCTAGGACGTCCTGTGGCTGAAACATAAATAGAATCACTTTTATAGGTGCAGGTGAATGCTTGAAATAAAACACTTGTTTCTATATCAATACCGACCTTGAATGTTTTCCAAATTAAGGGGTCGATTATGATGGCGGACGGATTGCTTCCGCAGGGCTGGCGGGGGCAATCCGTCCGCCATTCTCCCTGAAATGACCCCCTGCCACATTAGGATGGCTGGGGGGTCCGCGGCGCTTTTCCACTGGTCGCGAAGGTGACCGGCGGAAAAAGTGCTCACATATGGTGGCGGTGTCTGCGAGACACTGCGAACCATATTAAGATGCTGGCGGTCCAATGCTGCCTTTCCACAGCGGCTTGTGGGTGGGGGGTGCACATGGGGGGTACCTATGGTACCCCCCTGCAGTTGCATGCTGCAGGATGGCGGTCACATCCTAATTCCTACGGAGGGAACGCCGCTACCCCTGCGGACGGTCCCTCCACCTCGGGGGTGGCGGACGGACGCAGGTCAGTCCGCCATCATAATCGACCCCTAAGTGAGTAGTCTGAATGATTCCTAATCTAACAATTTATCCGGTGACTTAAGGAATACACATTAGTACTGACCCTTCCCTTATCACAATAAGCAATCACCTCCTCACCACTTTCAATAACTAAACATCATAACGCAACTAAGGAAAACAAAAAAACAAATCTGTACAAATGAGGTTCCTTCTTGCTCCTTTAATGGAAAAACAGTGCAGATTAGAGTTCATATCCTTTGGAACGGATTACTCCTGTAAACTATATTCAAATAGAACATTTTAAATCCTTAAACCCAGGAATATTTCTCTGAACAGGACAGGAAAGCCTACAAGCATTGCATTATTTTCCAATTCTGGCAACAGGAATCCAGCTGTAGCAGCTAAGTATCCTGTAAGGAACCTATACTCCACAAATTCAATATGGCCTCCACCATTGCAAGTTGTTTTTTGACAACTCAAGTACCTTCTGATAGCAGCACATAATAGCAAGTCCTTGCCCTTTTTGACTTTTCTGCCATTAGGGATAGGTGGTCCACAAATCAGCGTCACAGCGTGCATGCTTGCCACTAAACGCACACTTTTAAATTGATTACATCCAACTGGCATATTTAACTTTACAGTATGTCCTTGTTAAATTGTAACCAGTAGCATGGAAGTTAAATGTTATATGCGGTCTTTAGTATGTATTTACACTACCCGAATACATGACTACAGTGTTTGGCTCCTGTGAATTTTGTTGTGCTCTGACTGGGCTGCAGTTTTAAAACTTCTGCTGTGGCACATGGCAAGGAAAGGAACTGTGCCATGCGGGAAACGTGTTTTACATGTTAGCTAAGTCGCTCCAAAGTGTGCTGTGCAAGCCAACAGGCTCACTGCTTTACAAAGAAAAGTAGTACATTTTCCATAGTGTAGCTAAAACTCGACATTCTATGCCCAGACCTGAATACAAATCTAATTTCATAACTCGGAGGCGAAAAGGGCAGAAAATTGTTTCTGCTTGGTATTAAAAATCCAAATCTATGATGAAAGTGGTTTTAGAAAAAGTGTAGTGGAAAAGAAGCTTTAAATAATGAGGTTAAGCTGCCTAAGTAAACGAGTTTGCTTGGTTTCCCATCTTAGAACCTGAAATAGACTTTGCAAAAATGTTATCAACAGGTGCCTTGCTGATGTACAATAGAGGTTTTCTGAGAGCAAGACGGCTGAAGAAGTGTCGAAAGTGATGACTTAGCAGGCAAGAGTTACATGGGAGGAGGCAGTTTCTGATGCCAATACTGAGGCTGCCATAATTGTTCATCCATTGAAATGCAGCTCCCAAAATTGAGGTATCAGGAACTGAGATCCTTCCTTGCTAGAGTAAACTTGGAAAATTCTGCCTGTTCTCCCAGTTGGAAGGAAGAAAAGCATGTCTAGCGCAGACATAAGGAATGATACCTCTTTTCAAAAGAGCTGTCTGAAAATGAACATCAAGGGGGGGCGGGGCCAACAACATGGCCGAGTAGGACGTGTGCCTACATAGCTCAAGCATACCTCATTGATCCGACTGATTTCAAGGTGGCCCGCAGTCCTGCAAACCGACGTTTCACCATCCACGGAGGTCCTTGATCCCCCCGGCAGACTCAGTGGGTGGTCTGAGAGTTGGGAGACCCTGTTTTCTGTGGTGGAGAGGACGAGCTTGGAGCCCCTGGAGCACGGCCTACGATGGCGCCACGGTGACGCTGCTGCTTACAAGGCGCCTGGATTGTGGGGCCACATCTCCCTACAGCCTGGTTGCAGAGGTGATGGTGGACTGGCGGCACGGCGGAGAGTCGCGTCGGGCCGGAGGTGCTGGGGTGCCACCTGGAGGAGCAGTGGACATCGGGCCCGTCCTGGCGGCCTAGCGGAGATCTGCGGTGACTCAAGGTGAGCGCAGGTTTCCGGGAGAGCGCTGCTGGCAGCGGAATCGCTACTGGGCTTGGGGCTGCGGCTGCCCATTCGGAGGGACGCCTGCTTCAGCGCCTTGAGACCCTCTGGGTGAGTAGTGCGCTATATAAATGCATTGATTGATTGATTGATTGATTGATTGCTGGGATCGGGTGTGAGGGGTAGACGGCCTGAGGCTGGACTGAGCCTCGTCGCGGGAGGCCCCCCCTGAAAGATAAGGAGAGCGTCTGGGGGCCCGAGAGTCCGGGGTGACATTGGGAGGAGGCCAACATCAGAGTGGCCCTGCAGAGGCAGCGTGTGTGGCCTGCTTCAGCCCCCCCAGCATCACTACACCTGAGGGGTGACAGACTGGGCCTGGAGGAGGCTGCCAATCGACTCTGGATGGCGGTGGAGGGCACGGCCCGACCCGGAATTTAAGCTTGCACCCCCACTGGGATACGGGCGCCACAACAGGTGTGTTGTGGGTCACTAGAGGAGGACAGCAACAGCTAGGGGGCACTGGCTTGGCCTCTAGAGCCGGGTCTCCAGCCCCTGTGTGGACTTCCTGTAGTGGAGGGCGCAGGGCCAGTGCCCTAGGATACAGCTACGGTGAGCTCCGGGAGACCCTATGGAGACTGCCAGCTGAAAAGGTGAAACTCCTTCTCTGCCTCCGGCGTTCGGTTCCACCCTCTGCACCCCTAGGTTGCCTGGTGGAAGATACGACAAGGGGCTTTCCTGGGTGACCAAGAGAGGGGAGCCGCGTGGCGACTGGTGTGAAGTTGAAGTTGGAGGGCTGGCCTGAAGGGGGATTGCGAGGACAGTGAGGGAAGGCAAGATCCTGAGGGGAGTATGGATAGCACGGACCCTGTCGGAGTGTTGTCTGAGGATAGAGCAGCATGGGAAAGAAAGATAAAGATACCAAACCCCACTGTCAGGGTACTTTGGACCGTTACACAACGGCGTCCCTCCCCCCAGAGGTTGATTCTTCAGGAGGCCGTGCAGACACGACCCTACTGATGGGGGCCATACAGGCGTCACGTGAAGACATACAGGCGTCGCGCACGGCCCTCGAGAACAAAATCAGGGAGGTGGGCACGGAGGTCACGCTCTTGCGGCAAGACTTTCGAAACTTGGCGGAGCGAGTGACAGAGGCTGAAACTAGACTGGGGGTAGCTGAAGACACTATCCAGGACTTGAGGAAGGGCATGGCGGAGCTTCAGTTCTCGCATAAGCAGCTCCTGTGGAAGGTGGACGATGCAGAAAACAGAGCCAGGCGCAATAACCTCTGTTTTGTGGGCTTTAGGGAGGGAATTGAAGGGGGCAATATGGTGGAGTTCCTGCACTCTTGGCTGCTACGCACTTTTCCAAAGGATAAGTTCTCGACTTGTTTTGTGATAGAGTGGGCCCATCGGGTACTGCTGGCTAAGCCGCCGGTGGGTGCTAGGCCGCGGCCAGTCGTTTCCCGCTTCCTGAATTTTCTTAGACAGAGACATGATTTTTAGGGAAGCTAGAAAGCTAGGGGAAATCCGCCTGGAGAACGCACAAATCATGATCTTTCTGGAATACAGTCAGGAAGTGCAGAAACAGAGGTGCTCCTTTGATGCGGTGAAGGCTAAATTGAGGGACCTCCACATTCAGTACATGCTCCTATTTCCTGCAAAGTTAAAAGTAATCTATAAGGAGAGAACATATTTTTTTCAAAACCCGGAAGAGGCATGGCAGTGGTTGGAGGAGCGCCCCCCTTTGGCAAGGCATGCGGCAGGGGCTCAGTGGGCATCGGATGTGCGGAAACCTATGGAGGCCCCGAGGGGATCGCCAAAACCACAGAGATTGAGGCAGAAACGCGGAAGCTGAAACAGTGGTAACTCCTTATCCCGCAGAAAGATCCGTACAACGGAGGAGGGGGAGTGCTGCCTCCCTTGACTCCAGTCGGCTGACGGGCTCCAGGTTCCACTGCCTTGCCGGAAGGGCACGGTGGGATGGGGAGGGGGAGCCTGGAGGTGCCTCCTCGGAGGGTGAAGACATGGAGGAGCAATCTCTACATCCCCTAGTAGTGGCGATCAACGACATGGAACAGGAGACTGCACAAGAAACGGGGACATCTCAGGGGACCCCCTGGACTCTAATTCGTGAACATGGGACAGGTCGGGCTGACCAAGTATTGATTCAGTGGCCGGGGAGCACGCAAGTTGGACAACCCCCTACAGTTTGCTTTGTTCTTTGGTCAAAATTCCTTTATTGTTCTTACCTGCTCGCACGTATACCTGTGATTGGTCCTTTGTTAAGGGTTTCAGAGCGTATTTCTTGTTTTTTGGGGGTAAGATTGGGAGGGCGACAGACCTCCTTCACCTGGAAGGCCTAATCTCTTTCTCTGGAAGGTGTTGGGACTGGGGCGGAGAGGGATGGGGAGAGGGGTGCTATGGGGGGGAGCCATTCTGTTTTCTGGGGAAGGGAGGGGGATAGTTTTGGATGAGTCTACATTCCTCCTGTCTCACCTTAGCGCGGGGACACGCCATTATGGCGTAACCATGCGCTTTATAAACTCCATTATTATTATTATTATTATTAGCAGAAAGATCATTCTCTGTCTTTGAAGGGGAGTATACCTCAAGACAGTTCCCCCTTCACTATGGCGTTCCCCAGGGATCCTCATTAAGCCCCACATTATTTAATATCTATATGAGGCCCTTGGCTGAGGTGGTGCTTCCCTGGGGAATAAAAGTGGTTACCTATGCCGATGACACCCAGTTGGTGGTCTCACTCACTAGCTCTGAAGACGGGACCTCTGGACCAAACAGTCTGTTCCCCTGTCTCACTAAGGTCTGTGAATGGATGGAAGCATCATTTTTTAAACTAAATGGGACTAAAACCGAGATCATGATCTTGGGTTACAAGGCTCCTATGAACCTTAATCCATGGTGGCCGAGCTGCCTGGGTCCCCCTCCGACCCCAAAGAAACAAATCAAGAGTTTGGGAGTCCGGCTTGATCCCTCTCTCGGCTTTCAAGTGCAGGCAAAGAAGGTAGCTGCAACATGCTTTGGCCTGATTAGGACATTAAGGAAGGTTCTCAACCTCCTTCCTTCTGATTCCAGACGGCTCCAGGTGCAGTCCTTGATCATCTCTAGATTGGATTACTCCAATGCACTTTATCTTGGCGCACCGTTAGGCACTATCAAAATTCTGCAGTCAGTCCAGAACTGCGCTGCTCGACTTCTGGTCAAAGTCCCCAGACACAGCTCGGTTAAGCCTGCTCTGCATGCTCTTCACTGGCTTCCGATTCAAGAGAGGATAGGTTTTAAGGCCATGTGTATGGTCCATAAATCCATCACAAACAATGGTCCAGATATTCTTTGCCCTCTCTTCTGCCCATACCGACCCTCCAGAACCCTTAGGTCCAGTGAACTCAATCTTCTGACAGTCCCTAGGATCAAGAGATCCCGTACGGGGGGTCGGCGGTTTTCCTTGCAAGCGGCCAAATTCTGGAATAACCTTCCTGAGAGCATTTGACTCCTACCGAACCATCTCATGTTCCGGAAACAACTAAAAACCTTTCTTTTCCGATGAGTGATGATGATGTTACCTGGGTCAAAGCGCTGGGATGCCCTAGGGTAGCCATGCGCTATACCAAGTGTATTTTCATTCATTCATTCATTCATTATTAGTATTATTATTATTATTATTATTATTATTATTATTATTATTATTATTATTATTATTATTATTATTATTCTGGTTGGGAATGTTTGTTCAGTTTTTTAAGCATGTCATGGCTGAGGCCATCGTCCACGACTGTGATCCCATTGCCCAACTCCTGCTGACATTGAAAGTTCTATGGACTGATGTCCTCTACGTTGCTAGATAGTCACGGGATGGAGGCCCAGGTTAATAGTGGTGCTAAAATTCTTACTTGGAACGTGAATGGGTTGGGAACCAAGGTTAAGAGGGGGTTAGTACAAGCTTGTGTGAAACAGCTGGGGCCAGATATTATCCTGTTGCAGGAGACGCACCTTCAGGGCACCAAGTGCGGCTTCTTGGCGAGGGGATCCTACTTGGTGCCAGTGCATGTGGGGTACACAATGGGCTCCAGGGGGTTGCCATCCTGATTAAAAAGACTCCTCCCTTCGTGGTCACACAGACTTAGACGGACCCACTGGGGTCATATGTGGGGGTGCGGGGAACATGGGGACGACAGGAGCTCACGATCATCTCCGTTTATGCAGCACCTAAATTACAGGCCAGGACCCTGTCGGGAATCACAGACATCCTACTGAACACGTCAGATACTTTGCAGGTGGAGGGAGGGGATGTTAATGACGTTATGTCCTCTACACAGGATAGGTCGGGTGCACACCTAGGGACTCTACTCCAACCCTTTTGGCCAGAACCATCTCCACCCTTGGACTAGTGGATGTCTGGAGGTGGGTGCACCCGGACGCCAGCTCCTATTCGTATTTCTCAGTGGCCCATAGGGTGTACTCCAGATTAGACTACATTTTTATGCCAAGACGGGCTCTAAGTGTGGAGGACTCGGCGAAGTATCAAGCGAGAGGAATCTCGGAACACTTGCCTCTTTTGGTGCGGTTGGGGGGACGACGTGCGTTGGGGGCGAGGAGTTGGCGGCTGTCTGCATGGGATCTGCAGAATAAGGATCTAGTGAAGGGCCTCAGAGCAGATGTGAAGGTCTACTTCGCTAAAAACGTGGGTTCGGTCTCGTTAGGGGTAGTCCTTTGGGAAGCCCTTAAGGCAGTTCTACGGGGCAGGGCCCAGAATAGGCTAGCCTGGGAAATGAGGAAAGTGCAGGAAGAGGTACGAACTTTGGGAACTCAGATTTCGGACTTGGAACATGACCATGTGGCCGACAAGGTCGCTCAGACTCTTAGACGGCTTCTGGATAAGCAGCGACAATATAGGGATCTGGTGACGGGCGCTGGAGACTTTAAATAGGCTGTACAATGTAGGGGATAAGTCGGGGAGACTCCTGGTGTGGTTGAGTAGGGAAGAGAGAGATGTCTGATGGGTCGAAAAGGTGAGGGACGAGCAGGGACAATTGCGGCGGACGGATATGCAGATAGCTCAAACCTTTGCTGCCTATTACGGGGCTTTCAATGAGGCCAGGGACCTGGGCACACTTGACGACACGATGGGATATATGACCCAAATTGACATCCCAGTTATCTCTGATGATGACCAGCGGGACTTAGAGGAAGATATAACTATAGATGAGATTAAGGAGGCATTGACCAAACTCCGTCCGGGGAAGTCCCCTGGCCCCAACAGGTTTCCCGCTGAATTCTTAAAAAAAAAAACAGCAGATCTTCTTGCTCGCCATCTCTTGGCACTGTTTGAGGGAGCAGCCAAGGGTGGCATTTTGCCGCCAGACTTACGTATGGCCACAATTGTCCCAATTTATAAGCCGGGTAAACCCCCGAGGACTGCACGTCGTACCGCCCCATATCTCTCCTGAATGTGGAGGTTAAACTCCTGGCAACAATCTTAGCCCTCCGACTGTGGCGGGTGATTCCCGACCTGGTCCATCTGGACCAGAAGGGTTTTCTGCCAGATAGGGCAACTAGGTTGAATCTTAGGAGGACCCACAACTGGTTGATGGAGGTGCACAGTCGGCAGGACTCCCATTTGTTTCTATCCTTGGACGCTGAAAAGGCGTTTGACACGGTACATTGGCCCTTCCTTAAAGGAGTGCTGTCCAGGTTTGGATTCAGGCAGTGGGTGAAGTTACTTTATACGGATCCAAGAGCCATAGTTAAAGTCAAGTGGCGTGCGAAATTAGGCAGAACAAGGATATTAGGGGATTTAGAATAGAACAGATGGACCCGCATGAGGAAATAATATCGCTAAATGCGGATGACGTCCTCTTGTATATCACTCATCCTGTTACCACAATCCCGGCGTTGTTCACTACACTGAGCCGTTATGGCACCCATGCTGGCTATCAGATAACTTGGCATAAGTCAATTTTATATGATCCTCGGGGGGAGGGGGGTGACTGATCCTATTTGCCTGGGGTGCTAAGAACTACGGACAAGGGATTTGTGTATCTGGGGGTGTATATGACCCTGGATAGAAGCCTCTCATATCAGAGGAACGTCAAGCGGGTGCTGGATAATTTTGCAGGGGACGCGGCTAGGTGGAAGGCACTCCCCCTCACGATCTTAGGCCGCGCTGCCATGTTTAAAATGATTACGCTACCGAGGTTTTTGTATGCCTTCCAAAATCAATACTTCCCACTTCCTCGTCATGTTTTCACCAATATAAACGCAGAGCTGAGATCTCAGCTATGGCTGGGGAAACAGTCCAGGGTAGCACTGGGAACTCTGCAAAGGAACCAGTATAACAGAGGTATTTCCCTGCCAAACATCGAAGCCTATTATTGGGCGGAACCCCTCACACTCATTAATGACTGGTTGCATGCCCCAGCAGTACATCCCACTTACTACCTAGAGAGGAGAACTATGACGCGGCGCACCTGCCTACACTATGTATATGGGGGCAAAGGGAAAGAACGACTGCACCCAAATACTAGGGTTGCGCTAGGGATATGGGAGAGGCTACTAAAGCAATTGGCTGGACTCATACACCGACGAAAAAGACCCCAATATGGTATTGCACTTGGCTGAAGGAGCTGAACAAGCTGCGTGGGTTCAAGAGACGGGATGACATCAGTATCTCCATACTGGGGATCTGATGAAGAGGGCGGAACTAAAGTCCTTCCAGGTCCTGAGAGCGGAATTTGGGTTGCACCACACACAATATTTTAGAATGTGCAGTTGTGACATGCGTGGCAGGCGGAGGAGGCGCTGGCTGGGCCCTTACCAGAGTATGCACCCTTGAGGGGCGGTTGTTGCAGGAACACATCCTGTGTAAGGCAGTTTCCCTGACTTACAAAACATTGATCAATAATATACCGGATGAGCTGATAAAACTCAGAGAATCGTGGGAGCAAGATGTGGGGGAGATGGATACAGTGGATTGGGAGGCTGCCCTGATGCACTCGAGGAAGTCGACATCAAGTCCCGCCTGCGGCTTATCCAGTATAAAATCTTGCACAGGGTGTACTATGATAGGGTATGTTTACACCACATGGGGAGGGCTAGTGACACAAATTGGCTCAGAAGTGGTCAGGAGAGGGGCAATTTTACCATACTGTCTGGTTGTGCCCCATCATACAGATGTACTGGGCGGAACTCCTGGGGGAGTTGGGGGAGGTCCTGGAAGTCACTCCGCCGCTAGATCCCAAATTGGTGCTGCTAGGCATAACAAATGATGTTGACCTTAGTCACCCACTCATGATCTTTATAGTTCTGGCTCTGGTGGTGGCTAAGAGGGATGTGGCACAGGTGTGGGGGGCCCCTACCCCACCAAGGTTGGATGAGTGGAGAAGGGGTATGGACCTATACATGGCAGCAGAGAGCGTCACTTACAAGGCAAGGGGGTGCCTTAAGAAGTTTAATAGAGTATGGGGGAAATGGCGACGATACCATGGATTGAACGGGGGATTGTGAACAAGTGAGGGAGGGGTACTCGGCTGCTCTGGTTGGGAGCGGGGCTGACTCGGTATGCGTTTTAGCATTTCAGGGCTCTTGGAGAAGCAATGCACAGCCCGGGCAAGAGAAAGAAAGGAGTATGGTTTTACGGGAGGGGGGAGGGCGGGGGATGAAGGGTGGTGGCTGATGGTTTTCTGTGACATGCTTGTTGTGTTTATGTATTGTAAATAGCAAATAAAAATATTCCCCCCCCCCCAAAAAAAAAAGAACATCAAGGGCTGCCTGGAAGAAAGATGGAAGGACCACCATAAATGTGGGACTCTCGGAAGGAGAGCGGTAACTAGGAATTGCTGTACAAAAAGATGTTTCCCATAATCAAGCTGCATGGGTTGGAAAAAAGCAATTCTTGCCTTACAGTTTTCTTCTTAGTATAACCCTAGCTAGGGAGAATATCTGGAAGGAGAATAATATTTGACCTTGCTGCTGGGAAAAGAAGACTGATGGACTCCTAACTCTTACTGACACCCTGAGACTGAAACTACTCTCCAGGGGTGACCTGGCTGGCCTCATGTGACCCCCTGAAAACACTGAGTGCTGTAGGAGAACTCAAGAGTGAGTTTTGCAGAATAATTAGAGCAGTTTGCAGTAAGAAGCAGGGGCCGACAGGCCCTGCTTATCCTTGGAGCTGTGACTGGAGTACAGTAAAAAATGCAAAGAAGAGGGAAATTACTAGAGTGGCCAAGCGCAGAAGATTATTGACCCTGAAAAGTATGCTGGCAATTTTGCCTTGTTTTCTTTTCCGGTACAAGAGTAGCCTCTAGGGGTTTTTATCGGGGTCATGCACATAGACTGAAAATTAGTTTTACTTCTCTATTATTCCTAATCGCTTTTTCCATTCCCCATATCCTATTATATTATGTTCTTGCATTATTTTGGTGTGTATTGTGACCATACCAAAGTCTGATTATTAAGTTGGTAGGGCATTCCCATCCCAAACTAACAAACCACTTTCTGGCATTGTTGTTCTGTCATAGTAGAGAATCTTTGTCAAGCAGTTACCATTCAGTTTCAACAGTTGAGAATTAAAAATTGCTTCCTAAATTTTGAGACAAACATCTGTGTTATACCTGGCACCTTTAGCATGGTATTCCCCCAGATGGTTGGCCTACATTTCCCTGTTTTGCTGTACTCTTTGTTGGCATTAGGTCTCTGTGCACTTTACCCCTGCTAACCAGCGGTAAAGTGCTTGTGCTCTCTCCCTTAAACATGGCACATTTGGCCTACACCTAATTGGTACATTTAATTTACATATATGTCCCCAGTAAATGGTACTACATGCACCCCCGGGGCCTGTAAATTAATTGCTACTAGTAGGCTGCAGCAGTCATTGTGCTACACAGTAAAGTAGCGCTGTAAAACATGCCTCAGGCCTGCCACTGCAGCCTGTGGTGCAGTTTTAATCTGCCATTTCGACCAGGCAATAACAAAACCTTTGCCAGACCTAAAGATCTGTATTTAAGTTCTTTAGGTCCTGACAGTGAAAACCTCCTAAATTCATTTTTTACTTTTGTAAGGCTATCTCTCCCATGGAATACCACTGCGTTACCTTATTACACATAATACGCGATAACCTTAGTTTTGGAACAGATAGATAAATGCTTCTTCCACACAAATGAAGCGTATTTTTAAATCCTCTTTATTTCTTACGTCAGTTTTTAAGTTACTATTCTGAAAATACCACTTGAAAAATCTTCCAAAACAAAATGTGCCTTTCTGCAAGTATCAGGGTCACATGACTGTGCATCCAATTGCAAGGGGAAACTGTGATGAATAATATTCATTTTATCAGTACTCAGGCATGATATTTATTCTTGGATCAGCATATGAAACAGAATTGTGTATACTGTCAATTAGGGTGCTCCCATTTGATATCATGTTGTGCCTCATGTGTTTTCACATTAAGTGTATTTTATTGCACAATATTGTGTATTGTGGGGGAGGGGAGACTAAAATGAGTATTGTTTTTTTAATTGAGAACCATAACAATTATATTTCCCTTTGTATGCATTAAGAACGTATCATGAGATGTTTTATTTTTAATTAAAGCTGTATGTGGAATTTCTTCCTTGGTGGTATGTTTTTTAATAGTTAAACCCACGTTGAGGTGGTTGAGTTTAGTGGATTGACTGGTGGAATATACCCATTGGGTAGCAGCCTTGGCTCCAAGGGGAGTTTTTTATTCTGAATTGATCTGTAGTGCCCTGTTCCCTTGGTGTGAGGGCCACTGCTCTCTTTAAAAGAAAGTAAAATCAATCCATGTAATTCACGTAATTTAACTTAATTTTGCTCTACGCTTCTTACACGAAATTTGCAAAGTTATACCATTTCTCAATATGTACCTTTAGGGGTAAAGTTTTACCACAAGGTCCCATGAGTAACGCGAACAGCCAGAAAAAGAACAGATGTTGCTTGCGCATCTTTCGTTTTAGCAATATTTGTTTTACTGCAAAATTTGCTCTCACAAAAATTGACACTAACATATAGCACTAAATGTTGGATTTACATTTCATGTAATTACACAAAATATTTCACCATTTTCCCAACATTTTGTGTAATTTCATAAAAGCTAACAATAAGGACTTCACACTCCTTTAGTACAAACATCATTCCGGCATTGACGAGCCAATTACAGCATCGCTTTGCACTAAATACTCTGTGTAAATACTCATGAAAAATTGAATGAAAAGGTTTTAAATAGAACCTCATGGTGTAAAGTATTCACACATGAGCTAGAAACAGGGTAGACTGGGACCGGACATAAGCCAGGGCACCAAAATAAAAGTGGCCCCCTTAGTGAATTAGATGGTTAAAAAAGAGGCCCATGTCTGCAAATTGGAGCAGTTTTGAATTTGTAAAGACAAAGCCCCAGGATACCCTTCCACGTGAGATGTGTGTTATTACAAATTCACATAACATAACAGTGTGCTTAGGTGCTTTGCAAGGAATGAGAAACTAAATGCATGTGGGCTTGCTGCAGGCAATGCTTGTGGAAATAGGATAAATCAACAGTAAAAACTTGTACCACCAGACCATAAAACATGTCCACAAACAGCCTAGAAAATGGATCACACACTGACCTATCAGGCCAGCCCTTCAATCACTACCGGGTCTACCTTTAAATTAACCCAACCCTGGCTAGAAACCTCTTCTGTCAGAATTTAGAGTTCAACATGTGTTAGTGCCTCTGTGGTGGTGCTACTTCACCAGGTTGTGATGTGATGAGGTGTGGAAACGCGTGCCATGCGGTGGCAGAGTGTAATTTTGGCAGCCCTGCCACTACACACTAGGAGCACTCTCCCGCCCTTACGAAATACACTAAAACGCCTACTACACATTTCGCACTACAAACCAACCCTATACTAACCTGGTAGCGCAATGAGTGACACCTGTTCACAAGCGCATCACACTGCGCCAACTTTACTACAACACCATACTAAAAGGTGCATTTAATCCCCATGTGATAATATAACTAGCTTTGTTTTGTTATAATCAGTTTTATCTGTTTTGAAATAGTATCGAAGCGCATTCATCGATTTTCACAAAACTCGACTTCAATCAGACTTCCATTTTCAGCACACAAAAAACTGGAGGAGGGTGTGAAGATTTGGCGCTGCTCGCAGTCCTTGGACTGTTTCCTTGAAAGGAGGTACATTTACAGTAGCAGCCAGTAGGGGGTGGGCGCAGTGCTGTGAAATATAATTGCTGCTTCTGTGTGAAGGGAGATAACCTTGAAACCGCCTGCTGTCTCCTCTTCCATAATCCAGTTGCTGCGCCTCAGAACTGTACTCACTTCCTGCCATCCTGTGTTAACACCCAGCAGTACATGCTTGGCTTCCGTTCTCTCCTTTGTACCCAGGGTGCAGCGGGACAAAAAGTAATTACACACAAGTCCACAAACGCTGGGATTCTTCTCAGAGAGTGAAGGCAACACTAATTGTGGTAAAGGCAGATAAGAAATGTTCAGTTCTTTTCGTGAGTTTTTCTACCGTATTCAACGGACTTCTGTGCCTCACTGCAGTAAAACCAAACATAGGAATGCAATTTGCTTCGGTTATCAAATGTGTAGGACGTGTTTACCATTAATTGAGCTGTCAGGGAATGTTCACGAACTGAAGGAAGGAAACCTGAAAGGGAAAAAAATACTGCAGAAATTTCGTCATGTAAAAAAAAAAAGAAAAAGAAACGCATGTTCATTTGCACTGTGGTCCAGTGCTCGTCTTCGAACAATTTTCGAAAAACTGGCAAAAAAACCCGGATTGGCCAATATATGTAACACATAATTTTAAGTGAATCAGTTAGATTGTAACATATTATGTACTTTAAAAAAAATATTGTGCAGTGTTTATGTAGTAAAAGCAAAACAAAACTATTTTGCCCCAAGCACATACAGTACGGGAGCTCCCCTCTTTTCCTCAAGCATGATAACAAGACACTTGCCACATGCAAATGTATTTTATCAACGTCTTACTTTGAAAGCAGCACAAATAGTTTGGAAGGAATTTGCTCCGTTTTTTGTCCTTTATTACAGACAGTGCATGGCTCATTTATCAACTTTGTGACACAGTGCAGCACTGCGAGACAGGAAATGGGCAGTAATGCGCCATATTTAATGGAATGTGGCCTATCCCTGCCCTTTCCCAAACACTGGTGCAGAATGAGATGCCCAGCACAAATGCAGGCACCCTTGCACCATGCTGGATTATTTTTGTGCAGGAATAGACACATTCCTGCACAAAAACAATGCTGGGAGGCAGATTCCTGTTTCTATGTGTACTGCAGAAACAAGGAAAATTTAGATATTTCAACTCGTTACACCTCCCCTGGGAAAGTGTAAGATTTTGACACATCCCCGGGTTTACAAGTTCTTGTAAATCTGGAGATGCATACAAATCCATGGGAGTTGCTTGCAACACCCACGAGGTGCCCATGGAATGCTCTCCCAGGGCAGGGTAACGCAATGCAGTGAATTGCGATGTGTTGCGTGACACCAGATTTTTGGAGCCACACATAGTGGCTTTACATGCCTTTAAAAATCTGTCTCAGGGTTTGCTGCACTCTTGCACCATGGTGCGTGGTGCAAAAGTGACCCAAACTGACTCATAAATGAGGCCCCGAAGTTTTCAATGTTGTAGTTCATGACAGGGTAATAAAGAAAAAGAAACTACAGACAGCAGCAGAAAACTTCATTTAGAATCCAATTTATGGCCGAAACACAAAATACGAAGTACAACGTCTGAATTTCCTTTTCATTGTGATATCATAGTACTTCAGCTAGTGGGTTCTATTTATTATTTAGCAAGAAGGTTGCTTTGAAGCTATATACTCCTGGCTATCCTGATGAAACCTTGGATGTTCACAAAATATCAGAGCATGCTGCACTACTTCCAGTGGCCACTGTACTAATCACTCTTGACAACATGAACATTGAAAATGAAGGTAAGGTATAAAATATCAATATTCCTTACCCAGATCTTTCTGTTGTTGCAGTGCAAGTGTGGTAAAAATTGTCTGTACTCTTACTCTCCTTACTACTCTAACCGTACTGGGCCCTTTACGATTAGACAATCATCTGCAGCATTTCCATTTACCACAGAGGCAATGATCCTCTGATGAATCTTTCTCCGCCGATAGGAAGGGTGGAAATTAAGGTGACGAAAACACCACATTAGTCATTGAATGAGGACCATAAATTGACAGCTAACTCACAAATTTGAAATCAGGTTTAAGTACACCACTCTCAAGTGCATGCTGTAGAAGTAAAGAATTGCAATATGAAGACCCAACTACCTAAAAAAGTTAAGTCAGACTAGAAATATGCAGACCAACAGTTCTGCTATGGCTATACAGAATTAAAGAAGCAGAAACTGACATTCCGTAAAAGCTTGTTGATTTTTCCTATAATACATTTAAATCATTGGAGAACCAGCAATGTTTCAATGGAAGAATCAATAAGACTCTGTATTACACTTAGACATATATTACATTAATTTAGGTATTCAAAATTTATAGCAAATAGTCTTTGAAGTAATCCAGTTAGAAATATCACAGCTTGCATTATAAGGATGATTATTACATAAATCAATTTGCAGAGTTACAGAGTCCTACTACCATCAAATTCAGTATTATAACTAATTATCTAACAGCTCACAATCCTAATGAAGAAGAGAAAATGATTCAGTTTTAAAGTCTACTTAGGGTGATTCCATTACCATGGAACAAAAAGGGAAATAAAGAAAACGAAAATGGTTCGGCAACAAAGGGTTTCAGTCTATCTGCTACCGGCTGTAACATCTGGAAAGGCAGTCCAAAAGTAAAATGGCAAATAGGTAAGGTTTCAAAATCATCAAAAATCTTTCAATTTAGAGTTCTGGTCTCAAAGTTGGAAAGAGCAGAATGGTGCTGCCCCTCCTTTGGGGTTTCTTCCTAGTATTTTTCGGTTTCCAGTCCTAGTGATGCACCATCACACCACTGTCATACGATTTACTTGTGCTCCGAATCCCATAATGCCACCTAGGACGTTAGTAACAATAAGATGGCTTCCCTTGGTAGTCATGAGAAACTTTCACAATTTTACACCCACTTTTTGACATGATGCATTCTAATGAAAAGCAGTAGAAACAATAGGTAATTTATTTGTTCGGGCTGGACTGTTCCCATGAGGCACTGGGTCAGGGTCAAGGCTGATTTGCATATGGCCATGTCTGAACTGGGGTGTTCTGCATTCTGTCCATCAAATACTGTTTTTGCATTTGTCCCCCCGAGTGGGATGGGTATGCTCAGACGTGAGTCCCATGCTCTCCACACCACTGGACTCAAGCTATACTGGCTGAAGACGGCTGAAAGCCAGAAACAGGTCCTAGGATGCTTGATTCCGGTCCAGGAAATACATGGCTTGGCAGTTCGGGCTGGACTGGTCCCATGAGGCACAGGGTCAAGGCTGATTTGCATATGGCCATGTCTGAACTGGGGTGGTGTGGAGTGCAAAAAAAGGTGGATTTAGGCCCAGATCTCTGTACTGGGGTGAATGTATGACATTGTTCTGCATTCTGTCCATCAACTGTTGTTTTAGCATTTGTCACCACAAGTGGGATTGGTATGCTCTGGCGTGAGTCCCATGCGCTGCACACCACTGGAGTCAAGCTATCCTGGCAGAAGACGGCTGATAGCTAGAAACCGGTCCTAGGATGCTTGATTCCGGTCCAGGAAAGATATGGCTTGGCAGTTCGGGCTGGATTGTTCCCATGAGGCACAGGGTCAAGGCTGATTTGCATATGGCCATGTCTGAACTGGGATGGTGTGCAGTGCAAATAAACGATGGATTTAGGCCCAGATCTCTGTACTGGGGTAAATGTATGACATTGTTCTGCATTCTGTCCATCAACTGTTGTTTTTTCATTTGTCACCCCGAGTGGGATGGGTATGCTCAGACGTGAGTCCCATGCTCTCCACACCACTGGAGTCAAGCTATCCTGGCTGAAGACGGCTGATAGCCAGAAACCGGTCCTAGGATGCTTGATTCCGGTCCAGAAAAGACATGGCTTGGCAGTTCGGGCTGGACTGTTCCCATGAGGCACAGGGTCAAGGCTGATTTGCATATGGCCATGTCTGAACTGGGGTGGTGTGGAGTGCAAATAAACGATGTATTTAGGCCCAGATCTCTGTACTGGGTTGAATGTGTGACATTGTTCTGCATTCTGTCCATCAACTGTTGTTTTTGCATTTGTCACCCCGAGTGAGATGGGTATGCTCAGACGTGAGTCCCATGCTCTCCACCCCACTGGAGTCAAGCTATCCTGGCTGAAGATGGCTGATAGCCAGAAACCGGTCCTAGGATGCTTGATTCCTGTCCAGGAAAGACATGGCTTGGTAGTTCGGCCTGGACTGTTCCCATGAGGCACAGGGTCAAGTCTGATTTGCATATGGCCATGTGTGAACTGGGGTGGTGTGGAGTGCAAAATAACGATGGATTTAGGCCCAGATCTCTGTACTGGGGTGAATGTATGACATTGTTCTGCATTCTGTCCATCAACTGTTATTTTTGCATTTGTCACCCCGAGTGGGATGGGTATGCTCAGGCGTGAGTCCCATGCTCTCCACACCACTGGAGTCAAGCTATCCTGGCTGAAGACGGCTGATAGCCAGAAACCGGTCCTAGGATGCTTGATTCCGGTCCAGGAAAGACATGGCTTGGCAGTTCGGGCTAGACTGTTTGCATGAGGCACAGGGTCAAGGCTGATTTGCATATGGCCATGTCTGAACTGGGATGGTGTGGAGTGCAAAAAAACAATGGATTTAGGCCCAGATCTCTGTACTGGGGTGAATGTAGTGTTTTTGAATTTAATTAGTAGCACATCACTTTATCGGTAATTGTATATAAACAAAATCTTCATAAGTAATCTCATTAATGCAACTAATAAGTATTACAACTGTTTTGTATGTATGATTCTTCATCTTTCTTTTCAAAACATGTTTTTTTTATTGTGCTTCAGCTATGCTTGTCTCAGTCATGCGTTACTGCATCTAACGTGTGCAAGGTGCACTTTCAGCTTTTCGTGTCTTAATTCAGTAAACTTGTATTATGATTTTTGAAATCTTGCTTCACCACTGTCATTTTTGGGAAGGGTCTCAATCAACCCTATCCCATTGAGAAACTCTTGTTGGTGTACTCCTTACCAGATTCACAGTCTACAGTTTGAGTTAACTAACTCCACACAACACTGTCTGGTCCCCACTAGTATTGCTGAAGTAGGTGAAGCAAATTGCTACTGTGCAATTAGAGCAAAGGTATTTTGCCAGACCTGCAATATTTTCCACACTTAAACATCCACTTTCCCAGCACACCGATGACCTAAAATTATTGTCATATTTGGATTCAAGGGAGTCAAATCTCACCGACAATTGTGGGAATAAATAATGGTAGAGCAGCTCCTTCATAGAAAGGAAACAGTTTGCAGTCCGTAATGTTACAAAAACACCAATGCAAAGCAAAATATTCACTTCAGAAAGTTTTTATTAAAAGGATAGGTAAGCAATACTCCAGAATTTGGTGGTCAGAGAGTATGGGAAGTCTCCTGCAGTAAAGAGAAACTGAACAAAAAGGGTTATTCACGCTTTCATGTAAGAGAAAGTCCCAATGTATGAAGTGAGTTTGTAGTCGAAAAGCCTACATTTTTAATTGCAGGATATTCAACTTAATAAAACGACTCGCAGCAATGCTAATAGTGCATTCAAGAATATATTTGGAACCTGAAACATAACAATTGCCACTCACTATGAACCATCAGGAAAAGGCACCATAAAATAGGCAGCCTTCCTTTCTAGGGATTCACTTTGGGAGGTATCTGCTGTGACTGGCAAAGACTTCCTTCTTTTCAAAACTATTTTATACCAGACCGCGAACCAATAGTATATTATATGGCACAGCCAGGCATCACCCCTACCGGTAGTTTTTTTTAGGGAGTGCACTGCGTGAGCAGACAACCATATGGTTTAATGCAAATGGGGTACACAGGTTAAGATCCCACCATGGACCTTCTGACCACCAATTGCAAGGCAAAGGCGTAATACCGATGCAGTTAGAGTGGAATCCCATCTCGGACAATGCCTTTGCCTGCCTAGCATATAGATTATTAGAATGGTGGTTCAGGGTGTACGTAATGAATATCGGTCAGAAAATCAATAGTACTAAAGATTGAAGACAACATTTTTTTTAAAGGATTGACAGGTGAGTACCTAGAGGGTACATATATCTTCAAGTGATGTAGATGTGGAGTTGGGGATGGTAAATCTCTACTTCCCTACATCCACTTACCTTTTGATATTTCTTCCCTCAATATTCTGTCCTCTATATTCTTGTATGTCGATATTCTTTATGTCAATATTCAACAGTACAATCTTGTTTCAGTGCTTGCCACCTGATTCTAACATTGTGCAACTAAATAAATCGTGGTGGTGAGGGCTGTGGAGACAGCTGGCAGTAGTTGCCCATAGTCTATTTCCTTGAGCCCAAGAATTCCAACAGATTTCCCCTAGCCTAATGTGCCTAAGGGGCAGGCTGAGTGAAATCCACTGTGACACTTTGAGCCACCTATTAGTCTTACATTCCGGAAATGCTAAGAATTAGCTTCTTCAAAGTGGCTAAATACTTATCATTATCCACTGCACTGGGGAAAAGCTTGCACTCTTATTACATGAGTGCACCACTGACAGGAAGTGGATTAATAAGAGGGGGGTTTCAAAACGTAACAAGCATACACAGGTTATGTTTCAATATTAGGTTAAAACTATTCTGAAGTTCAGGTAAGTTGTGTAACAAGCAACAGGCACTTCCTCAGACAAATGTGTGCTATGTTCAAGTAGTAGTAGCAATTTTAATTTCAAGAAAACAACAAAATAAAATTATTTAACCCATTTTTGAAAATAGAGAAAATTTGATTAGCAAAAAGATATTTAACAATTAAATCTGGGTAGTGGAAGTCGGAAATATGTATATTTAAAATGTAAGGCAAAAAGCACCCAAAAATGTAAAGCAACCATGAAAAATATCGGTTTTTGATGAACCAGTGCGGTATCATACAAACCACTATGCAGCAGAGTTCGAATCAGGTCAACTTGGTCAGTTTTTACCTTTGGACTAAGAGGCTTTTGAGGAGCTCACATTCTTTCAGTGGGTCGTGGTCCAGGCTGAAGCTAGCAGGGCTTTATTGATGTTGTTGATTTCTGGTTGAAGCCACTGGGTTAGTGGTAACAACTCTTTGTAGGACAAACCTAGATTTCAAGATTCCAAGGTTGCTTTGCCACATGGATAGATTTGCTTCCTCATCCCAGTGCAAGGTCTTACCTTGAATATAATCATATTTTTGTTTTGTGAATGCCTTCAGTGAGGCTGTAGCTGGGAAGAGCTCCAAGAGGCCAGATACCTGCTAAATTGCCAAACAAAGCTAACTCTGAGAATTTAGAAGACCATCTTTGATCCATTCAAAAGAAATCAAATTCAACAGACTGGAATATATCCATACTATGTTAAAAATCTGTAATCTATTTAGAACTCCAGGGTCACTCGATGAGTTGGCTACAGGGTATTGTAGTAATAGCACTTTCTCGGTCCTAAAATATTCTAAGGATCCTCAATTAGCAGTGGCGCACTGTAGCCAATGCAATGAATACTTTTGAGGAGGTCACATCTCCTCATTCTGGTCTCTGCCTCCCTCAATTTATCCAAGCTGCCTCTATAGTAACATTGAGTTGCTGATCATATCGTGGCAAACATGCTAAGATGCTTCTAAGCCTATGGGGGATGGAAGGGGTGTACATTTCAGTACTGTGTAGTCAGTAACAGTTTCATACTTCTCTAATTCTCTGCTGAACCAAAGGTGAACCACAGGCCTTTTCAGTGGCTGTGCTGGGAGGGCACCAATTCTTCTGTCCCTGGATGTGTTCCATGTCACATCTTTCCGTTTCTGAGGGTCTGGTGTTCTATTGCAGTCTCTCTTTTGATGAAAGTGCTTAAGGGTGTTTGAGAGATGATGTCCACTTGTTAGGGGGCCGACCTCATTGCCAAATTTGAGCCTGTGGTTTCCGGTGTTTGACATCAACACTAAGGGCCCTATTATGATGAGGGTTTCAAATCCAACAGACTTATTGCGATAAAGGCCATCAGAGTTGAAACCTGTCGGTCAGACCAATTGGTTTCCGACAGGCTCAAGGAGCCCGTCGGCCAGTTGGAGGCCGCTCACAATCCCATACGCACGGCATTTATGCAGTGGGGATTATGATGTTGATTTCGGACAGGCTTTTCGTGCCCGGCTTTCTGAGGGCAACTTTGGGGGACCCTAGCAGGCGCCCCCATGCCACAGTGTCCTCCCGTTACCACACCGTGCAGTGATTAACAAAAACACCCATTTCTCTATGGGAGCTTGTGCTACCGACGGTTGACAGTCACACCACAAGCTCCCATAGAGAAATGGCAGGGTGCGACCTCACCATGAGCGGTAGAATCCTATTATTGCAGACGGGTCCGCCGGTTCCCATTACGCAATGGTGTCACTGACACCTTAATAAGGGCCTTAATTTTAAACATCGGCACAAAAGGGGGTGGTGATGGACGGAGCATCTGAATCAATCAAACACTCACACCCAGTCAAAAGATCTGGGTTTAATCCATTACTGTTCTTTAGCCCACTCTGCCACCCCAGTTCAGACATGGCTATATGCAAATCAGTCTGACCCTGTGCCTCATGGGAACAGTCCAGCCCGAACTGCCAAGCCATGTCCTCCCTGGACCGGAAACAAGCTTCCGAGGACCGGATTCTGGCATTCCAGCCGTCTTCAGCCACAAGTGTGGCAGGGTATTCTCAGACGTGAGTCCCTTGCTCACTTTGCCACTGGATTCAAGCAAGCCGGGCATATAACCATGTCTGAACTGGGGTGGCAGAGTGGGCTAAAGAACGTTGATGGATCAAACCCAGATCTTTTGACTGGGTGTGAGTGTTTGATTGGTTCAGATGCTCCGTCCATCACCACCCCCTTTTGTACAGCTTTTGGACGCCATAAGTGTGGCAGTGTATGCTCAGACATGAGTCCCTTGCTCACTTTGCCACAGGATTCAAGCAAGCCGGGCTGAAGACGGCTGGAATGCCAGAATACGGTCCTCGAAAGCTTGTTTCCGGTCCAGGGAAGGCGTGGCTTGGCAGTTCGGGCTGGACTGTTCCCATAAGGCACAGGGTCAGACTGATTTGCATATAGCCATGTCTGAACTGGGGTGGCAGAGTGAGCTAAAGAACAGTGATGGATCAAACCCAGATCTTTTGACTGGGTGTGAGTGTTTGATTGGTTCAGATGCTCCATCCATCACCACCCCCTTTTGTACCGCTTTGGCCGCCAAAAGAGTGGCAGGGTATGCTCAGACGTGAGTCCCTTGCTCACTTTGCCACTGGATTCAAGCAAGCCGGGCTGAAGACGGCTGGAATGCCAGAAACCGGTCCTCGGAAGCTTGTTTCCGGTCCAAGAAAGGCATGGCTTGGCAGTTCGGGCTGGACTGTTCCCATGAGGCACAGGGTCAGACTGATTTGCATATAGCCATGTCTGAACTGGGGTGGCAGAGTGGGCTAAAGAACGGTGATGGATCAAACCCAGATCTTTTGACTGGGTGTGAGTGTTTGATTGGTTCAGATGCTCCGTCCATCACCACACCTTTTTGTACCGCTTTTGGCCGCCATAAGTGTGGCAGGGTATGCTCAGACATGGGTCTCTTGCTCACTTTGCCACTGTATTCAAGCAAGCCGGGCTGAAGACGGCTGGAATGCCAGAAACCGGTGCTCGGAAGCTTGTTTCCGGTCCGGGGAAGGCATGGCTTGGCAGTTCGGGCTGGACTGTTCCCGTGAGGCACAGGGTCAGACTGATTTGCATATAGCCATGTCTGAACTGGGGTGGCAGAGTGGGCTAAAGAACGGTGATGGATCAAACCCAGATCTTTTGACTGGGTGTGAGTGTTTGATTGGTTCAGATGCTCCGTCCATCACCACCCCCTTTTGTACCGCTTTTGGCCGCCATGAGTGTGGCAGGGTATGCTCAGACATGAGTCCCTTGCTCACTTTGCCACTGGATTCAAGCAAGCCGGGCTGAAGACGGCTGGAATGCCAGAAACCGGTCCTCAGAAGCTTGTTTCCGGTCCAGGGAAGGCATGGCTTGGCAGTTCGGGCTGGACTGTTCCCATGAGGCACAGGGTCAGACTGATTTGCATATAGCCATGTCTGAACTGGGGTGGCAGAGTGGGCTAAAGAACAGTGATGGATCAAACCCAGATCTTTTGACTGGGTTTGAGTGTTTGATTGGTTCAGATGCTCCGTCCATCACCACCCCCTTTGTACCGCTTTTGGCCGCCATGAATGTGGCAGGGTATGCTCAGACATGAGTCCCTTGCTCACTTTGCCACTGCATTCAAGCCAGCCGGGCTGAAGACGGCTGGAATGCTAGAAACCGGTCCTCAGAAGCTTGTTTTCAGTCCAGGGAAGGCATGGATTGGCAGTTCGGGCTGGACTGTTCCCATGAGGCACAGGGTCAGACTGATTTGCATATAGCCATGTCTGAACTGGGGTGGCAGAGTGGGCTAAAAAACGGTGATGGATCAAACCCAGATCTTTTCACTGGGTGTGAGTGTTTGATTGGTTCAGATGCTCCGTCCATCACCACCCCCTTTTGTACCGCTTAATTTTAAACATCAGCACTTATAACAGTCTTCCACTTGGTGGCACTGCCTTTTAAATTTAGAGATAAGCAAATCAACAGATTTTCATTAATTTAACATATATTAAAAATGACTGATACCTGCTGCCCAAGTCTTTCCTATAACTTTTGGGGGCTGGGAATAGTCGGAATTGTCACAGTTGTAAGTGTGACGGTTAGTAGTTGTGTTGCTACTGTCATTGGCAGCACTGGCAGTGGTAGTGGGGGGTGCAATCTGCTGTGGCCTCCTGACAGGGCTTTGGAAACATACGTTTTTTACAAACTAAGCACTGCCACTCCTCACAGCTATATGACCAGTCTCTGTGGGGCAGATCACATGATGGCCTCCCACACTAATTTCAGGCCTTTCTTGCTCCCCATACAGGCTAATTCTCAGTAGCTAATTTCTGCATTGATGCACGGTATAGCCTGGTAGTCATTTGTCTTCACAACTATTCTGATTTAGATGCAGTTGATCCACTGCTTTCAATGTCAGTGTGGCAGGGTCAGAAACACCTCAATGGGATTCAGCAATTTTGATTACAGTCTCCGCAGTTACAATTTTCTGTACGATGGCAACTTTCTGTGCACTCTCACAGCATGATTTTTAATCCGTCTACCCGAAGATATTTAATCATGGCCATGAGCACACTTGCTTTATCCGGGCCACACAAAATGTACACCGTCTTGAACATTTGTCAATGTATTTTTAATACAAGATAAAGTAATGAAGACCGCACTTTTACTTTTTCTTTCATTTTAGGTACTGAGGTAGATTTGTGTGATCCTCGCCATATATTCACTTATTTTATTATGGATTTAATACATGGGACTATATAATGCACCCAGTTGTCAATGTCAGAATTCAAATGAAATTATTACAGTTGTGTTCTCACCTCACATAGCCTGATGCCACAGCCTGCAGCTGAGGTGAAAGGTAGGTCCAAGAAGCTGCTTATTTTTTGCACTCATTAGTTAGACAGAGAAAAGCTGGAATCTTTCTGCATGTTTCTAAACATTCTGAACTAGTGCAGATGTTGGTATTTTTTTAAGACTGACTTCTATAGAATTGTTTCTCATATCTGCTTGCAACAAATCACTAACAGGAATTTGGTGTGTTTATTTTGCAGTAGAGACTCTATTTTTAGACTTCATGCTTACAAACATGCTTGCACTTTCATATGAAAGAGCCACACACCATGGTTGTAAGTGGTTTTTGGGAAAGGTGATGGTGTGACCATGTATTTATGGGATAAAAGTTCCCTCTGGCACACATTATAAGGATATTGCAAGTGAACTAGGAGTGCCATAACCTCATAAAGGGACACCTTGGTGACTTGCACTATCATTATAATGTAAGGCAGGGTACGTTATCCCTTATATTGACATAGATTTTTATTACCTTCTGTTTTATATTGTGCTTCCACAACCTTTTGCAAGCTCATGAGCATGTTGCCCAAGCAAAACATGTGTTGGCAGGCATTTGTTGTGCCCTAAAATACAAAACTTTAAAAAATAAACCTTTGCAATGTATCAGGTCTCGCATTTGAGAGAGTTTAAGCTACTGGCATTATACATGGCTATTCATTTTATTGATCTGTTTTGAAAATTAAGTTAAATACAAGGCATTGTCATTTACAAAGCCAATAGCTCAAAAGTTTGTAAATGCAAGACCTATTCCATTTCAAAGAAGCTGCCACCATTGTCCCAAGCTGCTTGGAAAGTGAAAGTGAGCATGGTGCACTGAATGTTGCAGGAAAAGCATGTTGAACATGCAGTCGGAGACACTCATTAAAGGAAATCGTGCTTACAGACTAAATAAGACATACCGGGGAACAACAGTAAAAGGGCCAGTCCTCATGGGAGGTTACAAATGAAGACAAGGAGGTACTAAAGAGGTACCAACAAGCATATAACAAACTGAAAGCCAGCATTTACAAAAGACAATGACACAAGCCAGTGAAAAATAAGGGCGGAGAACGGGAGGAAGTTTAAGGCCATATCCTAATACAGCATGCCTCACAGACTAGTGCATGCATTGCCCTGGCTCGACCTAAAAAAGGACTCGGAGGATGGATGAGGGAAAGAAGAAGCAGCACCACCTAATGGAGTTCAAAGGAGCATCACTGGAGACAGATACAATGGGCATACCTCATAGCTACAAAGGGCATGCCTTGCAGAGACCACAGAACAACTTGTAGAGACAAAGGGCACACCTCACAGAGACAAAGGGCACAACCCACAGAAACTAAAGGCACACCTTGCAGAGACAAATGGCATACCTCACAGAGACAAAGGGCGCACCTCGCAGAGACGAATGGCACACCTCGTGAAGAAGAAGGGCACACCTCATAGTTATGAAGGGCACCCCTCGTAGATACGAAGGGCACACTTCGTAAATATGAAGGGCACACCTTGTAGATATGAAGGGCACACCTTGTAGATACAAAGGGCATGACTTGCAAATACGAAGGGCACACCTCGCAGAGACAAAGGGCACACCTCACAAAGACGAATGGCATAACTTATAGATACAAAGGGCACGACTCGCAGATATGAAGGGCACACCTTGCAGATACGAAGGGCACACTTCGTAAATACGAAGGGCACACCTTGTAGATATGAAGGGCACACCTTGTAAATACAAAGGGCACGGCTCACAGATACGAAGGGCTCACCCTGCAGATACGAAGGGCATGACTCTCAGATATGAAGGGCATTCCTCACAGAGACAAAGGAACACCTCGTAGATATGAAGGGCATACCTCGCATAGACAAAGGAACACCATGTAGATATGATGGGCATACCATGCAGAGATAATGGACACACCATGAAAAGACAAATAGCATACCACCCATGAGGAGATAAAGGAGCCCTATACAAGGAAAAGGGACAATGGCATACCTTGCAAGAACAAACTGCATACTTCCCAGGAGGAGATAAAGGTGCCCCATATAAGGGGAAAGGACAGTGACATACCATGCAGAGACAAAGACATTCCTTCCACAAGGAGACAAAATTTGGACCATACAAGAGGCCAGGACAAAGTATACCACGCAGAGATAGGCATACTGTAAAGATGTCTCCAACGCAGGAATACATTGGTAATCTTTATTGGTAGTACACAGGTAACAAGGCCTCCAGCTTACTGCTCCAGCTCCAATGTCTCATCTGCCTACTTCAAAGAACAACATTCCATCAACCTGGCAACAAGTTAACATTCTACCATGAGTAAATCCCCACATATCTCCCCCCTTACATAGAACTATAATGAAAACATAATAAAAACAATTCCATTTAATAACATGCGGAAAACACATTATTCATGAAAGGACTTAAGGAGCATGGCATTTAGAAACATTACCACAACTCCAAGCAGATTCATCCGCTAAAATAAGATTTTTTTTTTTTTACAGTTTATACTTGTATAGGATGAGTAAATGTACTCTCTCCCTTGGCAACAATTCCTCCTCTCCTTACCGCAACCCAGTCACCTTCTTTTATATCTGAATCTTTAACTCTCTTTCTTATGTTGTAGTGACTTGTAGCAACTATTTGTTGTTTCTCTACACTATCTTCCACTGCAGCACGATCCACCCACACACATTCTTTTTTTTTAGCCACCCTGGAACTTCTTTCACACCCTGCTCACGCCCCTGAAGAGAAACAAATGTGGAAATCCCAGTTATTGAATGTGTTGTAACTCTATATGACCACACTAATTTTTTAAGTTCCTCAGACAATGCTAATCCATTCGCTATTGAAAGTTGAATATTGTCCATCAATAAGCGGTTAATACTATCGACCCAACCATTTGCCTGAGGCCTGAACAAGGCAACCTTCTCATGATTAATTCCCATTTTACATAAAAACTCTTTCATTCTTCTAGAGACCAACTGAACTCCATTATCTGACACTAATATTTTCGGTATCCCTTCATTCATGAATACGCTTTCGATGAAACCAATAACATTTTCTGTCTCAATGCAGTCAGTAGATTTAACAACAAACCATTTAGAATGGTAATCCACAAGAACCATCAGAAATTTGCTACGAGATCCCAACTTGGAAATGGGACCAAGAAAATCAATTGCCAGCTTCTTCCATGGACGTTTGGGACATTTCATACAAGCAAGAGGAGGTTGTCTAACAACTTCTGTTTTGTCACTCCTAGCACACGCGTAACACTCCTTGACAAGCTCTTCAATATCTTTGCCCATCCCGGGCCACCAGAATAATTGCGGGATGCGCCTCTTAGTCATATTCCTTCCTAAGTGTCCTTCATGCACTATGTTCATTATCTCACTCCTTAATTTAGCTGGTGGTACCAATTTGTTCCTTCTCCATAACACTCCTTCATTTACACTCAATTTAGCTTCAACGTGATAATAACTTCTGAAACGAACATCATCACAAAATTTTTTACTCCATCCTTCTGATACACAACTGATGACCCGAAGCAATAACTCATCATTCGACATACCACCGTCCCATTCTTCTTTATCAAATGCTTGTTCCTCATTGCAACTAATCACATCCACTCCTTTATCCAGATCTTCCCTAGCAACATCCACTGGCATTCTAGATAGATAATCTGCTACTACATTTTTCATATACTCCATTTCAAAATTGTATTCAAGCACAGATAATATCCACCTAGAAATTCAGGGAGTCACATTGCCTTCCAATCCTCTACCTCCTTTAAACAAATGTACTACAGGTTTGTGATTGGTGCGAACCCTAAAGGGCAAACCCCAAACAAAATATCGAAAATGCTTAATATCCCAACAGCACGCTAGAGCTTCTCTCTCAATCACAGAATATGAGACTTCTGCTCCCTAAAGTCCCCTACACCCAAATCCTATAATTCTTTCTACTTCATCGTGCATCTGAGACAATACAGCCCCAATTCCCCCAGTGCTAGCATCAGTAGTGACAAAAGTCCTAGCATTGACAATGCAATGTCCAAGAGTAGGTGCATGTAAAATGCCACTCTTCACACATTTGAGCGCTTTCTCGCACTTCTCATTCCACTCGAATGCAACTCCATTTTTCATTAACAATTTCAATGGTTCCACTATTTCTGAGGACCCACTTATGAATTTAGAGCACTACTCGGCTAGACCCAGGAAGGACTTCAACTGATCCTTGTTGAGAGGAGTAGGAGCATCATTAATAGCCGAAACAATACTTTTCTTTGGTTTTATCCCTGACTCTGATATCTCGTGTCCTAAATCGGTCACATAATTTCTCTTCAATTGACACTTTTCTCTTTTTATAGTCAATCTATGACTTTCCATACGTTTCAAGACCTCAGTCAAAACCTTGTCATGATGATCATTGCTTTTTCTTACAACTAGCACATCATCTTGAAAGCATAAAACATTGTTCATATCACCAAAGATCTGCTGCATAACTCTTTGAAACACCGCTGAGGCAGACACCAAACCAAATGGCATTCTATGGTAGCGAAATGCCCCCAGCGGTGTTACAAATGAGGAAAGAAGCCTAGATTCTTTGTCAAGATCGATTTGATGATATGCTGCAGACATATCTAGAACACTGAAAACCACACCTCCACCCATAGCTGTTAACATTTCAGAAATATTAGGCAGCGGCTGCCTGTCAACCCAAATATTTCTGTTAAGATCGTGCAGGTCAACACATAGGCAAATCTTGTTCCCACCATCCTGGGGCGCGACTTCAATGGGTGCGAGCCACTCAGAAGCCTCTATAGGCTCAATGATGTTCTGCTTTAATAACTTATTGAGCTCATCCTGAAGGGGACCTCTCATTAAATAAGGTACCTTTCTCACCTTGTGAACCACTTGTATTGTATTGTATTGTGCATTTATATAGCGCAAAACTGTCACCCTACGGGTATCCTGGCGCTTAGACTTGGGGGTAGACAGCACGGTACCAGCCCATAATTGGCAGTGGGAGGACTAATTTTCCATCCTTTGGAACAACCAGGTTTTCAGATTCTTTCTAAAACAGACTCACAAGTTGGCCTGTCTGATAGTCTGAGGCAGATCATTCCATAATTGTGCAGCTGCCACACCAAAGGCTCTGCCCCCCATTCTGGTTTTCCGATATCTGGAGGTCTTAATCAAATTTGCATTGGAGGAGCAAAGCTGCCCTTTCGGATTATGCCATATAAACCTCTCCTGCAGCGGGATAGGGCCCAGCTTGTGTGCCGCTTTATACACAATGCCGAGAGATTTAAAGCAAATTCTCTCTTTGATAGGCAGCCAGTGTAGGTCTCTTAGGGCTAAGGTCGTAGAGGACCTACGTTGCCTATTCAGCACCAACTTAGCTGCCATGGACTGGACTCTCTGCAGACTCTGTAAGATGTATTGTGGGGCTCCCAAATACATAGCATTGCAATAGTCCAGTCTGCTAAGAATTATGCTCCTGACTACAAGCGAACGGGTATCTTTGGGCAGGAGCGGAAGAATCTGTTGCAGCATCCGCAACAAAGAGAAGCAGACGCTGGCAGTTTTATTTGCCCTGGACTCCATTTGGAGACTACCGTCCACTAGTACCCTCAAATTGCACACTGTTTTGGCAGGAACCAGGGGATCATCCTCTGGGGTAAGCTTAAACTCCAGTATCGGATATAGCTAGTGGAACAGAAGAAGATCACCTCAGTTTTCCACCCATTAAATTGTAGGGAAATTTGCCTGAGCCAGCCTACTGTCTGGCGCATGTACTCCTGGAAAATATACATGGACACCACCTGTTTCCCTTCCTGGGAGAACACCAATTGGGTGTCATCTGCGTAGTTAACCAAGTCGATTCCGTAAGACTTGATAAGGGAGAGTAAAAGGCGCAAGTAGATATTACAGAGAATGGGGTTTATCACAGACCCCTGCGGGACCCCGTGGTGTACCGGGACTTACTAGACTCAAACGGCGACATAGTCACTGCCTGATAGGTAAGATTGTAGCCACTGCAGGGCTCGTCCTTTTACCCCCAGGCTATTCAATCTTTCCAGCAGTATTATATGGCTCACCGTATCAAATTCAGCCGACATGTCTAGTAACACTAGAACAGAGGAATCTCCGTTGTCAGCACGCATCCGTAGATTGTCCATTATGGTGGCCAGAGCAGTCTCTGTACTGTGGCCCGGGCGAAAGCCAAATTGATCCCTATCTAGTAGATGATTGTCCTCTAGGTAGCATGACAGAGTCTTGCTAACTATTTTCTCTAGGATTTTAATTTGGTAGGGCAACAGAGATATGGGTCTAAAATTGGCCGGATTTCCCCAATTTATCAGAGAAAACATTGGAAAACCATTCCTAATACCCTTTTCATAGTTGTCAAAAACAAAGATAGCTGAAGATGCATTAGGATTGAGCATAATCCCTAAATCTTTTTGATGTCCCCAAACTAATAAATTTGAACCCTGTTTTGTTAGATACACCCGTCCATAAACTTCTCTACCTGAAAAACGTATTATCATCCATTTAAGTCCTAAGATGTCTATGGTCTTCCCACCATAACCAACAGCTTTAATGTCAGGCATATCCCAAGAATCCACATTACTCTCATTACCCCCCCCGACCTTTAGCTATTTGTATTGATTCTTCTAGGTAGAGTCTATAATAAATAGTTTCTCCTGTACTTTTTTGTTGTTAGTACGCCTGTCAATTTGATTACGTATAAGTGAATCTTCCATATTTTCAAATTGCCAAGTCAAAGACAACCCTCTTAACACAGAAACGTAGGTTGCTATATCCTCGTCTATTTTTTGGACACAACAGTAAAACTTATGCCTCTCTAGTACTGTATTAATCTTGGCAATAAACCTTTTCTCTAACATTTGCATGCTCAGATCATAAACATTGGTTGGTTGCCCATTACCCATCCCTAGAGATATTTCTGGTAAGCTTTCATATAAACGACGCCCCTCAACACCTAGGTGATGAAGCAAAATAGCTTGTTTGCGAACAGGACCATATTTATCCGCACCTGTTGCTAAAATGTAGGTTAAGAATATTTTCTTCCATTCCTTCCAGGGAATGGAAGGTTCACCAGGCGTTGGGAGAAAGGAGGGAGGGGCTGCTAACCCTTGATCAGCCATCAGAACAGAAATGAAGAGGAAGAACAATAATTCAATTCAATATTTCAGTTCAAATGTAACCTGAAAAGAAATGGTGTAAATAAAGTAATACATTAAAATAAGAAATTACTGTCAATGTTGTTAAAAAATTACTTGAAGTCCCTTGAGAAATCCGAATATTTCGAATATTTATCGATAATGAAGCTTCTTGATGGACAAGTACTTCAAGATTGTCAGCTTGAAATAACAGCGTGTAATAAGGTTTGCAGAGCGCGTTGCAGGTGTATTTTTAAAGGAAGTTGGTGTACTTGCTTCCGAACGAATCAAAATGGCCGCTATACGCACACCAAGTCTAGCACTTTACGCACGTTGGGCACACCGTGTCTTAATCAGCAGGAGATTAGCATACAAGTCGTCACAGTGTTGCTAGGATACGATAAGTGCATGCACGAAGCTGTCAGGCATTTTTCAGAAGGTGCAGGCTCACGCGGACTCTGCTCATTACAACTTTTGGAAAATGCAGTTCCACGCGGACTCCACTTGTCAAATACAACCGTAAATGCTTTTGATAATCTTGAACAACCACCAATTAATGAAATGCACATAAAATCTCAGCGCAGAATGCAAAATATGTAGTAATGCCAAAAGCCCGTTTTTCACAAAAATATTTCAAAAATCAATATAAGAAGGAAATCCAACATAAGAATGAATATAGTTAAGCATCCGATGTTTGAAGCAAATGCAGAAGTTGATATTGCTTTTCAGTTGGAAATGTAGTAATGATAACAATTGTAGAAATAATGCTGGAAGTAGCAATATAAGTAGAAGAAAAAGCTGGATATTCATCAGATACAAAGTGCATGCCAGTTACAAAGTATCTTGAATTATCTTTGTAGATCCTTGAATTTCTTGAGAATTTGAAATGTATACCAAATCCAGGTATCATCCATGGCTGGAAGTTCTTGATGTCTGCCCCTGCACAGACTTTTCCCTAGTCGCCAATGTAAAAATATCTCCAACACAGGAATAAGTTGGTAATCTTTATTGGTAGTACACAGGTAACAAGACCTCCAGCTCCAATGTTTCATCTGACTACTTCAAAGAACAATATTCCATCAACCTGGCAACAAGCTTAACATTATACCATGAGTAAATCCCCACACATACCTCGCATGGGGACATAGGAGCCCCACAATGAGAGAGAGGACAAAGGCATACCTCACAAACACAAAGAAAAAACTTCACAACGACAAACAGCATAACTCCCATGAGGCCCCCGCCCTCAGAAGCGAGCACACCCCCACGAACCACTCACGCAATCTGAGAATCATCCCGGACTCCGAGCTCAAAATTGACCGCCAGATCAACTCTGTCTCGTCCTCCTGCTTCCACACCCTCTGCCTCCTAGGTAAGACCTTCAAATGAATCCCGTTCAAACACAGAAAAACCGTCACTCACACCCTGGTGACCAGCAGACTCGACTACGGCAATGCATTCTACGCTGGAATAAACAAACAAAAACCTCACCGCAAGCTACAGAATATCTAGAACGCCGCCGCAAAACTGGTCCTCGACCTGCCAAGACAATGCCACATCTCCCAGCATCTGCGCACACTCCACTAGCTCCCCATCGAAGCTAGAGTCACCTGTAAGATGCACACCCACGCACACAAGGCCCTCCATGACACCGGACTAGCTTACTTGAACAGCCGACTTAAATTCCACGCACCCCAGAGTACCCTACGATCTGCCCAGCTCTCCTACACTGTGGTCTCCCACACCAGAAAGGCCAGATTGGGAGTCCTCTCCTTCTCCTTCCTCGCAGCCCAAGCCTGGAATGCCCTGCCGCTCCACCTCAGGCAGACAACATCGCTCTCCATTTTTTCAAGAAACATAAAAACCTGGCTCTTCGAAAGACCCTACCCTTGATGGCCTGGAGCTTGCTAATCCCCCTCCCCCAGCGCCTTGAGACTGGTAGGGGTGAGTAGTTGCGCTTAACAAACGCCTGATTGATTGATTGATTGGTTGATTGATTGATTGATTGTTGAAAGAAAGGAGCCCCATACAAGGAGAAAGAACAAATGCATGCCTAAAAGAGACAAAGGCATACCTTCCATTGGACGAAAAAGCAGCCTCACACATGGGGAGAGAACAAAGGATGCCTCACAGAAACAAAAGTATATTTCCCATGAGGACACAAAGAAGCACCATAAAAAGGGAGAGAACAAAGGCAACCCAGTGCATTCTGGGAGTTCTAATTCTGGCTAAATCAGCCACATTACAGTTCTACGCTTCATTTGTTAAAAGTAGCAAACAGTACTCTGAAAGATGACGTTCCTGGACTTGCCTAGAACCTTCAATCCAAGGAGCAGAAGGCAGGAACACTCTCGAGGACACAAAGCAGAGCCACTCAAACAAAGAAGCACCATTTGTGCGAGTGGGTGGGGGAGCGAGGTGCCAGAAATGACAGATGGAAAGAAAAGAGTCAAAAACTTACAGGAGACATCAAAATATTTAAAAACTGAAAGCAGTTTTTAGGTAAAAACAGGGCTAGGCTTACTGTGCTGAAGAAAGGCAAAGCAAGGGTTTCCCTCTGAAAGGTAAAACGTAACCAAATAATGCACCACTCACCACTCTTACACAAACAATATATAGGGGATGGAGGGGTCTATGAATAGTATGCAGTGCACCAAACAGTGCTTTTAGACAGACTTTTCCTTCTTCAGCAGAGAAAGAACGAAGCACCTTACTCCCTTTCATTGCTTGTGTAGTGTTTAAGATCTTGGTTGTTAACTGGTCCCATGAAGGGCACTATCTGATAATGATGTTATCCCACAGGCCACTCTTGCCTTATGACAAACAATTGCTTGGAAAGACCAACACATATGTTAGAACCTATAAGACAAAGTCAGAGAAAATACCACGCACACAACTCTGCATCAGAGACACCCACCTAGATTGTAATACTTATTTAGAAAATATTTATGACATACTGTATCAAATTAAGATACTCTCTGAATGAAGTGAGAAAATAACCCTGAGAAAAAAAGAGTTATGGTATTAAAGGAAAGTTCGATAGCGCTACATAAATTCACATAAAGTAGCAGAAGATATACAAGAGTATATGTGGCCTAACGGGCAGAGTCGCTGACTGTGGAGCTGGGGAACAAGGCTGGGGCCTCGGCGTCGGCTCAGCATCCTGTGATTCTGGGCAAATCACGTGTTCTCCCTGTGCCTACCAAAAATGAATGTGTCCTTGTGTAACATAACTGGTGCTCTTGGAAATCACTTCTATACCTTCGGGTCAAGTTCGCGCTATATAAAAAAAAACACAAAAAGAGTAAGGGAATGTGTGTGTCACACATGTACCTGACTGAAGCAGCGCAGATGGGTTGGGTCTTGTGAGCACTCGCCTCCTCCCCAGCCTGCTCCATGAACTGGTAGGACACTTAACCTCTGAGGGGAGGGCGCTGTCCCGCAGCGAGACTTCAGAGGGTGCTCGAGCAGACAGAGAAACAACAAACTGCCAGCCAGATCTCCTCTGAGCCTGTGAAGCTGCAGTGAAAGGGTGCAAGCTGCTGGCACTGTATTAATCAAAGGTTTATGGAGGGCAAAAATATCCATCAATAAAATAAACAGAAAATCCCTTGGGTGCGTCTAGGATCACAAAGGATGACGCGGTTTAGGCTGCCATGGCTCGAACATTACCATTTTATTTTCAATTCCAGTTAAAAAAATAAATGAAAGGTGAAAGGATGAAATGAAAATGGAAAAGGCATGGGGTTTGGGAAATAGTCATTATGAAATAAGTGCAGTGAAAAGTGGGAGGAAAGGAGCCAGAGCTGTGGCAGTGGGAGGGGACAGGAACAAACCGAGCCAAACATTAATGCAGCGCAGAACAAAAGAAATGCACACCCTCATAATCTAAGAAACAGATCGCAATGCTGGGCTGCAACAATTGTAACCAAAAAGAATATAAAAGGACTCAACCAGCGTATGCGTCCCTGCTTGTTCCCGCGGCAATACACCATGGGAGATAACTTGCAGAGAAGGGTGGGACATGCAGAAAGCATCAGCTAATTGGCACACTTTCATTTTTAAATGACACACACAGAAGTCAATCAAAGCCAATTCTAAGCAAAGGAGGAGTCAGACCCCACAAAGTAGATACAACAGATCGCCTACAGAGCAAGTGCTGTTTAGGCTCGACCTAAACGTGACAATTCGAATTCCAAAGCCCAACATAATACTGACAGCCTCTTACATCAAGTTTAAGATGTGAGTGTGGAATTCTTGAGAGCTTGTCAAAACATTTCAAGAGATCGTAAATCAAATCGGATTGTAAGGTAAATTAAGCTGCAATAATTGACTGTATGATTCTGTAGTAATTATGTGATTTTCAACCTTTACCAGTTTTTGCTGTATTTGAGCTCTATGAAACCTTGTCTTCAATGAGATAGCATCATCATTAGTTTTTCAAAATCCGGAACACCAGTCTGACTACTCCATTTTGTTAAACTTCCAAAATGAGCAAACCCAATTTCCTTTGAGAAATGTAAGTAAACAAAAAATGTCAATGGGGGTACAGAAAATCTAAAAAGTAAACAGGTAGAGAAAAGGGGACATGATTGATAGAATGGAGAAGGAGGACGCTATATTACTGTATGGATAGGGATTGAAGTACATTGCTAAAAATAGGAGGCAAAGTAATAGTGTAATAGCCTATGGTTAATAGTAGATGTACTAGGGCATAGGTAGGGGTAGTTATATTAAAGTATAGTTGTGAGAATAGGTACTTGGGTGTACGCATGCATAAGTGGAACATGCAGGCATTAAGGTACAGGTGTAAAAAAGAGAAGACCCACTTGCCTTTAGGCATTGGTAATTGGTATAGGAAGCCTGAAGTATATGGTGTAGGTAACCGTCAAGATGCTAAAATATACGTTGGTGTCGAGGTACTAGTATAGCTATGAGGTAAGTGGTACTGGAGCAAAGGTAGCAGTACATAGAAAAGGGGTATTCATACTACTCTAAATACTAGGGTTTTGCGAGGGCTAGTAGTTAGAGTGGTAGAGGGAAGTATATTAGCATTTAATTAGGACTTCATGCACCATGATACACAGGTGTAAATGTACTATGCTTAGGTGGGGCAGATATACCAGTATATAAGTAGGTGTAGAGGTAATAGGGTAGAATTAGGTGCAGAGGTAAGGGGTTACTAGGAAGGGCAGACACAGTAGGGAACCGACACGGATAACAGTACATACACCTAGAAAAGGAGTAAGAAACCAAGCATAGAAGTATAGATAGTGCTACTGAGAAAAAAGTAGGGAAAGACGCACTAGGGGGTAGATAGGAGGACTACGGAATAGGCAGGGTCTGAGGTACCAGAAATAAATATACTAGGTACAGCTCAGCCAGATATATCCAGATTTAAGTAACTGTGGTTGTTCTAAGGTATAAATCGGTTTAGAAGTACAAGTGAATGAGGAAAGACAAAAGTAATAGGGTACAACCAAGCGAGACGCGGGTTAAAAAAGCAAGGATGTAGGTATGGATAATGGTAAAGGTAAGAGGGCCTAGGGTATGGGGAGATGTACTAGGAAATATGTAGTGCCAGAAGTACTAGGCTATATGTCGGCATAAGAGAAGTGTATAATTAGAGCTAGAGGTAAGGGAAAGGTAGAGGAAGCAAGAGGTTAGGATAGTGATAGTGGGGCAGAGGTCTTCAAACTTTTGGATGCCGAGGCCCCCCTGTCAACATTTTCAAGCGTAAGGACCCCCTCCTGACAAAATTTTCTAAACCTCTAGGTTATGAGGAAGGTGAGGACCATATTATGCGACAGGCTTAACTAAATTGTGTGAGTAGAAAATGTAAATGATGTTTTGTGATGCTGCGTATTTTGGGGTAGTATTGCTTTATTATTTCGAATTTTTTTAAACACAGTAATACTGAGGAAAGATTTCAACCCATCAGTACCAGTTTATAACCAAAATACAGCAATTAACATCAGAAAGATGTCTAGTCAACCTCTGTGAAGGGCCTCCCAATCAGCAGTAATACGCACTGTCATATTAGAAGCTCACCTTGCCATGGCCGGGAGCAGCAAGGGTGCATTCAAACCATGGTGGTCTTGTGCAGAGTTAAGCAGTTTACCCATGCCCCTTTCCTCTCACCCCCTTCCTTCCATCCCTCTCTTCTCTCCCAACCCCAGATCCCTCTCTCACATTGCAGGCAGATGGTTATTAGCCCCAGGACACCTTTTGGTAACAGTAGCGCACTACAAATGTAAATAATAGGCAGAAGCAGGGGATCCACTAGACCCGAACTTCGGGGAGGGGGGGGTTAACACTCCCAGCAAGGGCTTGTCCAAGCACTGGTCGCACACGGTGCAAGTCTTTCCACCTTCTCCATGAATTCCCTCACTACCACTCACCAACAATACACCTCATCTCTCTATAGCACCTGTCTGACAAACATTTCATTTTTTTATAGCGCTACTCCTAGTTTACTCACACTCAGTTATGTGATCTGCATGGTACATCTTCTTTGTACAAGGCACTTTAACCTTCTGCACTGTGTGGGTGACAAGAGTGCCCATGTGACTGCACGGTGAGCAATGCAACAGTGTGAGAGTAATGTAAAAGGAGTGACTGCAGGGTGAGTGAGGTGACCATATGAATTTGCGTTCGGCTGTAAGTGCAGAGTGGGACAAATTAGTGGATGGTTAGTGATGGCCTTGTTTGAGTGAGCTACAGATTGAGCAGTAAGGAGGGGACAGGTGAGTGAAGTGTCACATGAGTGCAGGGTGAGAAGTGTGCTCGTGTGACTGCAGGGTGAGGTACAGAGTGAACAATGCAAGCACATTTTTAGTGCAGAGTGATCACTGTAAGAGCAGGGTGAGCGGGTGAATGTTGTGAGTGCATGGTGATCAATGTGAGTGCAGACTGAGTGGGTGAATGCTGTGAGTGCATGGCGATCAGTGTGAGTGCACTGTGATCAGTGTGAGTGCATTGTGATCACTGTGAGTGCAGGTTGAGCGAGTGAACGGTGTGAGTGCATGGTGATTGGTGTGAGTGCATGGTGATCAGTGTGAGTGCATGGTGATCAGTGTGAGTGCATGGTGATCAGTGTGAGTGCATGGTGATCAGTGTGAGTGCATGGTGATCAGTGTGAGTGCAGGGTGAGTGGGTGAATAGTGTGAGTGCATGGTGATCAGTGTGAGTGCATGGTGATCAGTGTGAGTGCATGGTGATCAGTGTGAGTGCATGGTGATCATTGTGAGTGCATGGTGATCAGTGTGAGTGCAGGGTGAGCGAGTGAATAGTGTGAGTGCATGGTGATCAGTGTGAGTGCATGGTGATCAGTGTGAGTGCATGGTGATCAGTGTGAGTGCAGGGTGATCAGTGTGAGTGCAGAGTGATCAGTGTGAGTGCATTGTGATTGCTGTGAGTGCATTGTGATTGCTGTGAGTGCATTGTGATCAGTGTGAGTGCATTGTGCAGGGTGATCAGTGTGAGTGCATTGTGATCAGTGTGAGTGCATTGTGATCAGTGTGAGTGCATTGTGATCAGTGTGAGTGTATTGTGATCAGCGTGAGTGCATTGTGATCAGTGTGAGTGGTGATCAGTGTGAGTGCATTGTGATTGCTGTGAGTGCATGGTGATCAGTGTGAGTGCATTGTGATTGCTGTGAGTGCATTGTGATCAGTGTGAGTGCATTGTGATCGCTATGAGTGCATGGTGATCGCTATGAGTGCATGGTGATCGCTATGAGTGCATTGTGATCGCTGGGAGTGCAGGGTGAACGTGAAAGTGAAGGCGAGAATGAGAAGTGAGTAGTCTGAAAGCAGGGTGCATTCCCAGAAACTTGAAGCGTAGGGTTTCAGATATAAGTTAAACTATTGCTATAATGGCATTAATCAGGGTTCGAGGGTGGAGGAAATAAATAATGTGCTGATCCTGCAACAAACTTCCAGTCTAATGATTAGAGTTACCAGCTCATTATTTTGATGGCCCAGAAATAAGCAGTCACCTACAGCTGTATTTTTTGCACTTATCTGTGAATACTTAGAACAGCAAATATAAATAGATAGCACTTTTAATTGTGTTCTAGGGATGCCTCAATGATCCATGACTAATAATTAAAGAGAATAAAGACAAAAAAGGCACATAACTAATTAATACATACTTTTTTATTTATAACTCAATTTAGTGTCAAGAGCAGATCCCTGCAGGATCTTTAAACACATAGCAGGCATGTTTCTTTTGGCAACCCAACTTTATATTTCTTTTCATTAAATGCATTCTCACACTACAGCAGTAAGTGTGAAAATACAAATGTAAGGAATAGGCAGAGTGGGGGCCCAGGGGGTACTGGAACCATAAAAAAACTAAGCTTTGGTAATCAGTTAACAAAGGCATGTAAATATGCTAATGGTCTTTAAAGACCAATGAAAAACTCGGGCCGGAGAAAGGACTCCAGACACTGCCCAGCCGAGGCCCCAGGAGCGCGAGCTGCTCTCCAGCAGCCCGGGCTGAGACACAGGATGGAGGAGGAGGGGGGCTGAAGCCCTGGAGGCCAGGGCAGAAGTGACACTGTGAAGGCGCGACCCCCTTTGCATCGCTCCACGGCCCCCCTGGGGGTCGCGCCCCACAGTTTGAAGACCCCTGTAGTAGGGTGATGGTATTTAATAGGGGTAGAGGTACTAGGGTATAGGAAAGTTAAGGGTATAGTGGAGTGAGACATGTATTTGTTGGGATAGATGTACTTGGTAAAGTAGAGTGGTAGCGGTACATGGGTGTAGGTAGAGGTACTAAGGGAAAGGATTGATAAAGATATTAAGGAATACGAGCGGTAGAGAACCAAAGGTATCGGTGGGGTAAAGGTTCTACAGTACAGGTAGGGGTAGTGGTACTAAGGTATTAAGGTACAGGTAGGAGAAGGAGGAATGGTACTAAGGTACAGGTAGGGGTAGTGGTACTGAGGTACATGTTAGAGTAGAGGTACAAGGATTTAGCATGCAAAGAGGAAGAGAAATAAGCAAATGAAATGAATAAAGAAAGGGAGACAGTTGTCAGGTAGGGTTCGAGATTGGGTAGATAGGAAGGAGGCAAAAGGGGATATTTGTGCTTCTGGGGATTTTTTGATGTATAGGACATTTACCAGGAAGGATTTTACTTATGGGAAGCCCATCTATTTGAGAAACATGAAAGAAGCAGGTTCCTAAAATATACTTTAAAGACCCTTGTTTCGGGGTGTTTTACCTGCCGCCATATCTCTACTTAATGCCAAACAGCGGGAGGATTGTGATGGTAAATAAAGATTGCTCTGTATAGCTATCATTTCCCTGGGCCATATTGTTGGGTTTTCAGATAGATGCCATTAGCTGAAAATTGAACTTCTCAGAGATTCAGTAGAAAGGCACACTTCTACATTCTCCAAGAAACTGGCCGGACACAATTTATTCTGCGAAGTATTCATAGAGTATTGCCAGTAGGGCTACAAAAATGAGCATATAGGTTATGTTATAGAGTGACATGGAACCCAAAAAGGGTAAATCAATGGGTCTATAGTTGAAGATTCCAATAATTGATAAAATACATAACAAAATAGTCCTTATGTACAGGTGTGTGATAAAAATATTAAGTCTCATGCACATAAGACTTTGCTGCCAGTGCAACTGACTGCAAATGCGAAGACCACATTTACAATTGAGAAATATGATTTGCATTTCATAATTTTCATTACCAACCACAAACACCTCAATCACTTGCCACTCGCAAAGTAAAGGGAATGTTTCTCCCTGAACACATCTTCAAAGTTTTACGCACAAATGCTTTGCGAGCTTTTTTGTGTTCAAAAGACATGGATTGGATAAAGCCTGCCCCAACCAGGCAGTAACAATTCACGGAGGGAAGGCTGTCAATATCTGCAAGCATGTGGCATGGGGACACAGCGCAGAGTAGATGTGGTTCAATGGAACATTTCATATGCTCTCTGAATTTTCCAGCACTATGAGGGATTGAGAAACCCTCACTCTGAAAAGAGGGAAGTTGGTCTCAGCAGATTATTAGGCACAGGAGGACAGATGTACAACCATTTCATTTTACGAGTCTCTAATTGCGATTTTTGGTGACTCACAATTAGAAACTCGCAAAATGAAATGTACTACTGTGTCCCAAACATATTAGCAATCCCCAATGGGGTCGCAATTGACCTGCCTCATCAATATTCATGCGACCCTTTTGGTAAGGGCAATAATACAGGGATGGGGGCCTGCTGGGGACAGCAGACCTCAATATCTGTTTTGCTTTTAAAAAAAGCGACTTTTTTTTAAATGCCGCCCATTATCCTTAAAGGTAAACTTGATGTGTATCAAAAAGAAAAGTGAAATATTTTAGTGGGATCACTGCCTGCTATTTTATTGAATCTTAAATTTAAATGTAAAGATTGTGTCAGTAAATACATTTTCAAATTAATTCCAATGGTATCATCAGACTCCTCTTTATATAGTGTGTCAATATTCCGTTTACAACTGCTGAAATCCATCGTACATCTGACCCCAAATGCGTTCATATTTTGAATATTGCGGCATATAAAGTAGAATGAATTACAAACCCTAGAAAAAATTGGCATAATTTATGAAAATGTACCATGTTGCTTTTTAACTTAATGCAGGGTTAGTGTCTCATGATAGTAAATACGAGCCTTAACAAGTATAAATAACAGAGCGCAATCACTATATAATACAATGACTGCACTACATGTTTAAGAATTCTGCCAAAAATAATTTCTATTTCTTCTCTCCGTGCATTTGGGTGCACACAGTGTTGGCTGACATCTGCTGAGGGTGGGGGACAGGCGAACAAAACAAAAAAGAAATGTACTTACTGATCCTGATGACCGTGGCTATGTCCTCCTCACTCCAACCTCATCTGCTGCTGGGACTTAAGTGCAGGCCCCAGCAAACTCCTTTGATCAATCCAGGACTGTTAACCAGCATGTGAGCAGTGCCCTGGTTGGTGGAAAATGCAAAAACCAAAGTTGATGGACAGAATGCATAACAATGTCATACATTCACCCCAGTACAGAGATCTGGGCCTAAATCCATCGTTTTTTTGCACTCCACACCACCCCAGTTCAGACATGGCTATATGCAAATCAGTCTGACCCTGTGCCTCCTGGGAACAGTCCAGCCCGAACTGCCAAGCCATGCCTTCCCTGGACCGGAAAAAAGCTTCCGAGGACCGGTTTCTGGCATTCCAGCCGTCTTCAACCCGGCTTGCTTGAATCCAGTGGTGTGGAGAGCATGGGACTCACGTCTGAGCATACCCATCCCACTCTGGGTGACAAATGCAAAAACCAAAGTTGATGGACAGAATGCAGAACAATGTCATACATTCACCCCAGTACAGAGATCTGGGCCTAAATCCATCGTTTTTTTGCACTCCACACCACCCCAGTTCAGACGTGGCCATATGCAAATCAGTCTGACCCTGTGCCTCATGGGAACAGTCCAGCCCGAACTGCCAAGCCATGCCTTCCCTGGACCGGACTGGTTGGTGGGAGCAGCCTTTGTTGCCGCTCCCGAAGGTACTGGATGCCTGCACTTGCTCTCAGCCCCGCTGTCTTAAGACAGCAGGTTTGAGAGATTTAAAGTGCACATGTGTGGCTAGCCATTTCAGGACGGCCAGCCAAAGACATGTGCCCACTTTAAACAAGTGCACAAGGCAGCCTTCTGCCCACCAGTCCTCCCTGCTCACTGAGTCGGTCCCACCATGTTGTGATGCTGGGTTCAGTCCGGGACTATAAAAAATAAAATGGCTATGAACTGCCAGTTTATTTTTTATCTCTGGGGCTAAGCGGAGCATGTAAGTAGGGTGACGATTCTCCACTCCATGGAGGAGCCGCTCCTTGTTGCACATTGGGCAAGGGTCTTTAAGACTTCTTTTAAAACAAAATTTGGTAACCGCTTACTTCAATAGGTCACTAAATTCTCATATAAAGTGACCATAAGTTCTGTAAATATATTGAGATGATAGATTACAAGATGCAGATGCTTTAAAGGTAAGTGGTGATTGCCTGGCCCTGAGGTTAGTGTAAACATTGGTATCAAACACAGGTTAAAAAAAGGCAAGTTCATAACACATTTCAAGATAACTTCTATCTAAGAGCATGGTGTTGAGTTTGACGGTCAGACAACAGCTGGGGAGAAATAGGCACTGGCTCCCTTATCCAGTGGTGCTCAGTTTGCCACATTTGTGGGTTTTTGCCAGAGTGGAAGCTGTCTCCAGAGTTGGAGCAAATCTAGAGACTAAACGAATGGTGCCCAGACCAACATACCATGGTCCTTCCCTTGTGAATACAAATCCTTTTACCTTGATGTGCTGTGAGTTATCTGTCTGGAGATTGGGGACATATAGAGTTTGTGTCTCTGGTACTGCAGAGGAAGATATCCCATATCCCAAGGCCCGCCCTTAACTGGCTGTTTATCAATGGAGCTGAACACAAAATGAGATGGGTCGAAGGGATAGCCACCAATTTTTGGCCCCAGGTCTGTTAGTGCCCACCTCTAAATGAGGCAACCAAATGTACGTTTTTTTAACTGAGCAATGCCTCTGGCCATGCATCCATCTACCAACACATGCTTGGTGTGCAATATGAGAATTTTCTCTTGCATTTAAACAAAAATATTTCATAGGATAGGTATTTCATTCTATATTCCTTTCATGTGTGTGTGTTTGTGTGTGAGACTGGGTGTATGTGTGTGTGTGTGTGTACAGAGCTAGTAACGTATTCCGACTGCTTAAGAGGGAAAGATATGATATTATTATTCAAAAGTCATGGAGAAAACACTGGGGAGTAGATTTAGTTTGAAAGGAAATGTAAATTGAAAAACCAAGCCGCTGCTGTGCCTGAGCCTAAAGAATGTGCGCAGTGTAGCTGGTCTTTATCTGCTGTTAAATTGTTTGAAATATTTTAAGCACCTTGCTTGCATGCAAACTAATTATCAGCAAGACATTTCAGGGCAGGATACGAAAACTACTGTAGGCAAATTGACCAGGAAAACAAAAAGTACCCTGCAATACGTTATTAATGGGAATACTATTTTGAATGTGTTGCCTTCACCAGTACCATAACATTGTCTAATATTTACATATGCGCAACACCACATAACATTGTTTAGGGGCACAGAATGCATTTTCTCATTCCTAAAGTAGGCACTCATTGTAAAGTACAATTTAGTTTTCACAGAACCCCTCTCATCAGTTGAAACTTTCACGATTGATGGTCTAAAAGCTTTTGCTTGTTTGCTAACTACAATCTATAGTTGAGGAAATAGAGTTTACAGATTGCATAAAAATATACATAGGAATTTGCATCATAGTTTTATAAAAGCAGATGTTGTATGTAGGTGTGAATGCAGTTGTTGGAAAGTGGATTATTAGTAGTGATAAGTAGTTGCTACCAATAGTAATAAGGCCACAAACACATTAAAAGGTTCAGATACGGTCTGAATAAATGAATTCTTTGCTCAACCCTTGGTAGCTGGCAACAAGCAGGCAGGCTTAACTAAAGAGACAAGTGTGTAATGCATTTAAAAAACCCATAACATTAAATAAGTAGGACCACAACACACAACAAAAATCCAACACTAATTTATAAAAATTGATTATATTTTATGAACAAATGGACACCAAAACAAAAATAAACTGTTTCTAATGCTTAAAAACATATAACACCAAATTGGGACATCTGCTTACACTTCACGGGGGCAGAGTGTAAGTTTGAGGCCTACCACAATGGAGCCCTAACCAGATACACTAAGCGGGAGGGATCAGTCAAAATTTTACCTTTACACTTTTCTGCAATTTTTGCTCTCTACGTCGAGTGAGGCTCCTCTTCAGGCCACGTTGTCAGCTTGCTTTGTTGCAAAGCCCTGGTCAAATCCTAGAAGTCTTGAGGTCCAGGGCTTTCAGTGGGACAAACCTAAAATCTGGTCCGGGTCGCTGGTGAAGATAGCCGGCACAACTGTCGATGCTGAGTCGGTCAACTTATTGAGCTTTTTACCAAGAAGCTCCCAATCCTTGATGGTCCAAAGTGTCCACAAGACCAATCCAGGTGTCTAAAATCTCCAAGATTGTCCTTGGAATGTTGGGATGGTAATTCCCACAATAGACCTGGCCAAATCCTTAAAAGTGCATGGGATGCACTCCAAGATAGGGATTTCCTGGCGGCGATGATGCAGGTGGGCTCAGTTAGCCTGTAGCTAGGAGAGAGTTCACTCCTTAATCTTTCTTGAAGCAAGGCAGAGTCCTTAGGGCTGTAGTCCCAGAATGTGCAGCAGGTGTAGTTCTTCCGAGTATAAACCTTTGGAATGCAGATCAGGTTTCCATCAGGGCAGTCCTTGTTCTTCTTGTAGTTTAAGACATCAGATCCGAGTTGCTTGGCAAGTCTTCCATATTTATGGAGCGTTCCTGGGCATCAAGCAGGGGGGCACCTCTTGCTAATGAGATGCAAGGTGCCACCCAGGTGTATGACCACTACCTCCAAAGTGTGGCAAATTCTTGCCCCACAATAGCATCATTCCTCCAAAATCTATGAAGGGTGCCAGAGTTGACACTAGGCACCAAAGTGTGTGCTACCAAAGGGGATGATGGACGGAGCGATTGAGCAAATCAAACACTCACCCCCAGTCAACTGATCTGAGTTTAATCCATCATCATTCTTTTGCTCACTCCATCACCCCAGTTCAGACATGGCCATATGCAAATCAGTCTGACCCTGTGCCTCATGAGAACAGTCCAGCCGGAACTGCCAAGCCATGTCTTCCCTAGACCGGTAACAAGCATCCTGGGACCGGTTTCAGGTTCATAACCCTCATCAGCCAGGCTATCTTGAATCCAGTGACAAAGGGCCCGATGTAGGTAGGGCGTTACCGATCGTAATGGCCGAAAATACCGATTTTTGGCCCTTACCGATCGAGATGTAGGGAACGAAAAACATAAAGTATCGGAGTGAAAACCGAATCGGAATGAGTACCGAATGGGAAAGAATCCGATACGTACATACCGAAATTCGGATATGTAACGAATCGGAAAAACACCGATTCGGATGCAAAGACCGATTCGGTCCATGTACCGATTCGTTAGTGACACCGAATCGGAAAATCACCGATTCGGTCCATTGACCGAATCGTTAGTGACACCGAATCGGAAAATCACCGATTCGGTCCATGTACCGAATCGTTAGTGACACCGATTCGGAAAATCACCGATTCGGTCCATTGACCGATTCGTTAGTGACACCGAATCGGAAAATCACCGATTCGGTCCATGTACCGAATCGGTAGAAAGACCGATTCGGACATGAGCCAAATCGGAAAACATGCCGATTCGTATGAATCGCCGATCGGGAAATTCCCCGATTCCGACAGTTGGGGAGATGTAGGGAGGCACAGAAACACCGAAATCGGCTCAAAATCGGTAGAATTCACTCGGTATTTACCATGGATTGCAATCAGGTGGTAACCAACTCCAACCCATATAAACAGTCCCAAAATGCATTGCAACTTGCAGGATGGCAGCTTTCTATGTCATTGCGAGGCGGCTACGGCTACAGCAGGAAGGACAGAGGGAATGGCTAAGAAATGAACAGGTCTACAGACAGAGGATAACCCTGTTCATGCTCACAGAGGCAGAGATACTACAGAGATACAGGCTGGACTCTGACACCATACTTGAGCTCATCAGGGATCTCAAGCCATTCTTGGACCACCACACCACAAGGGCACACGCCATCCCTGCGCACATCCAGGTGCTATCTGCTACACCTGCTAGCGTCTGGCAGCTATCAAAGTGGTGTAGCAGCAGCAGGAGGGGTGAGCCAGAGCAGCCTGTCAAGGTTCTTCCACACATTCCTTGACGCCATGATACACAGGATGGACCAATACATCTCTTTCCCTGCAACCCACGCAGAACTGCTACAAACCAAAGCTGACTTCTACCAGATGGCACAATTTCCCCAAATCATCGGTTGCATAGATGGCACGCACATTCCGATTTGCCCACCAGCGGACACCGAATACATATACCGCAATCGCAAGTCTACACACACCATCAACGTGCAGGTGATCTGCAATGCAAAGTGCACCATCACAGACCTGGTAGCAAAATTTCCAGGGAGTACCCATGACTCCTATATTTTCCAACAGAGCGGCATATATGCACGGCTGATGGCTGGCGAATTTGGGGAAGGATACCTCCTAGGTGAGACACATCATCAGACCCCCATTACACATAGTAGGTAGGTGGAATACATGTATGCATGTGTCTAATGTGACCCCTTTCTCTTCCAGGCGACAGTGCATATGCCCTCCGCTCATTCATACTCACCCCCTACCTCAACCCCTCCACACCCAGCCAAAGGAGGTATAACCGGGCCCACATACGCACAAGGAATGTTGTCGAACAGACCTTTGGCATCTGGAAAAGTAGATTCAGATGCCTGCACAAGAGTGGAGGTGCAAGGCAGTATACCCTCATCACCTGCTGCAAGATCATATCTGTATGTGCAATGTTACACAACCTTGCGGTGAAGAAGGGCACTGAGGTGGAGTTGTCTGACTACGAGGACCATGACGACGACGAAGCTGTGCCACTGACACAGCCAGCTGGGGTGTGTACGCCAAGTGATGGCAGATACAGACGTGAGGAGATCACTGAGAACTATTTCTGACTGAGTACAGATGCAAAGACAGCTAAATGTTGATTGGAAAAAACAAATTTTAATAGTGTTGCAACACAGTTACAGCACTGATGTGCAACAAAAAATGGTGTATGGTAAATAAAATAAAGTCCAAGGTTCTGGTTGCCTCACCCGCCCTTGCAAGGCTATTTTTTTGCCCGCTTGCCAGACCCACTGGGGTGTCCCTCAGGCCCCTCTGAATGCCCAGCAGCATCAGCGGAGCGCCTGGTGCTCCTCCGTGGCTCAGACGCAGCGCTGGCCGGGCTGCTGCGGCTGCTGCTGTCCCCAGCATCACCCAGGTCCAGGGCAGGATTGGAGGCGGTGTTTGAAATAATCATGGCCTCCATAGCAGTGGTGATCCGGGCCATCCCCCTAGTAAGCTCAGCCGTATGCTGACTAAGGACAGATTCCTGGTTGGCGCTGCGATGGCACAGTTGTGCCGTCGCCGCTGCAAGGCGGCCCATGGCGCAGTTCAGCACCCGGGCATCCCGCCTGCGCACCAGCTCATGCTCCTCCTGTCTGCTAGATGAGTGGGTGATGGCAGTGGTTAGCCTGCCTAACCCTGCTGCCACCTCCTTGTTCGATTCCACGACGGCCTGGAATCCCTTGACCAACTCTCCCATCTGCATGTTGTGCTGCAGGAGCTGGCGTTGGCAGGCCATAGTGGATCTTGCCTGTTGCCTCTGAATTTTCACCATCTGTCCCTCCAGGCCCAGGAATACACTGCCCTCCCGTGCTGGTGCAGCAGTGGTGGTGATGGTACGGCGCCGGGCACTGCTGCTTCCGGCCTGCTGAGTGGGCTGGGGTGCCACTGGTGGGGGTGTGAAGCTGGCCGGTCCCTGAGCCCCTGCTCCCAGGACAGGTTGAACAGGTGGCAAGGCCACGGTTGTGGCAGGAGCTGGTGTAGGCGGAATGGTGTCCCTTGTAGGGGAGTTCTCTGGGGAGAACTGCAAGGGGGGTGTGCTGGCCATTTCTGGGGAGTGCAGTGCATCGAAGTCAATGACCAGGACTCCCTCCATACCTAGCCCTGGGGTGTCTCCTTCCTCCTCCTCCTCCTGGCCAGCCTGGCTGGTGCTCGGCCCTGCGACTGCAGTGTCGGACGGTGCTGCTCCCTCTGATGTGACTGTTGTTCCGCCTGATGGGGCCCCTAGGTACAAAGAAGCATTTGTAAACTGAGTGCCGATGTATTACAGTCAGTACAATTATAGCATTCCACATGTCCTTGCATCTCCTTACACTGTGTCACACTGTTTCCTGTCTTGTGATTCTGCACTGCCATATTTAGCTAACTTCTGCTGACTACATGTACCATGATGCTTGTCTCTTGTATGTTGGTGACAGTACTGTGCTGGGGTTTGCCTATGCATTGTGTCTAATGGGGAGGTGTCTGGTAGGGTGTGTCATGATGCGCATGCTTCTTACCTGTAGCTGTAGCTCTCGCAGAGCTGTCCAGGGTCCCGATTCCACTGACACTCTCCCTCTCAATGGTGCTGGAGACCAGGTCCTCCAGCTCGGTGAGGGGTGGCGCCGGGTTCGTGCCTCCTCCAGTGAGTCCAGCCTGCCTCTGTATCTCAGCCATCTTCCTCTTAGTGAGGCTGCGGATGTCATAGAATCTCTTTTTCAGTTCTTCTACAGACCTGGGGGTGACACCCGCAGCATTCACCTTCTGGGCGATGTCGGCCCAGATTCTCCTCTTGGTGCTGTCTGGCACGTTGAGGGACAGCTTGCCAAACAGCTGGCGGTGCACCCTCACCACCTCCTCGACCAGCACCTGAAGTTCGGTGGTGGTGAACTTCGGCTTCCTCTTCTGGGAGGACTTCTGGCTTTCTGACTGCTCTGCCATGTTCTCCAGTTCAGTTGGCAACCTCCTACTCCCACTGCTGCTAACTGTGAGTGTTGAGCTCAGGCTGGCTCTCCAGAAACTTCTTAATTAGCTGCACCTGCCAGGGTTGCCACTCCCTGTTTGGGTGGGGGAGGGGGAGCCACCTCATTGGCTGAATCGGCTTTTGCCGAATCGGCTTTTACCGAATCGGTAATATCCGATTCGGTAAAATCCGAATCGGTAATATCCGATTCGGTAAAATCCGATTCGGTATTATCCGATTCGGTAAAAGCCGAATCGGTTCCTTCAATGCATTCCTATGGGCTTTTTCGCCATGGGTGTGTTTTCATGGCTACGAATCTATGATTGCCGAATCGGATTTTACCGAATCGGCTTTTACCGAATCGGTATTCGCCGATTCGGGACTATCCGATTCGGTGGTAGCCGAATCGGTAATTTCCGATTCGTTGTTAGCCGATTCGGTACTTTCCAATTCGGAGCCGATTCGAAACGTACCGATTCTCATTACCGATGCCGACCGATTCGGTATTCATTCGCTTTTTTTTCCCTACATCTCGTTTTCCGATTTCAGAATACCGATTCGGCCCGCCTCGGTATTTTGAATTCGGAAAATCGCGTTTACCTACATCGGGCCCAAAGTGAGCAAGGGACCAACGTCTGGGCTAACCCTGCCAACTTTGGGCGAACAAAGCGATACCAAAGGGGATGATGGAGGGAGCGTTGGAGCAAATCAAACACTCACCCCCAGTCAACTGATCTAGGTTTTTATCCATCACCATTCTTTAGTTCGCTCCACCACCCCAGTTCACGAAATTGCCATATGCAAATCAGTTTGACCATCTGCCTCATGGGAACAGTCCAGTCCGAACTGCAAAGCCATGTCTTCCCTGGACCAGAAACATATTAGCAAAGTGTGTGCTGGCAGAAAGGACGGGAATGCACCGGATTTTATAAATACAGTCCATACCTGCACTTTTGAATTGGCATGGGGAGCAAAAATACTTGCAGAGCTGCCCTATACCATTTCATTGTAAATGAGGTCCATAGATTTTAGTAATATACAGACCCTATGTAATGCAATTATGTTTTACATAACTGTCCCTTCAACACATTCTCAGGGATAGTAAGCGCTATGTTAATACAACAATTAAAAGCAAGCACTTCACAGCTGAGTTAACTCTGTGCACTACCACTCCAAAAGCTTCAAGTGATTTGATCAAGTAACTGCAACAGCTCTCTCCTGTCCTCAGAAATCAAACTCAGGCAGACATCTAAATAAACCTTTTTGCCAGTGTGCTGCTGGCCTTAAAGAAATGAAAATATGCACAACGAGTTAATCCGCAAACCCTTTACATTTGCAGATTAACTCATTGTGCACATTTGAAGACTCTAGTAGTCCCATTGGCGAGTAAAAAATGACATGCTGACAACTCAACAGTACTAACTTCTGAATGGGACTACTAATCAATCAATCAATCAATCAATCAGTGACACTTATAAAGCGCGCTACATACCCGTGGGGTCTCAAGGCGCTGGGGGGGGGGGGAGCCGCTACTGCTCGAACAGCCAGGTCTTCAGCTTCTTCCTGAAGGAGAGGTGGTCTTGGGTCAGGCGTAGGTCGGTCGGGAGGGAGTTCCAGGTCTTGGCGGCCAGGTGGGAGAAGGACCTTCCTCCTGTAGTCGCTCTTCGGATGCGGGGGACGGCGGCGAGGGCGTGGTTGGCTGATCGGAGGTGGCGGTTGGGAGCGTAGAAGTTGACTCGGCTGTTGAGGTAGCTCGGGCCTTGGTCGTGTAGGGCTTTGTGTGCGTGGGTGAGGAGGCGGAAGGTGATTCTTTTGTTGACGGGGAGCCAGTGAAGGTCTCGCAGATGTCCGGAGATGTGGCTGGTTCGTGGGATGTCGAGGATGAGTCTGGCTGAGGCGTTCTGGATCCGCTGGAGTCTCTTCTGGAGCTTGGCGGTGGTCCCGGCGTAGAGGGCGTTGCCGTAGTCCAGTCGGCTGGTGACGAGGGCCTGGGTGACGGTCTTCCTGGTCTCGGTGGGGATCCACCAGAAGATCTTCCGTAGCATGCGTAGGATGTTGAAGCATGCCGAGGAGACGTTGTTGACTTGCCTGGTCATGGAGAGGGAGGAGTCCAGGATGAAGCCCAGGTTGCGTGCATGGTCTGTCGGTTTGGGTGCGGTGCCCAGGGCGGGAGGCCACCAGGAGTCGTCCCAGGCGGAGGGAGAGGAGCCCAGGATGAGGACCTCCGTCTTGTCCGAGTTCAGTTTCAGGCGGCTGGTCGTCATCCACTCGGCTACCTCTTTCATCCCTTCGTGCAGGTTGGCTCTGGCGGCGGCGGGGTCGTTGGTCAGGGAGAGGATCAGCTGGGTGTCGTCGGCGTAGGAGATTATGCTGAGGTTGTGTTTGCGTACGATGGCCGCGAGGGGGCTCATGTAGACGTTGAAGAGGGTGGGGCTCAGAGATGATCCTTGGGGGACGCCGCAGATGACTTCGGTGGCCTCTGACTTGTACGGTGGTAGGCGGACTCTCTGTGTTCTCCCGTCGAGGAAGGAGGTGATCCACTCCAGCGCCTTGTCCTGGATTCCGACGTTGCTGAGGCGCCGTACTAGGGTGCGGTGGCAGACCGTGTCGAATGCCGCGGAGAGGTCTAGGAGGATGAGGGCCGCTGTTTCTCCATTGTCCATCAGGGCTCGGATGTCGTCGGTGGCGGCGATGAGGGCGGTCTCGGTGCTGTGGTTGGCTCGGAAGCCGGACTGTGAGGGGTCGAGGGATCCGTTCGTCTCGAGGAAAGCGGCCATCTGCTTGTTGACGGTCTTCTCGATGACTTTGGCTGGAAACGGGAGGAGCGAGATGGGGCGGTAATTCTTGAGGTCGGTGGGGTCCGCTGTTGGTTTCTTGAGTAGGGCGCTGAGTTCGGCGTGTTTCCAGCTCTCGGGGAAGATGGTGGTGTCGAGGGATGTGTTGATGATGTCTCGCAGGTGGGGTGCGATGACAGCGTCGGCTTTGTTGAAGACGTGGTGAGGGCAGGGGTCGGTCGGTGATCCGGAGTGGATGGAGTTCATCGTGCGGATGGTGTCTTCGGTGCTGATCGGGGTCCAGGCGTGGAGGGTGGTGGTGGGGGGTGGTTGTTCGGTCATGGTGTGCGTTGGTTGGTTGTTGAAGCTGTTGTGTATGTCCGCGATCTTGTTGTGGAAGTATGAAGCCAGGGAGTTGCAGAGGTCTTGCGATGGGGTGATGTCGTTGTTTCCTGCGCTGGGGTTGGAAAGCTCTTTGACGATGTTGAAGAGTTCCTTGCAGTTGTGTGCGTTGTTGTCCAACCGGTCCTTGAATGCTGTTTTCTTGGCGGCGCGGATCAGCTGGTGGTGTTTCCGGGTGGCAAGTTTGAAGGAGGTCCTGTTGTCCGGTGTCGGTTCCCTTCTCCAGACTTTCTCGAGGGCTCGGCAGTTCTTCTTGGAGCTCTTGAGTTCGTCGGTGAACCATGGGGCTTTCTTGCTGCCGGGTCTGCTGGTCGGGGTCCTCAGTGGGGCGAGTTCGTCCGCGCAGTTGCTGATCCACTTCGTGAGGTTGTCGGCGGCCTGGCTGGGGTTCCTCAAGGTATCAAAGGAATCATCACATTAAACCGGTCTGGTTGCTCACTTTTATATTTAAAATAATATATTAGTGCAGCCTAGGTTGACTAGATGCAACACTTTACAGGAAGTTGGCATCAGGGGAGGTACCTGGAGGCCCAATTACTCTGCTAGCTATCCCATTTCCCGAAGCTCGTTGTGGGCATAAAAGTGGCAACGTTGACCCTCAGACCTCACCTCACACGTGTACTGAAGAGAGGACAGAAGAAGGACTCTCCTGCTGTTCCCTGGTTACAGCATAGAGAGGCTGCACCAAAGGGTACCTGCTGCTTCTTTGGCTAGCAAAGAGAGGACTGGGCCTATGTTGCCCTCTCTAGAAAAAGTCATCCCCAAGCCTCAGACTGAAGAAGAGACTCCAAGAAATGTGGCTGACTTCCTGTTAGAGAAAAAGGGCAGCAAAAGCTGACCAAGCCCGTCTTGGTGAGTTGGTAGAGTAAAACACCTGACCTCCGAACTGCAGCTAGGAAGACCAATGGGTTTGTTGTATTTAGAGACTAGTAGACCAGTGGCAACTGGCAGTGTTCATGGACCAAAGGGTGACCCCAGGAACACCCCAGTCACTGGATCAGCATGTCAGCATCCTTGAGAATCTTCAACATGCTGTATTCCTTGCATCAGGACCACTCCATTAAAGTCTATGGTGGTTTGTCCACACAGCCTATACCTGGACTGAACACTGCTTTGATTGTCCAACTGGACATCTTTGGTCCCTGTGACTCACTCTCCGCTGATGTAGGTCACCCAAAGTGGCCTGATGTAGTAGTATAAAACTTGAGAAATGTTTTACAATGTTTACCGCTAGTGCAGTACATTACAACAATGTTATTGCACTGCATGAAAAGGCAGTGAATTGTTGTTCATTTGAAAATTGATTTCTCTGGAACGCTCAAGTGGATTTTTCTCCTCGAGTTGTCTATTTAAGGATTAAAATACAACCTATTTCTAAAAATTGATGTTGGATATCTCCAGAGTCTTGTTTCTTTCTTATTCAACTGTTTTGATACTTCTTAATCCTTTACACTCGTTCCTATGATAACGCCTGACTGCTCAGGGCCACAGCTACCCAGGGTTTAGCTGAGGTTTTCCAAACAATTCTGACTGGACCCAGTACAGGTAGTGAGTTTTTTACACTGTGAGGCTGCACAACCACACCATATAATTAATTGCTTTCCTCATACAGTCCAATCCAGATTCCATCCTCTCTCTAGTATAAAGTCAGATCAAGAGGAAAGCATGCACAAGCTCAGAACTATTGCTAAAACCCATTTAGCTGCCTTGATCTACTAACATCCATGTGAGCTGTCTTCCACTTCATTCTTTCTACAAACTCATATAACTGCTGCATATGTTCTAATCCAGCTAAAAATCAATTGCCAAAGCCTTTTTATTTATCTTTCAAATCCTTATGCCATAGGGTAGCACACGGTTCACCTCTGAACCCCTTGGATTTCACAGTTATGTGGTTCTTCTTGCCCAGCTCCTTCATTTTTTAGAGTCTCTCTCATGACATACCACAATAGTACCATCATGCTCTACAGATATGTAGCACAAGCACAGACTAACTTTCCGAACTGTCTCTGCATTTCTTCAGTTCGGACTCTTTAACACTTAATCATGAAAAGATGGACGTTCTGGTAGGGGGCTGCATCCGCATCAACATGCACTTTAGGGCTAAAATTTAGTAAATCGATCTTGCTTATTTTTCAATCAATAAAGCCTTGATGAATTGATTTTTTTCCATTAAACTGCTCCTACTTGTCACAAAACTATCATGAAATAACCCGCCTTTACTATCGCCTTGACTCAGGCATTTACCTTCACTAATGGCTTCTTTTTGAGCCCAGTTATTTTTCTCTGCAGAATGCTGCAGTCCCTTTACTTGTTGAATTGCACCACCCCTTCCACATTTCTTCCCATCTTGATTTCTTGCATTGGCTTCTATTGTCATAATTTATATTTTTAAATGTCTTTGCTTCTCTCAGGGAGATGTGGACCCGAATGTGATTCTCTGTATATAACTCTCGCATGCACTGCCTCTTTAGGTCATTGAGATCGCCTCCCTTTCTCACAAGCCTTTTTCACATGCGCAAGTTATATGTATTTGGTAATTTCTTCTATTCTTGACCAGTGGAAGCTGGCTTGTACCGAGGGTGGTGGGGCGGGGGACACACAAACATAAATACCTAAATAAAATAGACTAACCTAACTTGCAACGTGACCGCCTCCTCCATCTGGTGTGTTCTGGAAGCTTGGACTATATATAAAAGTGCTGAACTTAAAGAATGTATAAGTGTTGTTATAATTTTGTGAATTCATTATACAAATGGTAAAAAGATGTTTTTTGTGTACCAAAGATTGGCCGCTGTGTTAATTCTTGTGTTCTGTCCCTCTCCCCTGGCATGAAAGCCCTGATGAAGGTGCGGCCTTAGATCGGGCCAAGCACCGAAACGCGTGTTGGTGTTGTTACATTGGGTCCTGTTATTACGATCTTGAGTCTCCGGCGCCCTGCTGAGAAGACACTTCAGGTCCCCTTCAGTGTGTCACTCTGGGAATTGCGATGAGTGTGGTGTATGCACTGCTTTATGTGGAATTGGCTGCTTGAATGTATGAGGATATGCAAGAGAAGTGATGTGATGATGTGGGATGAATGATGAGAGGGTGATGTGGGCCAATATGAAGTTTTGATGAGTGTGATTCGTTACCATTTTTATTGTTATTTAATTTTTTATGTACTACGAAATTATATATAAAAAAGAGAATAACATTTTTTATTTTTCTACATGTGGTCTGATTAATCATGTGGTCTGGCCGTGTTTTGTGGTGAGCTCAATGTTGCGAATTTAAAATAATTGGACTCCATGTGAGCCTTTAATATTTATCATAGAGGGCAGACCTTTTCTAGTTTGGTTGTGTATTTCTCCCCTGCTGTCTGCCCTGCATCCTTTTCAGGGGGCCCCTTTTCTATTGGTTACATATTGAATGATAACTGGATTGTGTTCCTATTGTTAAGAGTTGTAAATATTAGTAATGATAATGATTGTATATATGTATCTTTTATGGTCTATGACCGAAATAAAAATTATTTGTCTTGAAATGTAGAGTTGCTGCCAAATTCCGCTAATTGCTGCGTGACAGAATTGTTTTTGGAATCCCCTAGAGTGATTTTCATACATGGGCAGTCACAGACTGAGTCAGAGGGCGGCTTCTTGAGTGGATTTGCTGCCCCTTTAGTAGATTTTCTAATCGAGTGGGATAGCAAGCACAGTCAACTCAAATGGGCTTATGCTCTTGCTCACCGCATTTTGCCATTAGCCCTGATATTTCAGCGCTGCTCAGGCTACCTGCTAATTTTCAGTGCGACGTGCTGATTGTTGGCGGAACTCTGCAGAATCTCGCATAGTTTTTATGTAAGTCTGCAGAAGTACGCAAATGAAACTCTACAAGTTCCGCACGCCACTGAAATTAATTCTTAGGCCTTTCTTTCATTGTTTTGTATTTGGTGCGAGTCTAAGCAACACTTGTGTATGTGTAGCCAAGCACCCCCCATTGTTAACCATGTATACATTCATAGTACCTATCCCCAGTCATTTTTTAGGTCTTGCCTACGCAGCGCGCATGGGCTGCTTAGGAGAGAGAACTGTAGTGATCGCCACAGCTTTGGGGGCAAAAACGTGCACGCGTTGCATTGCTTGCAATGCAACCCGTGCACATCTTGGCGATTTTCTTTCAGGAGCATGCGGCACCATATGGTGGTGCCATATGGTCGCACTCTCCCAAAAGGAAATCGCCCATGCCCCCTCCCCCTGCTGCCACTTTCACTGCAGCGCCGCTTTACTTCTGCGAGGCCAATTTTTTTTTTTTTGTTGCTGAGACAGGATTGGCTGCTAGCTCTCATGGCAACTTGGGAGCCTGCCTCCGGAGTCACCAAAAGCAGCGCTCAGGCGTGGTGATGTGGCCAGGAGTCAGTTTGTTTAATGCACTTCAGCCGCTGCTTACATTAGTTACTGCCATTGAGGCAGGACCTGCCCCTCCTAGGGTCGACTTCCAAACATTTTAATTGATGCAGTTTTCCCATCTGGCGTCTGGGCTGTGCACCTTGCCCCCTCCCCCTACTGCCACATTCACTGCCGCACGGCTTTACTGTCGCGCGGCCAATGCTTGTTTATTGTTTGCTGGTGTTCCTGTTATGCAGGTAGCAAGTTAAGCACAAGTTTATCTAATTTTATGCTGTTTTTTTTTTACTTGGCGTGTTAAGGGCGTCACACTGTGCATGTTCAGTCCAATTCTACCCTGTGTGTCACTGACTTCCTGCTGTCTCTGGGTTTCACCACCCCTCGGTAATACCGGCTGCCTTACAATGTTTTACACTGATTAATACCGCTGTCAAAGATCAAAGCAAGGACAAGGTTTTGCTCGGAAATGTAATTTTTTCACACATTATTTTTTTTGCATTACAGTTCTCCAACCAAAAGTATGTTGTGCGTACAGCAGATTGTTTTTATCCACGTTTTTGTTGAGTTTGTGAGGAGCGCACAGTTTACCAAGTTTTTAATACAATTTCTAAGTATTGTAGGCCATCTACTGAAGAAGAAACACTGCCCTCTCATTTGCCTCCACGACCCTCATTATGAGCGCCCTGAAATTGCTGATTCGTCCTGTAGCTCCCTTTACCGACCACTTCTGCAGAATGCTATCATTGGCCATACAACAACACTGTCAGCAGAATTACAATGGATATTTCTGGGTACATATTTGTCATCTCAAACCTGGACAAACCTATCCCTGGACAATGGCAGGTAAGCCTTTACAGAAGTACACATTTTCAATGTTATTCCCCATTAAGTGGGGACTACTTGTAATGGCCCAATAATTTTCCAACTTGGAACTGGTCCACCTGGGAGTGGTAGTTCCAGGGCCAAAATGGACTCTTGGAATGACCGGCACACTTATCATGAGAGCCTAAAGTAAAAATGTTAAGAAACATTGGGTCCAGAGTCAAACTCTGCAGAGCTCCCTTGCATGCCTTACACCATGAAGAAGATGCTCTCTGATTATTTACTAGCCTTCAAGATCCACCACTGAGCCCCCTTTTCAGCCCTTTGGCTAATTGATGAACAGTTCTCATTTTATACACGTCAGCAACATCTGTGTTGCTCTGTTTTAAATTCGTTTTCAAAGCACTAGTACATGATTTCCACATTTTACCTCCTTCCACATTTTTGCTCACTATTAGAAAACAAATTTAAGCAATCTGACTCCCTACCTCTTGAGTCGTTCATCCTTTCTCTTTTCTACTTTTAGTGGCTAGTTGTTTGTTCCTGCTTCACTACACTTCTTTCCCCCATTCAATAAGCATGTGTAGTAGAAGGACTCAGGAGGGTGGGTGGGACCCATGAGGGGTTGGCAGCACACTCAAAGCCTCCAGCGTTCACTCTGGATTTTGTTTTCTCTTTTAAACATCATATCCAAGCTTTCGCCAAGTCTGCTTACTACCATCTGTTTCTGCAGAGAAGTCTTTGATGTCTCAAGCCAGCTGGTCCCTCGTGCTCTGGGTTTGAGGGTTTATCTTATGTCATCTGCATTCACGAAATGCAGCGCTGCCTAAATCTTTGGTGCTCCACACAAAATGGCACTACAAGGTGGAACCAGGCGCTTGAGTGGTGCCAGAAGTGACAACTGTACTCCTGGCCTCCGATTCCCCTGAACTTAAGGCATAATTTAAGAGAGAATGTTAAACATCCAAGGGAATTAATTTCAGAGCTTCTACTCAAGCAAGCATTGGCATAGCCAACAGGTCTCGCTTTTGGGACATTATAAGTGTTTAGCCATGCAACAGTTGATGTTGCACCAAGGATAATGTGCTGCAGAATTAAATACTTTTAAGGTCCCAAAGGCGAGACCTATTGGCTATGCCAATGCTTGGTACTCTTTTGATTCAGACCCCAATTTGCTAGATTAAAAATACATTGAGTAAAGGGAAACATGCATGCTTGTCAGAATTGTGTAATCATTGGGATCTAGATGGCCGACAGATTGAGATGCAGTCTATTGTTCTAAGTCTTCTGTGAAATGGCTGATGTTTACGGTGTGCAGAATTTTAATCACGCAAATCTCGTTTTGTGTAGATACATTCTGTAGGCCTGCTCGAAGCTCATGAAGTTATCTGCTTTTTCTTGAATACACACGTGCATAGTTGTGTCTTTCACGTCTCAGTTGATGTTGCAATGTACAAGCTTTGTGCCTGACTGCATTCCTTGCCTACCGACCTGTTTCTTGAGAGTGTTCTGAAACCACTGCGCTGCTACAAGTTTCCAGCATTTTGTATGAGTGTCTCTTGCTCAGCGTTTCCACCCGAGAGACCCGACACAAATAACAATTGTATAAAAGGGCACACAAAAGTCTCAAGTTGTAGTCAGAGGAACCGCCACACAGAGCTACAGGCACTGTAGCTGTGTTAGAATTACTCGTAATCTGAATAGAAAATTCTGTGTGACTCCCACACCCCTAATTTTATGCTGATAAAATGGGCATTGCATCCTTTGCCCTGTTTTTTTTATGCCTCTGTGTTTTCTCTATTTAAATCGATATTGCTATAAATGAAATTCAGTTTATAGCTAATAACCCGTTTATGCAACCTCATTATAAGCAACCGCTCCAATCGGTTTTTGCTGCTAAAGAAATTGCATCCATCGACATGTGAGCTGTTCACAAACTTCCTGCCCGCATTACATTGTGATACTTGGTGACAGAAAACTATTACAACTCTGGAATTCCAATTACAGTGCAATCCAGCAGGAAACCTCATTACAGAACTGACTAACAAGGCCTCAGTAAAACTGTCAGCAATTAGGCAGAAACATAAAAAGGAAAGGATCATGGACAGAACACATTATTGTTAATTTAAAAATGTTTCTTTCTCTCCCATTGAGATAAAAAAGACAATTTAAAAGTTTCCAAAGATGTCCTATGGAGTAGGACAGACACCTTTCGTGCAACATCATTTTCAGAATGTCTATCCAAATATCCTGATCGTTACTTGGAGGAAAACTGAACCTTAATTTGAACATCGAAGGCCATACAAAGTAACTGTGTAATTTTGCTAAATCCTCAACACCCACTTTATTCAAAGTCACTTTTATTAACACAGTAACCATCTCTCCCTATTGACAATATGCAAATTCGCATAGACTACTGTACTCTGTAAAATGCTGCCAAACCTCGCAGGTTAATGTTCTTTCCATATAAATAAACTTTAAAATGACTAAAACAATATAATGCAAAACATTCCAGTCCACCCATTGTTGAGTTCTAAGAGGGCAAAACCGGTTTGGGGTTGCTCGTGGTCCCTTCTGGAGGGGGCCTCGGCTGGTAGTTCGGGTGTGGGGGAGAGTTGTTCCCATGAGGAGCAGGAGCAGAACTGATCTGCATAAGACGGAACTTTAACCACAGTGGCATGAAGGGCAAAAAATGATTGAACGGAATGTGGCCCGAGTGATTGCCAGTGGCTGAGATTAAATCAACCATTCCATCCATGTTTATGTTGCTGACATGATATAGTGACTTTTATTATATTGAAATGCTCAGAAAAACAATGATCACTCTTTAAGTATCTTAGAAAAGACAATGGTCATCATGGTGAGGTCAGTGGACTAATGGTTGCATGCAGGGATATGGTCTCTAACAAAAATCATAATTCCAGCGAGTTCACTGATCCTTCTGAAGTTTATAAAATGTGCGCCATTAGTGGGGGAATGATTACATTCCAAATCAGTGCTTAGAGACATCATGAATGGTAAACAGTGTTATGTTAGTGTAATAATGACAAAAATATTGTAGTGTAGTTCCTATATTCTCACTAGGCTCTGCGCATTGGAATAATATATCCTATAGATGTGACGTAGGGCTGAGGTCAGTAGGTCTCTTTCGAATATACTGAACCTAATTGTGAGTGGCAGCTAGCTCAGAGGTCACTAGAAACGTTCTCGAATACTCAAGAAGGGATTAATTTCTGACAACTTCATAAACATGACAACCCTGTGTCCCTAGGACTTGAAAATATCTTCAGAGTCTGGAAACAATAGATAACTATTTTACTCAGTCAATCATGCATACTTTTATTTCTACAGAGTTGCAGAGAAATAGTGAGACGGGTGTTTTCAATAAAAGCTTTATTGAATAGTCTTCTTTCTCATGCAAGAGAGGTGAACTGCTACAATCGTTAGACAGAATGCAAAGTATAATGCATACAGTGAGAACAGTATTATGAAATAATACTGTAATAGCATTGTCTAGTGCTATGACATATAAAAATACATACATAAATAACACAGGCAAAAATACTCAACTGGTGCTTCTAAAATACACCTACCCCAATGTACCTAACCTAAGTCTAGTGCGAGGGAAGAAATAATTATTTGTCTTTTAGCATAGGTTTAGTTCTTGGACTCAATTTCCCAACACCCTGAAAGCGGAGCCAGAAACACTGGAGCTGGATTCTCAGCAGAGGAGGGCAGCTCCTTGTCAGTGCATCAGCTGGATAGTCGGCTTCCTTTGGCACTTGTTGTAGCGAGCTGTGTCAGGCAAGTAAGTAGTCGAACTGCACCGAACCTCAACGAACCTCACTGTGCTTTGCTATAGCAAGTGAAGGTATATTTTTACCTTGAAGGTGCTTAGGAATGCCAGCTTTGACGTAAAGTCGGGCATATGAACGTCATGGATGAACCCCTATGGAATAGTTGTTCATGCACACTAATGAGTTTCTTGGAGAATTCCATATCCAGGCTAAGGGAAGTCCCTTCTGCTTAAGAGTCTGGTTCTCCAAGAAACCGTTGTGACGTTGATGAACGGATGGAAGTAGCCATGCCTGTATTTGGGTAGCATGGCCATGCCTAAATACGGACTTGATTTGTATGCCTATATAAGGGCAATGTGAATTGTACCTATATGAGGGCATGAATCGAGGGCCCCCTGCGGGGGTCTACATTGGAGACAGCCGGAGTCACTGGCTCGATGCATACAGTGTAGCCTAACCCTATCATAATATACCCTGTGTAGTATTTTATATTGATTGAGTAGTAGTCTGGATTTAATCGCGACTTCTCTGTGATGCATCTGGGCTGCTTCCCAGTCTATTGTGTCCATCCAGACCAGGTACCGTTCCCAGGTTGCTCTCAGTTTCCCCAACCATATGTCAGGGATACTAGCTTACTGGGTACCTGTTCTTGCAACAGGCGACCCTCCAACGGGGCATAATCTGGCAAGGGGGAGGAAAGCGCGACCTCGGCCCTCCAGGCATGGTGCAGTTGCACATATTTGAAGAACTGAGCAGGACGTAGTCCATTCTTTGCCGCCAGGGTCCCATAGGGTTTAAGCACCCCTTTTGCCGCCAGGTCCCGATATCATCCCACCCTCTAAAACCCCTGAGTTTGTGGAGCTCCCTCAGCCATGGGCAAATCCATATTGGTGTCTGTTTTTTTGGTTTGTGTGTCCACCCCATGATCTTCGTTGCCCAGTGTGGGGACTGTAGTGGCCAGTTGAGCTTCATATAACAGAATATCATCTGCGTATAGCAGGTGTGTCTGTCTGCGTTATCTGAAATCCTCGTATCTCCCCTACCTGCCGGACCTCACAGGTCACTATTTCAATAGTGAGGGCAAATAGTAGTGTAGAAAGGGAGCATCCTCCTAGTATGTTTATGTTTATGTTTATTAAATTTGTATTGTGCACAAATACCCGAAGGTGTCTCGGCGCAGAAGATTATACATTGACTGAAATAAAATGAGAAGTGAAATTATTGATCAAATAGCCAAGTTTTCAACTGTTTTCGGAAAATTAACAGGGATGGACTGGTTTTGATGTGAAGAGGGAGAGTATTCCATAGCCTCGCCGTGGATACCAAAAAACGTCTGTCCCCCAAGCAACTGTTCTGGTGCGAGGAAGAGGAAGAAGGAAGTTGGATGCCGAGCGGAGGGACCTGCTGGGGGTGTAAATACTGAAGGCATTTATTAAGAATTGAGGACCTACGTTGTTAATGGCCTTATATGCAATACAGAGAGCCTTGAATTTTATGCAGCTTCTAACTCTGAGCCAGTGCAGTTGACGTATGGCCGCCGAAACGGATTGGTATTTGGGAATGGAAAGAAGAGCTCTAGCTGCCGCATTTTGGACTAATTGCAATTTATCCTCAACCTGTTGTTGGGCGTTTAACAGGAGGGCATTGCAGTAGTCCAATTTAGAAAATATTAGGGTGGTTATTAGTGTTTTTCCTGCTGCTGGAGGTAAATAGGGAAGTAATTTTTTAATTTTTCTGAGGATGAAAAAAGCAGATGAGGTCACCGTATTAACATGATGGATAAATGTTAACTTGGTGTCGAATGTGACCCCGCGGTTCCTGGCCTTGGCAACCGGTGCTGGTGGGGGGCCAAGATAATAGGATTGGAAAGTCTTCAGATAGGATTCCATTCACCTTAACCCGGGCTCTGGGGCCTGCATATAGAAGTCCCACCCATTTCCTAAAATTAGGGCCAATGCCGAACTTAATCAGAGCCTCCTCCAGAAAGGTCCAGTGCACAGCGTCAAACGCTTTTTCAGCGTCAAGAGAGAGGAACATATGTGGATCCTACCGCCCCTTCACCCCCATAAGCCAATTATGGGTCCATCGTAAATTTTGCCTAGTCACCCTGTCTGGCAGGAATCCCGTCTGGTCCTCGTGTATCAGGCCTGAAATCGCCTGGCGTAGGGGGAGGGCCAAGAACGTTGCCAATAGCTTAGACTCCACATTCAGGAGGGAGATTGGTATATAACATGCGTAGTCTTCCGGGGGCTTGCCTTGCTTAAATATAGGTACGATCGTGGCCATCAGTAGGTCAAGTGGGAGGATACCCTCTTGGGCTGCGTCCTTGTAATAGATTTTTATATAGCGCAAACTATACCTGAGACATCGGGTATCAGAGCGCTTTACATAGCACCAGTTTCATTACAGAAGGACACATTCATTTTGTTAGGCACGGGTAGATTAAATGATTTGCCCAGAATCAAAGAATGTTGAGCGTCGTTGCCGAGACTCAAACCCGGTTCCCCAGATTCGAGGTTGACCGCTCTAGGTGGGGCGTCAACAAATCAAAACCTTTTTTAAAGAATTCAGCTGGGAGTTCATTTGGACCTGGGGACTTCCCTCTTCAGATTCTGGTGACAGCCTCTCTAGTTTCAGGGGCCGATATGTTGGCTTCAAGGGTCTCCTTGTCCTCGTCCATTAAGATCAGGGTTTGAAAAGTAGACAAGTATGCCATGGTGTCTTCTTCCTCACCTAGGGGCCGATGTATCAACATCCTGATTTGCGAATCTAAAATAGCGATTTTTTAGAAATCTCTATTTGAGATTTGCAAATAGGGATGTATGTAGAAAATCGATTTTTTTTTTTAATTTCTCAAAATTCCTTAATTACGATTCGCAAACTGCGAATCGCAATTAAGGAATAATTTCCCATTCATTTCTATGGGCCAGGAGGCCCATAAGAATGAATGGGAAGTTATTCTCAATTTGCGATTCACAATTTGATAATCGCAAATTGAGAATAATTTCAAGGGTGTCATAAGGACACCATGATGCACCCCTGAAATGAACATGTCTGCGCATATGGCACACATACATGGCCCAATGCCAAAAAGTGCATTTGTGAAAGAAATCGCAAATTACCACCAACTTGAAGTTGGTGGTAATTTGCGATTTCTTAAGGAGAATTCGCAAAAATTAAATGCTTGTTACATAGCATTTAAGGAATCGCAATTTGCTATTCCTTAAATGCTTACGCAAAATTAAGGAATCGCAAATTTTGCCATTCCTTAATTTTGCAATGCGATTTCCCTAATACATACCATTTTAGTGAATTTTTAGTCGCAAACGCTGCTTTTTTGCGAATCGCACGTTTGCAACTAAAAACTGCCTTGATACATCTGCCCCCTAATTCCCTGGCTTTATAGAATTCCCAAAAGCAAACGCTTTAACGGTCTGGGTATCCCCCCTCTGTAGCTGTCCCTGTAGATCAACCACACCTTCTATCCACCTGGCGTCCCTTTCCTTATGGCTTAGCCATGCCAATAGCTTTCCGGATTTGTCCCCAATGTCCTATAATCTGTGTAGGGTTACTAGTGCCTGTGCTTTGGCTTCGTCTGTTGCTAAGGCTTTATATTGTTGTTGGATATCAGTCAGGCGCCGAAGCACCTGTGGGTCCCTTCCCCACCGATACTGCCGTTGGAAGTCTAGTATTTGGTTTTCCGGGGTATGTAGTTCCTCTTGCGCTTTCCGCTTCCCCCAGGATATCTGATTTTGGGCCTGGTCATGGAGCCCACACGATAACAACCTACTGCACTGAGGCTACATTTTCTGCAAAGTACGCTTTCTTGTCAGCCCTAAAGCCCTACATTATCTCATTATTCTGTAAATCCCATGCCTTCAGTCTCCAACCTCCACCACTGGGTCGACCCTTCCCACCCAACCGAACCAAAAGGGGGGAGTGGTCTGAAATTCCCCTTGCCAGATACTCGGCTCAATCATCAGCCCCAGGTGCATGTTGGGAGAGGAAGACATAGTCCAGTCTTGAGTGTACCTTATGGGCCCCTGAATAATATGAATAGCTTCTGGTATCTGGGTGCAGCAGTTGCCACATGTCTGTCAGGCCCAGTGTAGTCATAACCCTGGCCAAGAGCATAGTTGGGGAGTTGTCAGCGCGGGTCCCTGATCGGTCCATGGGGATTGACATAACGTCATTTGAGGCACCACCTATGATGTGTAACGTGTCTGGTGTGTCTAACAGGATTTTGGCCAATCCAGAGAGGGTCCTAGCCTGGAGTTTTGGGGTAGCGTAGATCGAGGCTATTGCAACCCTCTGTTGTCCCCATGTCCCTGATACCCCTGCATAGGTCCCCTGGGGGTCTGTCCACGTCCGAGTCACCATAAAGGGAGGGGACTTTTGAATCACAATAGCTACCCCCGGGAGCCCGCTGTGTACCCCGCATGTGCCAATAATTTGTAGGCTCCTCTTGCAAGAAACCCACACTTCTTTCCTTTAAGGTGGGTATGCTGGAGGAGGACCATATCAGGATGTAACCTTTTAATATGTGCCGTCATAAATCCTCTTTTAATTTTCTCCCCTAGACCATTCACGTTCCACGTGAGAACCCTGTAGGGGCCAGTCACCAGTCCACCCTCGGGGGTTCTATGCTCAGTCACGGAGGCCATGGCGTGGTGTGTTTCGAGTTTATTCCTAGTGGGGGCGGACATCATGCACGCCTGCCAGTACCGTCCTGCAATCAGTGTCCCAACCAAACATGAAATAAAACCTGAAACAAAACATTTCCAACCATAAAACAATTACAACCCCCTTCATCTCCCCTCCCACCCCACTTCCCCCTCCCTCATGACTCATCCCCGGCAATATGTCGGGGAATGGGATTTAGGGCAGGCGGAGGTCTGTTGCCCTCCCTTGCCCAACTTACGCCACAAGTTCAAACACCAGGTTATCTCTGGTCCTCCGCAAATGTCAATGTCAGAAGAAAAAGAGAAAAAAGAGTGTAGGGAAAGAGTCAAGATAGGCAGGAAAGAATGAAAAGAAGAGGGAGTGCGTGTCCAGCTTGCCTGCTCATGCACAGTAGTCAAAACCACGGTCAACCCTGCAGGCCCCTGTCCATTAGTTAGAATTCAGGGGTTCATTCTGGGATGCCCCGGCCTCTGCCAACGTTGCATGTTCCATCGCCAGTATTTCAGCCGCAAAGGGTGCATTAAGGGGCCCACTACCACCTCCTCCCCGGAGGAAGAGAGTCTGCTTTCAGTTCCAGCTTTATTTTCAGCGTTGTTGTCCGTCAGAGGCCGTCCGAGGGGACGGAGCGTGTGGACGCTCGCTGAGAGCCTGGAGGAGTCAAGCGATCCACCAGTGCGTCGTCTGTGTCTGCCTGTGCCCTCCGGGGCATATGGGGTGGCCTCCAGGGTGCGGCCCTTCCACAGCTGCCGAGATTTTAGCAATCTTTGCGAGTCCAAGGCCCAGTTGCCAGCTCCACCCAAAGGTTCCGTGCCGCGTGCCAGTGTCTCCATTCGCCCCGGGGGGGAGGGCGCTCCTCCAGCCATTGCCAGGCCTCCTCCGGCATCTGGAAGAAGTGGGATTTGCAAAGAAACAGGACCTTCAGGATATAAGGTTGTGTGTTCTCTCAATTTGGCTTTAACTGAGTCAAAGGTGCGTCTTTGTTTTTGTACTTCCCTACTGTAGTCTGGGAAAATCATTATGCCGGTGTTTTCATGTCGTATTTCCCCTAGCTTCCGGGCCTCGCTAAGTATCATGTCCCTATCCAGGTAGTTCAGAAAGCGCGCCATCACGGGCCGAGGCGGTGCCCATACAGGTGGTCAGACCATCAGTGTCCAGTGAGCTCTTTCTATGGTGAAACAAGAGGAGAATTTGTCTGTGGGGAAGGTGCTCCGTAACCAAGTGTGTAGAAATTCCCTTTCTAAGGCCCATGAAGGGGAGGTTGTTGCATCTTGCTCTGCTTTCCACATCGTCCACCCTCCACAGAAAGTCTTTATGAGAGGATTGGAGTTCCCTCATACCTTTGTGAATGTCTTTTACTGAGTCTTCCGTCTCGCCCAGCCGCGTCTCTGTTTCGGTGACCCTTTCAGCCAGGTTCCTGTGGTCCTGGCGTAGGAGCTTTACCACTGCGCCAATCTGACCTTCTAGCGACGTCCTTGATGCCTGAATTGCCTGGAGGAGGTTATCCGTATCCGAGCGGGCACCCGGGCGCTCCTCCTGTGGTGGGTCGATGACCTTCACATACTGGTCCATTTTGCCCTTTTGAGGCTGTTTCCGTTCCCTGTCCCTTCCCATGTTGATGTTGCTCAGGTGTGGGTCAACCGCAACTTACCTGTGTCCTGTGGTCAAGGTCACTCTCAGTCTGCAGTACGTATGATGCCTGCCTCTCTTGGCCGTGTATGGGCAGCCTCCCAAGGCTGTTGCGCCATGGGAGGGGGGAAGGGCAACCAAGTTCAAGCAGGTATTAGGAGAAGGGGGAGGAGGGCCAGCCTGGTGCTCCAGTCAACCACTAGGCTTCACCTCAGCATCTCAAAGACTTGGCCATTAGGCGGCATCCCCTGCCTCCCTCGGTCGGAGCGGCTCGTACGCGTTCTTTTCACCCACCGCCAGGTGTTACGCTCATGGTACCCCCCGCCTCAGGTCCAGGTCACTGCCGTCTTTCCTCGTGGACAGGGGATCTGTCCTCATCACACACAGGCTGCTCCACTCGCAGAGGGCCCCCATTCTGCCACCACCACCAGGCCTGTCCCAGTGTCCTCGCCGTAGCAGTAGTGGTATTGTCTCTGCAATGGGGGTTTCGGTCCCAGGCCCCCAGCACCCTATCCGCCTCAGCCGCCCCTTCAGAGACAACGTCTCACACAGGCCACGTTGTTTTATGCTCAGGCGGGGCCCTGCTCATCTTGCCAGTGTTCTTTCCACCACAGCCCCTCATCCCCCAAGCCGGGCACCCGTGTCCTCCTCTCCTCACCTAAGCCCCTTCACGGCGTCATCTTGGAGCTCCCTCACAGGTCCAGAGGAGAATGCAGGGACGCAGGGGATGGGAAGTGCCCATCTAGAGCGTCATCCCAACGCCAAGCTGCACCTCAGTAGATCAGTGACTCGGTGTAAAGGCGCTGCCTCCCGTCACCTCAGGCCAAATCCTCCTCTGAGCGATCCTGCACCCCCTCTGGGTCTCTCCACTTGCAGCCAGTCTCCCGGCAGCAGCTCCGAGCCGCTACCTTCAGCTCCACCAGGGCAGACACCTACCGGAACCGCACAGAGGCCCTCTCGCTGATCAACAGCTTCAGAGCACCTCCGTATGAAGGCCCGCCTCCACGTCTCTGCTCCCAGCCTCTACCTCGGCCGCAGTCTCAGTGGAGGAGGGGCACCTCACTCAGGTCCGCTGCGTCCCGTCAGCCCCCACCACATCCCTAGGGGTAGCGACCCTTCTTGGCCACTCTAGGTGGCATTCAGATGGGGCCCAGCTCACAGTGTTAGCCCCGGCTCCCCGCGGCCCCGCAGTCCCGGGTCTCGGCACTCAATTCAGTACCTCCAGGCTAATGTGCTGCATAGCAAAATACATATAGGGTCCCGAAGGCGAGGCCGATTGCATTGCAAATGCTTGTCTAATCTTTGCTGTGAGTCTCGCTCACTGTAGACTTCTGTATAATAGTGATAACCACCAGTGCCTGCCTTTTAAAATATGGACTTCTTCTGGGAAGCTTTACATGTTTTAGTGCAGTTGGTGCCCAAGCCTCCTCCATGGGGGACCCCGTTCTCTCTCCTCAGGCATGATGTGCAACTCTTTTGCCACGTGATCCTGTAGAGTTCCCCTCACCCCCAGAATCTTCCAGTTGAAACCGAGTGGCCCAGCAGATAGTTGTTGAACAACATAAGCAAAAACAAAATGTATCCTTTGTATCCTGCAGCCTTGGAAGTGTTCACCTGGGGGTGAAGCCATGATGCAGAAATTCACCAAGGATGCTCCTAGACAATATGCATGTTTTATCTCACAGGGCCCCAGGAAGAAGGGGGGACAGCAGGAGTCTTGCTGTTGGCTTGAGGCCACTCAAGGACAGCTGTCGGACCTCCACGTGAACCTTAGCTTACATTGTACCTTACATTTTGGTGTGAGGCCCTTAGTCTCACAAGTTAAATAGTTTTTGAGGAGTTTAAATAGTACTGCAGCTGGAACCTTTGAATGGAAGCTTATGGGTGCATGGCCTTTTGTTACTAAGACTTGTGACTCCTTTCCAGCCAGATTTCAAATAGAGCAATGATTCAGATACTGTATTATGTTTAATATTGAACACTTTGTTGACATGCACATTGTTGATAGTGAATCACTGAATGCATTGTGTAGTTTCACAGAAAGGCAGTGTCATCCTGAATTGTTTCAGTTCAATTTTAGTTTGGATTGTGTATGACTATATATTTTGACTTTAATTATTGTGCTGATACCCTGAAAAATCCAGTAAACCTGATATTTATCAAATGCACCCATGATGTTGTATTAGGCTCTGAAGGGGGTGTATTAAGATTTTTGGGATTTTACAGGTCAGAGTGCACTAGTAATGCTGGCACACATAACTTTACAGGTGTCTCCAATTTAGGCCATCAAGGGTACATTTAAGGGGTTACATGACCAGAGGCAACTTTCTTTAATGTGTGCTTCTTGTGAGCTTCAAAGCCCTTTAGCTTGTGTCTCCATAGGTATTTCCACCTGCCGTTTTTGCATGAATGTGTTAATTTGTGCGTAGTGTTTAGTAGTATGTGACATACAGTTCTTTTTTTATAAAGGAAACCACTGCCTGGAGACTGATTCACTGAGTGGTGTTTGCTCTGTTGATGAGTTTTGAGTCCAGCACCTCTGCAGATTATGCCTTGAACTGCTCTGCCTCACTACCCTGAGATTCAAGTGCTAAACAGGGGTGTTTGGTTCCCAGTTGGAGTTCTGCATTATGAGCATCCCAGGACAGGAAGAGGTGAGCCCAGTACCCTTTGTTTGCCCTGAAACTCTGTGAACTAGATTTCTTACATAATCAATGCACAGTTCCAAGGGGTCACATGTGAATTTCACAAATAATATATAAATGATCAAACGCACATTCTGAGCTATCAGAAAAAATCAAACATCATAAAAATGTAGGGCCTGGTGTAGACTTTGGCGGTGAAGATACTTCATCATAAATGAGACAGATATCCTTTCTGCCTTCATATATATTGCCATTTTAATAAGGGGAACAGTCTATACAGCCGCCTGCCGGGCGGTGACATGGGGAGGGGTAGGGTGGGGGGTAGTAATCTATGGATTACAGAGCTTTACAGTGATGGGCTCCAGGTTTGCTCCGGCTTATGCCGGTCTCTTCATGGGCTGGTTTGAGCGGGAGCATGCCTGGGGCCGTCATGCAGAAGGGTGGATGGAGCATGTAATTTTTTGGGGCAGGTATATCAACGACGTTCTTATGCTGTGGGATGGACCTGTCCCGGCCCTGATGTCATATTACACCCACCTCAATGATAACCCCTTTAATGTTCGGTTCACCATCAATCATAGTAAGCATGAGATTGACTTTCTGGACGTCTCACTTTTTGTCCAGGACAACCAGATCCACAGCCGCACGCACTGAAAGATGACTGCCTGTAACAGCACTCTGCACTTTCAAAGTTCGCATCCCTAATACGTCATTGACAATATCCTGTATGGGGAAAGGATTCGGATGCGACAAAACTGTAGCCCAGAAGAAACTTTCTTATCAAACCTTGAGGTGACAGAAAAGTGTTTCTCAGAGAGAGGATATCCTGAGGATATTCTAGACAAATCATGGAGAAAGGTATTAAAAACCTTGAGAACTGCAACCCTAAAAACAGAATCACACAACAAGCCCAAAAAGGCCCCTATAGCTTTCAATACACAGTTTACTGATCATAGCAGTAGGGTGTATAACATCCTTAGGAAAAACTGGCACCTTTTAATGGACGTTCCAAGATTACAGGGAACACTGGCTGAGAGTCCAAAGGTGACATACAGACGGGGACAGAACCTGCATAACATACTGTGCCCCAGTTACATCCCTATCACTAAAAAGACTACTTGGTTAACCTCGAAAATACTAGGATTTTATACATGGAATGAGTGCAACATCTGCAGACTGGGCAGAAACAAAACTAGAGATTTCTGCTTTAATACCAAATGCAGATATACAATCAGACACCTAAATAATTGTAATACAAAGTACATGACATCCATATTGGGCTGCCCATGCGATAACATCTATGTGGGAAGCACCAAAAGGCCCTTAAAGATCAGGATACAAGAGCATGTAAGAGCACGCCGTAATGGTGACCTTAGGTACCCTCTAACTTTCCACATGCAGGTTTATGGGAATAGATCATGTTCCACCCCACGCAAGAGGTGGAAATAGAGAATTGGTGCTGAGGAAAAATGAGGCAGGTTGGATCTGTAGACTAAGATGTGTTGAGCTGGGTCACAACAGTAACGTTGAAATGCATTATTTCCTGTAGACCCATTAATGTTGTGGAGTTCTCATTTAGTCAACACATGGAAATTGTGACCCTGCACCTTTTCTGATTAATAAGACCTGTCAGAATGGGCTCAAAATGAAATCTATTGAGTTATGTGTGCCTGTTTCTTTTAATCTTGTGATTATTAGCCATCTTTTAACTGCAGTAACATGATTTGTCTTAAGGGACCGTGATGAATTTTGTTGTGTAGTGTGTCCTTGCTTTTGCTTGTGAATATTATTCATATAAGGATTGTAGCTACAAGGTTTGTCCTGACCAGGGTAGAACCACAATATAATAGCCACACTATAGGACAAGCAGAGGTTAATACAAACAATTTAGAGTTAAAATGAAAAAACTATAGTATGAAAATGGCAGCTATCAATAGCAATACTGACTGTTACTTTGACTAAAGCCATGAAGTAAACTTTCCCCACTACACTTGCACTCCCTTTCCTCCCATTCATTTCACTCCTATGTTCATCTGAACCCCACTAGAATTGTTGATATGATTGAAATAATATGTTTTGTGCATTTTTATTTCAGCCCTTACTGCATCTCCATTCTCCCTTACCCCCTCTTTTTATTTCCTGAATTTGAATTCTATTGTACTGACTAGTAGCGCTCTAGCTCACTCTAAGTGCCATTATCCATTTTGAATTCGGAAATATATAATTCAAAACCTAGACCAGATCATCGTGGTCGTTGTGACTGGGAAGTTAGGTGTATGGAGTTTTTCTCACATAACTTATTTTTAGTTCTGTACATTAGAGATCAGACCCTAACAAGACCCATATGGCTGCCGTAAAATCGCCATCTGTCATGGGTAACCAGACATGATCAGTTTACATTCACTGCTCATCTGAAGGAGGTGATACTCCCCCATTTGAGCGTGAATGCCCTTGTACACCTCATGGGGATCTCCCATTAGACCTCTCTCTGTTTTTCTCTGTCTAGACCTAACTTTTACAACATAAATATATTCCCTCGTGAAAATAATAAATATGGAACATGCGTTCCACTCTTTGATTCTATATTGTTCCTATTTTTATATAGAAACACTTTGTTCTTTAGTAGGCATATACCGCCTACGCCTGATACATACACTTATATTTCCTCCACTCTAAGATGGCCACCGGAATTTTGTCGAGAATCACATGACCTGCATTGGCAGGTCCCAGGTGTTTTTGATTATCGCAGCGTCCCGGCAGCAACTTAAATGGCGAATGGTAACCGGGATCCACTCATGCCTGGAGGGAGCCGGTTGAGAGGACGCGTTTGGAGGCTCCGGCGGATCGCCTTTATCAAATTGCGGTAAGCAGGCCATGAGGATTCCTTTTTTGAAGTTGGGACTTGGGTGTGACGCTTTATAGGTGTCCGCCCAACTATAGGTTGTACTATTTCACTCCATGCTCGGTGTACTCGGGTTTGTCCCCTCTTACACATTTGGAGTAATTTAGGAAGGACCAGTATAAGTTTCTCAACATGCTCTGATACAGGTTAGACTAAACCTGCGGTCCTCTTTTGTCATAATACGGTTAGTGGGCTATATGATTCACACTCTCGAAAGTATGAACTTGGGTAGGGGCACGATGTAGGTGGCGCATGGGCTTAGCAATCTACACTGTGTTCTCATTAACTAATCTTGAGCAACTGTGTAGCACATTCATTTCCTTTTGAGCCATTGATGTGAGAGATTGGGCCCTCCTAGTATTGGACTGGGGACGCTGTATCACTTAGATACTCATGTTTTTTCTTTGTAGACCATGTACCTTGTGCTCTCTTGGGCAACCCGTGGCAAATTTGCCTCCTGTTCTACTGTACCCGATCCCTAATAAGGATAGAGGTAAGGCCATAGCTCGGATGGAGAAGCTTATGACGCCTGGTGACTGCCAGATCATCAGTGTCAGTATATTTTTAGACTTGCGATATATGCATAGTGAGATACCATGTCATGTATATTTTAAGACTTGCGATATATGTATGGTGGGATACCTTACGAACAAACTAAAGGACTGAATTTGACTTTCTGTTTAGACACAGAAATCATATTGAACTCAAAGCTGATCATTTTATCACATTGGTGACTGTTCCAAGATTGAAAACTGCTTTCAAGTGTTTTGAAGGTATGGAATATTATGCATTTATATATAGCTCACAGTATACTGCAGTATACTACTATATCCCTAGTCGAGGGATACAAGATGGCGGCCGAAGCATAGAGCTCCGAAACCGAGCTCCTGGCTCACTAAAATATCACCTAATCAGAGCCCCCCCAGCGCTGCCTAGCACCAGGTACGCAACCGGAGTCTGCGGCGGAAAAGTGCAGCCTGTCCCGCTACAGGAAAGCAGAGTTCTGCCGCCTGATCACTCTCATGGTGATCGGCGCTCCTCTGCCCTCCAGCGACCCCAGGACACTCACCCGCAGATCAGCCGACCGCGACCGGATCCTTTCAGCAATGCCAGCACGGCGAAACTTGAGCATCACAGTCCTGACCAGCCTGGAAGACCCTAGCTCCTGCACCGGAGCCCAGGGATTCTCCGCCGACGCTGCCTTCCACGCCTGTCTTCAAAATGGCGGCTCCTGAAGACCTCGCCTGACCGGAGCCTTCCCCCAGAGCCGCGGCTTCCATCATCCGAGGTTGTGAAAGGGATGAGGGCGCTAAGCTACAGCCCCGACCACCACTGGCAGTGATTAACCTCCCCAACCGGAGCACCAGGACTCCCAACGCTGCCGTCCCCCCGCCTGGCTTAAAAATGGCAGCCAAAGAGGACGTCGCCTGACCGGAGCCTACTCAGTAGCCACGTCTCTCCGACACTGTGAGTGTTGACATTCCTTTGGGCACCACCAAGCTTCAGCCCCGACTACCCCACTAAACAAAGCCTTTTCATCAGAGCCCCATGTTTCCAGCCACCGCCGGCCCTGTGCCTGACTTTAAAATGGCGGCCAAAGAGGACGTCGCCTGACCAGAGCCTCCACCGGAACCACCTCTCCCCACACAGAGAGATACTGGAAGATACTGGGGGCACCAAACAGAGGAACAACTGGGATGTCCTGCCTCATCGTTCATAGGGAGCTACAGGGGCCCTTGCCCTATCTCCAGTGTGACCAGTTCTTGTGAACTTATAACCGGGACACTCCAGAAAAAACTAAAGTAGGACTACAACAAGGAGCAAATGAAGAGAGCAGTAAAGGAAGGGAAAGAGTGCCTTCTACCTAGGCAGAGGTCCTAGGTCTAACGGCCCTGCCCCCGATCATCACCTGCACGCTGTTGCGCAGAATAGCGGATCAGGAGGACCTGCAATGCCCCACATGACTTCTAACCACGTGTCCTACTGAACCGCACCTTCGATCAGTCGCCTGCTCTCCGGGCCACCCTAGCGCCACACCCCTTCCTAATCAGGCGCCCCCTCCACCACCCCCACGATGGCCCAGGACCAGCCCCTCCCTCCTCCTTCAGCCCCACTTGCCCACCTTAAACCCCACAGCCGGAACTCTTTCACCATCATTTTCCCCCCACTCCTCTCTACTAAGTTGCGACGCACCTTTAAGCAGAAACTCATTCGCAATCACAAAGAAACCCTAATCACGGACATCTACCACTCGGCCTCCAATGGACCGACGAAGATGGACCTAATATTCCACACTGAAAGACCGGAATACTGGGTCTCCACGATTAGATCACGGATGTTCATCGCCAAAACAACCTCCACTCCCCACAGCTGCAAACTAACCGCGACTCTTCCGTTCAGACCAGCTGGCAGAGGCTTTATAACCGTGACCATTTTTACCAATGGCACGGTCCTCATCCAAGCTAACAATGAGAACCTGGAAGCTTTCGACTCCATATTTCCCACACTCAGGTCAGCCCCTCCCACCCTCCCTATCCTCCCACCCTCCCTATCCTCGCCCCTACGCCGCCTCCGGCTACGACCACAACTAACAGAGAAGACCTCGATACTCCCTTCCGCAACCCCTATCCAGCCCGACAGCCCCCCCCTCCCCCGGCAATACCTCACCCTCCATGCACAGCCACCCAACACCCACAGGACACTCAATCCCCCTCCTCTACCCCTTCCTCCAACTACCTCACCTCCCTTAACACCAGGCTCCGACAGCCCCCTACAGCAATCACACCCACGCCAACAGGCTGCCTTCAGATAACGACCCACTTCCCCTTGAGTCTCCCTACATCTTTCAATCCACCCCTGTCCAAACCCCCTCCTGTCCTCCTCCCTTCTGCCCCCTTGTCTAAACCCCCGCCTGACCCTCCCCTGAACACCCCCCCGTCCTTCTCACTGACCCCTATCTCCCAACCCACCCTGATCACCCCCCCGTCCTTCACCCTGACTCCTATCTCCCAACCCACCCTCTCGAACCCTAGCACTCTCGGACCCACGGAGGATGCCCACATCCCCTTCCTTGAGGCCATATCAAAACGGCTCGCAGCCCTGGAAAACCAGGTCAACACTATCACCCATGGTCTATCAGAAATCATCTCTAATCTTGGTATAGTCTGTAACCCTTACAAACTCTCCCCCCGGACCAACCCCCACGTCAAAACGTCCTCTATTTCTTCTCCCACTCCAGCGGGCTCAAATCACCCGACCGCCAGGCCGCTTAGATCAGAAGCTCCGATGTCAGACAGGGAAGCAGCCTTACTAGCCGCCACCTACGACTCCTCCACTACGGAGTCACCCAAATCCAAAATCCAAGTCATCACAGGTCACCGGAAAGACCTACCCATCGTCAAAACACAGAGATCACCAGTCCTCACCGCTTTTCCTAGAGAGACTAAAGAGGGAACCACCAGTAATCAGGAGTAATTCACCAACTGCCTCCTAATCAACTGCAGATCGGCCTCACTACACGCAACGGACTTAGCCGAAGCCATCCTCACACATGACATCGACGTTGCGTTCCTCACGGAGACTTGGCTTAATACGACATCCCCTCCCTGCCTAGACATGCTGGTTCCACCCGGCTTCTCCCTCATCTACAAAGATAGAAGTAAACAACGAGGAGATGGGATCAAACAACGAGGAGGTGGGGTCGCTATCATCCACAAGGACAGCTGGAGCATCACAGAAACCTCCTCCTTCGAGTATGACTCCTTTGAATGCCTATCCACCGTCATCAAGACAAAAGACAACGACTCTCTACTGTGCCACCTACTCTATCAACCCCCCGGGCAGAAATAACGAGTTTGGAGAACAACTATCAAACCTGATTGCACAAGACACACTTGGCGACTCCAAAAACTTAATTCTTGGTGATCTGAACATCCGATGGAATGAGACCCATAACCCTCTAATCAAATCGCTATCTAGCCTCCTTGATGAGAACAACCTCACCCAACACTGTACTGAGGAGACTCACTACAAAGGAGCCACACTGGATGCCATCATTGCCCATAAGAATTCTATCACGGTCAACCACATACTACCAGTTGACTGGTCAGATCACCACATGATCTTATTCCACATCAATCACCCCATCGTCTCGCTTAAACCTCCGCAAGACCCCCCTAAATGGTCGAGAAACCTCTCCCAAGTATCCCAAGACATCTTGGAAGGTCAACTAAGCGCACTTCTTCCAAATAACACAATGCACCTCTCGACCAACGACCTCGTCGACCACTATAACTCGGGGGTAGTCTCCATACTTGACAATCTAGCTCCTCTAAAGCTCAAAAGAAGCCGAGCCACTCCATCCAGAACCTGGTTCACTGCGGACCTCAACGCAGAAAGAAGAAACCTGAGAACCAAAGAAAGAAAGTGGAGAAACAACCCAACCGCCATTCTCCTCCTTCAACTAAAATCAGCCCGTAGGAAGTACAACAACCATATCAAAAACAAGAAATCCAGCTTCTTCCGCGAGGCATTGGTCAAATCCAAAAACAGACCCAAAGAACTCTACAACACAATCAGACAACAAACAACAAAGCCCCTGCCCTCAACCCTACAGGCTTCCAAAGAACTCTGTGACAACTTTGCCAACTTCTTCAACGATAAAGTCCTAAAAATCGAACTATCTCTAGACAGCAACAACCCACACCTCCAGAAGAGCTACTCGGCCTCCCCAGTGGCACTCCCACCCGACTCCTTTCCCTCCCCCTGGCTAAGCTTTCGCCCCATCCAGGAAACTGAGATAATCGCGCTGATTTCGACCTCCAAACCTTCAGCACACATTTCAGACCCCATTCCCCCATCTTTAATAAAAAAAATGAAGCTTACCTTAGCGCCCATCTGGGGAAGAATCATAAACAGCTCCTTACAAAGCGGTGTGGTCCCCGATTGTCTAAAAATGGGACAAGTCACTCCTCTTCTGAAAAAACCAGGTCTCGACTCAACTGACTTGAACAATTTCAGACTGATATCCAACCTCCCTCTACTCTCGAAGACACTTGAACGCTGTGTACTCCTGCAACTGACGCAACATCTGGACAACATCAATCTCCTGGACCCCCTCCAATCTGGCTTCAGACATGGCCGCAGCACTGAAACCGCGATGCTGAACATCATAGACGACATCCATGGATCTCTTGACGCTGACAAGTGCTGCCTCCTCATACTCCTTGATCTCTCAGCAGCGTTCGACACGGTGGACCACAAGCTCCTCATCAGGACTCTTCAAGAAAGAGCCGGCCTTGGCGAAGTAGTTCTCAAGTGGTTTTCCTCCTTTTTACATAACCGTTAGCAATTAATAAAAATCAAGAACTTCACCTCCGATACCCAGCAAGTCAACAAGGGTGTCCCTCAAGGATCAGTGCTCTCCCCCCAGCTCTTTAACATCTACATGGAACCACTCGCCAAGTTACTCAGGAACGCCAACATCCACTTCCACCTCTACGCGGATGACACGCAGATTTACCTGGAAACCTCCTCTCTCAAAGACATCCACAGACTCAATGATGTCCTAAATGAAGTGCAAGACTGGCTGACAAAGAATCACCCGAAACTCAACCCCGATAAGACAGAAACACTCCTCATCTCAAACAAAGAAGATAACCCTCAAATCACCGAGTGGCTAAAGTCGATCGATGCTCTCAAAGGTAACCTCACGCTAGCCGACTCTGTTAAATCCCTGGGCTTCACCCTAGACCCCAAACTAACCCTGACAAACCACATCAAGAACTCAGCGAAAAGCGCATTCTTCAACCTCAGACTTTTGAACAAAATTAAACCTTACATTCCCAACAAGGACCTCAAACTAGCCACGCGATCTTGTTTTATCAAGACTGGACTATGGGAACTCAATCCTAACAGGCATCCCCAAATCGCACCTGTCACCACTAAAAACAACACTTCACGCGGCAGCAAGAATGATCACAGGCTGCAAAAAATATGACCACATCTCCCCGGCACTCAAAGAACTCGAATGGCTCCCTGCGGAAATGCGAAGTACCTTCAGAACGGCCTGCCTAACCCACAAGGCCCTCCACACCGGCAAACCGGAATACCTGGCTAACAAGCTCAAAAAAGCACGCCAAGCCAGAAATCTGAGAAGCTCTAACTCCCTGCTGCTCATCCTACCAAAAACCAGAAGAAAGAGAACTGCGGACTGCTCTTTCTCAGGAAATGCCCCCAAAATATGGAACGCTATCCCCCCGCACATCAGAACTCTACCGTCCTATGCAGAATTCAAGAGCCAAATTAAATCCTTGTGCCTTATCCGCTCCCTTGGTTGTGGATAACTTGGAGCTGCAAACATCTCAGAATCCTTGCAGTAATGTTGAATCCAGCACCAAGAAGCCCTGCTGTCCGAACTTTTCTTCTTTCCAAATTGTCTCTCGCCGATTGCTTTTATTGGGTTTGTCTCACGCTGTTCTCTTTTTCTTGTCCTCTACTGTGAAGCGCTCTGATACCTTCGGGTCTTGTTAGCGCTATAGAAAACTTCTAAATAAATAAAATAAATAACTATGGACTAGCTATATGGTAGACAACCTGATGCAAAAGGAATCCATTAGGAAGTGGGAAGGAGGTGTCCCTGCGGTGGCTGGGAACCCACTAGGTGTTTGTGGGTACCCCTCACACACCAACAGGCCCCTTGGTGTCATGCTTCATCATTGGGGTCCTCGCACCCCTCTACGGGATGCGGTGTGCTGCGACCGACGGTTATGTGGGAGCACTTAAATTGGCTATGTGTGGTGTAGGTGAGGGATTTGTAAGTGAGTGCTGTGGTGGGGTTTGATAGTGAGTGGAGTTTAAAAAGTGCCTGGCTCGTGGGGTAGCAAAAAAACTTTAATTGGCCCCCGGGCTGGTACTAGTAAAAGGTGACAGAGGAGGTATGGTCGTAACCTATGTGCGCCACCTCCTATGTGTGTGTCAACATGTTTCGGTGTAAAAACACCTTCTTCAAGACTGGGGTACACAAATCCCCACCTTACTCACGTTTTTCTATTTTTAGATGTGTTATATTCTAATCAAATCAAATCAAATTGTCTTTATTCGGATTTCCGTAATTATTAAAAAATCCATAAAAGTACATATAATACATTACATTTTTAACGTTGATGATTAAAATTGATAAAAAGCAGTTTAAGTTTTGCACAACCTTTGAGAACTAATTATACATGGAAAAGAATTTAAAATATTATACATTATTTAAAAATAAACTGCTTCAACCAACACTAAAATTAGCCATGAAGCACTCAACTCAAACTAGTGTCATCACAGGGTATTATGACCGAGCAGACATTATAGATTACAACGGTGTCTGACACAGAATTTGAAATAATTAACTAGGGATTTGGCAATCAGTTCATGTTCCAAGAGCTGGAGGACCAGATATGCTGGGCGACACTGCCGCAACCCCATTACCCTCAGAATAGGAACAACCCATCTTTTGCGAGGAGCCGTATAAAACTTACAAAAAAATACCACATGGATGGTAGATTGTGGGGAGGTGGAATCACAGGGGGAAGGGCGAAGGTTTTGGGACCAATCATTAGGAAGAGGGAAGGGCAGTAAGTGATGTAATAAATTAAATCTAAAGCGGGTCAACAAAAATTTCCCGTATTGATTTATGTTGTAATTTAGATACGGCTGAATTGTGGGCACAGTTTGAATTGACAGACAGTGTTGGACTGATATTTTCCCGGCCTCCTTCGATAAGCGCAGTTCACTTAGGTGCGAGAGGCAAGCCGTTCTTAGTTCAGTTTTTGATATGTCCACTATTGCGGGGGGATCATCAAAATATTTCCCAAGGCCCATGTCCGTAAGGAATGTCTTAACATAGGCCAGCCAATTGATCCTCCTCGTGTTATCAAGTTTCAGGCAGTCCAGCACAATAGCCCTTGTCAGGTGGCACTGCTCCGTGACCCAAATTCCCCTCCAGAGCATAAGTGGTTGAATTTTTATTATGTCCAAGAGGTAATCTAGACCCAGTTCGTTATGGCATCCATATGTAGATGCACTTCTTGGCAACGATAGCTGGTCCGTGTTCGCTTCTCCCCAGACCCCTGCCCCATATGTTGCTGCGCTTATGCACTTTGCTTTGTAAATTTTAATCATTTCTAGCGATGGTTTTTTCCCTAGCTTTTGCGCAAAGGATTTGAGTGCTGTTACAGTTCTAAGAAATACTAGTTTACGGGATTTAATGGCTTCCCTCCATTTGAACTTGTTGTCAATTAGAATTCCTAAGTAAGGATATGATGGTGTTTGTTCGAGGGGCGTATTGTTAACGGATATTGTCTTCGGGTTTCTGTATTTTGGGCCAGCGTGCATCACATAGGTTTTTTTTATGTTTATTTTTAAGTTCAGGCCGGCCATAAATGAGCAATACTTGTCCAAGACCCGTTGAAGCTGTACTGGGGTTCGGGCAAGGAGAACCGCATCGTCGGCATATAGTAGGGCTGGGATATGCCGATGGCCAATAGCTGGAAAATCATCAATGCCCTCAAGTAGAGCAGCCTCGAGCCCATTTGTGTACAGAGTAAAAAGGAAGGGGGCCAGGACACAGCCTTGTCTGACCCCCTTCTCTACCCGAAAGCTATCCGTTAGCTGGCCATTTGTTCTATATCTTACCCTCCCTGTAGCCTCCGAGTACAGCTCTCGCAAGAAATCAACGATTGATGGATCAATACCCATCTGTAGTATGATTGTCCACAGCCTTGAGTGCACAACGCAGTCAAAGGCTGCCGACAGATCAACATACACCATGTGGAGAGAGGCACCTTTAGCATGTACGTATTTCTCAGCCAGGAGCGTCAGGTTCAGTGCCTGGTCCACCGTGCCCAGTCCCTCCCTAAACCCATATTGCAAGTCCGAGATTACATTTTGTTGGTTTGTCCACTCCTGGAGTCGCTCGAGAAGAATGCGACCTGCCATCTTCCCGAGCGAGTCCAGGAGTGAGATGGGTCTATAACAGGAAGGACTGTTCCTATCACCCTTTTTGTAAATGGGGACCAGTATTGAGGTTGACCACGACTTTACCAGGCCAACCTCTTTGGCCGCATTTAGCACATTAGTAAGGATCGGGGTCCAGAGGTCGGGATTTTGTTTAAAGAGATCTACTGGCACCGTATCCGGGCCTGGTGCCTACCCTCCTTTGAATAGTTTTAATGCCTTTGATACCTCTTTGTGATCAAAACAGAGAGTTAGTGGATATTTAACATGGGGCAGAGCTTCAACTGGGGCTATCTCATGGGGATTCTCCATACGAAAGACCTCCGAGAAGAACTTAACCCATTCTCCGGCATCGATAGCAACGTCCAGCATTGGTTCTTCTGCCTGGGCATGGAGAAAGGGGGATCTCACTACCTGCCAGAAAACAGAACTGTCCTTTAGGGCACTGCTCTTCTTTAATTGGTCCCACAGATCGGCTTTAATCTCCTTTCTTCTATTTTTTAATGCTAGGGAGTACGCCCTCCTTAAGCTAATGATCTCATCTTTATTTCTAATATCCTTGGCTAAAGCCTTTCTTAGTAATGAGTATGCTTTGGTGCAAGCGGGACTAAACCAGCCCTTTCTATGCTTCTTCTTATGTTTGCCAACTTTGGTCAGTTCCTTCCTTATGACTTCAACAATTGCCGTGTAGCTGGCTAAGATTTGAGCCGGAGTAGCCAGAGGATCAAGACACTTCATTATGTCAGGGTTACTCGCCTCCACTATTTTTGCCACTACAACCCTCTGGTCTATCTTACCCCATTTTAGAGTGTAACCATTCAGGCGGTCCAATGTCAATACTTGCTGGTCAAGCACGTTTGACAGCAACGAACCTTCGTGGGTTTGACTATTTCCAATCTGAAGGGTCACACTTAAAGGAGAGTGATCACTAAGAACATTGTTAGAAATTTGGAAGTTCTTAATGTGAGGAGCTTTATTAGTGGAGACTAGGATATAATCAATCACAGTTTGCGCACCTCTTCCATGGAATGTTGGCTCAAATGCAACTGCTGGGGTTTTTTATTCATTAGCGAAACCCATTTCTAATTCCACCATTGTCTCGTACATTTTTGTTCCTTCAGCGGTATGTGTAAAATGCGTAAGCCCATTATCTTGTTCGTCAATAATCCCACAGTTAGGGGTATTACTTTTTGTACACAAATGCAAATTAAAGTCACCTCCCCGAACTAAAGTGTATGTCTTACTTGCGTATTTTAAACGCAGGGCTTGAAGGAGGTCAGAGATCTCTGCTACCAATAGTATGAAATCGGATGAATTCAGGTTATTATAGAAATTTATTAAGAGATAAACTTCCTGAGTGGATCTTAAGAGAGTAAGTAGTTGATAGTTAGGCTCCACTTTCACAGGAATAATATCATGGCAGGGCAGAAGGTTTGAGATATAAGTGATTAGTCCTCCCTTACTCCTGCCAGCAGTGGACTTTTTGGCTGGGGAGAAATAAGTCTTATAACCTAAAAGATGTATTGGTTCGTTAAGCCACGTTTCTTGTAAGCATATAATATTGCTTGAGTTGGCAGTTTGCAGGTAGCTAGTTTCCGTCTGCTTAGAGGCTAAACCTGCTATATTCCAAAAAAGAAAAATGGCTTGATTATCAAAGGTTACCGAAGTGGGTGATCCAGGTAGTGTTTGTAGCACCTCGTTGGTCAGCGTCATAGGAGAGTTTACCCTCCGTGTCTCTGTAGTTACTTTCAGGGTACTATTTATAGAGATAGAACTATCTATAGAGGTAGAACTGTCTTTTACCGGTACTGCAATGATTGAACAATTTTCTGGGTCGACTATAGTGTCTTGGTTTTCAGTAGGGCCTGTGGGTTCTTTCACTGTGTATGGTGTTAATTTAATTAAATGCATAGGACCTGTATTATCGTGCTTGTTGTCTAATAGTGGTCAATCAACCATCTCCAGGCCACTGTATCTGTTGAATGTTGGTATCCCTCCCCAGGTGTCCCTATATGATGGATATCTCCTGTCCCTGCCCGTCCATACTGCCCAATCATTCCTCCCCTGTCTGGAGTATTCTGCGTCCCCACCCCAATGTTGGTTTACTGGTTCATGCCAGGGCCAGTATAGCCCTTCGTTGTAGCGGGAAGCTGGGGGGTAAAAATAAGACAGTCTTTTGGTTGATATCCCATCGGATTTACTTATCGTGCCCCACGAACAGATATGTTCCGCTGTATGCGGGTCATCGAAGTTGACTATGATACAGTCACCTGAGACTTTTTTTGGTTGGTGGCCTATCCAGGGGACTCTACGAACTGCAGTAATCCTACTAATACAATTTTGTGGGAGCGGTCTATTGTTGTTCAACTAATACTGGACCTTATTTTTTAGGGACCAGTTTGGTTCCTCACTATTGTGAGTCAGTTCAGGGACCCCTGTCATAACGACTACATAGGGAGTTGCTTCAGGGGGGAGATTGATCGATTTACGCCCCCCTCCCTTGGGCCTTTGTCCCAGCTGACTAAGTCTTTGTGGAGGGTCTTGTTGGGCAGTAATTGTCTGCGTTGGTTTAGGCCGGATTTGAGCGGGATTTGGTGTTACGGGGTAGCAACTACTGGGGGTATCTTTTTCTGTTGTAAAGGGACCTTATTGGCAGTTTCCTTTCGGGTATTAGTTTTTGGGGTAGCAGAACCTGTGGTTATTTTCTTTGTGCCTTCCGATTTTTTAAGATTAGTGTCTTTGGGTTTCAATTCTCCTCCATTTGTCACCCCCAGGTTCTTCTGATGGGAGGATGTCTTCAGAGTTAACGTTAGGACTGCTAGTTGTTTTTCAATAATTGCTAGACTCAATTGGAACGGCTGTAATTGCGTTTTTATTAGTTCTCCAATTTGAGCTAGCAAGGATTGATCAGCACCACCTACGTGATTGCCACCCCCCATTTGGTTACCTGATGTGTCATCGTTAACACAATCGTCTGTGGTTCTATCTGTTATGCTAGGATCCACAGCCATGGAAAGGAGGCTTACACTTTCATTATCTGTGTTAGATGAATTACGATTATGTGTTGTTGGGCCTGATGTAACATTGCCCTGCCCCTGGGTGTTAGTTTGCATTTTATGTCGGGAATTACCTGAGTTTAAGACTTTTGTTTTCTTCCTTTTATTAGATTGATTTTTCTGTTTTGGAATGGCGCCCTCATTGATCCCCCTTTCTGCAGCTTGTGCCTGGTCAGTTTGCAATTGTGTCGCAAAAATGTCAGGGTTTTTTTCGAGGGCCTCGGCAGTTTGTGAATCCGACATTGACAATGTGGCAGAGAGATCGACTAAACTGGGGATACCATGGACGTCAGCATCTACTTCTAACATTAGGGCCTTCTCACGTTGATTAGCAGGAGTCTGTGCCATTGCCAGAGACCCAAGTGAGGATCTTCTTGCCTGCACTAAATCCTGCGAGACTCTTCTGCCCAACAGTATTATCCCTTGATCTATGGCTTTGTTGGCCTTCATGATGAACTGGTCCATAGGACCTGTAAACTCTGCCATGCGTTGCTTTGTTTTGCTACGGCTACCTCTGGGGGACATGTTAATATTTACAAACACCGCTGGGGAGTAATTTATACCTTATATATCTATATACAGACCAGCTAGTCTGTGGGAACAAATAGGTGTTAGAGGGGGGGCCCAGTCCATTTTTTTCCGGTCTGTGACGTGCTAGGACGGGCCCGCCCTTGGCCCGGGCTTCGCCTGGCGCTCTCGCGCAGCGAGTGACTGTCGCACTTATATTAGCGTCTGAAGGCGGCCTGTGGGCGGGGCTAATAGGGTGCGCGCAGACCAGCTGGCAAAGGTCAAGCAGGGACTCCTGGGAAAGCGAGTCCCTGCAGCGCTACACACCTGTGCTGTTGATTAAGCCTCTCCGCCCAAACGCTCTCCAGGTCCCAGGGCAGTGACTCCTGGCGGTGATTCAAGCCGTGCAGCGGCACCCGCGCAGCGGCACCCGCGCAGCTGCACCCGCGAAGCGGGTGCGGCAAGTTGTTGCGTTTGAATCTGGTCAGGTTACGACGTCCCACGAAGGTCTCCTCAAGTGTCCACAAAGGCTCCCACTTGCAGCAGGGAAGGAAGCCGATTTTAAGGTTGTATGCCGGCCAGTGGGCGGGGCTAACAGGGTGCGCGCAGACCAGCTGGCAAAGGTCAAGCAGGGACTCCTTGGAAAGCGAGTCTCTGCAGCGCTACACACCTGTGCTGTTGATTAAGCCTCTCCGCCCAAACGCTCTCCAGGTCCCAGGGCAGTGACTCCAGGCGGTGATTCAAGCCGCGCAGCCACACCCGCGCAGCGGGTGCGGCAAGTTGTTGCGTTTGAATGTGGTCAGGTTACGACATCCCACGAAGGTCTCCTCAAGTGTCCACAAAGGCTCCACAAAAAGTGGAATTTATAAGTGCAGGTATAGTAATGTACCTACTGAACAACCGCTATTTAGCTGACCTGTAAGGAGAAAGACAACAATTTTTTTTAGGTGGTCCATTCCTTAAAAAACCATAGGCATGTATACCCGTGGATACAGTCAAGCAAAGGGGTGCGGTTCGAATTTATCCCATAGAAGGGTGCGAGGACCCCAATGATGAAGCATGACACCAAGGGGCTTGTTGGTGTGTGAGGGGTACCCACAAACACCTAGTGTGTTCCCAGCCACCGCAGGTACACCTCATTCCCACTTCCTAATGGATTCCTTTTGTTTATATAACTAAATCTGGGAGAACGAATCCATTTCAAGGTAATTCTCTCTCTCCCCCTTTTTGTTAACATTTGTAGACAACCTGATGCAGCCTGACGTGCCTTATTATAAGACTGCTCACATTATTTGAGATCTGAGCTATGGTAGGATACTCTGTATTGGGTAGCTAAAACCATGGGCTGTCTGATACGCACTGTTGGGACTTAGATAATGGTTTACAATCGTGTTTGCAGATCAGTTTGTGACTTCAATCAACAGTAGACGACTGTATTGACGGGCCCCTAACTTTGAGCGTCTAACTGCCTTTGAACTGTTGTACCCCATACGTGGATAGCTTGTTGAAATCATCACTCACATATAAGTAAGTGGGAGTGATGAAGTCTCGTACCTCTCACCGTGTATGCCCTTTGCTCTTGGTAAAGGTGAGAGATTAATGGAATATATCTATTGTTATTTGTTTCCTAGTTCACGTCGGAGGAGGTTTAGCTCTATATATTGACAGACAGAGACCCCATAGAGATTGGAATTTTCGGTAGGCACATTGTTGAAAAGGGATCAGTAGTGGGTTTAAAAATACTGTTAGAATCTGACTATAGGTATGAGCCATAACTTGGTATGATTGTGATGGTGTGCTCCACTTTGTCTCTTGTCCCCCGTGTTTTCCGCTTTGGAACCCCCCATTATGACTGCAAGACTCGACTCCCTTAAAAATTAAGGGCCATATGTAGGTAAATCATGAATACCGATTCCTTAATACCGAATTTTACCGATTCGGTATTAAGGAATCGGAAAATTCGTTACATTTTACCGATTCGTTAAATATCGGTAAGAAATACCGATTCAGAACAAATCGGTAAAAAAAAAAAAAATACCGAAAAACCAATACCGAATCGGAATTACCGAATTCATTACCGAATCGGTAAATACCGATTTGGTAATTCAAAAATTCGTCATTCGATGAATCAGCCAATTCTGTGTCACCCAATCACCTCACAAACAGGAAGTGGCCACACCCAGGCAGCTGCACAGAACCTGGAAATTACTGTGAGGCAGGCAGGTGAGCTGAGGAGCCAGGAGCAACAGAGCATCACAGCTACAAACCAAAAAAAGACAAAAAACAAACAACTGCTTTGAAATGGTAAGCCAGGACAGAGAGAAGGAGGGACGTGAGAGGAAAAGAAAGCTGAAGTTCAGCGAAAAGGAGCTGGAGGTACTGATCCAGGATGTGAGTCGGGACCATGACAGGCTTTTTGGTAAGCAGTCTCTCCATGTGCCTGAGTCTCAGATCTGGATTGGCATACAAGACAAAATAAATGCCATAGGTGTGACCCAGCGTACCATTGAGGACATCAAGAAGAGGTGGTACGACCTCAGGAAGACTGCGAAAGCAAGGATGGCAGAGAGGCAGAGGCAGGCTGGCAAAACTGGTGGAGGAAAGAACAGAGCACCAGCACCAACACCACTGGAACTGATGGTGGAGTCCACCCTCCAGCCGGAGAGTGTGAGTGGTGTGGGAGATGCAGACAGCTCTGCCAGAGCAGCAAGGAAACAAGGTAAGACGCATACCCAGCATGCTGTGCTACCCCCACCCCAACCCCATTCCCCATAGGGGCTCCCATTCCACTCCATGTCTTACTCATTACCTGCTATGCATTGTGGGAGATGTAGTCCGAGGGAACTGATGTATAGGACAGTCAGGCTAGCAAACACAATAGCATTTGAAAGTAACTGTCAATCTCAGGACAATCACTGTGATCTGTAGGCATGATGTTTAATGTAATTCAAATGCAGACAGAGCAGTGAGTATATATACATTCGTGTCATTACAGGGGAGACATCTCGCAGTGCTGCAGAGGGGAGCAGAGCAAAGTCAGCTAGGACAGAGGGGAGGCAACATGAGGAAGAAAGCATGCCTGTAGGGACCACAAGCTCCGTGCAACCACCACCACCAACTCCTCCAACACAGCCATCACCACAGCGCCAGGGAACGCCGCCATCCCCTCATGCCCAGTCCCCGCTGCGACGATCACCAACACCACCACCACCACCATCACCACAGTCAGGCAGGAGGCATGCCGTGGCCACCCTCCAGCAGATGGAGGAGTTGTCAGAGGAGGGCACAGGGGGCCAACAGTCTCCAGTCCATGAGGGCGCCCACAGTTCATCCAGACGCCGCAGGGCAAGGCCGGACAGTCCTGAAGCATTCGAACAGGGTGAAAGTGTTTTTGCTGGACTGGAAGGCAACATGCTGAAGGTCCAGCGCCTGCAATGGAGGGAGATGAGATCACTGCACAGGGAGGTGGCACACATCAACAAACACATGCACAGGATGGAAAAGGGCATCAGTGCAATGGGAGACAACATGTGTGAGGGAATGCAGAGAGTTGCAACCTCTGTGGACAACCTCTGCAGCCAGTTGGAGCAGGATCATCTTGGCAGGCGCAGGGAGAGGCAGAGGCTCCAGGCCTATACCAAGGCAGTGAACCGGCTGGCCACTGCAACCTCACTGATGTGTCACAGGTCCATCACCATGCAGGAGGAGATGGCGCATTGTAGCAGGGATGTGGCCAGGGGCATGGTTACAATGACCTCAGCATTAGAGCTCCTCAAGAATGCGAAGGCGGCCACGATGGAAAGGGGGGACAGTGAGGAGGCTACCAGCCGTGGTAGCATTAAGCCCTCTCCCACCGAGGTCAGGAGGTGGAGAGAACGCCACGGTGCAGTGCAGGAGCAGTCTGACACTACAGACAGTGTTGGCAGGGAACGTGCACATGCAGCGCGTGGACGCAGAAAGTAGGAACCACTGCCAATTGCCAAACATTAGATGGGTGATGTAACCCATGTCCAAATGGACACTGCTCACAATACTGGTGGTGTGCTAATTAAACACTGTTACAAAAAACTGTTACTGGCTCTGTCTCGTTACTCACTCAAAAATAGAATGACGTTATCTCTGCCCTTCTCTGTCTCCCATCGTGTTCAACTGAAACACCAGCTGCACAGGGCTCTGGCTGAGCGTTGTCCTCGTCCTCGTCCTCAGTGTCAGTTAATTCCACTGCTGTTCCTTTTTTTGTGGCCAGATTGTGTAGTATTGCACATGTTGCAATAATTTTGCAACATTTGATGGAGCTGTACTGACGTGCGCCTCCACTTTTGTGGAGGCAAAGGATCTACTTTTAAACAGTCCAAAGGTGCGCTCCACCACGTTGCGTGTGCTCTTATGTGCAACATTGTATCTCCTCTCCCTTGGGGTGGTTGGGTTGAGGTATGGTGTGAGTAGGTAAGGCCGGAGGGCATATGCGCTGTCACCTAAATACAAAAAAAGTGCCATTAATTAGTGTGACCAATAGCTTGAGCCAAGGTGTACATCAGGGTGTGTCACATTGATTTACCTAGTAGGTATCCTTCTCCAAATTCACCAGCAGCCAGACGTGAATGGATACCACTGTTACGGAATATGTAGGAGTCGTGGGTACTCCCTGGGAATTTGGCCACGATGTCAGTTATGATGTACTTGGCATCATATATCACCTGCACATTAATGGAGTGGGTGGATTTGCGGTTACGGTAAATGTATTCTGTTGCTGCAGGTGGGCAGATTGGAATATGGATCCCATTTACGCAGCCAATGACGTGTGGGAACTGCGCCAGATGGTAGAAATCCAGCTTGGTCCTCTGCAGCTCCGTCTGTGAACTGGGGAAGGTAATCTAATGTTCCATTCTGTCCATCATGGCATCCAGGAAGGTGTTGAAAAAACGGGATAGACAGCTCTGTGACACACCACCTACTGCGGCTATCACACCCTGGTAACTTCCTGATGCCAGGAGGTGCAGGCAACAGAGTACCTGGACATGGGTGAGTATTGCGTGCGCCCTTTGTGTCTGATGTTCAAGATAGGGTTTGAAGTCCCGTATTAGGTCAAGGTTGGTGTGTGGTTGCAGCCTGTACCTTTCATGGATTTCAGGTTCAGTCAATTGAAACAATGTGATGCTCAGTCTGTACACCCGCTCTTCCTGTCTCCAGATCCTCACTCCTGCTGCTCTCAAGGGTAGCCGCCTTGCTATGAGGTAGAGGCCTGCCATTGTGGTCACACTGTTGCATTTTGGGGCTGTTTTTATGCACTGCACCTGATTACCACATGCTCAGGATCCGTGGTAAATACCGAATCATTATTACTGATTTTGGTCAAATTCGGTAATACCGATTTTTGCTACATCGTATTTTGGAGCTTTTACCGATTCGTTATTTACCGAATCGGTATTCATTGTTTCGGTGTTCTCTGATCTGTAAATAAGGATTCGGTAATTATTTACCGATTTGTTATTACCGATGCCATTCGATAATACGTACATCTCACAGGGCTAAATACCGGTCGGTAAAGCCGGAATTTACTGATTTTCGGCTTTACCGACCGGTATTTGGCCACCTACATATAGCCCTAAGTCTTTCCCCTAACCATTGGTCACTTCCCGCCCCCTTTCTCCCTTTCCACAATCTCTTTTCTCTATTCTGTAGTCACAAAGCTTTGGAGCTTTTGACCATAATAAACTTCAATGCTGACCATATATATATAAATTAAAACTGAATCAATGTACAACAATGGTGATAAGTGGGATGCCACCATTGTCATACTTTACCACTTTAGGACATCTTGAACAATTGGCCCTTTAGGATTGTAAACCCATAATGTGGATTATAACTCAGGATTTAAAAAAGTAACAGCTGCAAAACAGTTTAAAAAGTCATAACTGCCTGTCTGTCTTTCTGGATGTTATTGTCATGTACTAAGCTCTTATAATGTTTTTAGAAACTGTCTGTATGTGAGTTTATAATCAGTGTTGTATATTTTTATTCATGTACATATATATGTATTTGTTTGTTTAATAGCCCTGAAGAAGTCCTATAGTAGGACGAAACACGCCGGCTGTATTGTTTTTTGTACACAACGAGAAAATGGAATAAAGTAATCAAATTGAAGATCTTTGCCTATGTTATCTATTGGTCTTGAACCCTATAATCAGTTTTTTTTTATTATTTATTTGGTGCACCTGTGTTTTTTTGTTTCAAATTGTTAAATTTCTGAGGGAATAGGCATTGTGACTGTGGGTGCCGTTTGGTGTGCACACCAACCTCTACAAGAATAGAAGGGGTAAGACTTTAGGGGGCACTAGTAGGTTAGGTGCTGGCAGTGAGAAGGTTCCACTGTCCTCTAGAAACTTCATTCGTAAGCTCTACAGGTAAGTAAATATATAAATAAATAAAACGAATTTTGTTGCGCGCACTGTATCGCATTTATTTATTTATATGTTTACTTACCTGTAAAGCTCCATAATCCATAGATTACTACCTCCCACCCTGCCCCGCCCCCTCCCCACGTCACGGCCCAGCAGGTACTCCCACTACCGACCGCGGCTGAGTCTATCCTTACTCTTGTGAAGGAAATATCTTCTGCCAATGTCTAAATGATCTCTGTGTTCATTTAATCGTACCGTATTACGTTTCCCAAGCAGGTATGAAAGGACCATATGTATGAAGCTGTTTTGCGATCGCAAACCCTGCAGATCGCAAACAACCTGTGTTTGCAATTGCAAAACACAGCTTTGCTATGTAAGAGACACATTCTGTACGCAAAATTGCTAATCGCAAAATCAGCAATTAGCAAATTTGCGATTCATACTACTTAGGGATGTTTCTGTGAGTTCACAAAAGGTGGCTCAACAATAGCGAATTTCTCAATTCCTAAGCATGCAATTTGCGAAATCACAAAACAGAATGCATGAAAATATCGCAATTAGCGATTTCACGAAATTAGCAATTTTGAGAATCGCAATTACCACCAAGTCTCAGCAGGTGGTAACCAGGTGCAAACTATTTAGGGACGCCCACAATGTAACAGATCTTTTCCACAATGGCTGGGCTGTATGTGATAGCCAGGAGGTAGCAATTCGGAGCCGCTACACAGAGAAGGAGATGCCAGGAAAGGATCTTTCGTGCATGCATAACCCTGTTTCAGGGGATTGAGGAGGAGATCAATACAAACTACAGGCTGGATGAAGGGATCATCCTTGAATTAATTGAGGAGCTCAAACCTATGCTTGAACACCCCACCGTCCCCACCACATCAAGGTCATGTGCTCACTGCGCCTCTTGGCATCAGGTAGCTTCCAGAGGGTGATAGCCTAAGCAGGAGGGGTCTCACAGAGTGCATTGTTGCGCTTTTTCCACATGTTCCTTGAGACCATGGTACAGAGTCTGAATCACCACATCCACTTCCCCATCACACCACAGGCACTAGAACAGACCAAGCAGGAGTTCTATCAAATTGCACGATTTCCCCACGTCATTGGATGCATAGATGGGACACATGTCGCCAAATCACCTCCCTCCCGAGTAAGTGTTCAGGAATCGCAAATCCTACTATTCCCTGAACATACAGGTGGTGTGTAATGCCAAGCATATCATCACCGACATTGTCGCAAAATACCCAGGCAGCACACACAACCTTTCATCTTCCACCACAGTGGGATACACCGTTGACTTACAAGTGGGGAGTTTGGTGAGGGATCCCTACTAGGTAATTGCATTTGTACAAAGGACACACTAGTAAAGGACAGCATTGGCAGGACATTGTTTAACCATATTCCTCCCACCCCACAGGTGACACTGCATATATGATCCAGGATTTCGTACAGACTCCCTACTTGAATCCTGCCAACTCTAGGGAGAGGAGGTACAACAGCGCCCACATAGCAATCAGATGTACCATTGAGCGGACCTTCGGGATACTCGAGAGCAGATTCAGAAGCCTACATAAGAGTGGAGGGGCACTACAATACAGCCCCCAGACCTGTTGCAAGATAGTGTTAGCATGTGCCATGCTGCACAGCATCACCACCAGGAAAGGCACACTAGTGGAGCTCAGTGAATCAGATTTATCAGATGAGGAGGGACCAGCGCCAGGAAGCATGACAGCCGGTGTAATTGGTGCAACTGCTGGACGCTAGAGGCGAGATGAGATTACACAGAACTATTTCTAGGTAAGAAAATGTGACACAATGCAAAATATCAGTTACGAGACTGTGTTTTCTTTTCTTTTCTTCATGATTAATGACGGCACACAGGCTGTGTAGCACACATTGTATCGTCCAATTCCCAGGGCATGTTAGGATCACAGTGTGATTTAACAATCTGGAGAAAGTGTCGATGTATACTGGGTTGATGCTCCCATCTCCTTGTCCAAGTTCGTGCACCTCAAATGTGGTGCTATCGGCCCGTAGCCCCTGTCTGGGGGTGCACAGTGCCCTCCTCACTTGTCCCAGGAGCTGTACTGTGACACCCACTATGGCGCCTATCTGGGGGGGGGGGGGGGTGAGTGATGCTTCTTCTGCCAGATTGGGAGTCCTCATCTGTTGGAGTGAGGACTCCTGAGCTAGTAGTGCGAGCTGCCCGCAGCTCATCCACAGCAGATATTACCTGTACCAGGGCCCTTGCCACGTCTTGGCTGTTGTGTGCCACCTCAGGCTGCATACATATGCTGCGCTTTGACAGCCCATAGGTTGCTGAGGGAAGGCGATTGACCGCCCGGGTGTACAGGTCCAGGCGCTGCATCTCCCTGCGCCTAGCAGCACGACTCGCCTTTAGTTCTGCACAGAGTGCCTCCGGGCACCCGTCATGCTCATGAAGCCAACCCTGATTTGCCTCTGTAATGATTTGATGTTTTTCTCCTGCAGGCGCTGTACTTCCAACATGTGCCCCTCCAGCCCGCCGAAGACTGTGTCCTCCCCTGGGACAGCTGCACTGGTGGATGCACGTGCCCTGCGCCTGGATGGAATTGGCTGGATCGGATCAACATGTGTTCGAGCACAGTGTTGTGGCTCTGGATGCGCTGGGACTGGTTGGACATCGCCATCGGTGTCCTGGCCTTCATCCTCCAGTGGGTCAGTGGTGGCACTACATTCCCCCTGCTGCGTTTAGAGGGATTACTGGGCTGCCCTCCTCCTCCCGTTTCGTCCTCTTGCCCTGTTGCCTCTGGGTTGGGGGATTCATCCTCTCCTCCACTGTCTGTTCCCTGTGTCTCTGATGGTGCTGTGGACGTAAATGCACACATTAATTTTCTGTCCTGACTTGCACTTGCCAACTCCATTGGCTACCTGTCAGACAGAGGGCCAAATTTAAGGTATGCTGTACCATACATAAAAGTCTTAATGGTATGGGACCTGCATATCTGGCAACTAAATTTATCCCCTACAAACCCGCCCGCTCCCTTCGTTCGAGCGAACAAGGCCTTCTAGAAGTACCTAGAGCCAAGAAGGCAAGACAGGGTAGCAAAGCCCTTTCAATAGCGGGCCCGTCCCTCTGGAACAGTCTTCCTAACACCCTGAGGCTATGTACGGAATACCTTCCTTTCAGGAAAATGCTAAAAACACCTTTTCAGTTTCTAGACAGCTACGTACTCCTGAACTCAATGTGGCAGATGTCAAAGGCGCGGAGATACTCCTATGGGAGTCGACGCCAGCGCTATACAAGCCTGTAAAATAAAAATAAATAAATTAAATGTAACTGTTTGGAGTTACATGGGTCCTGTCTGTCTGTATTTTGCCTTTCCTGATGCGCACATACTGTTAGGGTCTGGATGGGTGTAAATGCACCACTGTAAAGTGCATGTGATTACATCCCCCATAATGCATTGCTGTGTGTGCTTGTGTACCTGCACTGGACTTTTATTTTTGTTCTGCCCCTGGGTCTCTCCTGGGTGTGTGGAAGTAGTAGGGGGTACCAGGAGTGTAATGGCATGCTTTTTACCTTGTCTTCGTACCGGGGGTCAGAGCTGTCCAGGTGTGCCACGCCCATTATACTCTCTGGTAGCAGGGTCCCCTCAACCATTTCCTCTAGTGGTGTGGAGTTAGTAGCAGTAGAGGTCCCACCACCAGTCTTCTTGGCTTGGTCAACCTGGCTGCCACCTTCTCCTTGGAGCCCTGGCGCATATTATACCAGCGCTTCCTGAGATCTTCCACGCTTCGGTGGCTGACGCCAACTGCCTTTACTTTGCGCTGGATATCAGACCAAATCCTCCTCTTGCGTGTCTAAAGCACCCACAGGGACTTCTTTCCGTAGAGGTGCTCGTGGCTCACAACCAGGACCTTCAGCTCAATTTCAGAAAACTTTTGTTTTCTTTTTCTCTGTGTTTCCTCCTGCTGCTGTTTGTCTTGGCTGGCCTTGTCTCCAGTGTCTGCATTGTTTGTTGCACTGCAGAGTTCCCTCTCCTCCACTCCTACTCTCTCACTGTGCTTCAGGTGCAGCATGGGTAGTCACACTTCCTTGTTGTGATGTCATCAAGCTGCACCTGAGTTTCTGATTCTCAAATGTGCGAATTTCGCAAAATTGCAATTTTAGGAATAAGGAATTGCTATTAGAAATGTCGCAATGAAAATAGCGATTTTTACAGAATCGCTATTTTTTGCGATTTTTTATTTACATACCGTTTTGCGATTCACAATTTGCGATTCATGAAAAATCGCTAATTGGGAATCACAAAAGGGGAGTTTGATACATATGGCCCAAAGCCTTTTAAAAAAGTAATGTTGACTTATAAAAGAAAAGTTTAAATGTATGTATCAGGATGCATGATTTACAAAGCTAGGGACAGCCTACTGCATGCATGTATGCAGGAAGTACGCACTGTGTAATTTTGATTCAGACCGATGGCCCAATGGCGTTTCCAATAAAAATACGCTATATTTCTATATAACATTTGACCAGTGAACGGATTTCCAAAAAAACATGAGAATCTACTTACTCAATCAGCTAATATGTGGCATGCCAACTTTAAGGAGATCCAGGGGGAACAAGTTAAAGGTTTCCATATTTTAGCTCCCATTTAAACTTTTACTGAAGAATATAGTAAAAACAACTTAACAGATGTATACCACACTAAAACAGAAATGCTTTCTGAACAATGTTCTTCTTTCATGCCAAATTTGGTGTAAATCCGCTCAGTACTTTAAGAACTATAAGTATATAAAACAATTCTGGCTGGGCTAGAAATGGTTCACACACATTATGTATATCTATGCTGTTTAGATGTCTCTTAGTCACATTTGAATTTTTACTCAGATGTGACTGATTAGGTGAGCCACCAGTTTTTGTAGCAGAAACGCCTACATTTTGTGAAGAGTTTTGATTCAGACCTGGCTGGTGATTTTACACACAGTCCAACACAGGTCCAGGTCTGTGCACAGTGGCAAACAGTCCGACACACATTCAGGGTCACTCACGGTTACACTGGTGCTATTCTAAGCAATATGAAGGCACAAGTTCCAATAATCCCCCACTCACTCAGACATTCACTCTGGAACTACACTCAAGGCCATGAACAATCCGGTGGTGGCAAAAGTACAGTGAAGTAGTGGGAGTCCGAGACAGGCACAAGTTTATATGCACCCCAACTCACTCAGATACATACTTCTGGCTACATTCAAGGATATGACCAATACAATGGAAGTAAAGGTTCAAGCAGGGCCATAGACACGGAGTGGGGAGAGGTCTGCAGGGGTTGGGCTAGCCTTTATAAATATTTGCTCACCCCCCAACCCCTACACAAACGCCCTTGGTAACAAGCATATTCTTGTATGTCAAGAGATGCTGTTAGTAACATTAATGTGGAGCTCATTTTCGCACATATTAGGTAAGGTAAAAACAACATGTGAGCTAAAGAGTAAAACGAACCTATTCTGCACACTTCAAAAATAACCAGAATTTCCTTTCCATTCTGTACTGTGTTTCTATTTACACGAGATGAAAATATTGCAGCATTTCCTTCTAAAAAAAAAAAACATTTTTTCACTTTACTTTTGATGTGCTTTGCGATGCACTTTTTTATCAGCAAAACATACTGTACACAAATGCATATGACATGAAAAATGATACTTTACCATGAATCTGGCAGCAGAGTAATATTCCAGAAAGCACAGAAACTATTGTTTTGGGCTTGCCAGCCTTTCCTTCTTGAACACTATTACAATATTCATTAAAAAGTAGTTTCCAAACTTTGTGCTTCATCCTCCAAAAGAATGTACTGTGCATATTTCATTTTCATTTTCATTGCCATTCTCAACTCTCTGTGTCCTATCCATTCTGATGGTGCCCCATACTTGTCTTTATTTCCCCCATAGTGCTTTGAAGCCACCTTAGTGTATGAAGCGTCTTCCCAGCTGGGGTACCTGCCAATGACTACTCCACACAGGTAGCTTATTAATAAAAGTCTATGGGGCATATTATCAAGGGGGTTTATCTCTGCTTTTTTGGCTTCAAAAGCCAAGAAAGCGGAGATAAAATTATCTCCCTATTACCTAGCTGTCGCTAACACCAGTTAGCGACAGCTAGTAGGAGATAGCGACCATCTTGGGCCCCACTTTGCATGTCAGTGATATTTATCACTAATGACATGCAAAAAGGGCGTGCCAAGATGTTAGCAACTGAAAACAGTCGCTAACATCGCTATCTCCTATTACCAACTTTTGGAGATATTCGCGCTAAGCGCGAATATCTCCAAAAGCTAACACCTGCCCTGAGCAGTTCTTAGCCATGTTATCCAATGGGAGGTGGATAACATGGCTAAGAGCATTAGCTCGGTAATGCATGAATATTGCGGACTTTTCAGCGATATTCATTCATTTGCGGCGATTTTTATCGCATTTGCGATAAACCTTGGTAATACCAAGGTTTATTTGCGGTAAAAATCGCCGCAGCTCAGCGTTAATTTTTTGTCTCTAACCAAGCAATAGCGATAATTATCGCTATTGCTTGGTAATATGCCCCTTTATTTGTCTGCGTGTGACTGTTAACTCAACATTCTAAGCAGCGTTCACTGTAATACACTCTATTCATTATGTCATAGCTTTATGGATTTCATCAGGAGCCAATGGGTTCCGTCATTGTTAATTTACAAGGCACCATATCTGTCTGCGTCCGTCCGCGCTAGACCGGGCCAAGGGCCGGGACTCCCTGCCCCACTCTTCGCAGCTCCCAAATGCTACTCGCGTGAAACTCTTCTCCAGCTGAGATGGCCCACACACAAATCATATCTCCATTCTCTTTCCATCGACGAGCAACTATACAATTGCTCTCACTGCCCCTATACCCTAGTTCCACCAAAAACGCCTAAGGAGCGGTCAATCAGGATGGCCCTACTCAACTGTAGATCCCTTCCGAAACATCGTGTGGAAATAAATCTGCTCCTCCAAGATTTAGAACTAGAGGTTCTGTTTCTGACGGACACCTGGCTAACGCCAGCCTCCGAGCCAGACAGTGTCCAAGCCCTCCTGCCTGGCTACCTAATTCAAAGTCATGACAGGTCCTCCGGAACAGGCGGTGGAATTGCTGTTATCTACAAAAATCATCTTTCCTGTCGGTTCCTAGACAGCCCTATTCAGGACAGTGAAAATGCCAACTTTTCCATCCAAATCTCCCCGCTAAAATCACTCTCAGGCATCCTCATTTACCGCCCCCCAGGAGCACAGGGACAGTTCTGTAGCTCCTTGATGGAAGCCACCATCTCCCGGACCTGGTCATCTCCCAATTTTAAAATACTGGGAGATCTAAATCTCCACTTTGATGATCCTGCAGACAAAGTGGCAGGAGACCTAATGCTAGACCTAGCCTCCTACCACCTCAACTTGAAAAGTCATCTGTCCACCCATGTTAAGGGCCATCTTCTCAACCCCATCTTCTCGAGTATCTCCGAGCTATGCAAGGATGAGCCCCTCCCCATCCCTTGGTCAGACCACTGTCTAATTCCTTTCAAGTACCAACTCCACACTGAACCCCCTGGTAGACCTCCCCCCCCGCCTTCCATCTCGCCCATGGTCAAAACTGGTCACTGAAGACTGGAAACTCAAACTTGAGGCCGCGATACCAGTCCTGGAATCCGACCCAGTCCAAGCTGACCAGCAATTCTTCACCTGGATTGAAAAATCCCTAGATCTAGCTCTGCCAAAAAAACTCTCCCCAACAAAAGGGGAACCTTTAAATCCCCTTGGTTTACACCTGAGCTTCGTGACCTGAGGAAACAATGTAAAAAACTCGAACGCCTATGGAGGAAGGACTGGTCAAACAAGAAAAGTCCGAATATAAATTAGCTATGCGATCCTATAAAGCCAGCCTAAAAAGCACTCAGGCGGCCTTCTTCGAGGATAAAATTCAAGCCTCCGCCAACTCCTCTAGGGAAACATACCGTATCATCAGAACTCTAATGAAAGTCCCCGACCCGCAACCCGCCTTCGACCCTTCAGGGCGAAGATGCAACGAGCTAGCTGAATTGTTCTCTACTAAGATCCTTAACATCCTAAAAACCCTCCCTTCTCCCGATTTCCCCCGGACCTTCCCCCCCCCCAAGTCACCGCACCCAACTCCCCCTGCTTGGACTCCTTCTCCCCGCTGACTAAGGATACTCTCCCCACTATCTTAAATTCCATAAAGAGTGGCTCCCCTACTGACCCAGCTCCTCTCAATAAACTAAAACTTTTGACTCCCACTGTGACCCCTCTCATTATCAACCCAATAAACTCCTCCCTTGGAAAAGGCATTGTCCCCACAACTGGAAAAGGGCCACAGTAAGAGCCCTACTAAAAAAATCCCACCTTGACCCCCTAGAGCTGGGAAACTACCGACTCATCTCCCTGCTACCTGGAATCAGTAAGGTGGCTGAGAAATTTGTTAATCAACAGCTCTCCACCTTCCTAGAATCCAATGATCTCCTACATCTCTCCCAGAAAGGATTCAGATCAGGGCATGGCACCGATACTGCCCTGATAGCAGTAGTTGAAGAAGCGAGAAAGATCCTGGACGCAGGGGGTTCAGCAGCAGTGATCCTGCTGGGCCTCAGTGCTGCCTTCAATACGGTGGACCATGCCATCCTCGTCCACCGGCTGAGCAGGGTTTGAGTCAAGGGCCTTGCCCTGTCCTGGCTCAAATCCTTCCTGGAACACAGAACCTTTGAGGTCGCCGAAGGACATATACGGTCTAGAGCTCTTCCTCTTCAATATGGTGTCCCCCAGGGCTCCTCTTTAAGCCCAACACTTTTTAACGTTTATATGTCACATCTGGAGGAAATTGTAGCACCTTTCGGCATAAATGTAATCATGTATGCTGACGACACCCAACTTGTCGTCTCCCTAAACCAGTGGGCTCATTGTCAGGAGAACCTATCCCGTGCCTCAAAAACATTTCCAAGTGGATGAGTGAATCGCTCCTCAAATTAAATGGGGAGAAATCAGATATCCTATTGTTAGGTAACCAAACCAAACTCCCCACCAAACTGTTGTGGCCATCTTGTATGGGAACAACCCCCATCCCCAAAAAAGAAATAAAGAGCCTAGGTGTCTGACTCGATCAGGATCTCAACTTTCAAATACAAGCCAGGAAAACCTCTGGAATCTGCTTTGGCCTCCTGCGTACCGCACACAAAATCCTCCCCCTCTTACCCTCTCAATCTAGGAAACTTCTCATTCATGGGCCTCATTATGTTTAGGCTAGATTACGGAAACGCACTATACCTTGGTGCTCCAAAATCGACCATCAACAGGCTACAACATGTCTAGAATGCAGCTGTTAGGCTGCTAACAGGTACTAAACACCGATGCCCTGCACTAAACTCTCTACATTGGCTCCCAATCCCTGAAATAATCACTTTCCAAACCCTGTGTATCACACACAATCCTTCAAGACAAGGGACCCCCTATTTTGAGATCCTTGGTCAAACCGTACAAAGCCAATAGGAAGCTAAGATCCGACTTCCTCTCCCTGGCCAGCATCCCCAGAATCAGGAAAGCACGATCAGGGGGACGTCTATTTTCATATAACGCCCCTAAGCTGTGGTACTCCCTACCCCATAACATCCGTAGGAAGACCAATCTACTAACATTCCGCAAACTATTGAAAACTTGGCTTTTCCCCTACGCCACTCTGCCTCAGATACATTCTTACAAGTCCAGCGCTGGGACGCCAACGGGTAGCCACGCGCTTTATAAATCCACTTCCAATTCCAATTCCAATTCCCCATCAGTTAAATGAAAACTTGTCACTTTTACAAAAAGACACACATACACATATATATTTAAATTTCTACAATTAATCTCTTTGGTGCTTTAATAGTTCGACCTGACCCTGTTGTGTGAAGTTGAGATTGGCCACCATCATGATCCGAAATCTGCTGGGACAGTGAAAAAAGCGGTACAAAAGGGGGTGGTGATGGACTCATACCCAGTCAACAGATCTGGGTTTAATCCATCACTGTCTTTAGCCCACTCTGCCAACCCAATTCAGGCATGGCCATATGCAAATCAGTCTTCCCCTGTGCCTCATGGGAACAGTCTAGCCCGAACTGCCAAACCATGCCTTCCCTGGACCTGAAACAAGGTTCCTAGGACCGGTTTCTGGCATTACAGCCGTCTTCACCCAGGCTTGCTTGAATCCAGTGGCAAAGTGAGCAAGGGACTCACGTCTGAGCATAGCCTGTCAACTTATGGCGAACAAAGCAGTACAACAGGGGGTGTTGGTGGACGGAGCATCCGAACCAATCAAACACTCACACCCAGTCAACAGATCTGGGTTTAATCCATCACCGTTCTTTAGCCCACTCTGCCACCCCAGTTCGGACATGGCCATATGCAAATCAGTCTGACCCTGTGCCTCATGGGAACAGTCCAGCCCGAACTGCCAAGCCATGCCTTCCCTGGACCGGAAACAAGCTTCCTAGGACTGGTTTCTGGCATTACAGCTGTCTTCTGCCAGGCGTGCTTGAATCCAGTGGCAAAGTGAGCAAGGGACTCACGTCTGAGCATACCCTGCGAACTTATGGCGAACAAAGCGGTACAAAAGGGGGTGGTGATGGACGGAGCATATGAACCAATCAAACACTCACACCCAGTCAACAGATCTGGGTTTAATCCATCACCGTTCTTTAGCCCACTCTGCCACCCCAGTTCAGACATAGCCATATGCAAATCAGTCTGACCATGTGCCTCATGGGAACAGTCTAGCCCGAACTGCCAAACCATGCCTTCCCTGGACCGGAAACAAGCTTCCTAGGACCGGTTTCTGGCATTACAGCCATCTTCAGCCAGGCTTGCTTGAATCCAGTGGAAAGGTGACCAAGGGACTCACCTCAGAGCATAGCCTGCCAACTTATGGCGAACAAAGCGGTACAAAAGGGGGTGGTGGTGGTGGACGGAGCATCCGAACCAATCAAACACTCACACCCAGTCAACAGATCTGGGTTTAATCCATCACCGTTCTTAAGCCCACTCTGCCACCCCAGTTCGGACATGGCCATATGCAAATCAGTCTGACCCTGTGCCTCATGGGAACAGTCCAGCCCGAACTGCCAAGCCATGCCTTCCCTGGGCTGGAAACAAGCTTCCTAGGACCGGTTTCTGGCATTACAGCTGTCTTCAGACAGGCTTGCTTGAATCCAGTGGCAAAGTGAGCAAGGGACTCACATCTGAGCATACCCTGCCAACTTATGGCGAACAAAGCTGTACAAAAGCGGGTGGTGATGGACGGAGCATCTGAACCAATCAAACACTCACACCCAGTCAACAGATCTGGGTTTAATCCATCACCGTTCTTTAGCCCACTCTGCCACCCCAGTTCAGACATGGCCATATGCAAATCAGTCTGACCCCGTTCCTCATGGGAACAGTCAAGCCCGAACTGCCAAGCCATGCCTTCCCTGGACCGGAAACAAGCTTCCCAGGACCAGTTTCTGGCATTACAGCCGTCTTCAGCCAGGCTTGCTTGAATCCAGTGTCAAAGTGAGCAAGGGACTCACGTCTGAGCATACCCTGCCAACTTATGGCGAACAAAGCGGTACAAAAGGGGGTGGTGATGGACGGAACATCTGAACCAATCACACACTCAACACCCAGTCAACAGATCTGGGTTTAATCCATCACCGTTCTTTAGCCCACTCTGCCACCCCAGTTCAGACATGGCCATATGCAAATCAGTCTGACCCTGTGCCTCATGGGAACAGTCCAGCCCGAACTGCCAAGCCATGCCTTCCCTGGACCGGAAACAAGCTTCCTAGGACCGGTTCCTGGCATTACTTCCGTCTTCAGCCAGGCTTGCTTGAATCCAGTGGCAAAGTGAGCAAGGGACTGACTTTTGAGCATACCCTGCCAACTTATGGCGAACAAAGCGGTACAAAAGGGGGTGGTGATTGACAGAGCATCTGTAACGATCAAACACTCACACCCAGTCAACAGATCTGGGTTTAATCCATCACCGTTCTTTAGCCCACTCTGCCACCCCAGTTCAGACATGGCCATATGCAAATCAGTCTGACCCTGTGCCTCATGGAAACAGTCCAGCCCGAACTGCCAAGCCATATCTTCGCTGGACCGGAAACAAGTTTCCTAGGACTGGTTTCTGGCATTACAGCCGTCTTCAGCCAGGCTTGCTTGAATCCAGTGACAAAGTGAGCAAGGGACTCTCGTCTGAGCATACCCTGCCAACTTATGGCAAACAAAGGGGTACAAAAGGTGGTGGTGATGGACGGAGTATCTGAACCAATCAAACAATCACACCCAGTGAACAAATCTGGGTTTAATCCATCACGTTCTTTAGCCCACTCTGCCACCACAGTTCAGAAATGGCCATATGCAAATCAGTCTGACCCTGGGCCTCATGGGAACAGTCCAGCCCAAACTGCCAAGCCATGCCTTCCCTGGACCAGAAACAAGCTTCCTAGGACCAGTTTCTGGCATTACAGCTGTCTTCAGCCAGGCTTGCTTGAATCCAGTGGCAAAGTGAGCAAGGGACTCACGTCTGAGCATACCCTGCCAACTTATGGCGAACAAAGCGGTACAAAGGGGGGAGGTGATGGACGGAGCATCTGAACCAATCAAACACTCACACCCAGTCAACAGATCTGGGTTTAATCCATCACCATTCTTTAGCCCACTCTGCCACCCCAGTTCAGACATGGCCATATCCAAATCAGTCTGACCCTGTGCCTCATGGGAACAGTCCAGCCGGAGCTGCCAAGCCATGTCTTCCCTGGCTTGGAAACAAGCTTCCTAGGACTGGTTTCTGGCATTACAGCCGTCTTCAGCCAGGCTTGCTTGAATCCAGTGGCAAAGTGAGCAAGGGACTCACGTCTGAGCATACCCTGCCAACTTATGACGAACAAAGCGGTAAAAAAGGTAGAAAAGGGTGTGGTGATGGATGGAGCATCTGAACCAATCAAACACTCACACCCAGTCAACAGATCTGGGTTAAACGGCACCAGTAATCACTAGAGTTTCAGAATCAGTCCCTCCTTTATCATGGAGATGCAGTGAACTATGACTCATATGCAATTGATAGAAGAGTCTCTGGTAATAGTCTTCCCAGTCACCATGTGTCCTTTGGTTGACACTACTTGGAAAGGTTTTGCATCAAAGAGTGCAACAGATTTTCTTTTCCGCATCTGCTAGGTGAGCACGCTATTTATTCTCTGGAAGGTGCTGTTTTTGCACAGTGTTTTGGGTCAGCAGATTTTTTATCTATTGTTTCTGACCCAAGTCCCTCTTATGAATGGCTTTCTCCTCTCCTTTTCTCTGTTTGGTCCCCTAGGATATCTTGGTTGTTATTGCTCTCCCGAACATCAATGTTGCCGAACTTTCACCTGTAGTTGAGTGAGGTGTTGATCGATAAGCTCAGAATGCAGAGTTTAACACAGTTTGGGAATTTAGTTTTAGAAGTGAGCATTCTGCACCACTTCCTTTAGCGTACTTATAAACCTCTCAACCAGTACATTGGCTTGCAGTCACAGAGGAGTGCTCTTATGATGCTTAATACTCAGATACTCTAAAAGGTCTTTGTTATATTCTCACTTCTTGGAATTTCCCTTTTAATCCTTCCCTGTATATATTTCCCTTTTAATAGAACCTTTGTCCCATGTTGCACATGCACACCATTCAGGTAGTTCCATTTAGAATTGTTATGATCTAAAATGTTATACTGAATCTGGGAGTTTGGAAGATTGGAAGTACTGTGCTGCAGCTGAATAAATCCTGGACTTATCAATATACCATTTGGATTCTGCTTTATTTGTTACAAATTGGCGACGAGGGTGACCAGTACCTACTACTTCTATATTAGCAGCACAGGAGTGGTACAAAACTGGAAATTGGGAAGTTGGTGGAGTATTTGCTGTGGTTTACCCATTTCCAGAAGCTTTGGATTGTGGATTTACTTTTCAAAGTACTTGGATTTGCCTTCAAAAGCTATCGTTTTGGAGTGTGACCTGTGTCTACAAGGATACAAGGAAAGATCCGTTTCTACACCTATTTCACTGGAACTACGTAAGGTTTTATGAACTTTAAACAAACCTGAATGACAACCGCTATCACCGTGTTTCTGTCATTGCATTACGTGAAAACTACGATCTTTGTAAGTGTTTCCATGAATTTTTACAGCTTTTAAACAAATACGTCGCGTTTACCTTTGAAAACGGCACGCGAGTAAAGTATTCTGTTTTCCCTTCCGTGCGCTGCTTAGCGTGCTGTACCCATGGAAACGAAGAAACAAAACGTATAACGTAATGCGTGCTGTACCCATGGAAACGAAGAAACAAAACGCATGACGTAATGCGCAACGTCTACGCGGCGGCCATATTTGTTTACAATTTGAAGTTCACGGACGCTGCGACGAAGCTGAGCGCGTCTGCCTGAGAGAATTTGCAACACATTTGGGAAGTCGTTCATTCACCGCGCGTACTAAACGTATTTGTGCCACGTATTACAACCTTTGAACAACGAAGGCACTACGATTGAAGGTACTTTTTTGACTGATTTCGAGGAGATTACTGCACATTGAAATATTACTCTGATGCAGACTTCATTGGATATGCGCTGATGTACACAGCTGGTGTACTCATTAACTAACTTATATATTATATAACAGTTAGTGTTTTATTTTATTGTGTTTCATTTGTTTAGACTATTTACATTTAATACTTAATATGCAGTTTGATCCTCCTTCAAAATTCTTACAAAGCAAAGGCGATCCTCCCATCCCGTGGAACAGATGGAAGGAGGAGTTTATGACTTACCTAAAAGCTATTGATGGGGAAAGGATGGGGAATGAAAGGAAGAAAAATATTTTCTTACATTGCCTGGGATCTGAAGGGCAGGCTATTTTCAGGAATTTACCACCCATTCCTGGTGATAATGGGGTTTTTGATGAGGCCATGCTTCGTGTTGAAACACGTTTTAAACCCACCACTAGTCTAGCTTTAAATCGATATAAGTTTTATACCAGAACGCAAAAAGAAAATGAATCTTTTGATGATTTTCTAACAGGTTTGAGAGCTTTAGTCATGCCATGTAATTTTGGTAATATGACAGATGAAATGCTTAGAGATAATATAATTGTGAATGTTAAATGCAAGAAAACACAAGAACAGTTGTGGATTGTAGGAAATCCAACACTGTTGGAGTGTATTTCTACTGCTAAAGCTTTTGAGCAGTCTAACAAATGGATGAAAACGATAGAGGAAACAAGCAGTAAGAGTGGTAAGAGTGACAAGCTAACTGAAGAAGTATGTGCTATGAACAATTTTGGAAGAAGTCCCCAAAATCATAAGTTTGGACCACGTAACCGCATCGTTTGTTTTAGATGTGGGAGTTACAATCATGTTGCTACGTTCAAATTTTGCCCTGCTTTAGGCAAGGAGTGCAACAAGTGTGGAAAAATAGGTCATTTTTCCAACTCTTGTAGAGAAGACAAAAAGAAAGGTGGGGATAAAGGAAATTATTTCAAGAAAAAGGAAGTTTCTTGTGTGAGAGATGAAACAGACTATGATTCAAGTCTGGTTAGATATGAACATGCTGTGTCTGATGAATCAAACAGAGTAAGTGGGATGATTGTGTCTATTATTAGTATAAGTTTACTTGAGGAGGATTATTTGGAGTCCCCAAAATGTATTGTTAGGTTTAAAGGAGTAGAGTTAGAGTTGATGGCTGATTCTGGGTCTCCTTGGACTATCATAACTGAAAAGTATTTTGATGAGAAGTACAGGAACATAATTTCTAAAAGTGAATTGTGTCCTCCTGACATTATGGCAAAAGGTTTCAATGAATCAAGTATTGATTTTATAGGATATATTGCCTCCATGATTTATTTTAAAGATCAATCTGCATATATTAAACTGTATGTGGCTGTGAAGGGAGTGAATGTTTTGGGGTGGCGGGATCAATTCAGACTTCACATTACGTTGAATCCACGCAACAAAGATCCTGTCATGGTGTCATATGATGGTGATATGTCAGAGGATAAAGTCAGATCTGTTGAAGAGAGTAATGTTTGGAAGACTCTTTCTGATGAGTTTCCTAGTGTGTTTTCGGACAAATTGGGTAAATTAAGTGGGTTCACTCAGGTTATTAAGCTTAAACAACGAGCCATACCGGTGGTACAAAAACTTAGGCCTGTACCACTTAATGTCAGAGAAGAATTAAGTGATGCACTGAATGACATGTTAAAAAATGATGTCATAGAAGAAATAGAGTCATCCGAATGGGTTTCGCCAATGGTTTTGGCACGCAAACCTGACAAATCTTTGAGGTTGTGCATAGATTTGAGGGCACTCAATGCCAACATAGTGGTAGACTGTCATCCCTTGCCAAATATCAACGAGGTCGTGAGTATGCTGGGAGGTGGTATGATATTTTCCACGTTAGATTTGAGATCGGCGTATCATCAGGTGGTGTTAGCTGAGGAGTCACGCCATCTCACAGCTTTTATCACACCTCAGGGTTTGTTCCAGTTCAAACGGATGCCGTTCGGTTTGGCATCGGCAGCCTCCGTTTTTCAGAGGTCTATGTACCATATATTTAAGGACATGAGTGAGTACGTGAAGTGTTTCCAAGACGATATCTTGGTTTTCTCCAAAGATGATGAAATACACATGGAGCATTTGAGGAATGTGTGCAAGATGCTAGATAAGTTTGGACTTACCATTAAGAGTAAGAAGTGTAAGTTGTTTCAAAAAACTATAGAATATTTGGGACACACTATTTCTGGTAAGGGTGTTGCTCCTAAAAGATCCTTAGTGGATGCTATCTTAAAGGCTCCTGCACCAGATTGTAAGGATAAGTTGTTGTCGTTCCTAGGACTGTGCGAATATTACAGTAAGTTTATTGCAAATTTTGCTACAAAGATGGAACCGTTAAGGGAGTTGACAAGGAAGGAGGTGGAATTTTTGTGGGGATCAAAACAGCAAGATGCTTTCGAAAGTGTCAAACTCGATATGGTGTCAGCACCAACTTTAAGGCCATTTTGTTTGAATAAAATTTGCATTTTGACAGTGGATGCCAGTCTTTATGGTTTAGGTTGTGTACTTTCTCAACGTTCTGGAAAGGAAGATTGGAATGTTGCGTTTGCGTCCAGATCATTGAATCAAACTGAAAGACGGTATGCGGTCATAGAGAAAGAATTGTTGGGATGTGTATGGGGTGTTGAGCATTTCCGTAATTACATCTGGGGTGCCAGGTTCCTCATACGCACTGATCACAAGCCATTGGTGAGCATTTTATCACCTGGTGGAGGATTGAATGCCACAGCTCGCATTGCAAGATTGATGTCACGTTTGCAAGAATATAGTTTCGACATTGAATATGTGCCGGGGAAGTTAAATGTTACTGCAGACTGTTTGTCTAGGTTGCCCTGTACTAGTTCTGGGATTGATGAAGATACAGAGGTAGTAACCAGCATTTCTGAGATGTTTCCAGAAAAATACAAAGTTATATCGGAGGATATGTGGAAGAGAGGTATGGATGAGGATGATTTGCTGTGTAAGGTCAGAGACTATGTGAGGTTGGGATGGCCTTCCAAAGAACGTGTTCCTGCTGAGATCACGCCTTTCTACAACGTTGCTGATGAGTTGGCCATTGAGGGAGATCTTTTGTTCAGAGCTGGTAAATGTATTCCACCGGTGGCTATAAGAAGTGTGATTTTACAAATGAGTCATGAGTGCCATATGGGAATGTCTTCTATGAAAAGACTTATTAGGTCCAATTTCTGGTGGCCAGGGGTTGATAGAGTAGTGGATAAATTTGTCAGGGAATGTCCTGAGTGCATTGAGAGTGATAAATCGTGTAAGTGTGATCCAGCACCTTTAGTTCCTGTAAAGTGGCCAGATCATCCGTGGCAAAAGTTAGGAATTGATATAGCTGGCCCTTTCAATTTCTTACCACAAGAATGTAGATTTGCCATTGTTGCTGTAGATTATCACTCAAAGTGGTCTGAGGTCAAACTAGTGCCTCATCCAAATACTGAAAGTGTTATTCTATTTTTAAAGGAGATCTTTTCCAGAGAAGGTTCTCCGGAGTGTATTGTATCCGATAATGGGGTACAGTTCAAGTCCTCTCTCATGTTGGAGTTCTTGAGCACGTATGGCATCAAGCACTGTACTACAGCCCTCTATGAACCACAAGGTAATGGTCTAGTGGAGAGGTATAATAGAGTCCTCAAGGAAGATCTGGTTTGGGCTCGCAAATCAGGAGGTCTGTGGAAAGATAAGTTGAGAGAAAAATTATGGTTATACCGTATTACGCCTCATGCCACTACTGAAGTCTCTCCTTTCCGTTTACTAAAAGGTAGAGACCCTGTTTCAGGATTATGTCCTTGGTGGTTTAAGAAAAGTAGTAGTCAACAAATGACTGATGTGAACATTAAGGATGTGGCTAAAAAAGTGGAGCTCAAACAAGACAAGTACAAATGTAATTATGATTCTAGGATGAAGGTTAGACAACCAGCATTCATGGTTGGTGATGTTGTCAGGATTCGAAAACCAGGGTTTGTTGCCAAAGGAGAGAACAAATTTGGTAAGCCAATGAAAGTTATGCGTGTCTATCATAATAGTGTTGTTACTCAGGATGGAAAAAGGTGGAATGTCAGAAGAGTTTCGAAATGTGTACCATAGTTTATATTGGTTGATTTTTTACATATGCTTCTTTATGTTTGAATGCATTTCTTTTTCTTTAAGGGGGGAAATGTGTTATATTCTCACTTCTTGGAATTTCCCTTTTAATCCTTCCCTGTATATATTTCCCTTTTAATAGAACCTTTGTCCCATGTTGCACATGCACACCATTCAGGTAGTTCCATTTAGAATTGTTATGATCTAAAATGTTATACTGAATCTGGGAGTTTGGAAGATTGGAAGTACTGTGCTGCAGCTGAATAAATCCTGGACTTATCAATATACCATTTGGATTCTGCTTTATTTGTTACAGTCTTTGAACTCCAGACTATTGAAAGGCAGGCAATTGTCAGATTTTAGTATGGCCGGAACACCCCGTGTCGCAAAGATGCCTTCCTAACTCTCAATGACTCATTCTTGAGTGGTAGATGAGAGATCATCAATTAATGAAAATCCTAAGTATTCATCCACAATCACCATCAGGTGATGTTTGTTATCGAGTGAACTGACAAAATCAATGGCCATTCTCTCTCAGGCATGCTTCGGGATGTTTAGGGTGTGTTAAGTAACTTTTATACATAGGCAGTGGCATAGAAGGCAAGCCTTTAATTCCTTCTCAACTCTCTCATTGAGCAATGGAAACAGATTTGTTCTCAGAGAGCTTGTTCCATGGTAAAGATTACCCCATGTCCTTCATGGGCCACTTCAATCATTTTCTGCCACAGACTCTCTGGAATCAAGATGTTTGACCGTCATAATAAAACTACCTCTTGAGTTACGGGCAGTTCATTGTTGACATTTCTATATTTTTAATATACACTCTCACTGGTGAGAGTTCAAGTGTGCTAGGTCCATGACGTATAATTATATCTTTCAACTTTAGCCACTGTCACTATAATGGCTTGTGGCAGTGATGATCTAGGTTAACAAAATGAAAACTGGTGTGTTTGATTTTACAATGAAGTTGATATAAGCTTCAGGTGACTTGGATGGAGTGCAATGACCTTAAAAGGGCACTCTGGAAAGGTAATCAGCAAGGTTCTGATTTTTTTCCTGGTTGATGCACAATGTTATAATTGTACTCTTGTAGTTGTAGTCCCCAGCGTTCAATGTGAGAAGCCATCTTGACCTTTGGATTGCCAAATATTGTTAGTAAAATTTGATGAAAATGTGCTTCATACAGAAATACATAGAACTGTTCACACGCCCACACCACAGGTAAACTTTCTTTCTCAGGTTGTGAGTACACATGTTCTTGTTGGGATAAACTCCTATTTGCATTCGCCACATTATGCCTCTGAGTATTCTGGTGTCCACTGTGCTGTGCAAGAATAGCCCCTAACCCGACTGTATGTCCAACCTCTGTATGAAGTTTTAGATTGAAATAGGCCTTTTCAGTTGCATTCTCAATGGCTTGTTTGATTTTCTTAAATCGTCAACTCTCTTAATGGAACACTTAAAGTGGCAAAATCTTGTGTAAATCTAGAACAGTTACTGGCCATGTAAGCACCATGAAAAACATCTGGTAGGGTATCAGCAATTGCCGGCCTTGAACTTTAGCAATATCTGATGTCATTCCCTCATTAGAAAAGATATGGCTAAAGAATTGTAGCTTTGTCTTATGGAACTCATTAATCTGCATTCACAGTCAGACCTGCTTCAGCAAGTAAACAACATGCTTGTGTAAGAGCTTTATCATGTTCTCTTTGGGCAGCTCTGAAAACCAATATGTCATCGCTGTAATTGAACGCATTCAGGACAGGTTGTATGATATATTGAATGACGTCTTGAAACAGTTCTGCAGCAGATGACACACCAAAATTTAGGACCTGATTTAGATCTTGACGGATGGAATACCCGGTCAGAAACTTAACAGATATCCTTCCTGTTCGCCGTATTACAAGTGTGATAGGATACAATGCACTTGTAATAGTCTTTTGACTCAAAACAGACCAACATGTGTAGAAAAGATTTTAATGTACCTGCAACGTTCTTCAAGTTCCAACTGATGATAACCTTTACTTAAATCAAGACCAAATAACCTTTCGACCATGGAGTTTGGACCAAATAACCTTTGGACCATGTAGTTGCGTTATCATGTCAGCAATGTATGGACCTAGATGTCCTTCTCATTCATTTGTCTTGTTCACCTGACACATATCAACACACATGCATACCAGTGCTTAACTTTCCTTTTTTCCTACTGCTCTGATGGTTAAAACCCATTGCATTTGACTAGTCAAATGCTCAATTACATCATGCTTAAGTAACAATTCAAGTTATTTTTCAACGACATCTTGTAAATTAAATTCACCCATGTCTCTGCGCAAGCAACAGGATGGACAACCTCATTAATATGCAACTTTATTTTCATAGTCTTAAGCTTTCTCAAACCCTGAAAAACAAAGGGAACTGCCTTACTATTTCATGGTGAGCATTATTGTTCTAGGTCAAAGATATTAGTCCCATATTAGCAGCAGGACTTAAGCTGAATAGACAGGCACCTGATGCTATTTCTTGAATCACATGGATGGGTTCTTGTACATTAATTTTCTTGTGATTCATCATTGCAACACATAAACCTTGACATTTAAGGGTGTTGATGCAGCCCATGTATACACTTTGTTTTTAACTGTGTATGTTGTGTGCAATTCCTTATATTTCGTCTCAGGCATAATGTTTATTGATGCACCACTGTTGATGATGAAAGCTATAAAACAACAATTTACTTTCAGTGTAATTTTTAGGCAATGTTTGAATGACTTTGGTGCTTTGACTGACAGTTGTATTCACACACGACCAGTTTGACAAGTGAAAGATTTTCTGAAATTAAACATTGACATGGCACAACCATCCTCTTCATTTTCACTTGATACTGATATGGATGAACTGCTGATATTAGATGACAATCAACTTCATTCAGTGTTGATTTGTCATACCTGATGCCTCCTCTGGGCCTTCTGGGTGTGCTTGGAAACTGGCTTCTCAAACATTCATGTGGCTATTTTGTCTGCTCTCCATGACACAGTTGTTTTTCCCTTGGTTTTGCACACCATTACAAATGGTTCTCCTTCCCACAGCCATTACATTTTTGACCAATGGCGGGACAGTTGTCTTCGTGTGGAAACGAAAATTCACATCCAAAACATCTTTTTACGTGTTGACATCACCTAGTTTCCTTCAGTCTTTTGCTTTGACTTGCTTTTCACACTCATGACTGATTCATTCTCGACATATACAGCCTTCATGTCAACAGCTTGCCGCTTGGCACCCTCTTCAGCTCTAGCAGCCATCAACACTTGTTCCAGACTCAACATTTCTCTCAGCATTCGCCATATGAATGAATCGGACAAGTATCCATCAATGATCCTTAGACGCATGGCCTCTTCATCATTAAATTCATTGAACTTAACAGTGTTTGATTAGTGTGTCAAGTCTCTCTACCAATTAATCAAAGGTTTCATCAACTTTCTGTTGCTCATAGCTGAAAATGTTGATAGTTGACATTTGGCCTTATTTTTACTTTGAGATTCAAGATTTCTTTAAAGTGATGACATGCAATTTCTTCATCAGTTCCTGGCATTTTCTTTCTGACGTCCTTACGCCGTCACCAGCAGGAATGTTGAGGTGTTAGAAATTGGGGCTCTAGTTGGCAAAGGTTTGCACCTTGTCCTAGTAGGGACCACACTCCTACTCAAGGCAAGATAGATACACACTTTAAATTATCATATGCTCAACCTCTGGTAGCTCGGCAGAGAGCAGGCAGGTCTAATTTAAGAGGCAATATTTAAAGTATTTGTCCAACACCCCCCCCCCACATACACACACACACACACAGTAATACAATGAAAGTACCACAAAAAGACTTTTGTTTAAAAAAATAGAACATATTTATCTGAGTAAGACAAAACAAAATCAACAAAAATATAACCAGTAGAAGTTCAGATATGAATTGTTAAAGAATAAATGCAAAAACAATGCTTAGAAGTCAGTTATACAAAAAGGTTACTTGAGGTCTCGAGGGACCAGGGCACATCCAAAGTTCAGGCTGACCGCAATGTAGGGCAGGCTGGCTACGAGACTCACACAGGTCCCACTGAGCTAGTACCCCAGACTGAGCATAGTGTCCACAGTGAGAGCACGATGCGTTGATCTTTTTTACCCAGTCGAGTCATTTTGTCATTGTTGAGCTCCATTAAGATGCAGGCAATGCATCGTCTTTGAGCTGCACAGAGTGCCATTGTAAGGCTGTGCTGGCTGTAGAACTGCAGTCGTCGAACAACCTCTGTGTTGGCATCGAAGGACAATGTGTTGGTTTTGATCAATGCATTTGTTTTGTAGCAAAGGAGCTGCAGAACCATTTTCTGAGGCAGAGGACAGGTCGGGGGCACCTCAGCCTCACAGATGACATTGTACAGCAGCACTAGCAGGATGTACGATGTCTTTGTTGTCCTTGAGACTTCAGAAAACAGTAGGGAAGCCAGCAAACCCTTGGAGTCACTCTAGGTTCAAGTGACATGGGTCTAGCCCTTGCCTTCAGCAGGGCAGAGATCAGTACGCAACAGGACAGCTCAGCAAAGCAGTGAAGCAGTTCTTCAGAATAGTCAGTCAAGGCAAAGTGGTAATCCTTACTGCACAGTGGTCTTTACTCCAGCAGAGTTCTTCCCAGATCAAATGATGTGCTGATCTGGTAGGGTCAGAGTCCTTGTACTTATACCCAAATGTGCCTATAAAGTGAAAGGTGACTTCAGAGCAGCTCCTTGAAGCACACAGGTCCCATTTCATCCCTATCGTGTCTACCAGGCCGTATGTGGAGGATAATCAGACCTTTGTGTGGGGATAGGATACAGTATATTCAGATGTAAGTGTGAGCTCCCCCCCTGCCCAGGAAGGCTTTCAAAGTGCAGATGAATGCAGATGAGTTCTCTGTCACACCTACCCTTCCTGTGTTTCAGGCTGTCTAAAGGGACTGCACAAAGTGTAACTGTCACCCACCCCATACGTGTATTGGACACAGGTTGCAAAGCACACAGAGCAGTAAAGGTAGACAAATGTATACTTTGTAAAAGGGACATTTTTAAAATAGTAATGTTAAATCCAAATTTACCAGGAAAGGAGGTTTATATTGTCATTCATGAGATATGAAACATGATGCAATTACTTCTTTCTAATCAAGAATTACAGCTAAAAAATGCATTAAGGAATCCCCAATGCTAGCCAATGAGAAGAGTAGGCCTCACAGTAGTGAAAATGAATTTGGCTGTTTGTCACTACCAGACCATGTTAAACATAATAGTACATGTCCTACCTTTTCATTATACAGCATTGTGCGCTTAGGTCTACCTAGGCCCTACCTTAGGGGTTACTTATGCATAATGCACGGGTAGGTAATGGCTTGGCATGTGGTTTTAAATGCCCAGTTAAAGTGGCAGTAATCTGCACACACACGCCTAAGACCGGTCTGAAAGGCAACTTGTGTGGGTGGCAGAACTAGTGCTGCCGGTCCACTAGTAGCATTTAAATTACTAACCCTGGGTATATGGTATACCACTTTATAAGGGTCTTACAGCCAACTTACATTTGCCAATCAGGTATACAGCAGTGACACCATGTTTAGGAGTGAAGCATATGTACTTTAGAACTGGCTAACAGTGGTACACTTCTCAGATTTGTAAGGACAACGAAAAGAATTCAGCAAAAAGAGGAGGAGCTAGGCAATAGTTTGAGGTTGATGCTTCAGAGAGGGTCATTTTCCAAAATGAGGTATTTCATAATCTTTTTGTTATCCATCTCGTAAAGGACATCAATGAAATCTTCAAATGTCTCTATTCGTGTAGTAGATCTTTTCAGCTGTATCAAATGATGATAGTGCTTTCCAGAAAGCTGCAATGTTGGAGACCAGTGTCCAACTTACTGAGGTGAGACGTGGTAGTCTTTTGGCCACTCCTCCTACCTCATTCTCCCTGAGACCCTATGACATACTGACCTCTGGATCATCCTTCATAATACCTGGAAAATTGATTTATTTCTTGGTCTCCTTTGAAACAACAACCTGATACTTTTATAGACTCCTCGCTGACTTTTACTTTTAAGAAACTTGTGGAGTTCATTTGAGTCTCCACCAAGTGGTTTTAGTGACTTGCCTCCTCAGCTGTGGATGGCTCTGGAAGCACAACAATGGGTACTTCTCCTTGGGCCGCTGAGCCCATTGCTCCAGCCTGGTGACACTTTTTAATTTTTCTAGTAATCAGACAACAGTTTTTTTCATCTAATTCATTTTGATTCAAACATTTATATGTACTTGCTTACACCTGGTTGATCTGTGCCTTACATCACTGATGACCACAGTGTTATCTTGTGCTTCACTGTTGCTTTATACTTTTTGAAACCAGGTTGATCTTTGCTTGACTTATAATTGCATCATTATCTGTCTGTACTAAGTATGACTCTATTTTGTGTTGTGGCGCAGTAGTTATATCTATGACCTGACCAACAGTTTCTCAACCAACAACGTGTTGATTCTCTGTGAATGCTTTTGTTTTTAACTGCTACTCAGCAGCTGGAACTAATCTTTGACACCACATGCATTAAACATTGATTCTGCACTTTGACGATGGCACTCATGGCCCGCACAACCAGGTTGCTTGGACCACAGTTAACTCTGTGATAGAGCACTGCCAATCTTCAGGTTACTTATCCCATATTTCATCTCCGTTTTCAGCATCTTCACAGTCAGGAAACCCATCAATGACTACACCACTCCCGAGCTGAGTAATAGATGTCTTTATTCCTCTGTGTGTAACTGCAAACTCAACCTTCTAAAGCAGCTGCCACTGCAATACACTCTACTCATAACATCATAGCTCTACAGAGCTCAACAGTAGCCAAAAGGGTTCAGTCATTGCTAATTTGCATGACACTACAGTGAGGTATAAGACTTTCTACATTAAAACAACACAACAGCAAGACCACTGACACATACACTGGATGAGGATAAAGACATAACATCACTTACACGACAACACTGGATACAAATACTAAAAGTAGTCCTAGGACACTGCCATAGCATTCTGGTTACATTGGCTGTGACTCTACCATGAGAGATTGATAAATGGCCATGTAAACTAACACAATGATAATATCTCATGCATGGAAGCACTGAGATACTGGTACTGCTACTTGGATAGGGACACACTACAGCACAGAGATATTAGGACAATGACACTGGAACAATGACATGGACATTATGAGCCTGTCATCAATATGGAGATTCCTACTTGGGGTCTTAGCACAGATGTATTGACACAGAAACACCACTATAGTGTTGTAGTGTAGTTCCTATATTCCCAATAGGCTCTGCGCATTGGAATAATATATCCTATAGATGTGACGTAGGACTTAGGTCGACTAGGTCTCTATCGAATATATTAGACTTAATTGTGAGTGCCAGCTAGCTCAGAGGTCACTAGAAACGTTCTTGAATTCACAAGAAGGGATTAGTCTCTGACAACCGCATAAACATGACAACTTTGTTTCCCCAAGACAAAACTGATCTTCAGAGTTGTGGAAACAATAGATAAATATTTCACTCCGTCAATCGTGCATGCTTCGTTTCACCAGAGGTGCAGAGAAAATAGAAAGACGGGCATTTTCAATAAAAGGATTTATTGAACAGTCTTCTTTCTCAAGCATAAGAAATGAACTGCTACAATCGTAAAACTGGTTGCAAAATATAATGCATGTAGTAAAAAGAGTAGAATAAAATGATACAGTAAGAGCATTGTATGGTTCCTAGACCATAAATAAATACATTCATAAATAACAGAGGCTAAAAGTACTCAACTGGTGCTTCTAAAATAAACTTACCCCGGTGTACCTAACCTAATCTTAGTATGAGGGAAGAAGTAAGTGAGGTGTACAATAAATAGATATTATTTTGCCAAGAATCTGTCCAAGAGTTCTCTTAGGGTCTAATCAGCTCCGTACCTTGATTTGGAATGAAGAAGGTCAGACTCAGGACTAGATTTCCCAACAACCCGCAAGGGTAGCTTGGAAATTCTGGAGCTGGATTTCTCGGAAAGAGAAAAGACAGAGTCTCTCTCAGTGCGTCTGCTGGAGGGTCGGCTTCCTTTGGCACTTGCAGTAGCAGGGCGCGTCGGGCAAGTAGATAGTCGAACTGCTACAAACCACTGTGTGTTTGCTATGGCAAGTGTGGGCATATTTATACCTTGAAGTAGCCGAGTTTGACGTAAAGGTGGACATAATAACTTCATTAAAGACTCTCAGTTCTTTGAAAACACCATGAGTTCTTACACAAGTCAGTATCCGAGCAAGGGGAAGTCCCTAGTCGTTGAATCTGAGTTTTCCAAGAAATCGTTGTAGATTTTTGGAACTAGTGGAAGTAGCTATGAGCTATGTCTAAATATGGTTATGATTCTTATGCCTATATAAGGACATAGTGATTTATACCTATACAAGGGCATGAATCAGGAAATTTACAATAGTGTCCTAAAATGGTTCACAATACCCACTCCACGGTATCATGTTCATCTAAGATCAAGTACTTAAAACATATAAGCTAGAGCATGTGTTTTTACAATCCCACCCAAAATACATGAAATGTATTTAAAAAATGGTCGTACATAAAAATGAGCATTTGTACAGTATGCATTTAAAAGCAATGATTTCATTGTAAGCATATGATATGATATTAGCAATGCTAACCAAATTAATCAGACCATTCCATAGCAGAATATACAAGCTATTTTGTTTTGCTCATTAGGTCAATATTGTTTCTAGGAAGTAGTCAAACAATTCTTGTTCTCTAAGAATAGTTCTACTTTAAGCAGATCACTTTGTGCCAAAGTTTAGTTAGTTCTGGAAAAAAGTCAAATTAAATCGAAGTGAAATAGAGTTCCAAACTTGGAAGCTTTTGTTTTGAAAAAGTGAAGGTCGAATTTGAGAGTTCGAAAGAACGCTGTGCACTTATTTCAAAAGTTATTCTCGGTGTCACGAGAAAACATTAAATCATCAAGGCTGGCAGAGAAATAATCTATCACAGTAAATGAAAGTTCAACCACTTCAATAAGAAGGTTAATTGTACACAGATGTGAAGCATCGCCATGAGCGTCAGCCGGATTTGCAATGTTCATTGCAAATGGTACCTGTGTGCCTGTTGTTCTGCGTATCTCACCTCCAATTGGATTTGCCGGTGAGATCTCAATGAATGCCGTGATCAGGATTGGTAGCCATTGGGGGAAACACAACACATGAGCCATTACGGGACCCAGTAATGCGTCAACATCCATTGGCAATGGCGATGGTAGTGTTAGACAGATATGTAACACGCACTCCTCTCCACAAAGCAGGCATCGTAGAACAGGTAAGATACAATCTTGTCAGATTGGCCTAAATGACAGGAAACATGTGGTATTCAGATCTCTCAAAAGAGCCAAGCCAAGGATCTGTGGTATTCTGTCACGATACCGCATGGCCCGGAGCGCATTCTCCATGCTGACTTGGGTATCGCTGGTGGCCGGATTTGTCATGTGGGAGCAGGAGGAATAAAAATAAGATCCCTGCTATGCCAAAATGGGAGGCAGGCCGCCAAACATAGAGTGTACGAAGTTAGGAAAAACCCCCAGGACTGCTTCAAAGGGCGCTAACAGTCCCGAAAAAATTGTCTTAAATACATGTACAATACCGCTGTAATCAGACATGTTCAAGATATGACCTAACATTTCTGCAAAATATACTGGCCAGTTTGTTGATAATAATGCATGTATTTCTATAGAAAACCTTGCAACTTGCAGATCATACGTCTCTCTGGACGAGGTCAGTGGCACAGTTTTTTGCAAATGAATGGCTTTCATTCTGCTTAAAGTATCAATTTGTATAGAAGAGATGTCCAGTGATGGCCATAGTGGCGACTCCCCATCTGTCTTGGTTTTTGTAAACAATACTTGCATACAACAAGTGACCCTGGCTGACACACTAACGGGATAGACTATTTCTGGCATCATTCCACAACAGCTGTGATCATTTAACATAATGTAGCTACCATTGGAAAGCTGCCTAAAAATTGGATATATCGCCACTGCGGGCGAACCTTGCAGGTGGCAAGAAAGGTTATTGGAAGAACCCTCGTAGGCTCCATACAAATTATCACCTTGACATAATAGATTACCGCTTAGTGAGATTTTACAATTTTTACCACTAAGAAATACCTCCTTTCCCCCACTCCAACATTTGTGTGTGTAGGTAAATCCCAGGTCGACTTAATGTATTCTTTACCCAACCTTTCATACAGGCCTGCTGGTATGTGTTTTAAGCAATACTGAAACTAGAAAATCGTCACTGGTATCGTGATGGTGCCATGTATTATCCATTCAACTGATGGTTTCTTAGAAACAGTAAATAGTAATCTCTCCAGTTTTTCTATGCTCAGCACCGTATAGTCTGCTCCCCTCTGTGCCAACGAGATTTGTTTATCTGTAAGGTTAAATACAGTAAACAATGACGTAGTGTTGATTAGACACCAGGGCACATAGCCAGAACAAAGGTTTTGTAATGTCCAGCCTAACAGCATTATAAAACGTAATTGAGACTGGCCATGTTGTAACATTAGCAAGTCCTGTTCCATTATGTCAATTGCAGAGGATACAATGCTGTCCAAAGAATAAATTCTGGATGACTGAGTTGTTAACCCATTGTCAACTACAGAGAGAACCTACTCTAAATTAATACAATCAATTTCTATTATCCTTTCAGCTGTTTCCATTTGTGTGACTTTCCATGCTTCATTGTATGCAGCGTATATACCGGCGTATATGAAACATTTATAATCTGGATTACGAGATCCCAGTAAGTATTATCGTAAATCAACACCATATTTAAGCAAAGATAAGTGTTGTTTTATTTCTGGAAGTGTGAATTTCTGCAGCCACTCAAGGCATAGTTTTCCTACAATATAAGTTGTTATTATCCCTGGATGTTGTCTTTGGATATATCTTGGATCTGGCCGAGTTACTGTAAACCCTTGTGTCTTGTTCAGGAATCTATCTTGACAGATTTTCGTGTCTGTGGGCCAGATTAACCATTTTTTCCATTCAGGATTTGTTCTGTTTTGTTGTAAAATGTAATGTACGTCTACGTCCTCATCAGAAGTTAAATTACTATCAGGTGTGGGTTTAGGTATGGACGGTTTGTTTAAATCTTTTATATTAGCCAGGCCAAGGCAAGATGTCTGTTGAACAGTGTCATTTAAGAACATCATCTGTTCTGTGATGATGCAGGCTCTGAACAATGCTTCTAAACCTTGTACCTGCCAGTCTTTTGTGCCCCAAACAGTTTTTGTCTCAATGCGGTCTTTCCAAAAGTCAAAGCCTAAGGTGGACAATTGAGCAATAAAGGCTGCAGAATAAATGTGTTTAGTATTTGTCAACATACTTTTCATGCCTGTCTTATTAACATTTTTGAAGTAAAAACTTTCTGAGTTTGTAACATTAAAACCTGTAAAATATGGACATTTTCAATAGAATGTTTTAGAGCTACCTTTTGGAGGTGTTGGACAATGTTCCCATTGATTATAAGTTACAAAAATTTCTAGGGTTTGCAGATTTGTGCAAGTAATGATGACCAAAATGATTAAGCAATACATTTCTTCATAATTAGATGAACCTTCTAAGTATTCATGTTTTCTAAATTTTGACTACATTTCTAAGTCTGCCATCATGTTATTAACAGTTTCAAAGTCCCAATCATCAGAAAATATGTTGGGTGAAACAAAATCACTCAAGGAAAGCTTAAATTGGTGTGGAATTTTCAGCAGCTCGACAGGGCCAAAAAATGTCATAATCAGTTCTATCCCATGCTATTCCACCAGGTAGAGGAACCGCTGTTATGTTTACTGATGACAGGTCTCGTTGTTCACGAGGAGATGATGTTCTTACTTGCTGTGTCCATTTCAATGTGTTTTCCATCTATCAGCCTTCCCAAACCTAAAAAGAGAATGAGCCATAGTAGGAGATAAAATACACCTAATCCAATCCAAAATTCAAACCATGGTGAAACCAGATATGTATTTGCAAGCTCTTGACAAAGTTCCGTTAATTGTTCCTTTAAAGTTTTGTTTTTTGGCGCTGTTTCAGGTTCACTGGGATCCTCAGAAAAGGTATTGAAGTTGATGAAATAGCCAGAGGCAGTTCTGTCAATAGTTGGTATTGCATCCAGATTTTTTGAAATTGCTGTAGTTGCTTCTTCCCTTGACATGTTTGTATAGTCAGATGCTACATCATTGTAGACAGGAGTTTCTTGACGAACTGTTATTTGGGTTTCAAGAGGCATAAGTTCCATGGCTTTGTTGCATAGTCCTTCTTTTCTTACTTTAGAATCTTCAAAGGTGATGAGTCTTTCAGTTTGAACCTCTTGGATAGTAGCAAGATTTGGTTGTCTGCTACATTGTGGGAGCCCACTGGGCCTATTACTTATTATCGGCTACATGGTGTGGCTTTACCAGGTCAATTGATACAGACCAGTTCTCCTTTTTTCCAGCAAGGGGCGGCAGTAGCACTGTTCTTGATCCGTGGACTGCTAGAACTGGTACTGGTTTTCTGTAAGAAGGCCCAAATTCCTTCTTGTCTTCTATTTTTTCTCTGACCAGATCCGCAATCATTGGAATCCAGACAGGTCTTGCTGGGACAGGTGTTTTTTCTTCAGTGGTCGTTGGCTTTTCGCGGGTGTTGCTTAGAATTCTTCTTGTTTCATTTAAGTCCTGTAAAACAGCCAAACAATCTTTGATATCAAAGGGTTTTTGTTCCACCACTGAAGTATGACGATCAAGTTCTTCAACCAACATTCTAGTACCAAAAAAGAGGTATTATGGATTGATTCCACCCACAGAATTTCTTGGAAGGTTATTAAGACTACGTTGGAAATTTATTAGATGTTTGACCCACCCTTCACCGGAACCTAATACCCTAGCTGTTATTGATTGCTTTGTATCACAGTTTTTTCTCTCCACAACCAAATTTTCCTCAGGATGGAATGTACTTGAAAATCGCAATGCAACGCCCAAGCTGGCCATGTCCTCCTTGTAAGCCCTAGAGCTAAACGCAGGACCCTGGTCAGAATGTAGCGTGTCGATTGCGAATGTGCTGATAAAGACTCGCAAATCTTTTATAACAGTTTGGGCGTCAGCCGAACGCTAAGGCCACATCCAAATGAATCTTGTGCATGAATCCACTGCGACCATGATGTATTTATAGTTACCATCCCTCTGAAGGGGACCACAGTGGTCCAGGTAAACACATGCTAATGGTTTATCTGAAATTAGGAGGGGCGTCTGCCCCGGGCATTTCACTGTTGAAACTTTCATTTTCTGGCAGATTTCACATTCCAAAACATAGTTTCTGGTCTGTTTCCTCATGCGCGGCCACCAGTATTGCTGTTTTAATAATGAAACTGTATCAGAAACACCTGCATGTGCAGAGGCAAGCCCTTCACGTGCTGCTAAGATTAGTCCTAATCTATGTTCCATGTTTGGGATTACTCTATCCCTCCCTCCAGGGATTCGAGCAAAAGGAATTTTATTTGCATCAGTTATATGAGAGTACTTGAGTGGAAAGCCTTTTGGTAGTGTTTTACCACTGTCTTTTATTGAAGCAGTGACAGCTTGCATTATTTTGCTGTCTATTTTTGTTTTTGAACGAGTGATTGCAGCTATGGAAGCCGTATGCACAGCTGCCTTCGCAGCTTCATCAGCCAATGAATTCCCTTCAATGTGAGCGCCATCAGGCTGATGACTCAGTGTATGGGTCACATGAGTCTTTTGTAGTTCTTTCTGTAAAAGAACTACTTGTTCCCAAAGCATTTTATGGTTGATTGTGCCACCTTTTGCGTCTTTAAATCCATTTAGAACCCAGTTCTGCAAATATTCATTGTGAGACTGGACGCAGTAATATGAATCGCACACTATGAGTGTGGGAATTAGCGATCAGTATTTTCAAGCGCCATCTTGAAAGCCTGTAGTTCAGCTCGCTGAGCTGTACAGTCTCCGAGAGATTGAGTTTTTCCATCGTGCCAGCGACCTTTAACAATCACACACGCAACACTATAAGCTTGTTTAGCCCCAATTGCGGGCTGTGCTGATCCGTCTGTATATAATATACAGCCGTAATGTTCTAGAGGCAGAATTTCACTAGGCAGAGGACATTCTTGCTCGTATTGGAGAAATTCTTGTGTCTTCAAGTAAGGGTCAAAAACGTATTAAACTTCAGTCGCAGCAAGAAAATTAACCCATTGTATCCATCTCGGATGTAGAGCTTTTGCATTTGGAATGCTTGCCTTTGTCACTGCCTCTAAGGTAGGTACAGGTGTAATGACTTTAATGCGTTTACCTTGTGCAAGGGTTCTCTCCTTTGCTACCGCAGTTTGAAACGCTCTCAGAATTTTTTCTGTTGAAGTGATTTCATTTCAGCTTGTGAGTACAAGTGTGATTTGTAAGCTATTGGTACCGTTTCACCTTCATTAAAGGTTAGGTATGTGAATCCGCATTTCCCTGAGATGATTCGGAATACAAGGTTGCGTACATTGTCGCGTGTTTTTACAAATGTTTTGTCGCTAATATGTCTGTTTGTACTGAACGCAAAATTTCTGTGTGTTTTTGAGTCCAATTAGTAGGGTTGAAATCAGGTTTGATTAGTTTCTAGAGAGGTTTAACCCTTTCTGCGTAGTTTAGAATGTAAGTTCTTTCAAAATTCAGGAATCCTAGAATTGACTGAAAGTTTTTCAGCGTTTTTTGAGGTTGCAGCAGCACACATTTTTCTAAAATGTTGCTGCCAGGCTTTTGCCTTCTCTTGAAAGTTCGTATCCCAAGAATAGGATGTTGAGGTGGGCAATTCTTGAGTTTGTAAAGTTGAATTTATACTCTTCAGAGGTGAATCCAAGTATTATGGTGTTCACCCTCGTCAAGTGACTGTCCAAGTCATCATCTCTAAGATAGATGTCATCGACATAAGATAATGCCTCATCATCATACGTTTGTAGTAGCTCTGTTACTCTGGCTGAAAATAATCCAGGACTGTTCTGAATCCCTGGGGGAGACGACAAAAGTGTTCTTGTGTCCCTATTATTGAGAAAGTGGTCAAGTACCTGCTTTCAGGTGCAATGTTTTGACAGAAGAAACCATTTGAAATATCTAATGTGGTTTTATATTTTTTGCGCACGATGTTATTCATTAGTGCTGCACTGTGTGCATTATGTACTGCAAAGGTTTTGCAGCAACAGTTTAAATGTCTGTAATCCAAAACTAGATGATATGTGTCATCTGGTTTGGAGACAGGAAACAAAGGATTGTTCAGTGACGAGGTGCATGTTTCAATCACCCCTTGGTATTCAAGTTGATCTAAGATCTCCCTGACCTGCTTCTTAGCTTCTTGCTTTACTGGATACTGACTCTGAGCAGTAGGTTAATTTTTAACTGGATTCTATGGTGAGGAGTGTCCTCATCCCAACCCACATGATTTTTATATAATGCTGGAGCCTGGGCCACAGCCCATTTTCTGGCATAGGTGTATTTTTTTATGAATAGGAATATGATTAGAGAAGGCTGGCATAGTGATCTCTTTGCCATGTGATGTGGGCACTCCCTGACAAATTCAGGTGCCCAGTCTTTTTCAGCCAGATAAATGTCATAACCCTTGGATAGTTTGTTCCCAAAGAGTGCTTTTATTTTCCTAGTTATGTCCCCCTCTATCCGGAGTGTTATGTCGTATAACTTGTGGGGTACACTAACCCTGGTGTAGGTAGTTTCAACCTGACTGTATTCATTCAGATCCACTGTCTCCAGATAATCTTTCAGGATCCTGCAAGCTATGGTGACCTCTGCTGCGCTGTCCAGCATTGTCTGAGCCCACTCCCCATTCTTGAGTTGTGTCCTCAAGATCCTCAGCATGTCTGATTTTAATACTTGCTACCTTTTTTGGGAGAATTAAGTTTTCTTATTTTATGGAAGGTGTTGATAGTCTTTGGACTTCTCGCTTTTTTCTTTGTGTTCTCATCGTCCTCTTTCGTATTTCTGCGAGGCAGTTTGAAAGGTATGAGAGGATCGTGTATCAGAATCTTCATATCTATCAGGTTTTCTTAAATTATCCCTATTTCTAAAGTTATACCTCTTTTCAGAGTGCTAGTTTTGAGGAGATCTACCTCTGGACTGAGAGCGCTTCTCTTTAGGAAGCGACTGCCTACTATTTTCCCATTTCTTTTTAGGAGTAGTTAGATTGTTTTTGATAAAAACTTTTTCAGGATTTTCTGTTAGTTCGGGTTTTACAGGTTTTCCTCCCAAACTATCTCTTCCTAGTTCTTCATAAGATTTTTCAATAATTCTTGCAAGTTCATACGGTTGCTCAGTAATATTGAGTTTTTTAAATTTTTGGCGGATTGCCACCGATGCTGCTTCATCTTTAATGTTAGCTAATAGAATAGCTGAGACCTATTTGAAATCTTTCAGTAATTTCATACCAAGATTCAAAGCTGGTTCTGGACCGTATTCATTTTGAATTTGTCTCAGAACGTCTGGTGTTTTTGTGTAGATTGAAGCAAAGTCTGTACCCCAAGTGTCACAGTCCTCTACGTGTGGTGCTATCCCCATTGGTAAACAGATTGTTAGAATCCTGTGTTTTGCATGAGGTGTACTATTGGGAAATACTGCCTCTATTTAAGTCGTTTTCTGGGCTAACCAGAATGGAATTTGTTCCCTTTTTGCAGACAACTTACCGATGACTGACTGTATAGTCTGTGGTGTGATTTGTTTGTTTTCCCCTGATGAGGGGTGTGCTGTGGAATTCTTATTTCAGGTTGGACTGTTAAAATACGCATGACATATTGTACCAATTGTCTATGTATTTTAATTAATTTCTTTAGCTGAGCTAACAGTTCTGTACTTGTCATTTGTTCTATGGCAGGATATGGTGTGCCTAGCTAGTACCGGCCATGTTGCTCCTGGTCTACCTAGTGGACCGAGCCTGGTAATGTGATTTTGATGTTGTAGGGCGCCTTTAAACCAGAGCTGATGCTCTTGGTAATTTAGTGAAACTTCAACGTCCTCGAAAGGAGCATATTCCGCTGGAGGTTCCTCCATCTTGTAGAAGTGGAACACATGTGTTGTTGGATTTGCTTGTGGAAAGATAATCAATGAATAGAATACCTCTGTCTGCCAATATTCATGTGCCTCTAAGACAAATAGGACTCTACTACCTCTTGGTGATAGGATATTTTCTATAAGCTTTATAGCTATGGCTTTCCGCACATTTTCCGGGACGTTTATCGCATCCGCATCGTCATGTAGGAACCTGTAGTGTCAAAACCTGGTTGGTTTGCATTTACTGCAGTTCCACTACCCCCAGGATTCTCTTCATCCGACATTTTGTTTAAGAAGTTTGCAGAGCAAGTATCAATGAAATAAAGATAAGGTGCACAATATTTTGGAACACTGTATCCTTCAACATTGAACAAAACCAAAACTAATTCATTGGATTTTTCGTCCTACTCAGTTTATGGTGAATATTTCATCCTTTAACCCACTCCAGACGTCTATTGGAGTTTTTACGGGATAAAGGGTTCTCTGTGAATAGCACGACTGAGTTACTGTAGTATCTAGCGTTAAATTAGTGCCTTACCAAACATTGGGCGCCATGTAGTGTAGTTCCTATATTCCCAATAGGCTCTGCGCATTGGAATAATATATCCTATAGATGTGATGTAGGACTTAGGTCGACTGGGTCTCTATCGAATATATTAGACTTAATTATGAGTGCCAGCTAGCTCAGAGGTCACTAGAAACTTTCTCAAATTCACAAGAAGGGATTAGTCTCTGATAAACGCATAAACATGACATCTTTGTTTCCCCAAGGTAAAACTGATCTTCAGAGTCGTGGAAACATTAGATAGATATTTCACTCAGTCAATCGTGCATGCTTCGTTTCACCAGAGGTGCAGAGAAAATAGAAAGACAGGCGTTTTCAATAAAAGGATTTATTGAACAGTCTTCTTTCTCAAGCATAAGAAATGAACTGCTACAATGTTCCTCGACCATAAATAAATACATACATAAATAACAGAGGCTAAAAGTACTCAACTGGTGCTTCTAAAATACGGATACCCCTGTGTACCTAACCTAATCTTAGTACGAGGGAAGAAGTAAGTGAGGTGTAGAATAAATAGATTATTCTTTTGCCAAGAATCTGTCCAAGAGTTTTCTTAGGGTCTAATCTGCCCCGTACCTTGATTTGGAATGAAGAAGGTCAGGCTCAGGACTCGATATCCCAACAACCCGCAAAAGTAGCTTGGAAACACTGGAGCTGGATTTCTTGGCAGGAGAAAAGACAGGGTCTCTCTCACTGCGTCTGCTGGAGGGTCGGCTTCCTTCGGCACTTGGAGTAGCAGGGCGCGTCGGGCAAGTAGATAGTCGAACTGCTCCAAACCACTGTGTGTTTGCTATGGCAAGTGTGGGCATATTTATACCTTGAAGTTGCCAAGTTTGACATAAAGATGGACATAATAACGTCATTAAAGACTCTCAGTTCATTGAAAACAACATGAGTTATTTGACAAGTCAGTATTCGTGCAAGGGGAAGTCCCTAGTCATTGAAGCTGATTTTTCCAAGAAATCATTGTAGATTTTCGGAACTAGCCCTGCCATATTTGGACTGGATGAGCTATGTCTAAATATGGTTATGATTCTTATACCTACATAAGGACATTGTGATTTATACCTATATAAGGGCATGAATCGGGAAATTTACAATAGTGTCCTAAAATGGTTCACAGCAGTGTTGGGAACACTTTTGTGATTGATGGGGATAGCAACATATATGAAATATGGGGCACTCACTCATGGACACTGATATAGAAATGGTGACCTTGTTACAGGCACAGTGACATAGGTACATTATAACAGAAACATTGACACAGGGGCATTGGCACCTTGAAGTATAAAAAATTAGCTCATGACACTACACCTTTGAGAATGGATGATAACATATATTTTTAAAGAGCAGGCAGTGGTCCCTTAAACATTACATTTTTTTCTTTTTAAATGCATCCCAGTTAACAGGGTATGTTTAAAAAAAATGCTTTATTTAAAAGCAATCACAGACATAGTGGTCTGCTGACCCCAGCAGGCCACCGTCCACATGATGGCTGCAATTCGTAGCGGTCACAAATTTGTGACCTACATTATTAATATTCATGAGGTAGGTCTATTTGTGACCCATTAAGAATCAATTTTCAGTGAATGGGGACAAATAACCTCTTCATTTTGTTATTGATAGCGATTACCAAATAGTGTTTAGCAAAACATCGATATTTGTAATCATTATTACTATTGTTCATACATCTAGCCCAAAGAAAGTCCAAAGCAATGGCACTATAGTAACACACATCTGAACTCACAGTCTAAGCATGCCCACCTAGTGCCACGTGCATATTGGTGCTGTGCTCTGCTGCTTTGTGGTTCCATGCTCCTGCAGTTATTCATGCAAGATGACACATTTACGTATGGGTTTCAAGGTCTCTAGCATTAATTCTCAATGAGAGATCATGGTGTCTATTAACCTCAAATTCTGAAAAGAGATGTTGTTTGGGAGTCAGCTGTGCAATTCTCTGTGGTGAATGGGGAAATAAATCTGAGTTTGCACTTTACTACTTACTTAATACTGAGCTTCCTGAGGTTGGTACAAACTTTAGTAACATGCTAGTTCAACTTGCAAAGGATTCTTCCTCCCAAACCCTTGCAACCAATACTCTTTAAACATATCAATTGGGACACACAAATTCATGAGCCACTTCAAGAATTTTGCAATTCAGACTGTCACACTATTCCCCAACCCACCCTTCATGGTGGTTCATATCACCGCTGTAGCAAGTTGAGGGGGATAAAACCCTTCTCAAATAGCAACCACATTTCTTGTCAAGGTAAAACAAAAGCAAACCCTAAATCAACCTAACCTCAACCCTATGGTAGCTTTGCATAAAAGCAGTCCGGCTTAATTTAGAGGCAATGTGTAGAGTATTTATGCAGCACACACACTGTAATCAAGTGAAAACACTATACCATCAAAGTCCCACAACAGTTTACAAACAAGAGTACATTTTAATAAATAATTTGACACCAAAGCAACAAAAATCCTGTTAGTAGAAACAAAGATGTGCAATATTAAAGAGTTAGACAAAAACAGTGCTTAAAAGCACAAAAAGCCAACTGTGGTTATCTGGGTGTGCCTGACGGGGACAAAGTCACATTTTCAGGCTGACCACAATGGGATTGTGGGCCAGATATAGGAACCAAGTTAAGCCTGCTGAATAACGTATCCTCAATCCTGTATGCGGAGCACAGCAAGGTCCCTTGTCAAGGATGCACAGTGGCAGTTCCAAGGAGAGGTGGGTCTGTGATGCGAGGTCCTCCATCGAGCATGCCTCGCGCAGTGGTGGTTCAGAGGAGGTGCATAAATACAATGTTTTTTGGTGAAGATGTGTCATGCATTGGCGGTTCAGAGAAGTTTAGGGGCTGCAATGCGAGGTCCTGCGTTGAGGTTGCATCGTGCAGCTGCAGTATGGGAATCGTTGTGCAGAACTGGTTGCAATCTGAGGCTGCAGGATGATGCATCATGCTTTGTCACTTCTGCTAGGACCACAGTTGTGCTAGCTTAGCACCATTAGGCCCTCTTTCAAGTGTGGAGCATTGGAGTGGCACCACTTGAAGGGTAGGACTCAGAGTACAGGTGCAGGGTTCAATGTGGCTGGAGCCTTTTCTGTCTCCGAGGCTCTGATCAGAAGCCCAGCCACCTAGCCCTTGGTGTCAATCTGGTGGTCCTGGGTTCAGGCTTCAGGACCAGTCTTCATTCGGACAGCAGAGCAGCACAGCAGTCCTTCTTTCAAATCATCCACAGGTCCAGATATGTACTGAAAATATGGGTCTGAGGACCCAGTATTTATGGTTGGTGCCTGCTTTAAAGTGGTGGAAGCTTCTAGAGTTCAACCTCTACGGAGGTATTTTACATTTCCTGCCCCAGATTGTCTTGGGACACAAAAGACTATTGTAAAAACCTTTGTGAGTGTGCGGAGGCAAAACATTTGTGATGTGCAAGTGTGGTAGTTGACACCTCCTCCTCCATATCGAGTTAGAGATGGCACATCCTACCAACACCTATTTTCCTTTTGTCTCACTGTCTGGGATTAATACACAAAGACCAACTGCCAGCCAAACCTCGTCATTTGAGCCAGGATACAGGCTGCAGTCACCAAATATGAAAAAAATGCCAACTTTATAAAAGTGGCCTTTTCAGAACTGCGACTTAAAATCTGGCTTTACCTTAAAGATGTTTTTAAATTACAATTCTTTAGAGATCAAACTCGACATTCCTACCTACTCCAAATTGAAAGTTATCAATTATTAAATTTAATAAGGTAACCCAAAAGGATAGGCAGGCCTAGCAGGAGAGAAAAATGAATGTTAAAGTTTTTCATTACCAGGACATGTAAAGGTTAGCCTTACATGTCTAACTTTTAAAATAAAATCCATGTGCCTCTTCAGCTGTTTAGGGCCTACCCTCAGGGTGACTTATATGCATTAAAAAAGACCTGACAAAAGGTTCATATTGCCAGGTCGATTTGGCAATGTAAAACTGCACACAATGACGGCAATGGCATTTCTGAGACATGCTTAAAAAGGGTGACTCAAGTAGGTGGCACAAATGAGTGCTGCAGGCCGACTAGTAATGAAAATAGAAACCTTCTCAGGGGTCTCACTGATACTTGGTCCTTTTAAACCAACAAAGAAGAAATAGGCACAGAAGCTGAAATACAAAAATAATGCATTTATTCACCTCAGATGAGGGAGACTACGTCACACAGAAGCCTTAGCAACTGAATGAGACAGTCTAAGGAGTACAGAAAACTGGGGCCTTATATATGCTTAAGGTTACATAGTCAGCATAAGATTAAAGGGCAGTCCTGGCTCATGTAAGCATGCAATATGCCTAATATGGGCATGCAAGATCTGCTTGCTCAACAAAGTGGGAGGAAATAGCCAGACACTTATACAAGAGAAGCAGGTGCATTCTACTAGCTAGGCCCTTTTGAGCATGTGCAAGGGTCTGAAGAGAGAAACAGCACATGGCGAGCACATGGCTACCTAAAATGGTGCCAAAATACAAAATGGCTTTCAGCTCATGCTAACAAATCCCTCCAATCTTTAACAGATGGTCCTTTTAGCATGAGCTAAAGACATTCATATGATCCAGTAGGAACATAAAAAATACTTGCACATTAATTTTCATAAATTTATCAATCTCCTAATTCATTGCTAGGTGGGCATTTTCCATTCTAAACATTTCATTAAGCGGATATATATGAGAGGTATAAGCATGAATACAAAGAGAACAAAGCATTGGGTCATAATTAACATTTAGATTGCAGGAGAGAGTAATGACCACTATTACAAACAGAATTATCAGTTCTCCTAGTCCTAAGGAAATCCTAAAACAGTCTAGTAAAAATATTTTCAGGGATCCTATGCATTTCAGTGACCATCCATTTCAGTTTCAAAATAGGTAACAGGACATATCTAATAAAAACATTTTTAGTAAACTTTTCCATTGTTCCCTTAATGAGCGCTAGAACTTCAATTATATTTGGGACCATAGGAATTAAGACGAAGAGATGCAAAGGGCTACTCCTCCTTAAAAACGGGACGACTAAAGGGGTACATTATTAACAAGAAAAATAAGAAGTCCTTGGGGAAATTGAAGCCGCTGCACAACCAGCCAGAGGGGAGTCTTCTCCCAGTGTCCGTTTGAGCATCACAGGCAGGCTCTTGTTGTTTCCACAGTGGAGCTGCACAACTCGCAACTCAAGAATCACAGCCCAATTTCGACTATGACATTTGGGGCATTTGCATAATAGGAATACCCAGAGTGTTCTCTAGCTAGCCCAGGAATGGGAAATCAGAACTATTATATATATATACCCTTATAAAAATGAGTTTTTTATGCTTGCACAGAGTGATATTTCATATGTGAAATTTCCTCATTATGCGGTACAACACAACTTAATACTAGGAGGTCACAGTATGAGTATTAAGCTTTATAAATATTCAAAAACAAATTTAAAAGCACTTATTCTTTAAGTAATTTTTTTCATAATTATTATTAATATTTTTTTTATAAAACCAATCATTTTGATAATTCCACATAGTAAAAGCAAGCTCCAGTCCTTGCCTATCATATTTAGACACATTCATTATTTCACCTCAGAACCAAGAATGTGCTTATGTAAAAAGGCCTTAAGAAAGGACATCCCTACATTAAGGGCTCGATTCCGATCCGGTAAAATGCGCTCCGAATCGTCGTACGGAGCAATTTTCCCCGTTCGAATCGTACCCGTACACGTCCCCGTACGTACGACGAAGTACGATCCGTACCAGGAGCCAAAGACCGTACGAGTCGTACAGGACTCCATACGACTAAAATATCCGTACGAGTCTCACTCAGAACGTGCTGTACGTGACATCGCTACGGGTCGCGGTTGGTTTGTACGACCCAGCAAGTACGATTTGTGTCGGGTACGCAATGTACGAGCCTTTTTTTTACGGGAGCTGGAAACAGCCGTAAACGCATAGTTCGTGCCGAAACAAGTACAGAACGCCCCCCCCCCCGGGGACGCCGCGTACCCCACATGATCGCCGGGGTACGCGCTGTACCCCTGCGATCATGTGGGGTACGCGCCGTACACCCAGCGTACATGGGGTACGCACCGTACCCCATGTACGGTGGGTGTATGGTGCGCACCCCATGTACGCTGGGTGTACGGCGCGTACCCCACATGATCGCAGGGGTACGGCGCGTACCCCGGCGATCATGTGGGGTACGCGGCGTACGGTGTATATGTGATTGAGCGCTTTTCCGTACGGATCGCCCTTACCTGACGCGGACCGTACGAATAGCGTCCTGATCACCCGGTCCGGATCGTACTCGCCGGGTCGTACGGTGTGTTTATGATTCGTACGGAAACGGCTCCGGATACGAATCGTACGGGGAATTTTTTTTACCGGATTGGAATCGAGCCCTAAATGTTTTCCTGTTATCCAAAATAATGAACCTCATTGTAACTTTTTAAAACAGCAGTCTGAAATGCAGGATTTTACCCCGTGTTTAACTGACAAAATCCTAGCTGAGTCAACATTCCTGTCTCTCAGTGGCCTACAATCAAAACTACAGCTGTTGCTCAGGGGCAGTTAAAACACAGCTGTTGGAAAGCTTTTTTTTACTGCTGAAATGTAAGCATGGTGGCAGTCTATTTAAAACTGAGGCATTTCAATGCATGTTCTATAATATTCGTTTTAGTTCAGCAACATCCAATTTACTCAGATGATGTGTTTGCCTGTTTATATATAACACAATGTATCTAAAGAAAATGTTGTCACATCTTATAATTGTTTATTTATTGCAAAACACACCATTTAGTTTTTGAGGCCTTTTATATTCCTATTCAATGTGAATTCTAATTTTATCATTTAAGCATTCGCAGTTTGTACATGTGCATAGTAATAGTAACATGCAGTTATTTAGAATACCATATGGTTAATTTCTGGATTTTAAATATTTTTATTTAATAATAATGAAATGACATTTTGCATAACAGGCTGATGACAGCAAGAAAACACAAACAAACACATTGAGCTCATTAAAGAGTGAGGGGGCAAGATGACGGGCAAGATGACGTCCGAGGCTGACGCGTGAGCGGACCTCTCATGCCGTACCTTGTACGAAGAGAAAAAGCCGGGAAGGGAGAGCCGGTTTTGCTGTGAGATTATACCCTGTAAGCCGCTGGCTGCTGCTAATTTTTTGGTGCCGTGTTGCGGCGCCGCTTGGAATCTTTTGTGAAGGCTGCTCTAAGCTGACGCTGATGATCGTGCTCTTCCCGTGGCTGTCTTCGATTCTGCGGTGAGTCTGGAAGCGGCGCGGTCGCTGGGCGTTTCTTTGTGAGGGAGTGAGCTGCACCTGGGAGATGCTGCCTGGCTTTAAGGAGAGGCTGTGGATTTCATTTGCAATGCCTTCGAAAAATCTACGGGGGAAGCTGCGTGGCCAGGAGGAGGGAGGCACTGAATCGGCAGAGAACATTGTTGCTGACCCACAGGTGAGAGGAAGGACCGCTCAAAGCGGGGAGCTGATTGCTAATAAAGTTGTGAACTCAGTGGCTGCAGTTACGAGGTCAAATGGAAATACTTCTGAACGGAAAAAAATACTGGCTTTGTTTTCTGCCGCCAAAGATAAATGCAAAGGTAGGACTGCTGAATCAGTGCCGGTAATGGAGGCGGTGGAGATCCTAATCAGTCTGACCCTGTGCCTCATGGGAACAGTCCAGTCCGAACTGCCAAGCCATGCCCTCCTTGGACCGGACACACTCAGATGTGAGTCTCTTGCTCACTTTGCCACTGGAGTCAAGCAAGCCTGGCTGAACACGGCTGTAATGACAGAAACCGGTCCTCGGAAGCTTGTTTACTGTCCAGGGAAGGCATGGCTTGGCAGTTCGGGCTGGACTGTTCCCATGAGGCACAGGGTCAGACTGATTTGCATATGGCCATGTCTGAACTGGGGTGGCTGAGTGGGCTAAAGAACGGTGATGGATTAAACCCAGATATGTTGACTGGGTGTGAGTGTTTGATTGGTTCAGATGCTCCGTCAATCACCACCCCCTTTTGTACCGCTTTGTTTGCCATAAGTTGGCAGGGTATGCTCAGACGTGAGTCCCTTGCTCACTTTGCCACTGGATTCAAGCAAGCCTAGCTGAAGACGGCTGTAATGCCAGAAACTGGTCCTAGGAAGCTTGTTTCTGGTCCAGGGAAGACATGGCTTGGCAGTTCGGGCTGGACTGTTCCCATGAGGCACAGGGTCAGACTGATTTGCATATGGCCATGTCTGAACTGGGGTGGCAGAGTGGGCTAAAGAACGGTGATGGATTAAACCCAGATCTGTTGACTGAGTGTGAGTGTTTGATTGGTTTAGATGCTCCGTCCATCACCACCATGAACCACATAGACATTTAAACACACGATTAACCCACAGATCAACACTTAGGACAGAAACAAAGGACAGCCCACAGACTGTACTTAAACCAAACCATTTGTAAATAAAAGTTGTAAGTCATATTTACAAGAAGAGCTTCTCAATAGTATTCCAAAAGACTGCAAAAAAACAACCCAACAAACTGTTTTATTTTCAAGAAACCGAAATACACTCAATTCACTAGCTTTCGCTGGCAGAACACCAACAAATCGCTCTGCATATCTCCATTCATGAAAGTGCTCAGAAAAGGATCCTTGTTTGTATTATTGTCATATTTTAATCCCATTGGAGTACAGAGTCACCAAGGAAGAAATATGTTTTTTATACCTAAACCTATTTAGGTATTTCCTCAGGCTAGCCGGCTAATTTAATTCACATCTCACTATGGTATCTCCAAAAAGCAACACATTCTTCGAAGTGTGCTTGAAACAGGCATGCCAAAAATAGTGCAGATTATGTAGTATTATAATCAAAGTAGAGCTATAGGTACTCTTCATACGTTGCGCCGTTCAAACAAATTCAAACAGAGAAAAATCTCCTCATTACCTGCCTACATAAATTGCAATTTATATATAACATACATACAAATGCAAATATTGGCCAATCATACAAATCAAAAGCCAGAATGTGTGTTACTAAACTACCTTACAATCCCAGGCATCAAAACCAACAGCAAGTGTTGCATCAAAACAACCCTTACCAATCACTTGGGGGTCGATTCCGATTCGGGAAAAAAACGTCCGTATGATTTTCATCCGGAGCATCGCCGTACGATTCGTACCCGTCCATCTGATTCGTGTAGTACGATCCGTATTCCGTCAATCCGTCCGAATCGTCGCGATCCGTACATATTACAAGGCTGAAACAGTGAACCATATGACTCGTACACATGTCGTACAACCCGACGAGTACAATCCGGACCGAGGTATGAGGACCAATTCATACGGTCCACATCAGGTAAGGATGATTCGTACAGAATAGCGCACAATCACATACGCAGGGGTACGCGCCATACCTGTTTCGGCGCGAACTCTGCTTTTACGGCTGTTTTCAGCTCCCGTGGAAAAAGGGTCGTACGGTGTGTACCCGACACGTATCGTACTTGCTGGGTCATATAAACCAGCCGCGAACCGTACATATGTCGCGTACAGTGGGTTCCGAGTGAGAATCGTATGGAGGTTAAAGTCGTACGGTCCCTGTACGATTCGTACGGAGTCCAGCTGCTGGTAGGAATCGTACTTCGTCGTACGTACGGGGGATGTTGCAGGGTACGAATCGTACGGGAAAAACACTCCAAACGGCTATTCGGAGCGGTTTTTACCGGATCGGAATCGACCCCTAGCTGTCCAAATTCTGACTGCCAAGTTCCTAATGACCTAACGGTCATTTTTAGAATACTCACGTCAAAAAGGGTATACAGTCAAAATATTGAGTTAAAAATATTGAATTGCAGTAATATCGAATTAAAAATATAGAATGGACAAAATATCAAATGGACAGAATATAGACAACAAAAATATCTACTTTTAGGTAAGTAATTTAATATAGATTTACATAAATATAAAAAGTCAGAATATCGAAGTATATAATATAGGTATTAAATATATTGATTTTTTCTTAATATCAAATTTTTTAAAGTTTTTTTATGTTAGTATATGTGTGAAAAGTGTATAATAATTTATAATTTATTTCAAGTAAATTTTTTTATAGTATTTAATTTTTGCATAATTTAATTCTGTAGCGGGTTGTGGGTTTATAGGGGAATAGGGTGGAAAGTAATTTAATTATAAGAATTTAAATATTTTAATTTATTTATTGCTATTCATCTTGATTTAATTCTTATTTCATTTTTAATTGGTAATTAATTCAACTACAATTGGTAATTAATTTTACCTAATTTATTGATTGATAATTATGGTAATTTTATTAATTTAATTTCTGTAGCGGGTTGTGGGTTTATAGGGGAATAGGGTGGGAAGTAATTTAATTACAATTGATTACATTTTTTAATTTATTTATTGGTATTTACCTTGAATTCATTGTTAATTCATTTTGAATTGGTAATTAAATTATACTTGTCATTATATTTTATTAATTGCTTAATTGATATTTATGTTAATTTTATTAAATTATTTTCTGAAGAGGTTGTGGGTTTATAGGGGAATAGGGTGGGAAGTAATTTAAATATATTTTATTAAATGTTTTAATTTATTTATTAGTATTTATCTTGAATTAATTGTTAATTATTTTTATTTGGTAATTAATTAAATTATAATTGGTCATTAATTTTTATTAATTGATTAATTGATAATTATGTTAATTTTTTTTATTTTTTTCTGTAGCGGGTTGTGGGTTTATAGGGGAATAGTGTGGGAAGTAATTTAATTATAATTGATTACATTTTTAAATTAATTTATTGGTATTTATCTTGAATAATTGTTAATTAATTAATTATTAATAGGTAATTAATTTGTATTATTAGGTAATGCTTTTTAATAAAAAGTTATTTGCATTTTTAATTGATTTATTATTATATTATATTAAATTGGTCATTATTTTTAATTAATTTAGTAATTGGTATTATTATTTAATTTATTTTAATTAATATATGAAGAATTTACTTTCCCTACTGTTGCACTCACTGGAGTGGGAATAGTAATTTTTACCCCTACGCTATCCAACGTTTTCCCTACTGTTGCACTCTCTGGAGTGGGAATAGTAATTTTTACCCCTACGCTATCCAACGCTTTTCCTACTGTTGCACTCTCTGGACTGGGAATAGTAATTTTTACCCCTACGCTATCCAACGCTTTCCCTACTGTTGCACTCTCTGGAGTGGGAATAGTAGTTTTTAACCCTACGCTATCCAACGCTTTCCCGACTGTTGCAGCCTCTGGAGTGGGAATAGTAATTTTTTCCCCTATGCTATCCACGCTTTCCCTACTGTTGCACTCACTGTAGTGGGAATAGTAATTTTTACCTCTACACTATCCAATGCTTTCCCTACTGTGTCACTCACTGGAGTGGGAATAGTAATTTTTACCCTCCCACTATCCAATGCTTTCCCTACTGTTGCACTCTCTGGAGTGGGAATAGTAATGTTTACCCCTACGCTATCCAACGCTTTCCCTACTGTTGCAATCTCTGGAGTGGGAATAGAAATTTTTACCCCTATGCTACCAAACGCTTTCCCTACTTTTGCACTCTCGGGAGTGGGAATAGCAATGTTTACCCTCCCATTATCCAACGCTTTCCCTACTGTTGCACTCTCTGGAGAGGGCATAGTAATTTTTACCCCAACGCTATCCAACTCTTTCCCTACTGTTGCACTCTCTGGAGTGGGGATAGTAATTTTTACCACTACGTTATCCAGCGCTTTCCCTACTGTTGCACTCTCTGGAGTGGGAATAGTAATGTTTACCCCCCGCTATCCAACGCTTTCTCTACTGTTGCACTCACTGGAGTGGGAATAGTAATTGGTACCCCTACGCTATCCAACGCTTTCTCTACTGTAGCACTCACTGGAATGTCAATAGTACATTTTACCCTTTCCGCTATCCTACGGTAAAAATATTGTATATTTTTTATTAATATTACGTTCATATATATATACATATATATATATATATATATATATATATATATATATATATATATATATATATATATATATATATATATATATATATATATATATATATATATATATTACCTACTGGCGGTCGCCAGTAGGTATATATAGTTAGGATTTTTTTTCTATGGGATTTTTGAAAATTCTATGTCTAATAACTTTGGCGTTTGTGGACGGAACTGGCTGAAATTTTCAGGAAAATGGAACATTTTGTTTCTGAGCAGCCCCTAACAATTTGGGGGGGTTTCATTAAGGGGGGGCCGAGAAAAAAGGGGGGTCCCAAAACGCGTTTTTCGCATGTTAATTTCCATAGGGCGGTTGGCCTCACTTTTAGCTCGAACGGCTGAATGGATTTGCACAAAACTTGCCAAAATTGTAGGGACTGTTAGCCCGATGTGCCTTTGCTAGGTCTCAATATATGTGCTCCAGTGGATTTTGAGTAATTTAGGTTCAAAAAAAGATATATATCTGGGCGGAGCCTAACCACACATCTGATCTGATTGGCTGTCAGCACTTCATCCAAGAAGTGTTGGCAGCCATCTTGGGACCAATATACATGATAGCACCTCATTAAAAAGCATTGTAGTTAATAGAGGGTTTTAGGACTTTAGTTACATTATAAATCATTTGTTGATTGTACCGTACTCGTTTTAGGAATTGTGGTGGGTTCTAATGTGATTTTACCATGTGAAAAAACCTTCTGCTGTGATATCATGAATATTGTTTGAAAGAAAACTAATATCTCATGATTTTCCCACAGTGGTTTGGAAGAGGATCTATAAGCTAAACTGAAAGCATATTTTCTGTAAATTCACATTATCTTTCTCAGTCATGTGAAAATGAACTCTGACATTCTCAGTAAAACATGTACATCCAACAAGGACAGAGACTGTCAGTTGATTCCTTTGTGCTCTACTGCAGACTCCTAAAGTGTTCTAAAGAACAACTAGAGCGCTAACAGTCCTACGTATTACAAAGGTATAGCACACCTGGAGCCATCGTGATGGGAATAAAGTGGTAACTCTTAAAACATTTAATTTAAAAAGGAACAAAATGAGGGGGTATATTATGCAATAGAAGGCATTATTAGTGCTGCAGAAAGAAAAATTAGGGCACATTTTGAGTGACTTTTCAAATCCTCTTCTATTTCATTAAAAAATTCTGACATGCAGTCTCCCAAAATGGCCACCAGAGACAAAAGAGCCCAAATGTAGCCCAAATATCACCCAGATGTAGCCCAAGTATAGCCCAATGACAGAATGTCCCAAAGTGTTCTAAAGAACAACTAGAGCGCTAACAGTCCTACTTATTACAAAGGTATGGCACACCTGAAGCCATCTTGATTGGAATAAAGTGGTAACTCTTAAAACATTTAATTTAAAAAGGAACAAAATGAGGGGGTATATTTTGCCATATGAATTATGATTAGTGCTGCAGAAAGAAAAATTAGGGCACATTTTGAGTGACTTCTCAAACTCTCTTCAATTTCATTAAAAAATTCTGACATACAGTCTCCCAAGATGGCCACCAGAGACAAAAGAGCCTAAATGTAGCCCAAATATCACCCAGATGTACCCCAAGTATAGCCCAATGACAGAATGTCCCAGAGTGTTCTAAAGAACAACTAGAGCGCTAACAGTCTTACTTATGACAAAAGTATGGCACACCAGAAGCCATCTTGATTGGAATGAAGTGGTAAGTCTGAAAACACTCAATTTAAAAAGGAACAACATGAGGGGGTTAATTTTGCCATAGAAAGTATGATTAGTGCTTCAGAAAGAAAAATTAGGGATCATTTTGAGTGACTTCTCAAATCCTCTTCTATTTCATTAAAAAAATTCTGACATGCAGACTGAAACATGCACTTTGAATACCAGCAGCAGACGTCCCTGGTGAGCAGTAGCTTTACTACAGTGATCTAATGTGCAACTAGAGTGCTAACATTCAGAATTTATGGCAAATGTGTGACACATCTGAATGCCTTCTTGATGAAACCAAAGTAAACAAGCATTGAAAATGCAATAGATCTCGCCCTCGTTTAAGTTAAAGCCATTCTGTTTGTAATGAGGTGGCTTTTTAGCTTTGCTTTTATTAGTGTTTTTTCAACTTTCATGTAAATAACATGCATCTGTATGCATATAAGTATATGTATGCATGCATTTATGTTTGTATTTATATAGATATACAGATGATATATGTTTATATATGTATGTATATATATATATTCACTGAAAAAACCATAGGTTATAGACCATATATAGTTAGGAATTAGCATTTACAAAACCTTGAAAATTCACTGAAAAAACCATAGGTTATAGACCATATATAGTTAGGAATTAGCATTTACAAAACCTTGAAAATTCACAGAAAAAATCATAGGTTATAGACCATATATAGTTAGGAATTCGCATTTACAAAACCTTATTTTACTCACACAAAACCATTGAAATTCCATATATAGTTAGTTGCACTAACTATATATCACTCACCCGCAATCCACTGCTGATGATGTCTTATATTACATCATTCATGACATGGTCAGTGACATCACTGATGACATCACTGATGACATCTCAAATGACATCACTGATGACAACATCCAGTGACTGTATGTTTCTGTAAAGTTAAAATATGTCTTACATATTGAAGAATGAGTGGATGTATAAGTGTCTGGATGAAGGATTTAGTAGGTGCATGACTGACTGTATGAGTGAGTGATTAAATGTGTCTCACTGAGTGCATGGGTTAGTGACTAAACTGTCTTAATGTGTGCATCATTATGTCTGTTGTTCTGTAAACTGTTGCATGTGTTGATAAGTAGCTATATGAGTAACTATATGGGTTATTGATTGGTTGACCAAGTATTTGTATGGGAGACTGAGTGTGTGTGTGGGTGGCTGGGAGGTGTATGACTCTGTGCATAGATGTGTGAGCAGTTGATTCACTAGATGTATGGTTTCAAAAGTGCATGTGGAAACAGCTGTATGGGCGGTTGACTGTGTGCATGAGTGTATTGGTGAGTGAATGGATATCTCAGTGCTACATGTCAAAGTAAGTACATATGTAAAACACAGTACATGTGAGAGTTGACATATATAAATAACTGTGCATAAGAGCCAGTGAATGTGTGAGTGGCTGTATGGATCATTGTGAACTTGTATCAGGGATTGTATAAGAGAGTAAATATGTGTTAGTATATGTTTGAATAAGTAAAGTTTGTATAACTGTATAGTTGAGGAAATGGAGGTGTGATTGATTCTTTGCATGACTGACTAGGTGTGTGAGTAACTCCATGGATGAGTGACAGTCTGTGAGTGTCTGTTTACACTGATTGTATCTAAGGTTATATTAGAGTCTGAAGAGGTTCATCGTATTATCACATGAATGATATCATCAGTGATGTGATCAGTAATGTCAAATGAGATGTCATCAGTGATGTCATCAGTGATGTCATTTGAGATGTCATCAGTGATGTCATTTGAGATGTCATCAGTGATGTCACTGACCATGTCATGAATGATGTAATATGTGACATCATCAGCAGTGGATTGCGGGTGCGCGATATATAGTTAGTGCAACTAACTATATATGGAATTTCAATGGTTTTGTGTGAGTAGAATAAGGTTTTGTAAATCCGAATTCCTAACTATATATGGTCTATAACCTATGTTTTTTTCAGTGAAAATATATATATATACATATATATATATATGTATGTATTTAGAAATCAAATTCTATGCTTTTTTTAACTTACATTAATTATTTATTAATTTTAAGGTTATTTAAGTATGTTTAAGTTAATTATATTTATTATTTCATACACTTTTATTTACTTTTAAGCATTTACCCTTCGCTATCCAACGCTTTCTCTACTGTTGCACTCACTGGAGTGGGAATAGTAATTATTACCCCTACGGTATCCAACGTTTTCCCTACTGTTGCACTCTCTGGAGTGGGAATAGTAATTTTTACCCCTACGCTATCCAACGCTTTCCCTACTGTTGCACTCACTGGAGTGGGAATAGTAATTTTTACCCCTATGCAATCCAACGCTTTTCCTACTGTTGCACTCTCTGGAGTGGGAATAATAATTTTTACCCCTACGCTATCCAACGCTTTCCCTACTGTTGAACTCTCTGGAGTGGGAATAGTACTTTTTAACCCGATGCTATCCAACGCTTTCCCTACTGTTGCAGCCTCTGGAGTGGGAATAGTAATTTTTACCCCTATGCTATCCAATGCTTTCCCTACTGTTGCACTCACTGTAGAGAAAATAGTAATTTTTACCTTTACGCTATCCAATGCTTTCCCTACTGTGTCACTCTCTGAAATGAGAATAGTAATGTTTACCCCTATGCTATCCAATGCTTTCCTACTGTTGCACTCTCTGGAGTGGGAATAGTACTTTTTAACCCTATGCTATCCAACGCTTTCCCTGCTGTTGCAGCCTCTGGCGTAGGAATAGTCATTTTTACCCCTATGCTATCCAACGCTTTCCCTACTGTTGCACTCACTGTAGAGGGAATAGTAATTTTTACCTCTACGCTATCCAATGCTTTCCCTACTGTGTCACTCTCTGAAATGAGAATAGTAATGTTTACCCCTATGCTATCCAACGCTTTCCCTACTGTTGCACTCACTGGAGTGGGAATAGAAATTTTTACCACTACACTATCCAACACTTTCCCTACTGTTGCACTCTCTGGAGTGAGAATATTAATTTTTACCCCTACGCTATCCAACGCTGTCCCGACTGTTGCACTCTCTGGAGTGGGAATAGTAGTTTTTACCCCTACGCTATCCAACGCTTTCCATACTGTTGCACTCACTGGAGTGGGAATAGTAATTTCTACCCTCCCACTATCCAATGCTTTCCCTACTGTTGCACTCTCTGGAGTGGGAATAGTAATTTTTACCCCTACGCTATCCAACGCTTTCTCTACTGTTGCACTTACTGGAGTGGTAATAGTACATTTTACCCTTTCAGCTATCCTACGGAAAAAATATTGTATATTTTTTATTAATATTACTTTCATATATATATATATGCATTAAGAAATCAAATTGTATGTTTTTTTTAACTTACACTAATTATTTATTAATTGTAGGGTTATTTAATTATTTAAAGTATGTTTAAGTTAATTATATTTATTATTTCATTAATTTTTAATTACTTTTAAGCATTTATAAAAATTCAATATTTTGACTATATTTTTTACATCAATATTTTTGATTCAATATTTTTGTATTTACCTATTTGGAGATAGGAATGCGATATTTTTGCATTCTATATTTTTTCCTCAATATTATGGTATTTCTATATTTGTGTCATCGATAATATTTCAGTGAATTGCCAAAAAGTTCTCAGTCAGGAGTGGTAAACATCATGTGGAGAACCAAAATCAGGAAGATCAGAAATATACTGGGCTGCAGAGACAGAGAATCCCCATAATCTCCGTGTACAGAGTACCCCCTTATTAGAATCCTGTCCTGTCCTCCTCAGTAGATTTCTGTCTCCTGATAAGATCACTCCCTTAGATAGCCACTTCTCTGATGAGCCCCACGTTGGAGCACCTTTTAAAGAAAATAGAAACCTTCTCAGGGGTCTCAGTGACACTTGGTTCTTTTAAAACAACAAAGAGGAAATTGGCACAGAAGCTGAAACATAAAAAGAATGCATTTATTCACCTCAGATGAGGAAGACTACGTCACACAGAAGCCTTAGCAACTGAATGAGGCAGTCTAAGGAGTACAGAAAACTGGGGCCTTATATATGCTTATGGTTACATAGAATTACAACACACACACCAATTTAGATGTCATGCTTCATCATTGGGGTTTTGCTCCATGTTGGGCCTACGCTACAATGCCTACTGGGCACCTGCAAGGAAGCACTTTATGGGAGATCTTTTTTGATGCTGTCTCTGAATGCTGGATATTCATGCAGATTGGAGTGATTAGTGTTAGAACAAGGGGTACTCCCAAAATGATTTTGAATGAGCGAGTCCTGCTGCCTATATTAAAAATTGTAACACTATGGGGCCCATTAGGATGCCCGACGTAAAATGGTGGCTACGTAAGGGTGGCGATCCCGTGGGGGCAATTAGGATGCGCCTTGCACACTGGCGGGCGCATCCCGCACTTCTAACATTGCGGCAGGCGGTGCTCAAAGCACCGCCCTCTGCAATGCTAAAAATTGTTAATTTAGTGACTTTTTGTGGTTTATTTTGACAAGAACTGGGTTGGTGTTGGAGTGGGGCTTCCACCTCTACCAAGCAATAGCCAAATTTATTACACTGGAGATACTGTTCCTTATCAGGACAGTCACAGTGCCATAGGATTCCAACATCATAGGTTCTTCAAGACCAGATGCAACCTTATGTGGGGCCCAAGTGGTTAAGTGTACCTATTGAATTGCTCATAGTGATCATTTGTGCTTACACAATCACAATGCTAGTTTAACATGATAAGGAAGATTGAGTCATTATTCTAACCAGTCATCAACAGAAAAGATAGATCACAAGGACACAGTGCTAAAATTGGAGGACTTCTTCTCCCAGGGGTTTCCCACATATTTATTCTTCATTCTTCAAGAAAAGAAAAGATATGTCATCTATATTAGTCTTCTCTTAGCACATTGAAAAGTGATTGTAACGAAAATGTTATATGAGCAAATCTTACAGTATTTTACAGCTGCAAATTAGGGTACTTCTACTCATCTCAATAGGGTATATCCAAAAGATAGGAAGGACAGTCAAGTCTGAACTTGCTGCCACATCATACATCTTAATGTATTTTAGGAAGTAATTCATTTGTCCACTAATTTAAACAAAACACTTTTCGTGTATAATTATGACATTATTTCTTAAAAAAGATTTCTTGCTTACTTAAACATCTCAAAATAATGAACCAATACATCCATAAAATTCCTGGCATAAAATAATTTCACTTTAATTCTACACCCTCTCCAGACCAAACTAAGGGCCATATGTAAAAAATTCAGGGATAGTGATTTCCTCATTGTGATTCTTTGGAAATCACAATTAGGAAATTCAGTAATCAATCATTCAATCAATTAATCAATCAATCAGTCGGGATTTATAGAGCCCAGCTAATCACCCGTGAGAATTTCCAGGTGCTAGGTCTTTCCTGGGTACAGTCGAAGAGTCTCTTTCTGAATTCCGGAAGACAGGACGAAGTTCATAGTTTGAGGGGAAGGTCATTCCATGACTTGGAGGCAAGGTAGGAGATATGTTTAATGATTCTGGCGTACATGGACATTGCATTTATTGGTATTGCCACTGTTGTGCATGCATATATTATGGTGTAGATGGACATCACATTCACTGATATAAACATTAGTTTGTCCTGGTGGTAGAGAGGTCTTCTGAGAGCAAGAGGTGCTGTCTCTATATGATGTGGAAGGCATGGGTTCTGAAAATGTTGGCACAGGTTGTCTTGTAAATGTTGGACAGGGTGGGCTGATGAATAACCTGTGAGAGACACCTCAGATTAAGCTTTTTGGTTTCAAAGTGAAGGGTGGTAGGCGGATTTTCTGTGTTTGTCCTCTCAGGAAGGATGCAATCCATTTGAGGGTTTCTCCCTGGATTCCAATGTGGTGGTGTCTTTTGATGAGGGTGTGGTGGGATACAGTGTTGAATTCTGCTGAGAGGACGAGGAGGACAGGGACACTGTGGGGCATATTATCAAGGGAGTTTATCTCCGCTTTTTTGGCTTTAAAAGCCAAGAAAGCGGAGATAAAATTATCTCCCTATTACCTAGCTGTCGCTAACACCAGTTAGCAACAGCTAGTAGGAGATAGCGACCATCTTGGGCCCCACATTGCATGTCAGTGATATTTATCACTAATGACATGCAAAGTGGGCATGCCAAGATGTTAGCGACTGAAAACAGTCACTAACATCGCTATCTCCTATTACCAACTTTTGGAGATATTCGCGCTAAGCGCGAATATCTCCAAAAGCTAACATCTGCCCTGAGCAGTTCTTAGCCATGTTATCCAATGGGAGGTGGATAACATGGCTAAGAGCATTAGCTCGGTAATGCATGAATATCGCTGACTTTTCAGCGATATTCATGCATTGCGGCGATTTTTATCGCATTTGCGATAAACCTTGGTAATACCAAGGTTTATTTGCGGTAAAAATCGCCACAGCTCAGCTGTAAATTTTTCTCTGTAACCAAGCAATAGCGATAATTATCGCTATTGCTTGGTAATATGCCCCTGTATCTCCCATGTCGAGGAGAGTTCTGATGTCATCAGTGGCAAAGATCAGGGCAGACTCAGTGCTGTTGTTGGCTATAAACCCTGATTGGTAGTGGTCTAGCAGGTTGTTCCACTCCAGGTGTTTGGTGAGTTGGCGATTGATGGCCCTCTTAAGGATTTTGGCAGGGAAGGTTGAGCAGAGAGATGTGGGCAGTAGCTCTTAAGTTCACTGGAGTCAGCAGCAGGTTTCTTAAGGAGGGGCCTGACTTTTGCACGTTTCATCCATCAGGGAAAGTGACTGTGGTGATGGACGTGTTAATAATGGAGGTGAGTTTGCAGCTGATGTCCTTGCTCCTGAGGTTGAAGAGTGGTTGGGGCAGGGGTCTGTGGGAGCTCGAGAGTGGATGGATTTCACAATGGTTGTGGTGCTCTGCATGGGGAGTTGTTTCCATACGGTGAGCAGGTGGTTGTGGGTAGAGCCGGTTGGTGTGAGAGGGTTGTAGATGTCAGCGGGATGGGGTTTAAAGTTTCTGTAAATGGTGGGTATCTTGTCGTGGAAGTATTCTGATAAAGGTAGCGCATAGTTCCTGGGAAGGGGAGATGCTGTTCTCAGTTGTTGCCTGGCAGGCAAACTCTCTGACACTGCTGAAAAGCTCCTTGCTGATGTTGAAGCTGGCTTTGATGTGGTCTGCCAAGGCAGCTCTTTTTGTGTCTTTTAGGCATTGGAATTATTTGTTGAGGGCTGACTTGAAGGTGCGTTGGTCTGTGGTATCTTTGTTGATGCCCCATCTCCTTTTAACTGTGTGCAGTTGCGTCTCATTCTCCTGAGTTCTGGTGTATACCAACTGGTTTGTTTTGCGGATCCGCTGGTCTTGATAGGAGCAACTCTATTGGTGCAGTTGGTGATCAAGGCAGAGAAGTTCTGGAAGGGCTGTTCTAGGTTGGTGGAGGAGTCGGGATGGGTGGTGTTGAGGGCGTTCATCCATTGGGTATGTGTAACTTTTTCCAGCTGTGGTGGGAGGAGCTGGCATATAGGGTCGTGGTGCAGGGAGGTCCTCCAATGGTGAAGTGACTGATTGCGTTGTCCGTCCAGGTGAGTTTGGTGGCATGACTGTACTTGACTCTATCACTGGCAGTGAAGATTGGGCTGAGTTTGTGTCCTGCACTGTGTGTGGGGTTGTTGACCAGTTGGGTGAGGCTGATGTTACTCACGCTTTCCAGTGTTTGCTCCTTTGTGGTCATCGAGCTGGGAGTAGAAGTCCCCGAGGAAGATTTAGTGCTTGGAGTCAATGGCATAAGAGATAATGAACACGCTGAGCCATGGAGTCAGTAGGCTAGGGTACCTCTGATGGTGGTTTTGCCATCGGTGTGGAGATGGAAGTTGGTGTTCATGAGAGTTGTACTTTCATCTTCATGGGGGGGTGCAGCAGATGGCTTCTTTGTGGATGATGGCAATTGCTTTTCCATGTTTGTTGGTGCGGTTGCCTTGTGTAATCTTGGAGCCATTGGGGATTGCACTGTCAGGGATGGGTAAGGGGTTGAGCCCGGTCTCTGTAACGAAGGTAATGTTAGGGCCAGAGTGATGATGGTGTCCCAGATTTCCTTGGTGTGTCTGAAGAGTATTCAGGCATTGAGCAGGAGGCAATTGAGTAGTTCCTGAACGGGCATGTTCAGTGAGGTGGGTGTGGTGAGGCTTTCCGAGATGGCAGGAGGTCCTCGGTTGCAGGCAAAAAGGCAGAAGCAGAAGATTAAAGGTCCTACTGTTGATTGAGGAGATGTGAGGCAGCAGTTTTTGTTGCGGCATCTGGGGTCCAAAGCCAGGAACTCTATGGCAGAGTATCTGTGGGGGTGGAAGGGACAGGGTTCCTCGTGCTAGGTGTGGTCCAGACAAAGACGGGGCAGACAGGCTTGCCTTTGCAGTGACTTTGGCAAGCGAGCGCCTTGCCCGCTGGGCGACTGTGCTGCAGCCTCCATTATTAGGTCCCGGATGGGGGTCAGGGTTCTGGGAAGTGGGAAGTGGGAGTGGTGGGAAAGGAGGGTGCGATTAGGTCAGACAGCTCCTAGATGAAAAACAGCGCATTGATAACAGAGGAAATATCAGTGAAGCAAAGTAAAAGTAATGATAGAAAGGCTACATAGACAATGAGGCTACAAAAACAGTGAGGCAAAAATGCAATATGCTGAGCAACAAATAAGCCTAACTGTGCAATGCGGCTAAATAACCAATGGGATAAAGTAGCATACTTACAGGCGGATCATTACGATAAAGTAGATATCACAGTGAGCAAAATGTGGTTGGCTGTGCATGCACAGTGGAGGAGACAAGCCCCATTGAGCCAGTGCAATAGACCATCACTCAGAGTCAGGGAAACCTTCTGGGCAGCAAGAGGGAAGCGGTTACCAAATCGCAATTTGGCGTTTGCACATTTAAGAACTTTTTTACAGTCACAAACAGCCAAATTCTGCAAATCGAGCTGTTTGCGACCTCAAAAAATGTTTGGTACAAATGTTCCTAATTTGTTGTTGACCATAGGGTTCATGTCCCCTTACATATGTAGTCCTGACTACAGACTTGCCTCCTACCAGCTCCTACTTCTTTTACACACTACCTTGTTGGGTTCTGTGAGCATTGCAAAGGACTTTGGGGCTTTTAATGAATAATGTTTGCTTTCCTATCTCAAATGAGAGAGAATTCATTCTACTCCTCTAAAGTGTTTTGTTGACATTACTGGACTATGGCCTTGTGACGACACAATGTTTTGTTCAGTGCAGGTATCTACGATTGAGTTTGTAAAACTGTTCCTGTAGGGTTAAAATATAGCAGATATTGGCAGAGCGATTTTCAAATTGGCAATGATTTTTCCTGCTCACTTCCTTTAGATCTGAACATAAAATGCACATTCAGCGGATTAAAGCATGTAATATCACAGAGTATCTTCATCCTATTTGGGCTAATACTTGAATGTAAGTTTCAGTTAGAATAAAGTTTATAATCAGAAGTTAATTTGCTCCCTTCACAATCCCAAAGCAGCAGTTGTGGCTCTGACATTTCTAAATGTCAAATATCTAAGTCAGACTTCCCTTGAATTGTAGTGAGACACATCTGCACACCAATTGCAAAGAAAGCAACAGAGATGGCATGCTGTGAATTTACACACCGATTATATAATCATAGCTTCTGGGACACAAAAGCTGGTGATACAGCACATATGATTGAACCTTAACATCACCCTTTATTAAGCACCCTGAAGTAGAGCATCCTGAAAGCCAAACTATTTATTTTTCAATGATGAAGTCATTACCAACATCAAAATATCTTAGTCAATCATCCTCAGCCATGCTATTTTAGGATTTATCAGATTACTAAAAACTGAAAATTAACTACAGATATCCAGAATAAATTGGTGGCTAGAATGTAATTATTAATAGGACTTTTATCATCTTTAGTGTCACCTATATTAATGTGGCTGAAGATGGGCTCAGCGCTAATGTCATGTTTTGCTAAAAGTAGGTAAATTCCCTGTACATCAGCCGGTGAAAATATCCATATGTCGGCTTGGTGTTTTTTTAGATTAAATACACCTACTAAAAAGTAGGCCAATAGCTAGTCAGAGGTAGAGGAAGACCAAAGGAAGGGGAAGAGACAGAGGCCGAGAACTAAAAAAAGACGAGGATGAAAACCAAACTGAATACTAAACAATAAAACTCAAGATGGGAAGCAATTTTGAGCAATAAAAAGAACTAGCAATGGTGGCTTATGACAAACAGAAATATCACATGAAAAAGAACACGTACTGAAAAAAAAGAAAATTAAATTTTGTACTCAGATGCACTTTAATATAGTAGATCTTAAGAGTGATATGTATAAATTCATACAGAAAATCGAACCTGCCAAATATCATGCAACTCTTCAAAAACAAACCCAAATGTATGGGATCAGAGAAGAACCAATGGAGATTTCGAACAATATAGCTATAGCTGATATGCCTTTATTGTCAACTTTGAAGCAAAATCAAAACATTTGAAAACTTGAATTCACATCATATAAATCAAGTCAATATGGAACAAATAGAGAAAATTAGTGAAGATATAATGATAAATGTGGCTGATTAGAGTTGAAACATGGTGATCCAATTTAAAGACAACGTATCAACAAGAACTGGCCTTCATAGGAAAATAATGATCTGTTTGTGTCCAGGGAAAACCATTAGGTTTTTAAGAAGAACCCTCACCCACGAACCTAGTTGGTGGCATGCTTCATCATATGGTTCCCGCCCAAGGAGCCAAGTGCACCTTGTCTGAACTACCAAGGAGTGGGTTTTTTGGTGGTGAAGTGTAGTTCAGTGAATTGTGATTTAAAACTGTCCATAGGGTCCCCCTCAAAAAGAGTGAATTTCATAATGGGGCCCTATGGCAGGGTTACAAATAAATTAAGGCGGCTACCTTGCCTTGAGTTTGGGTTTAACTCGTGTATCCAGTATACATGTTTCAGCCAGTCAATTCCACTAGCTGGCTTTCGTCAGGACCTAAAAACTTAGTGAAAAGACTGGGGAGAGGTCCTCAACTCAGTCTATGGGTGAAAAAGGTGTGCACACTCTAAGGTGCATAACAAAAAAAGAAAACCTATTTGTTTTCTCATGAATATATTTTTTTGAAGTTGTTTATCTGAAAGAAATGAAGACACAAAAGAAAATCATCAAGACACAAATGAAACATAGAATCACACCTATAGATGATCCATGCTTGCACTCACATGTGCATCACATTGTGTCCGGCTCGAACTAAAATGATCATTGTGGTGAAGACAAACTATACACCCATGAGTGCATGGCATTCACATGTTAAATTCTTTTTTACATATTGAATATTATGGACTCTGATGGTCCCTTTTTCATTTGAAATAGTTTGACCAACATAGTGCAAAATCAAAGATATTAAGTTGTGATAAATATATTACTTAAGCCACTTAATATTAGAGCGACATGGATCCTAAGAAGGGGGCAGTGCCTGTAGTCACACACTAGAAATAGAAAAATTAAAGGGAATTGAAGACTCTCATAACAGACAGTTGGTGCCGTCTCCCGGTAGATGAAACCGGGTGCTCTTTACTTACATCATCAACGTCTGCTGCCCACCATCGTTACCTTCTGTGGCCTTTTCCAGGGATCCCGACGATCGCGTTTCGGCTTCTTCACTTGGATTGTTTGCCGGCAAAGCCAGAAATGTCTTAGTATTTCAAGTCTTCGTGACGTGTGACGAGGGGGCATGTTGTAATGTCCTAGTACACAATTAGCACAGAAAAAATACCTGAGCAATATGCGTCTAAGACGGGTTGATGAGAAAAGAGACTTTCATAATTAATCAAATTTAAAAAAGGAGTAACTAGAGGGATATGTGTAATATTCATGTGAGAAATACCAAATAAAGTACAAAAAATATTATTTTAATTGTCCTCATTAAAAAAGAGAATTTCTCCAATTTATAGACCAATGTTTAAAAGATGCCTTCTCGAAATTCTAAGACGTTTCCTCCTATGAAATGTTACAATCAAATCAATTAATGGAGTTCAAGAAACTATATGATGAAAAATTAGGCTGGAGGACACAAGGTCTGATTAATGACAACAACTCCAATATCTCCATTTGCATATCCTATTATATTTACTATCTAAATCCTACTCACGGTGCATAATAGCTACAACCATCTACCATAAAGGCCATATGTGGCACCCAATGGATTTTTCTTTGTAACGACAATTAAATTAGTTGACATTTTCCTAGAAACATTGTTTCAGGATTACGTTCAAATTTCAGAGATAGCACTGAACTAATATTCCAGCAATAACCTACCCTGTGGACTGAAACGTTCCTGCTTGTGGCCATGGATTTTACAAAGATGTATACTTTGATTAAACACAAATTTAGTATCCAGGCATGTAGATTCTTTTAGTCTACAAATAAAATGATGAGAATGGAACACACCAACATGCTAATCAAGATGATGAAAATGACCGTGACTAATAATATTTTTCTGCGTGTTAAAGAAGTATATAGAGAAAAATGTGGGGCCACGATGGGCAACCGCTTCAATATCAAATACAATATTGTAATTTTGTGGGCCAGGAGGTGTGTTTGCAGAGTGGTGTAAAAAGGGGGCGTGGCTTTGGACCACTCTCAGCTATCCAGCTGTGTAGGGCTTACTGGAGGTCCCTGGTGGGCTAGTTGGCCCCCAGGGACTCTCAGGATTCAAGGGGACTTAATCCCCCAACCCAGAACATACCAGGCGGCACATTTGCAGAGTGGTGGAGAAAGGGGGCATGGCCTGTGTCCACCTGTCAGCTATCCCACCATCTGGAACATACTGCAGGTATCAGGTAGGCTAGTTGGCCCCTTAAAACCCCCAGCAGCAAAGGGGGATTTAATCCCATCCAAGAGCGCACCAGAAAGCGTGTTTGCAGAGTGGTGGGGAAAGAGGCATGGTCTGCTATGACAACTTAGCAATCCTGCTGTGTGGGACTTATTGGAGGTAATAGGAGAAGTAGTTGGTCCCCAACTACCCCTCCTGTTACCTCCAGTAGGTCCCACACATTGGTATTGCTAAGAGGTCTTCTGAGGCTATCCTCACCTTTCTCCACAACTCTGCAAACGCGCCTTCTAGCACAGTACTCGAGGGATGAAGTCCACTTTACTCCTGAGGGACTTTGGCGGCCAAGTAGCCCTCCTGGTACCTCCTGTAAGTCCTATGCAGCAGCATTCCTGATAGCTGGTCGGAGGCCCAGGCCCCTTTCTGCACCACTATGCAAACGCGACTACTACGTTATAGTTAGAAATAGCATTTAAAAAAATATTAGAAATTTGCAGAAAAACCATAGGTTTCAAGGACATTATTGTTGGAAATTAGCATTTAGAAATTCTTACAAATTCACTAAAAAAACATAGATTCAAGGGACTTTATAGTTAGAAATTAGCATTGGAAAAAACCTTGGAAAATCACTCAGAAAAACACAGGTTTCAGGGACGTTATAGTTATGTGTGCATTTCACTCGTACAAAACCAGAGAAATTTGGCCATTATAGTGAGTTGAACTATGATGTCGAGAATGATAGTCTGTATTTTAGAGTAGGTCTATGAAAGGGTATATTAGGGTCTGAGGAGGTGCATCATATATTAAGTGGATGATGTCATCAGTGATGTTACTTACAATGTCATGAGTTATGTAATATGTGCCGTCCTGACTCCGTCTGAAGCGGTCGCTCCCCCACGCTCCCTGGCTCCAGCTGGTATCGTAGCGCCTCGCAGCAATTGCTTGTGCTTCTGCTTTGTAATTGGCTCCGATTACTAAGTGTGCCCCGATTTCAATAATTGCAGCTTTGCCAGATCTTAGCGTTACGCTATATTTGCATAGCTTGCAGGTCGCTTTGTTTATAAATTATTTTCTGCCTGATTGTGCCTGCGCCTCTGCCCACCCCAACCTTGTCCTGTTAACTTTTGTTTTTGCTGCCATTTTGTTTGTTGTGCCGTCCCAGCCCACAGCTCCACCCCGCTCCCGCCTCCTAGCTGACCCTCCCTCCCACAATAGAGTTAAGGATCGCACCTCTGACCACAGCGCTGTGACCGTCCTGACTCCGTCTGAAGTGGTCGCACCCCCACGCTCCCTGGCTCCAGCTGGTATCGTAGCGCCTCGCAGCAATTGCTTGTGATTCTGCTTTGTAATTGGCTCCGATTACTAAGTGTGCCCCGATTTCAATATTTGCAGCTTTGCCAGATCTTAGCTTTATGCTATATTTGTATAGCTTGCAGGTCGCTTTGTTTATAAATTATTTTCTGCCTGATTGTGCCTGCGCCTCTGTCCACCCCAACCTCGTCCTGTTAGTTTTCATTTTTGCTGCCATCTTGTTTGTTGTGCTGTCCCAGCCTGCAGCTCCACCCCGCTCCCGCCTCCCAGCTGACCCTCCCTCGCTCCGCCCCCCTCCACTATCTACATATATCAGAACAGCTGACGTGCAGCGTTCACGCGCAGCGGACGCGCCTCATGCGCGCCGAAGGTGCGCCAAAGGTAAGCCCGTCTACGCCCGTCTGCGCCTGGACCGCGCCCAGCGCCAGACCCCCTGGTCCTCGCAAAACCCACTCCTCCCACATATCGTATGACGCCGCTACCCTCTCAGCCCTTAACCCCGGCCGCACACCTCAATGCTGCGAAGCCGCCCCAGGACACACCCATGGACCATTCACCTGCCACTCCTGCAAGTTCGCCAGCATCAGGACCTACACCAAATCCAATTCCTCCAAACACAGCTCCGAGTCTAACCATCTGAAGTGCATCCTACTGAACACCCGCTCGGTCCACAGACACGCCACTGAACTCTGGGACCTACTTGACACTACATCACCGGACGTCACCTTCCTTACAGAAACCTGGATGAACGCCTCCTCAGCACCCGACATCGCCATAGCCATCCCGGACAATTACAAGATCATCAGAAAGGACCGCACCAACCAAACAGGAGGAGGCATCGCCATCGTCCACAAAAACACCATCCGAATCACGACCAGCTCCGACGATAACCTCACGACCGCCGAACACCTCCACTTCCAGATCCACACCGACCCTAGGACCACACTTAGAGGCACCCTCATCTACAGACCACCAGGAACCCGCACACAATTCATCAGCCCACATGCCCTCACCTCCGAGAACTACATTCTGCTGGGAGATCTCAACTTCCACCTGGAAAAGAAAAACAACAGCAACACCACCACCCTTCTGGACAACCTGGCCAATCTCGGACTCAACTTGTTGACACCCCCACCCACCTAGCCGGACACACGCTCAACCCTATCTTTACCTCCAGCAAACACATCTCCTTCGATCACACCACAGCTCTCCACTGGACGGACCACAGCTGCGTTCACTTTAGCTACAAAAAAACCATGACCCACATCCCCCCACATCCTATTCCTCGGAGAAACTGGAACAAAATCACCACCGACCAAGACTTCACATCGCTTAATCAACCCCCCCCCCTGCCATATCATCGGACCCAAACCAAGCTGCCACCAAACTCACACAGTGGATCTCCCACAGCGCTGACGAATTAGCACCCTTGAAAAACCACCAGATCAAACTAGGTAGCAAAAAGGCTCCCTGGTTCAACGATGACCTTAAGAAATCCAAGAAGGTATGTCGTACCCTCGAGAAAACCTGGAGAAAAAACCCAACCACTGACAACCTGACCACCTTCAAGGACGTCACCCGCAAACACCACCAACTGATCCGATCCACCAAGAAATCAGCATTCAAGGATCGACTTGACAACAATGCCCACAACAGCAAGGAACTATTCAACATCGTCAAAGAATTTACCAACCCCACCACCGGCACCAATGACATCACTCCCTCCCAAGACCTCTGCGACTCTTTATCCTCTTTCTTCCACAACAAAATCGCCGACATTCATAACAGCTTTGGAAACCAGGCCGAAGATCACTCCACTCCTCCCACCCCCGAACCAAAACAGCACTTTCACAGCCTTCACGCCTGGAACCCAATCACTACTGAAGACACAATCCGCCTGATGAACTCCATCCACTCAGGTTCACCAACCGACCCATGCCCCCACCACATCTTCAACAAAGCAGACTCCATCATCGCACCCTACATCCGCGATGTCATCAACTGTTCCTTCAACTCTGCTACCTTCCCGGAAAGCTGGAAACATGCCGAACTCAGCGCCCTTCTGAAGAAACCCACAGCAGACCCCTCTGAACTTAAGAACTACCGCCCCATCTCACTCCTCCCATTCCCTGCCAAAGTCATTGAGAAAGCCGTCAATAATCAGCTCGCCGCCTTCCTGGAATCCAACAATTCCCTCGGCCCCTCACAGTCTGGATTCTGAGCCAAAAAAAGCACCGAAACCGCCCTCATCGCTGCTACAGACGACATCCGAACGCTACTCGACAACAGAGAAACAGTTGCCCTCATCCTACTCGACCTCTCCGCCGCCTTCGACACAGTCTGTCATAGCACCCTCATTCAACGCCTCAGCAACGTCGGAATACAAGGAAAAGCATTGGACTGGATCATCTCGTTCCTCACCGGAAGAACCCAGAGAGTTCGCCTCCCCCCATTCAAATCAGAGGCCACCGAAGTCATCTGCGGCATACCACAAGGATCATCTCTCAGTCCCACCCTTTTCAACATTTCCATGAGTCCCCTCACATCCATCACGCGACAACACAATCTCAACATCATCTCCTACGCAGACGACACCCAGCTGATCCTCTCCCTCACCAAAGACCCAAGTATCGCCAACACCAATCTACACGAAGGAATAAAAGAAGTAGCCGAGTGGATGAAAAACAGCCGTCTAAAACTAAACTCGGACAAAACGGAAGTCCTCATCCTAGGATCATCCCCCTCTGCCTGGGACGACTTATGGTGGCCACCGGCCCTGGGTACAGCACCCATACCCACAGATCACGCACGTAACCTGGGCTTCATCTTAGACTCCTCCCTCTCGATGACCAAACAAGTCAACGCCTTCTCATCTTCATGCTTCAACATACTACGCATGCTCAAAAAAATCTTCCGTTGGATCCCCACCGAAACAAGAAAGACAGTCACCCACGCACTGGTCACTAGCCGACTGGATTATGGAAATACCCTCTACGCCGGAACTACAGCCAAACTGCAGAAAAAACTCCAACGCATCCAAAACGCCTCCGCCAGACTCATACTGGACATCCCCCGTCAAGCTCACATCTCCGGCCACCTGAAAGACCTCCATTGGCTTCCCGTCAACAAAAGAATAACTTTCCGGCTCCTTACCCACAAGGCCCTCTACGACCTAGGACCTGAATGCCTCAACACGCGACTGTCCTTCTACACACCCAACCGACAACTACGACCATCCAATCAAGCCCTCGCCGCAATCCTGCGCATCCATAGGTCCACCATGGGAGGAAGATCCTTCTCCTACTTAGCGGCCAAAACCTGGAATTCTCTCCCCACTCACCTCCGCCTTACACAGAACCACCTCTCCTTCAGAAAGCAGTTAAAAATCTGGCTATTCGATAAGTAATGTACCTACCCTCCCTCAAGCCCCTTGAGACCCTCTGGGTGAGTAGTGCGCTATACAAATTCTTGAACTTGAATCAGCAGTGCATTGCGGGGGTGTGAGTTAAAGGTATTTCAACTAACTATAACGGCCGAATTTCTCTGGTTTTGTACGAGTTAAATGTCCAAATAACTATAACGTCCCTGAAACCTGTGTTTATTTTCAGTGAATATATATATAGACTGATACAGACATTCACACATTTAAGTCACTAACTAAGACACATATATTCACTCACTTATGCAGTCAGTCACGCACCTACTAAATCATCCATTCAGACATGTAAGCACCCAATCATTCTTCAATACACCTTAGTCTATATATATATATATATATATATATAACATATTCAAATTTTACAGAAACACACAGTCACTGGATGATATCATCAGTGATGTCATCAATTATGTCACTGACCATGTCATGAATGATGTAATATGTGAAGTCATGTGAGTGAAATGTCCAACTAACTATAACGTCCCTGTGAGACCTGGCACCATTGGCGTGGGTCTCCCTTCCATTTTTTGCTGTTGCCGCCTACATTTTTGCTATGTTTTAGCTGGTCTAGGTGCTTTGGGCACTTTGCCACTACTATTCAGTTCCAAAGTGCAAGTGCTCCCTATTGTACATTGTTGTAATGGATTAGTGACTCCATGATTGGGTATTTGATTTACTTGTCAGAGCCTAGTACAGTACATCATGTGTGCTCAGTGCCTGTAAATCAAATGCTGCTGATGGGCTTACAGCATTGGTTGTGCCACCCACAGAAGCAGCTTGTAAAATATGGCTCAGGCCTGCCACTGCAGAGCCTGTGTGCAGTCTGGGACTGCCATGTCGACTTGGCAAGTGCAAATACTTGCCAGTCAATTAACCTTTCCTTTTCTACATGTTAGTCACCCCTAAGGTAGGCCCAAGGTACCCCCATGGGTAGGGTGCATTGTATGTAAAAGGTTGAACATGATGTGTGTGGCATGTCCTGATGGTGAATTACAGCCAATTTCATGTCTTCACTATTGCAAGGCTATCTGTTCCCATAGGTCAGAATGGACAGTTTGATTATAACATCTTATAATCCTAACTGACCCAGCGAACAAGGTAGAAATTTTTTTGAAGTATGCCTGAACGCAGAGTGTTAAAATACATCTTTTAGTGAGGGTGATTTTTACATTCTGTGTTTAAAAATTTCACTTTTAGAAAGTAAGTATTTTCTTGCCTAAACCATCCAAGTTGTCTCTGCTAGGTTTTTGTATTACATGTCTGGTTTGTGAGTGACAGAGGGCTAGAGAGGGCCTAGGCTCCAGCAGTCTGATGGGTCAGGGCTGGGCTGAATAGGAATTCATTGAATAAAGAGTAGGGGGCAGAGATTTCCTTTCACTGACCTGAGCCCTCATAGAATAGAGAGTAGGGGGTGGAGATTTCTTTTCAGCTACCTGGGCCAAGTCTGCTCTCAAACAATGCTGTCTCAACCTCCTGCCAGGAAGCTGCACCCAGGAGGACAGAACTGGTTTTGACTAGGTACAGACACTCTCTGCCTCAGAGAACAACGGATTTTGCAATATAAATATTGGGGCCCAGACCCCAGAACTTTAGATCACTTCTGGGAATCAAGACAAACTTTTGCTGAGGAAACAAACCAGGGAAGCTGAAGGAGGAGACTGCCCCTGCGCTGGTGACTGTTTGGGGTTGGTTACTTATTGCCAGAGAAAGGAGAAAAGGAACTTTGTGTGTCGTTTCACCATCTTGAGGAAGATCTCCAAGGGCTTGAAGCTGAGCTTGCCTCCTGTTCTGAAGTCCCAGGGACACAAAGACTTCACCACCAGCTCCCCCTGAATTCCCTTGCTGGGAATTATACCTGCAGTGAGGTGCCTGCTGTTGTTTGGGCCCTCTGAGAGACTGCGTGTCACTGGGAGCTGGAAGCGCGACGCAATGAGGAGAAGCTTGTTGCCATCGCAGCAGTTGCCCGTTGCTTCGCCTAAGAAACGTGCCGCAGCTGTTTGCCATTGCATCACAGACGAAGCGTGTCATAACACCGGAGAAGCGTGCCACTGCTGCACAAGTCACTGTCACATCACCGGAGAAGGGTCTCGCAGGGCCTGTTGCGGCTCCAAAGCTCATCAATTTCGCCACATGGTTGCCGGATATGCACACATCGCATCCACGTTGTTGTGTCGCATCAAAACGCCATTTTGTCACATCGCACCGGATCGTCACATTGCATCGCGGCGCCATCTTGTTGCATCTTACCGGAACGCAGTAAGAAACCGACGCATCACCTCCTCTCCAGTAAGGAACCGACACATTACCCCCTGAGCTGCAGTAAGGAACTGATCATCACCTCCCCCGAAGCAAGGAACCGGCGCATCACCTTCCCTGTGACCCTTTTGTTTGTTTTGCGTGATGCATCCGTGATGCATCCGAGGTACTTTGAGCGTAAAGTGTTGCATTTACCATCTACATTGAACTAAGCTATTTCTACCATTTTAAATTCCTATTTTTGATGACTGTATTGTGGATTTGTGTCGTTTGATTTTGTGTTAAGTCTAGTAAAGATTACTTATTTTTTAAATTGGTATGGTGTCCATTTGTTGTGTTTTCACTGTATTACTGCATGTGTTCAAAAATGTTTACACACTGCCTCTGGGAAAAGCCTGTCTGCTCAGGTCAAGCTGTCAAGGGGGTAAGCAGGGGTTATCTAGGAGTGCATCCCCCTTATCCTGACTAGAAGCAAGGGTCCCTATTAGGACCAAGGAGCAAACCATTGCCAACTAGAGACCCCCATTTCTAACAGTCACTGAAACCTATGCTTTTTTCAGAGAATGTCTATGTTTTTTAAAATGCTAATTCCTAACTATAATGTCCCTGAAACCTATGGTTTTTTCAGTGAATTTCACAGGTTTTTCAAAAGATAATTTCTAACTATACTGTCACTGAAACCTATGTTTTTTTCAGTGAATCTCTAAGGTTTTTTAAATGCTGATTTCTAACTATGCCTACAGAGGTAGGACATGTGAAGAAAGAGTAAGAAAGTCGGAGAACGAAGCAAGAGAAATACTGAAAGAGGCAACAGAAGTGCAGAAAAAAATGCCTTGTTGCCAAGTCATCCTGGGCCCCCAACTTTTTACTGACTGGTACTGGTGGTAACTGACTCTGACTAACTAGGCCCAGACCCAGTGTGATGCTGAAAGACAATTAGAATACAGTGAAAACACCTACATACACTAGGGTACACTGTGGGTTGAGTTACCCCTGTGATTGGCATGACCTCCCCTGTAAGGCCCTAATACATAATAGTGCAGGGGGACTAAAACTATCTCTAACTCGAGGTGCAGAAAGAGGCAAGAGAGGTATAAAAACAGGCAGGAAAAATGCAGAAACAGGGAACAGGGGTACAGACAGAGGCAAGTGAGGTATAGAACGAAGCAAGAGCAGTGCAGAGAGAACCAACAGAGGTATAAAAAGAGGCATTAGGTGTGCAGAAGAAGGTACCAGGGTGCACAAAGAAAGACGAGAAGTGCTGAAAGAGGCAAGAGAATTGCTAAAAGATGCAACAGAGGTGTAGAAAGAAGCATGAGAAGTGCAGAAACAGGCAAGTGAGGTGCATAGGAAAGCAAGAGCAGTGCAGAAAGAACCAACAGGCATACTAAAAGAGGCATGAAGGGTGCAGAAAGAACAAGAAAAGTGCAGAAAGAGACAACAGAGGTAGAGAAAGAGGCAAGAGAGGTACAGAGAGGCATTGTTCCTCCAAGTTTAAAGGGTGCCATTGGTAAAGCCCTATTGAACAAGCCACAGCTGGACCCCTCGGAGTTGGCCAATTTTAGGCCTTTCTCATTGTTACCGGGAATCAGCAAGATTGCAGAAAAAATGGTCAATCAACAACTGTCCCTCTTTCTGGAATCCAATGAGCTACTACGTAGCTTTCAAACAGGCTTCCGCCCAGGCCAGGGAACAGACACTGCCCTTATATCAGTCATCGAAGAGGCGAGGTGCATCTTGGATATGGGAGGATCAGCGGTGGTGATCCTCCTGGATCTAAGTGCAGCCTTTGACACGGTTAATCATCGTGACCTAATTCAGCACCTATTTAACATGGGAGTCTCAGGTACTGCCCTAGCCTGGCTAACGTCCTTCCTAAACAATCGGACATCGCTATCCGATGCCATCTGGCCTACCTGTATGGGAGTTCTCCCCTCCCCAAAAAATGAAATCAAAAGCTTAGGTGGTTTGGCTTGAACAGGATCTTTCTTTTAGAACTCAAGCCAAAAAAACGGCCGGCATCTGTTTTGGCTTACTTCGTACAGCTCGGAAGGTTCTCCCCCTTCTCCCTCCTCTCTCAAGGAAGCTGCTAATTCAAGGGTTGATCCTGTCAAGGCTGGACTACAGCAACGCCCTTTATTTGGGCGCCCCAGAAGCTACAATCAATAAATTACAAAAGATCCAAAACTCCGCAGCCAGGCTGCTTACAGGTACTTCGGCAAGGTCCTCAGCGAAACCGGCCTTAGATTGCTTCTTTGGCTGCCTATTCGTGAGAGGATAAAGTTTAAATCTTTGTGTATTGCTCACAAATCTCTACAAGGCAAGGGACCTTCTATTATTTAGAGCTTAGTGTCGCCTTATAAGGCCAACAGGTCCCTTCGCTCTGATCATGAATGTCTGGCCAGAATTCTGAGAGTGAAAGGGTACGAACAGGAGGTCGTCGATTCTCCGTTAATGTAGCGAGTCTGTGGAACTCACTCCCGCTGAAGCTGCGAGCGGAAGCCTGTCATTTGCGGTTCCGGAACTTCTCAAAACCTTCCTCTTCCCCCAGGGTCCTTAGCTTAGTATTTGCCCTTCAGAAACCTTGGCTCTTCAGCGCTGGGACCCATCCGGGTAACCACGCGCTCTACAAATTTGCTTACATTACATTACATTACAGAAACAGGCAGGAAAAATAGAGAAACAGGGAACAGGGGTACAGAAAGAGGCACGAGAGGTACAGAAAGAGAAAAGAAGGGTGCAGAAAGAGGCAAGAGATCTGCAGAAAAAAGCAACAGAGGTGCTGAAAGAGGCAAGTGAGGTACAGAAAGAGGTAATAGAAGTGCAGAAAGAAGATACAGAGGTGCTGAAAGAAGCACAAAGGGTGCTAAAAGAGGCAAGGGAAGTGCAGAAAGAAGCAAAAGAGGTGCTCAAAGAGGCAAGAGGGATGCAGAAAGAGGCAAGAGAAGTACAGAAAGAACCAAGAGAAGTGGAGAAAGAAGCAACAGAGGGGAAGAAGGAGGCACGTGGGGTGCAGAAAGAAGGAAGAGAAGTGCAAAAGGAAACAACAGGTAATGAAAGAGGCACAAAGGGTGCAAAAAGAGGGAAGAGAAGTACAGAAAGAAGCAACAGAGGTACGGAAAGAGGCAAGAGTGGTGCAGAAAGAGGGAAGAGAGGTGTAGAATGAGGCAAGAGAGTTGGAAAAATAGGGAAGAGGCATGCAGAAAGAGGCAGGAGGGATGCAGAAAGAGGAAACAGGTGGAAAAAGAGGCAAGAGAGGTGCAGAAAGAAGCAAGTGAAGTACAGAAAGAGGCAACAAAGGTGCTGAAAGAAGTAGGAGCAATGCAGAAAGAGCCAACAGAGGTGCTGAAAGATGCAACTGAGATTTAGAAGGAGGCACGAGTGGTACAGAAAGAATGAAGAGGAGTGCAGAACGAAGCAACAGAGGTACAGAAAGAGGCAAGTGTTATGCAGAAATAGGGAAGAGAGGTGTAGAAAGAGGTGAGAGAGTTGCACAAATAGGGAAGAGGGATGCAGCAAGAGGCTGTAGGAGTGCAGAAAGAATTAACAGAGGTGGCGAAAGAGGCATGAGAGATTTAGACGGAGGCACGAGTGGTACAGAAAGAATGAAGAGGAGTGCAGAAGGAAGCAACAGAGGTACAGAAAGAGGCAAGTGTTATGCAGAAATAGGGAAGAGAGGTGTAGAAAGAGGTGAGAGAGTTACACAAATAGGGAAGAGGAATGTAGAAAGAGGCTGTAGGGGTGCAGAAAGAATTAACAGAGGTGCCGAAAGAGGCATGAGAGATTTAGACGGAGGCACAAGGGCTACAGAAAGAATGAAGAGGAGTGCAGAACGAAGCAGCAGAGGTACAGAAAGAGGCAAGCGTGATGCAGAAAGTGGGAAGAGAGGTGTAGAAAGAGGTGAGAGAGTTCCACAAATAGGGAAGAGAGGTGCAGAAAGAGGCAAGTGAATTGCTGAAAGAAGCAACAGAGGTTAGAAAGAAGCAACAGAAGTGCAGAAAGAGGCAAGTGAGATGCAGAAAGAAGCAGAAGCAGCGCAGAAAGAACTAACAGAGGTGAAAAAAGAGTCAAGAGGGGTGTAGAAAGACATAGGAGAGGTGGACAAAGAGGAAAGAAAAGTACAGAGACAGGACGGGTACAGAAAGAAGGAAGAAAAGTGCAGAAAGAGGAAAGAGAATTGCTGAAAGAAGCAACAGAGGTGTAGAAATAAGAAATAGAGGTGTAGAAAGAGGCAAGAGAGTTGCACAAATAGGGAAGAAGGGTACAGAAAGAGGCAGGAGGGGTGTACAAAGAATTATCAGAGGTGCCGAAAGAGGCAAGAGAGATACAGAAAGAAGCAAGTGAAGTGCAAAAAGAGGCAACAGAGGTGAGGTGCGGAAAGACGCAAGAGAATTGCAGAAACAAGCAAAAGAAGTGCAGAAAGAGCTAAGAGAATTGCTGAAAGAAGCAACAGAGGTTTAGAAAAAAGCAAGAGAAGTGCTGAGAGAAGCAAGAGAAGGACAGTAAGAAGCAGGTGCAGTGCAGAAAGAACCAAAAAAGGGGTTGAAAGAGGCAACAGGGGGGGAAAGGAGCAAAAGGGGTGCAGAAAGAACGAAGCGGAGTGGAGAAAGAAGCAACAGAGGTGCTGAAAGAGGCATGAGGGGTGCAGAATGAAGGTAGAGAAGTGCAGAAAAAAGCAACAGAGGTGCTGAAAGAGGCATGAAGGTTGCAGAAAAAGGCAAGAGAACTGCAGAAAGAAGCAACAGAGGTACAGAAAGAGGCAAGAGTGTTGCACAAAGAAGGAAGAGAGGTGTAGAAAGTAGCAATAGAGTTGCACAAATAGAGAAGGAGGGTGCAGAAAGAGGCAGGATGGGTGCAGAAAGACGCAAAAAAGTTGCAGAAACAAGCAAGAGAAGTGCAGAAGGAGGCAAACGAATTGCTGAAAGAAGCAACAGAGGTTGAGAAAGAAGCAAGACAGAGGCAATTGAGGTGCAGAAAGAAGCTAGGGCAGTGGAGAAAGAGCTAAGAGAATTGCTGAAAGAAGCAACAAAGGTTTAGAAAGAAGCAAGCGAAGTGCTGAGAGAAGCAAGTGAAGGGCAGAAAGAAGCAGGCGCAGTGCAGAAAGAACCAACAGAGGTGTTGAAAGAGGCAACAGAGGTGCAAAAGGAGGCAAAGGGGTGCAGAAAGAATGAAGTGGAGTGCAGAAAGAAGCAACAGAGGTGCTGGAAGAGGCATGAGTGGTGCAGAAAGAAGGAAGT